>NC_059105.1:148398163-149013163 GCF_020740685.1 Jaculus jaculus | reverse complement strand
TCACGTCTAGTTGACAGGAAAACTTGCAAAGCTCTCAGTTCAGGGTTAACAAGAGCTTTACACATTCCTATAATACATTTCTACAAGGATCTACTTAAGTACAAATTATTGCTCCTTTTAATTCAAATTAGTTGTTCCATTACTCAGATCCAAGAAAGACAGTTGATTTTTTAAAAACGTATATGAATAACATCCAAAACAAATAATCAAGTCTGCTTTTACTCTTAATAAAACAGTGAACTGTCACCAGAAGTAATCAGCTGGTTTACTGCTCACCAACAGTTCATAAAATACTGCACAAGACCAGGGTATAGAACACAATGTGCCTCTCTCTCTCTCTCTCTCTCTCTCTCTCTCTCTCTCTCTCTCTCTCTCTCTCTTCCTTTTTGATAGCAGAGTGATTTCTAGAAAGCAATGTCATTAGTGTGCACTAAAATTTTCAAATAACAGTCAACACATATTACCTCATTTCCTTCAAATATTTTATTTCTTCTGAAGCCCGTTGGCAGCTGTTATCTGTCATCTGCACTATCTCATCTGTTTGCAAGTTGGACTACAATATGCTATGAGGCAGAGCTCAGGGACAGAAAAGGCACTGAAACACAGAGGAATCCTCTTGATGTTCACTCACTGCTCCCGGTTGCTGCTGGGCACATGTGCCTGGGATGTTTACATCAGGATATGGAAGTTCATTGTGTGGTTTTTTAAGAATGTTTTCTAGGGATTTGGGGTAGCATTAGCTGTAGTAAAGTGCATTTTTATTGAGCGTACTGTTAGCTATGGTTTAAAATAAATATAAACTCCATGTAATGAGTGACAATTTATAAAGCTATTTCTTGACAGGTAAACTATTAGCTGAATCTTGAGAAGGAGACCACTCTGAAATAGGAGAAAAAATACAATTAGAATGAGGTAATACTACCAAAACGTCAGAACTCTTGTGGTTCTCAAACTTCACCATCAAAATAATCACCCACAAGTTACTAATGTAATAGTTAAGGAAAAGACTACCCAAGAATCTATACTAACAATCACTATATAAGCTTTTATCAATGATGTCACACCTCCTAATAAATGATGTGTCTAAAGCATAATCTGAGGTCCTGCTGTAGACTAGAGAAAAATAATTTAGGAAATTGAAGTCACCATTTCAAGATGGCAGGATTATGAAAAATTTGCATATATAATATCCTTGGAAATATCTCTAAACTTTCCGTTTTTTATAATTAAAAAATTAAATTGTATAAGAGGATCTTTTTAAACATATAGATGCTCTTGGTTAGAATGAGGTGAATATCTCAGTTATAAGTACAATTTTTCCCTTTTGTAAACAATTATGTACTATTCTTTTTGTATTACAAAATTTTCCTTAGTGTAAAACACAAATAAGCATTTCAAGGTGATATAATAGGATTCCTATGTGATTGGATGAAGGAGAAACTCATTTTTGGAGGGATACAGGAAGACAACTTATGTGCAAGACATACAATTCAGAGGCTATATAATCTATAAAGGAGAAAGAAACAGTAATATAATCAGGTCAGAATTGGAAAGACTAATGTGAATCCATTTAATGTGAGAGAACATACTTGCAGAAAGGTGAAGACAGGCATAAAGGGAAGCTCATTCTTGTCATTGAGAGCACCCACAGCTGGTGTGTCTGAGTAAAAAAACTCCCATTAAAACTACCATTGTGACATTCCAGTAAAATGGAACTTGTATGGTTTTCTAATGCCCTTTGAAAAAGGTAAGACTTATTCTTTTCTTTCCTGTTCTAAACATTTTTATTGACAGGTTTCAAATATGTTTTGATCATAACCCATTCTCATTCTTATCATCTGGTAATAGCTATCGGAGAAATTTCCATCATAACAAATGCAGGAATTTTCCGTCACTTTAGTATCCATCATCTATTGAATCTGTTAAAATTGAGAAGAATGTCACATTTATTAGATTTACAGACCATCTGTTAGTGGATAGTTAGGGAATCAATGAGTTTCATGATATTTAGTCAGCACAGGAGTTCCTACTTTTGAACACCAGGGTGATCTTGTATGCTTTACAAGCACTGGAAACCAGCACATGAAACTAGAAGGTCATGGAGCCACAACTCGGATGCAAGCAACTCCTCCTTCTACTTTGAGCTCTTGAATTCCATGCTTTCCTGTACTCTGGGAGAAGATGAGTTTTGCTGCAAGAAATTCAGCTTATATATATATCCACACAAAGTTTCCATCTTGCCAAGAAACCATTTTGCAATCATCCCAGAATTTTTTAAGTTACAGAGCACATTTATATTCAACTGTCTCTTAGTTCACCAGGCTAATCATAAAGTTGAGATTGAAGCAGAGCACATATTACTTTAAGATTTAGAATTCACTAAGCCATGGCAATGTTCTCATCTAACCAAGAGATGAGAAGACTAGACATATTCTTAAAAGAAAACTAATATATGTGAATTATTTGGAGGATTAAATGGACAAAATTGTATATTTATAATGAACTACTGACGATTTCTTAAATTTATATTGTTCAGGTCCCTTGGTCATCATTCTTTATTTAAGAAAATTTTTCTTATAATTCTCTGTGCAAATGAAAAATGCTTCCATATACATTATGGCTTAATTCCAAGTGTTACTAACTCATGGGAAGAAGCACAGGTACTCTGTGCCCTATGTCTTCCCAGGATTTCACATGCCGTTACCATAGTTACTATGTTTACCATGCATACTGACTGGTTGCCTCATCTACTCATACTTGGAACTCATCACTTGAAACAAGAGACAGAAGAGAAAGAAAGTTAAGTCAAGAGCACAAAAGGGGACACTGCCACGAGCACCCCAAAATGCTATTAAGCTTACTCTGATCAATATTGAAAAGATGGAGGCAGCTTCCATCAATTGTTAGAGCAAGCAAGGTCCAGTTCAAGATTAAGAGTTTAATGAACATTCTGACACTTCTAAAATGAACCAAAACACTGGTGGAGCCTTCTTTTAAATATTTTTTTTGTTTGTTTATTTTTATTAATTTAAGAACAACGGGCAGAGAGAAAGAGAGAGAGAGAGAGAGAAAGAGAGAGAGAGAATGGGCGCGCCAGGGCTTGCAGCCACTGCAAACGAACTCCAGGTGTGTGCACCCCCTTGTGCATCTGGCTAACCTGAGTCCTGGGGAATCAAGCCTCGAACCAGGGTCCTTGGGCTTCACAGGCAAGCGCTTAACCATTAAGCCATCTCTCTAGCCCAGCCTTCCTTTTAATCCCAGCACTGAGGAGTCCAAGACAGGAAGATCATCTAGGTTAGATACTAAGTTTTAGGTCAGCAAAGGATGCAGAGGAAGAAATAAAAATTATCTTTTGCCAAAACCCAATTTAGCATATTTGCGCTAATTCAATGCATAGACCCAATAAGATAATGAACTTAAGATAAGCACTTTAAAAGTAGTATTGCTGGGTGTGGTGGAACATGCCTTTAATCCCAGCATTTGGGAGGCAGAAATAGGAGGATTGCTGTGAGTTTGAGGCCACTCTGAGACTACATAGTGAATTCCAGGTCAGCCTGGGTTATTGTGAGCCCCTACCTCGAAAAAACAACCAAACAAAAAAAGTAGTATTATTTTGTGATTTTTGAAATCACATCATGCTCTGATCTATTCTTCTCCAAGTGCCCACTTAATTTCAGTGAACCAGTGTACTTATTTTGCCAATATATCACTCTACATGAAACTAAGATAAATTAGTAATTAATAATTTAAAGTCATAACTGATATATTAATAATTATATAATAAATATGTTACTTATATGTAATATACTAATATTATAAATATGTTAATAATTAAACAGTAATTAGCAGATTATTATCTCAGTAGGAGAGTACTGACCTAGTGACTACCCCTGCTGGTCCCCTTAGATGTCTACAAGTCAGAACATGAAAGATGGTAGAGAGAAGAAATGAATTTTGGGAGTAGATTATGAAACTCAAAACAGTTGAGATATGAGTCAGTTACTTAGGGATTCCACCAATGAAGCCTTCTAGGGTCAGTAGGGCCACAGAGAAAAACACTTCAGAGAGTGTTTACTAATGTGAAACTGAGTAGAAAAAAGTAATAATAATAATCCTACAGGGGGCTTATGGGAAAGCTGAGCTTCCCACTCAAACGCAAACCTAAACCCAAACTATGTCTCCATATTCACTAAAGAGTAGAAATGGTCTCCAAAATATGTCTCAATATTCACTCAACAAAGAGATTCGTCTTGTGTTTCTGGGTCTAAATACCAACGATTTTGGAATTGTTCAACACCATTCATTCAGAGAAGGACCACTTCTGTAGGTAAAGACTCTTTGGATTTAGGAGATGTGTTAGGTTCTTTTTATTTTTTGCTTTTGTTTTGTCATTGTGAAAAATACCTAAGAAAAACTTATTTAAGGAGGAAAGATCTATTTTGACTCATGGTCAGAGGTTTTAGTTCAGATGTATGCATTGCTTTGAGACCCATGTCAAGGCAGGAAAAAAAGTATCCTGGATAAATGAAGACATACTGCTCACCTTTTGTCAGTCAGAGCAAGATGCCATTCAGAGACACATGCTCAGTGCACGTCCTCCCCCAGCCAGGCCTCATGGACCACAGTCCTACCACCACCCAAATTTGGAATTAGTCAACAGGTTAGTCCACTGCTCAAGGCTGATTCCTCATGCCTAAACCATTTCTCCAAAACCTTTTCTCTAAACATAACTTCAGTATATAAAGACCAAGCCTCTAACACAAGAGTCTTCTTAGAGGACACTGCTTATAGCATAACCTAAAGCAAAGAACAATTAAGAAAAAGAAGAGTGAGCATACACCAACATTTATATGAATACATGCACACAAGTAAATAAATACATAAGAGACTGTGGTATCGAGGAAGACATCCAATGTCAACCTCTGTTGCACATACATATGCACATACATACAAGTTAGGTCCTTTTACATACCTCATCTCACTTAATGCTCATAAAACAACTCCTAAAATGATCCTTTACTTTATGGGTGAGGGGAGTAAGGTTTACACAGTAAAGAAAAAGCTTGGGATTCAAATTCAAATATAAAAGCTACAAAATTATTCAATACCTGATGAAGTAAGGAGCAAAATTCCCATCCATTTTTTACTCCCCAAAAGTGAGCCCATGGCTAATTTTATTAGCATTTCCTTCATTTAGCACTGCCTCTACATAAACAACATCACAAGCTTTAAGCTTACTGGAAAATGTAATAAAAAAGACAAGTTTTATCTTATTTTAAATATAAAAAGGAATAAAAACGGCTTTGATTTTTGATAAGTGATAAATTTGTCACAAGCCAAAATCCTGCCATGGAATAGAAATTGATTGATGTTTTAAAAATGTTTGAACTTTAGTTACCCCTTACCAATGTTAAGCAACAAAATTAAGTGGGAATGCCATAACATATCAAAACAGGTTAAGAAAACTAGGCTAAATATGCTGTGTTGGGAAAATATATGCTTGCAAAGAAATCTAAAACATGAATGTATGTATTTTTCATTTTAAGTTTTACGTACCCTAATTTCACTCTTTTTCTTTAACCTTTATTCCCACCATATTCAAATATAATAGCCAGAAATTTGTGCCAGGAAACAATCAAGCTCATTCCCATGAGTCTTTACATGCTTATAGTATCTCTGTCTGTATGACAGATTCCTTCCATCAATCCTATTTATGCAGAAATGTCATATCCATCTTTATCATTTCTCCAAAGATACTTTTAACTGAGTATCTTTAATAAAGTACCATGCTTCAGACTCTGGAAGGATGCAAAACTCAACCATCCAGCTATCCTGGTGCATTTATATTCTTCTCCTCTTCCTCCTCCTGCTCCACTTCCTTCTTCTTCTTGACGTTAGCATGAAAGCTATCTTGTTTTGAGAATATTTGAAACACAATGGTCCAAATTATGAGAACAGATCACTGGGGAAAGAAGACTGCTCAAGGAATCATTGGAACTCTTCATTTCAAAGATGAACCATGGATGAAGCAGGTGAGTCATGGAAAAAACCAGCGCAGGTAAAGGTGGGGAAAAATTTACCATGGTTAGGAGGACAGGAAACCACAGGTACTTTCTAAATAAGTACATTAGTGGAGATTAAAGTAGGAATTCCTCTTATACAAGCAGCCTAGAAGCATCCATGATATATTTATCAAACAACTAATTGATGGGACATTCAATTTATCTTTTTTTTTTCAATTTCTCTTTGTCTTGTGATAGACCTGGATATTTTAAACATGTTATGAGCAGTCTTTCTTGTTTTTTAATACATATATATTTATGGTATGTAACATGATGTTTGGAATCATAATCATTGAGGTGGCATGGTTATATAAAGTAAGTTTTGATGGTCATTACCTCATCAACTTTTTATGTTGTATGGTAAGAAATTAAAATATATTCTCAGCAATACAATATTATGTAGTGTCCATTGTGTGTTACCCTAGCAACCACCATTCTACTCTTCTTTTATGAGGCTGACTCTTTAAGGTTTAGACTCCATGTATAAGTGAGGTCATTCAGAATCTGCTGTTCTATGTCCAAGTTCACTAAACATATTTTTTCCAGGTTTTATCATTTGTCACAAAGGACAGGATTTACTTCCTTATTAAGATTTAATATTGTAGGTATATATACCACATTTTCTTCATGAACTCATTACCTTACTTTTGTACATTTAGAGTACACAGGACTACAAGCAGGCTAAAAGGAGACCATAACCTTTGGAAACAGTAAATACTCAAAAACCAAAGCGCTTTTGGAATTTAAAATAAATGATGCCTTTCTAATTACATAGTCTGCTACATTATTAAGGAGTAGAATATGTTGTAGATTTATAAATTAACCAATGTAAGTTAAATCAAGGAGAGAAACAAAACATTTAGTACCTAAGCCCAGGATCTTAGATGAAGTAAGCAACACAAATAAAAATTAAAATCAGAAAATTTATAAAATATAGCTTTAGTTTATCTAATCAAGGTCAGAGGCCAGAGGTGACTGAGAAATCTAGCCCAGGTTTAGAAAATTTCATCTCATTCAGTGAACTGGAAAGGTCCCAAATACACGGTTGTTCTAGGTGATATGTCCCTGATGGCTTGTTTATTTAGGTCTGTTTCAAGAAACTGGCTTTTGTCACCCTCTGTGTCAAGTCCATTCATTTACCTCCCAGTTTTACCCTTCTGTTTTTATTCTCCTCAAGCTCAATTATTTTTAGCACCTCTACTAAATTTTTTATCATGAAAATTATATGTTGAATATAATCTCCCATAAACCCTACCTCTTCCTTTTTTTGCTCCCTCTCTCATTAGCACCTTCACTCCCCTAGACAGTTCTTACACTTTACTTCTACTACTTGTCATATGTACATACTTGATGGTATGAATCTGTATAAAGTCTAGGAACCACTAGTTAGAGAAACCATATTTGTCTTTCTAGCTTAAATCACTTCAAATGTTTATCTCTAGTTGCTTCCATTTCCGGGAAGTGGCATAGCTTCTTCATACATAGGTGGTGAAACAAAGCAAAAAAGAAATTAGATAAAGTTTGCAAAGTTGCATGGCTCAAACCTTTTAGAAGTAAAAGATAATTTTAAAATATTTGG
Organism: Jaculus jaculus; assembly: GCF_020740685.1. Classification (NCBI taxonomy): domain Eukaryota; kingdom Metazoa; phylum Chordata; class Mammalia; order Rodentia; family Dipodidae; genus Jaculus; species Jaculus jaculus. The sequence goes on along the minus strand of NC_059105.1, from coordinate 149,005,522 downwards.
TTTTCAGCACTAGGTCATGGATACTGTACAGCATATTGGGAAGAGATATGTGCTCTGTCCACATGTCTAAAATCATTAAAGATGAAAATATTTTCCCTCCCATGACTTGCTTTGGTCACCTGTCTCCAACCCACATCTACTAAACTCTTTTCCAGTTAATTCCTCTCCTATTTTGTTGTCATTTCCTTTTTCATTCATTCATTCATTCATTCATTGATTCTTTCTTTCTTTCAGTATCCCATCATTCATGGTGACATTCATATGGGCTCAGTATAGTGAAAGCCACTGTGAGGCCACACATGTAATGGCCACCTCATGTCTGAAGAACAACATTCCAAAGCAGTTCTCCCCATCCTCTGGCTCTTACGTTCTTTCTTCTGTATCTTCCACAATAATCCTTGAGCTTAAAAGGCATTACCAGGATGTGTCATTTAATGGTGAGCACTTAGCTATCATTTCTTCTCATCACTTTGACAAGTAACTTACTTCACCACCATCTACCAAAAAAAAAAAAAAAAAAAAAAACCAGAAGATTATCTGAACAAAAGAGAGAACAACACTACTATGGGCATAAACATAAATATTTAGAGTGAAATTTGAAGGGTACAACATATCCATTTAGGCCAATAACTATACTATTTTCTTCCAGGGGCCTATGACCTTCTTAGTCATGAAATTTTGATAAGGTTTTCAAGGCCAGGCATGAATTCTCTCCTGTGAAGCAGGCCTATAATCCAATTAGAGAGCAACTGGTGACCCCCATAATAGACATGCCACTATTTCACTAGTGCATACCTCTTACCTGTCACATGGGTTGTGCAGCTAGCAAGATCTACTGTTAGCAAAGGCTGGTGATGATTTTTCTCTTTCAGCATTCTCCATAGCATTTTTGAGCTATCAAGCAGGAGGCTTCCAGATAACTTTCAGCTTATTTTCTTAGTGTCCTACAATGAAAGTATGTGGTGTCTTTAGTAATAGTCTTACCATCTCATTCTGGTGGGCAATCATCAAGCTCCATCTTTAATACAAACTCTTCCAGTCATTCCCTAGAATATTCTTTTCACACAAGCCTGTGCTAAATCTACCGTCAACACCATCATGTTTGTCATTTGATTATCCTCAAAATAAGATGCTCCCTGTTTTATTTCCCCCTAAATAGCTTCTTAAAGCAGGTATTGTTTCTTTTGCATATTTTTCTACAGAGACACAACAAAGTGATACTGACAGGAGAATTCACTAGTCTTTCTTGTTTAAAAGGTCTTCCTCCTGTCTGGGATAATTCATAACAACCACTGAACTCTTTTATTGCTCTTAAGAAAGCCAAGGACAGGTGTATTCACTCCAAACTCAAGTATCAAAACGTTCTACAAGAATAACAAATGTGAAAGGCTTAGAGAAAAATAAAGGGATATCTTAAAGAGAAATAAAAATCACTCATGTAAGATATGTTTTAAAAAATATTTGTTTAATAGAGTTCAGTGTGAGAGTCAGTGGCAAAGGGAATGTGATAAAATTTGTAAATATAGATCAAATATCTAGTATGCTCTGAAACTAGATAATAAATCACCATATGGAGAGAAAATAATTTGTGATCTCACCTGGAGCTTTACAGCTAGTAGAAAAGATAGCATAGAAAGGAAGAAATTACATTTTAAAAATAGGTTAGTTAGTTTCAGCTAGTGTCAATCTCCCTAACCAGTTACATTTAACATTAGGCTATGAAAGGGAAAAAGAAAACCTTACACTGTGTGGAGTCAGAGAGTTGCAAGTTAGCAAAGGGCTGCAAGAGCCCTGCTTTCATAACAATCCATGTGCTGTTTTCAATAAAAATGATGTATGACTACCCAGGAATCAATATGAATGCAGATAAAACCTATTCTTTGCACAGGGTAATTCCATAGCTGATACACAACTTGCTGAATATTTATCATATGAATGCAGAATAGTGTTTTGACGATGCTCAAAGCACAGAGAATAAATATAAACATTGCCTCTCTCACTATTTTTCTCTTCTTTCTGCTTTTGCTTTCCCTAGACTAGGATAAATGAATAGCAAAGACCCACCTCACAGTTCACGAAACATGGTAAAGGAAGCATAAATCCCCAAGATAGCATTCCTAACAATCTCTAAAAGAAGTAAATGGGCCATGGATCCTTTAAATGTTCCAAGCATAGCAGTTGAATGAATGTGAGTCATACATTGAACACGATCATTTGGAAGGATGAATGGATCTTTAAGGTGAAAGGAGTTTCTTGTCCAACACTGTCAGGCAGAGGTATGCAAATACCATTGGCATCTCTACTTTGCAATATGAAGATAGTTTTGAATGTGTCACAGCTCATTTCAGTGTGATTCCCCCAGCCATTTACAGAATGAAATCTTCAAAATCAACCCTTTTCTCAAGGGTCATGAAGCAAATTGACTTTGTACTGGTGGTCTCAGTAGAAGCAGTCTGTTTATGCTAGTGGCAGAATTGAGGCGAGAGCGATGCAAAACTGAAGCATCAAATGCCATAAGTTAATAGCAGGTGTTCCAAATGCTCTTTTGAAGACTCGGATAAAACCAAACTCTGACCTTCCATCATCCCAAATTTTTAACTTACATCCCACATACAAGTATTTCCAGGGTCTATATCTCTTCTACCGTTAAATTATCACTGAAACTCATCTGTGTCTTTCTTTCAATGTCCTCCAGCCTTGCTTCATTGAAGTGACCACCAAGAACCGATGTCAGACATGAGACTGGACTTCCTGGCCTAAGAGTAGCTCTTCTCTTGGATCTTTACCCCACATATCAGCTTAATATTTTTCTGAACTGATCATGTCATTCCACAATTCAGTTCTTTTAAGGTTTCCTAACATTTTACAGAAAGTTCACATTATATGAAAATGAGCTTCAAATCCTATTTTTAATTATTCTCCAAATTCATATCAGCCATGCCACATGCCTTGCACTCTGTTCTAATCATACCAGAATGATTGCCTTTTCTTAGATGTGTACTTCTCATCATTTTCCCTGTGACCATCCACCCTACTCCATAACATAATAACATTTCAAAATTCTCCACCATGGAATTTTTACATCCTGAAAAGACTTTCACGTTACACAGAGCTCAGTAAGATAACTGTCTTATACAACCTGAGGAACCTGTGCTTCCTCCACTAGAGTGTTTGTCATGCTGTGTCTCCACTGTACCGATTGCTCCTGTGGAGCAATGACTACGCCTGTGTTGTTCACTATGCCATGCTCAGCACAAAAAAGCATCAGTGGTGTCCCCCAGAGTTCTAATAAAGAGAGGTAGTTAAGTGAGTTACAGTGAATAAGTTTTCATTCCTGAGCCCATGGGACAGACTGTGGAGAATAAACAATTTAAGGAAGGTAACCACTATACAGCCTCTAACAGAAGTATAAAATCTGACACATTTAAGGCATCTATGCACAGTTCATAATAATCACTTGTTATTTCTATTATTTTATTAAGATTTAGTTTTATTAATTTATTTATTAAAGACAGGGAGAGGGAGAGAGAGACAGAGTGATAATGGACCCGCCAGGACCTGTAGCCACTACAAAAGAACTCCAGATGCATGTGCCATCATGTGCATCTGGCTTACATGGGCCCTGGAGAATTGAATCTGAGTCCTTAGGCTTCACAGGCAAGCACCTTAACCACCAAGCCATCTCTCCTGCCCTGTTATATCTATTCTAAAACCTCAACTCAGAATGATTTTTTTCTTCCTCTGAATGACAATGAATACATTTTACAAAGCTCTCCCTTTATCTTGGATCATCTCAAGGCATTCTAGTTCACTCATGAAACATTCATTTGATCAAACAAGAAAAGATGGAAGTAATTTTACTTCTCATCACTATGAACAAATACCTGACTGCAAGCAACTTGCAGAAGCAAAGGGTTTATTTTGACTTTACAGTTTCAGGGATGGAGTACCCATTGGTGTGGGGAAGGCATGGCAACAGGAGGCCTGTTGGTTACCTGCATCCATGGTCTGGAAGCAATAAAAGAACAGGAAGTTAAGTTGGGCTATAAAACCTCAATTCCCCACCAGTACTCCATGTAGCCCCTTCCTCCACTGAGACTCCACCTTCTAAACGTTCCACAATCTTCCCCAAAAGCACCACCAGCCAAAGGCCTTGTGCCCAACACATGAGCCAAGGGGGGACATCTTGCATTCAAACCACATAGAAGCCACGTTAACTAAGTCAGTTACATGATTTTGTTTTCATCTGGAGTCATAATTGACCTATTAAACATAGGGCTTTCTGATTGGCCTGTCACCCTCCATAAAATCAAATGAACAATGTGCCTTTTAAGTGAATTTAATGTAGATTCTAGATGGTAGATTCTAGTCCTTGTTGCACATTCAACTCTGTGAGCTACTCAGTTCCACTGAAAGTAATCCCTCAAGTACAGCATCTGCTGTTGCCTCAGAAGCTCATGAAACATTCTATAGAAGCTGTAAATCCTTCATTTAAATGAGGGTTTAGCAAATGCTTCTAAAGAAATTTAAATATACATTCTTTAGATTTCGTGGTGCATGTGGTATCTGTAACAACTACTTTTCTAAAATAACATGCATATAAATAGACAACACATAAACAAATGGTAGTGACTATGTGCCAATAAAACTTTACTTGTAAAAGTGGGCTGGAGAGATACCTTAGCAGTTAGGGTGCTTGCCTACAAAGCCTAAGGACTTGTGTTCAACTCTCCAAGTCCCACGTAAGCCAGAGGCACACTGACACAAGCGTGCAATATTTCGCATGCACACAACAGGGCATACACATCTGGAGTTTGAATGCAGTGACGAGAGGCCCTGGCATGCCAATTTTCTTCCTCTCTCCATCCACCTCTTGCATTAAACAACAACAACAAAGAAACAAACAAACAAAAAATAGGTCGGTCTCTTGGTCTTACCTCAAAAAAAAAAAAAAGTATAAAAGTGATAGCTAGCTTCAACAGACAGGTCATTGTTGTCAGCTTATGAATTGGATGCTTTTATATCTTCTCCAAAAATTTTGGATTTGTTTGTTTTGTTTTTCTTTCCATTCTGTTATAGACTGACATTTGCCTATTTCTTTTTTAAAAATTAATTTACCAAAAAGAAGGTCATCTGAAAATCAGCATGCAAGTTTTAGATTGGGCTTTCTTCATGGAGAATGCCCTACTTATGAATTTATAAGCAATTTATAAAATGGTTCAAAATTGTGGTCCATTTCTTATGTTCCTCTTCAAACAAGTGAGCAATCTTTTCACTTATTCCAATTGCTTATTAGGAAAGAACATTGAAAGGACTATGAGTGTTCTGCCTTCTATGATTCCAAATGACAACAGCCCAATGCAGCTGTTGCTGGGGTAAGGATGGCAATGAAGGCTCAGGCAGAACGGAAACAGCCCATTAGCTTCAGCACCATGTCCACGCAGGCATCTCAGAAGACTGATTGCAGTAACACCAAGAGAATGTAAACTACGTTGTTGTATCCCAGCACAGCTTCATACAATTTTACAATGCAGAAAAAAAATGTAAAATAATGTTGCAGATGGGACATACAGAAATTCCATTGGCTTTAGTTATTACTGCCTATAGGAAAAGAACTGAAGTTTGGTTCCTACAATTAGAATTTAAATAATGACTGCTAGAGATTTCCATACTTGCCAAGTGGGTTACATAGAGGAAAGGATGGCATGCTGAAGATATCACAGGCCAGGGACGCAGGCCATTGAGAGACCATGCTGGAACTTAGAATGAAGCCAGCTCCCTGCTAGCTAGCCCCACATGATGCTGGAAAGTGGTATGTGAGCTGCTGGGAGGGGGTAATGTCCACCAACTGGATTAAGAAGCAAAGGATGCTGCAAGCTACAAAAATCAACCGACAAAATATACACAGCTGTGCAATAGTGACATTCAGCCTATGTGATTAATCAACTGCTCTCTGGTTGGAGATGAGGCCCACTCAGTGTGAGAGAACTGAGGTCTCATAGCTGGTACTGAGAACCAAGTCAGAATCCTATGAGTAGGAAGGCTCACACACTCTTGAGTGCAGATCCCACTGTTCTATGGCTAAGAAGGATGGGTATATCTACCAAAAAGTTCTTTAAAGAATTATGCTTATCCTCTTTAACCCATGATATTCTTACTTGTTTGAGAATCTTCTTTGTTTACCGATGGCAGCAAAAACTAGGGAGAACCAAAACCCATCAATATAACAAGAAAAGCTAGCTGACTGCACAGCAGGAGAGGAGTCATCGCTATTATAGAAAAAGCAGCAATTTAAGCATAAGTGTTGTTCTCACTGCTAGATTGACAGCCTGCTCAGGTAAAGGGCAACACTGAGGACCCTCATAACTCATTAAAGCAGAAACCCAGACACAGCAGAGAGCTCAGCACTAAAGTTGACTTATAACACAGCTGCCAAGACTCAGGGAACATTGCAGAAGAGGTGGTGTAAAGACTGTAAGAGCCACAGGGTGGGAAAGAGTATTCTGAAGTATTGCCCCCTACAGAGACTGAGTGATGCATTCATGACCCCATAGTGAAAACCAGTAACCCTGCTAAAGAGAGCCTTCAGTGCAATGGGGATGAGGGAGAAGAGATACACAAGTATAACCTCATGGGAATATGACCAACATGTGATTTGTTCATACAGTAAGTTAATAATTAATGAAAAATCACACTGTCCAATTATTTTCATAACAGTTGTTTTAAATCTTTGAAAGTAACAAATAAAGCTGCTGAGAACAAATTCTCCCTGATTTCTTTGTAGAAAATTGTGAACAGAATCTATCATTGGGGCTGGAGAGATGGCTTAGCGGTTAAGCGCTTGCCTGTGAAGCCTAAGGATCCCAGTTCGAGGCTCGATTCCCCAAGACCGATGTTAGGCAGATGCACAAAGGGGTACACGTGTCTGGAGTTCGTTTGCAGTGGCTGGAAGCCCTGGCTCTCCCATTCTCTCTCTCTCTCTCTCTCTCTCTCTCTCTCTCTCTCTCTCTTTCTCTGTCTGTCACTCTCAAATAAATAAATAATAAACAAAAAAATTTTAAAAATCTGTCATTGACCAGGTCTGAAACATAACCACATGAATTGTTTGTGGTTGCAAGTATCACTAACCAGTTTCATCAGAAATGCCCTGAAAGTGATGGATGCCCCAGTGGAGACTATGACCAGGAGAATAATTCCTTAAATGTATATTTCTGCATGTGACTTCAGTGGAGAGACTATCAGTCATCAGACATCAGAATTTGAGAGTTGCAGCTTTGAAGGTAGCATAATTTGGTGCAAAAGATCACTGTAACACTCAGAATTAAATTCTTCTGTTACTAATATACTAAGGTAACTTGGGCAAATCATTTACCTTGTAACATCCTTAAACCTTTGAAATTTCATAAGTTATATTACAATTTCATATAGGAAATAGACCTGTATTCACAGCTCACATAAATTGTGGTCATTAAAACATGACAGACTGATAAGAATAGCAAGTTAGAATGATATGTATGGCTACCATTCTTATTTTATTGTTTCCAATGCTTAACAAGGCATTTCATTTGCCCTTTTGCTTCTTCTAAAATACAGAATATAGCTGAATTGGTAAGTGTAATTTCATAGAATATATCAACTATAATTTACAAATGTGTACCATATAAAATTAAGCTCCATTGTAGCCTAATCAAAGTACACAGTTCTATAGCAGGTAACACCAATTTAAAAGCTAAAAATAATTTCAAGACAAAAACATATCTACTAGCATCTGAAAGTAAATAAATACACGGTAAGATTTCACACACAAAAAAACATATTCTTTCTATATCAAATAAGTTAAACTGAGTGACTTCTGTTGCCACTCTGTCTTCTGCAACTTCCCTTTTTACCAATTACATAGGTTGATTATGCAATGACATTACAGTGACAATTAAGGCAGGAAAAGAACATTTATTTCTTGAAAAGGTGAAGATGTGATAACAAACATTGATAATTTGATATCTTTCCTATTCAAAGAATATTGAAAATGAGATTTTACATTTTAGTAAGACTCTAATTTTTATTTATTTTTGATTTTTCAAAGTAGAATCTCACTCTAGGCCAGACCGAACTGTAATTCACTATGTAGTCTCAGGGTGTCCTTGAACTCATGGTAATCCTCCTTCCTCTGCCTCCCAAGTGCTGGGATTAAAGGAGCACACCACCACACCCGGCTATTTTTATTATTTTTAATTAGTATGTGAAGTAATGAGTTTCATTGTCACTCTTTTAGATTTATTTTGTTTTCATTGATCCTTCTTTCACATATATTCCCCCCTATTTCACTGGGCATCAACAGCTGGTTGTATTCCTCCATCAATAGCCTCCTTATTTTTTGTTTGTCCTCCCTATTATCTCTATTTCCTAATTGATGACTTTCTTGTGTCATCATCTATGGACTCTGATATACACATATAAATGCACACATAAATAAAATTAAGATTTAGTTTCTGTACATGAAAGAAAGCATGCTACATCTGCCATTCTGGATATGAGTTATTTTACTTAACACAATAATATACTATGACAATATAATAATAATAATTTTCTTCTATCCACTTTTCTGAAAGTGTTATAACTTCATTTTCCTTGATGGAAAAACAAAATTCCATTGTGTACATGTGTGTACTACACTTTGTTTATCCTCTTACCTCTTGAAGAATATCCAAGAGGGTTCTACTTTTGAGCAACTGTAATAGTGTAGCAACAAACATGGATGTGAAAACAACTCCGTGGTAGGATTTAGCATTCTTTGGGTATATACCCAGGAGTGGTATAATTAGGTCAAGTGATACTTCTGTTCTGATTTTTGAGAACCCTCCATACTGACTTGCATAGTGGTCACATAGTGATTTTATTCTCACAGGAGGTGAGTATGGTTCCTCTTTCTCACCATCCTCTCCAGGCTTTGCTCTTACTTTTCTCTTGATGTTAGTGCTGATTACTTTAAACCAGCTCAAAGTGTGTATAGAATTATAATTTTTAAGAAGTAGGTTCAAACCATTAGTTATTTAGTTACTAGGCTGATATAGAACTACTTATTTCCTAGCATAAGAGTGGATAAGTTAGAATTTCTATATTTTATTTTATTTTTTTTTGTATTATTTATTTATTTATTTATTTGAGAGCGACAGACACAGAGAGAAAGACAGATAAAGGGAGAGAGAATGGGCACACCAGGGCTTCCAGCCTCTGCAAACGAACTCCAGACGCATGCGCCCCCCCCCTTGTGCATCTGGCTAACGTGGGACCTGGGGAACCGAGCCTCGAACCGGAGTACTTAGGCTTCACAGGCAAGCGCTTAACCACTAAGCCATCTCTCCAGCCCCTATATTTCATTTTTATTTATCTATTTGAGAGAGAGAAATATGCAGGGAGAGAAAGAGAGAGAGAGAGAGAGGAGGGGGGCATGCCAGGGCCTCCAGCCACTGCAAACGAACTCCAAATACATGTACCACCTTGTACATCTGGCTTACGTGGGTCCTAGGGAATTGAATCTTGGTTCTCTTGTTTTTCAGGCAATAGCCTTAACTGCTAAGCCACTTCTCCAGTCCAAATTTCTACATTTTCTTTTCTAACCTACCAAATTTTCTAATTTTATAAATTTACATTCACCTCTTTCATCATAGTTTTCACTTTTACTTGTTCTAAGTTATGTATTGACACAGGTTCAATGTTTTCCACCAGTATGACATTCCTGCACTCTTCACTTTGAATATTCTGAGGAATTTCTCATCAAGAAAATCAGTGAAGTTCTGTCAATCCATTAGGAAGTAGATCTGCTTGAAATGTATGCTCCTGGTGACATAAAAAAGGTAAAGAAAGGAAACCTGGGGATACTTTAGTGAACTTTAAAAGTGCCTAAAGGGAGCAAAAGCAAACAGTAACTCTGTCTAAACAGGAAGTTTACTACCTGTCTAGCTTTGTAACTGCTACCAATGTAGTGAAGGGATTGAACTGGGATTGAAAAATGTTTATAAAGTCACTCAGTGAGTAGGCAAGAAGATTGACTGTTTTTAGAAAGAAAATGGAAGAAAAATGACACAATGATATGAAGAAAAGTGAGACTGGCATTTTATCACTTCAGAGCAATATTGGAAGTCAAAAGGCAATTAGGACAAATTTCCAAATTTGTCATGAAAAGCTATTCATAACACAGGATATTCTGTTCAGCCAAACTATCAGTGAAGCATTCAGGGGAGATGGAAACATTTTCACTTAAGCAAGAGTGGTTAGCCATGACCAAATGCTCCAGTAATAAATAAAATAAGAAAGCCTTAGGCAGACCTTTGAATGTTGACATGGCCTCTCTGACCAAGCTAATAGAACCATAAGCAGCAAGCGTGCCTTTCACAGCACTGATGATCTTGAGGTTAGTCCCGTATGTGCAGGCCACATTGACTGAAACTTTGAGGACAATTGGTCGATAAATACTTTCTTTAAAATCTCATGTATAACTCCTATATATTTCTACAATATACTTTAGTGTTAAATATAAATCAAAATAGCTTAAGCAAAACCCTATTGATCTTTCTTTCCAACGTGGAATCTAAATGTGTGTTTTCACCTGGCATGGTTCAAATGACTTCAATGTAGTCAGTTTCCTTTTGAGACAGAATGTGTTCTTGCAGAATGAAGGGAGAGATCAAGAAATAAGATTTGAGCAGGAGAGATGTCTTAGCAGTTAAGTTACTTTCCTGTAAAACCTAAGGACTCAGGTTTGATTCCCAAGTACCCACATAAGCCAGATGCACAAGGTGACACATACATTTGGAGTTCACTTGCAGTAGCTAAGGGCACTTGCATGCCATTCTCTCTCTCTCTTCCTCTCTCAGTCTCTCTCTCTCTCCAATTAATAAGGAAATATCCAAATAAAATAAAAAGAAATATAATTCAAGAAATAGGGAGAAACAGGAAAATGGTAGGATGGGATTTGTGTATCATTCCTAGAAATCAAATATGACAGATGCAGGGAAATGAATAGAAACCTGGGAAAAGAGATGGTAAATTACTCAGTTGTCTGTTTAGCAATATGTTCATTAGTATTTAATAGACCAATCTTGCAAATGTTGGGAATTTTGAATTATAAATGTAGATCAAAACTGAGTAAGTTTCAAAATTGCACAGTTACTATTGAAAAGAAAAAATAATCCAAAAATGAGCAGAATTAGAAAGCTTAAGCATTATGAAAATGCTAATCTTTCAGTCACCTTAATGAGGAGTAACAGATATTGCTTGAAATTGATATTTTAAAACTGCATGCAGATTGAAAGAAATATTTAAGTAGATAATAAAAGCTACTGCTGAGCTGGGCGTGGTGGTGCACGCCTTTAATCCCAGCCCTCGGGAGGCAGAGGTAGGAGGATCGCCGTGAGTTCGAGGCCACCCTGAGACTACAGAGTTAATTCCAGGTCAGCCTGGACTAGAGTAAGACCCTACCTCGAAAAACCAAAAAAAAAAAAAAAAAAAAAGAAAAGAAAAGTTTAAACCCCTAGACAGCGCCGTTCGGACTCTCTGTCCCTGCTGCTTCCCTCACCCCTTTCCCATGCCACCCGGGTGGGTACCTTGCTTCTAAGCCCCAAGCTCAAAGTCGTAGCACCTTAGCTTGTAGACAAAGACCTCGCGGCTTGCCATGAGTAAGTAGCATGACCCCACAGCTACGGCTGCAGGAGGCCCCTGGTCAGTCTGGCCCCAGAGGTGTAGCCTCAACTCTCTTTCTCGGAACCCCCCCGCCGTCCCCCAGCGCTGACCTGGCAGGGTGGTCCTCATGGACACCACCACTGGTAAAGAAAGCTAACCGCTGAGACACTGCGCAGTTCTTGTCATGTTTAAGCTTAGCTGGGTCCTTTCAAGTTTGTTTTCACTGCTACTAGGTTAAATAGTTTGCACTATTTTTGCAACAAATTCATGGAAAACCGAACGGTTACTTGTTTTTGTTTCTTACTGTGTGTATATAAACTAATACTGAAAGTTTGGCATAGTGGTTTTTCACCTCCTTACATAGCCCCTAACATGCACAGAATGCTGTAAGTCTGTTGAAGATGATGTGAATGATATTTTATAAAGTTATTTTGTATGGTGTTGGTTTTGTTTTGCCTCATAGTATGTCAGCAAAAGAATAAAATAAAACTCCTCATATTAAAAAAAAAAAAAAAGCTACTGCTGGTATGGAGATATGGATCAGCAGCTAAAGGTGCTTGCTTGCACAAAAGCCTAATGCCCTGGGGTCAGTTCCCTAGTACCCACATAAAGCCAAATGCACAAAGTAGTGTATGCATCTGGAATTTGCTTGGACAGCAGGAGGCCCTGGATCACCCATATACTGTTTCTCATTCTCTCTCTGTCACCTTCTCTCTGTCTGTTTCAAATAAATATGTAATTTTTTTAAATTTTGTTGTTCATTTTTATTTAAGAGTGACAAAGAAAGAAGCAGATAGATAGAGAGATAATGGGCAAGCCAGGGCCTCCAACCACCGCAAAGGAATTCCAGACGTGTGCGCCCCCTTGCGCATCTGGCTAACGTGGGTCCTGGGGAATCGAGACTCAAATTGGGGTCCTTAGGCTGCATAAGCAGGCACTTAACTGCTAAGCCATCTCTCCAGCCCATAAATATGTATTTTTAAGAAAAGCTACTGGTTCACTTTTGTGATTGAACTGGTGGTAGAAAGGCAGAATAGTGAATTGTCACTTCATTACTATGAAAATCAGTTAGTAAACTAGGTTTACAATGTTATTTTGCTTTAAAAATCTTATCTTTAAAACAACTTATGTAGGATAGTTGTGGAAGTGACTGAATTTTCAAAATATTTGTTTTTCAGCTACAAGTCTCTTCAATCAAGTCTTAAAAGAAAGGTAAAGAGGAAAATGATTTGAGGGGCATGTAAGCAAGAATAGGAGATGGCAGTGAGGGGATAAAAAAGAACTGAGGCAATAATATATGTGAACCCATGGGCCACAGTACAATTCTATTCTAAATGTCTGCTATTTTAAGTTAAATATGGATATATTTTAACATGATTTCAGGGTACCTAGCTGTATAACCTTGGACAGCTTACTTAATTTCTGTAAGCCTCAACAACCTCACAGGAAAAGATGAATTATGAAACTGGGTATAAGATTTTTAACATGTATGTACAGCGATGACCAGAATACCAAGGGGTCAGTGCTTTTAAAATGTGAATTACTTCTTCTAGGACTACTGCCAGGTCTCTAACCCTAACTGAATAGTCCATAAATTATTTTAAAATCACTGACCCACAAGACTTTAAGGTCATTTACTAGATTACTACTCAGAGAAAACTTGAGGTGATCGTTTCTAATCATTTTTGTATTACAGTTCAGTGTTTTTTGTTAACTTTAACAAAGATAGAGACTGAGATCTAAAAGAAATCCCCATACCTTGGTAAATGAGAAGACATACTTATATAATTAAATTTTCTCCAATAACTATTTTAAAATATAGAAAATTTTGTGTGACAAATCTGAATTCAACATGGTATTTATAGAAATAATTTTATGTTATGGATTCTCCTTCTACTTGTGATTTCCTAGAGAAGATAGATCATCAATTACAATATGGTAAATGGATATAGAAGATGCTTTCAACAACTGTGTGTGCATTCATGCATAGCACTGTTTTTATAGATTTTTTACTTTGTATACTTGTGAATTTAGCATAAGTGAGGGGAGTATGTTAGCAATTAATTTGTACTATCTTCCTCATCGTAAGTACATATTTTTTCAATACCTTAAAATAATAGTGTACCCATAGAAAAATAGTATATAAGAGGGGGATGGTAAGATGACTCAGTAGTTAAAGTTGTTTGCTTGCAAAGCCTGCTGGCCTGGGGTTCATAAGCCACCTATATAAGCCAGACACACAAACACACACACGCAACACATTCACACATGCTCACATACACACATGCAAATAAGTTAAAAAAATAGTATGAAGAGAATTTCTCCATTGTACAATAGGAAAGTTCATGTGGAAACAAGTTTCCAAAAACAGTAAAGCAGTCAATATTAGTGTAAATGAACTTCTTGAGGACATTTAATTTCTTATCCAAACAAAACTTTGATTAAAGAATATATTTCTTTATTAATATAAATTTTTATTACTATCTAAAATAACTTAGAAAACTAATATTACCGTTTCAATTAGAAGGCAGTGTGTTTTCTTGTTAAAGCTACAATTACCTAATGTAAGATCAGAAGAGTTCCCAGCATTGACTTTACATCATTATAGATTAAAGAAATAATATAATGACTCTTTGATTTATTCCCAGAAAACAATAAAGCTTTCTCATCAATTCAAATCTATCAATGATGTAATTCTTTATGGGATTTTTTCACTTAAATTTATTATATGGAGGGAAAGTGATAGTGTTTATGGACCACATGGCTGCGGAAATATACCTTCCATTAGAAATCAATTGCTTCTTCTTTGGGTATGTGTTGTCATATTTTAGCAGCTAAAAGCAACACCAGAAAGCATGTCATATGCCTCCGAATTACACCTTTCTCCTCATTGTTCAAGAGTCTCTCTTCCCATGGGGAAGAAAACTCCTGGGACAGTTTCAAAAATGAGTCTGGCATTTCCTACATCTATGGGGAAAAATCATAAAGTACCTTCATATGACTTTCTTGTGGGAATGTTTCATTATAACTAGAGAGAATGATAGTCTTTTCTTCAATTTAATGATGTTACATTTATGAGATTTCAAGTCAATGGAATTAGCTTGATGCCAGATGTTACTTATGAAGCAATGAGTATCTGTCTTCATCACAGATTAGTCATCTATGAAAGTATGCTATCTTCCCAATGATGTTCTCCATAATAAGAAGTAAGATGCTAAGAAATAAATTCAGCCGATGATAAATAGCCACCCTGGATTCGTTCATTAATACATAAAAGAGAAGAGAAGAAATGTAGCAGGAGTATGTGTGGATGACAGATCTGTCTGAAACTTAGTAAGAAACAAGTACACCATGCCTCCCTGACAAAGGAATCCTTCCATACTTATGTGAAAATAACAGAAATCAGGGATACTGATCGTTATCCAAATCAAGTGGTTCACAGATTAGAAGTCTTACTTACCTCTTGAAAGTACCAAATTTCCTCAAATCTATAAAATTCACTTTAAACATTTTGAAAAGCAAAACAATAAAAGGAACCAAAAAAAGCAGTATTCACAGTTTATGAGAGGATGGGGCTGAACCTACTAATAATCTTAATCAGTATGCCTAGTCAACATACACAATGTTCACACTCCCAGACTGACACTCAAGAGCCTAACTGCCAAGTGAGTTACTATAATTATTTTTTTATGTTTTCAGGGATTTTTTTCCTTTTGGAACATATAAAAGTAACAATTTTATGCACTAAAATTCTGGAGCATTACTTATTTTAGTACTTTTATAGTATTTTCTATACTGGTTTATTTTTTCCATGCATATAATCCCTCATTCCATAATGAAAATGTGGTCAAATAAGACTGAAAAGTTGCTAAATTATGCATATAGAAAATGAACACCTTAAGAAACAGCCTTTTTTGCTATTAAACATTAATTTGTTTCTATATTAAGCAGTCAATTATATAGTGAGGTGTTTTCAGACAAGTATGAAGTAAGAGTGTGCATCTGACAGTCCATTTTTCTGTAAACATCTTGAATCAAATCTGATTCATTATGTAAAAATGGATAAATTTATAGACAAGGCAAGGAGATTTTTTTTTCAAAAAGTGATCTTTTTTTTAAAAAAAATTTATTTATTTATTTATTTATTTATTTGAGAGCGACAGACACAGAGAGAAAGACAGATAGAGGGAGAGAGAGAGAATGGGCACGCCAGGGCTTCCAGCCTCTGCAAACGAACTCCAGACGCGTGCGCCCCCTTGTGCATCTGGCTAACGTGGGACCTGGGGAACCGAGCCTCGAACCGGGGTCCTTAGGCTTCACAGGCAAGCGCTTAACCGCTAAGCCATCTTTCCAGCCCCAAAAAGTGATCTTACCCTTAATTTCAATTAGAGAAAGGTCTGATGGAGAGACGTGGTCTCTGGGAAAACTGCTAATGAAGAAAAGAAACAGGGGCTTCAAAGAGAAGCACGACAGGACAGGGGTTAGGATCCGTGATCTAGGATGGGCACCAGAGTAAGAGACTGGTAGAGCCAGGTTGCGGTCATGCCTCGACAGCATGGACAATTTTTTGGTGGCAAGTGATACATTGTTCAATAGTGTGCTGCAATTGCAACCTCCACAAAGGTTTTAATCTGGGTGTTTCCGTTCCAGCATAGACAAGGTTGTATTTATCTACGACATTTATGTCTTCAACCATGTTACAAATAAAGGGTTGCACAAGATTTGAAAGCAGCACTGACCCTTGACTAAGTGTCCTGTTTGTTTGGACAACTTGAAAGGAAACACTTCAGAAAGGAGATATAAGGCTTTGTCTGTTGGAGCAAAAACGTGTGTGGTAACTAAACAGGGAGAGGGACAAATAGAGAGAGAGGAGCTGATATCTGAAACCTATGTTTTAAAAAGTACTTAATCCACTAGACATTTGATCGTGTGATACTGTCATTTCTGCTTCAGTGTTTCTGTTTGGAAAAGACCAGGTTAGAGTTGAGGAGACACTGGATACAGAGAAAGCCACAATGTGAACATTTCAGAATTATATAATAGCAATGTTGATTATTTTTTTCCACTAACTGATTAGAACTTGGATTTTCCCTGCACTTTGTAATGATAACAGGCACCAACTTAAGCTGAGGACCTTATATCTTCCACATGACTTACTAAGTGGAGACATCCCTTTTTAAAACAAGTTAACAACACTGAGGGGACAGAACTAAGGGCTACGGAAAGAAAAACACACGAGAAAGCCTGTGTGTATAGATAAGGAGTTGATTAAATTAAAATCACCTAAGCTTTTGGAAAAGAAAAAGAAAATACAGGAGTATTGACATATGTAAATCCTTTCTCCTGGAATGAACTGTTGATTTTCCCTCACGTAGGTTGGTAACAGGTGTTTTCATGCGAATTCTCCCATCTAGAATGCCCAGGAGTGAAACAGAGAAGTGTAAGAACATCCTCATACTGCGCTTGCCTTTTCCCGAGACTGATTTGCTAGTTCACAAGCTGTGAGGTTCACTGAAGCTGCAGGGAAGCAGTAAGCAGTGGCTGAAATGCCAAGGGAACTCAGTGTCCCTCCATGTACAGACACCGAGGTCTGGAACCAGAGAAGTACCACGCTTTCTTCTGGCTTTATCGTACATATAAAAATGTAGATATTGTGCTTCCTTTACAACAACTGCTAAATCTTCACTAATATTTAATAGATTTCCATAAGCAACATAAGTCACCATGAGGAAAAGAATATAATCCGGAACTTCAACTATCATCAAACTTTATTCACCACAATGTCTATAGCTCTATGAATAATTCAACTTTAGAAAGCTTTTGAAAAAGTTTTCATCCACCCTAAGAGTACATGGTGAAATTCCAGGTCAGCCTGAGCTAGAGTGAAACCCTACCTCAAATAACAAACAAACAAATAGGTTTTCCCAGACAGAGACTCAGAAAGACAGAGAGACTGAATAGGCAATCCAGGGCCACTCACTATTGCAAAAAAATTCTAGAAGCATGTGTCACTTTACTTACCTGGTCTTATGTGGGTGCTAGGGAATCCAGCCAGGGCAAGAAGGTTTTGCATATAGGCACATTTAACTTTTGAGCCATCTCCCCAGCACCCAAAGCCAACTTTAATACAAGACTACAGTATTAAAAATGCAAAGGAAAACTAAAACAGGTAAAAGAAACATGCCCACTTAAGATCCTTATAAAGAGATTATCTAATATAGTAATTAAAATAGTTATGATCAATACATCTAAAAAGAAAATTAAATAGAAGTTCTGTCCCCAGAACTCATGCAAAATTCTAGGTGTGGTTGTGCTTGCCTATAACCCCAGCATTATAAACAGGAGGATCCCTGAGGCTCAGTGGCCAGCCAGTGCAACCTAATGACTGAGCTCCAGACCAGTAAGGGAACATATCACAAAGGAAGTGGACTGCAGTCCTGAGAAGTGACACCAATCTTGTCTCTGTATCAACAAACATGTGGATGCACATGTGCCACACATTCACATACAGACAAGCACTTACACACATAAAAGCATGCATACAGGCATGCAATCAGACCCCCACAGGAGAATGCTCTCACTCTCTCTCATCATCCAAATAGCTGGTATATGCCTGTAATCCTAAAACATGGGATGGGATATGGAGGCAAGAAGATTCAAGGCCAGGACTAGGCTACATATTAATACACTGTCTCAAAAAAGTTGGATTTTGGAAGATGAAATGTGGATAATTGATTGCTTGAAAAAAAATATAGCACTTATTTGCAGTTTCCCATGGCCACCTCTGCGTTGGCTCTGTTAAATACTCTAGAGACTTTTTGATGAATTCTGATTTCTTTTTTGTTTTGGTATTTTATTTATTTATTTCAGTCAGGCAGACACATAGAGAAGGAAAGAGAGAGAGAGAGAGAGAGATTGGGTGCACTAGGGCCTGTAGCCACTGCAAATGAACTAGAGATGTGTGTGCCACCTTGTGTATCTGGCTTTACGTGGGTACTGGGGAATCAAGCCTGGGTCCTTCGGCTTTGCAGGCAAGCACTTTAACCATTATGCCATCTCTTCAGCCCAAATTCTGATGTCTTAATATGGTTTTGTGTGTTGTGCATTATCAAGATTATAAATGCATAGAACAGAAAGGGCACTTTGAACAAGTAGCTTTATACTTTTGAATGACTTATTTCATCTCATGACTAAAATCAATAATAAATAGTATAAAAAAGAAAAAGAAAAAGAATCAAATAATGATAATCTCCAGTTATCAACCACTTGTAACCTGTCAGTCATTGTAACCATTACCTTTAGTACATAATGCATATAACCTCATAATTTAGTTGAGGAAGGCAACAAAACCATGACCATTGAAGAGTGAGTTGACAGGCTGGGCCTGCATTGATTGGACACATCTGCAATCAGGCAGTATTCATGCATCATCACATGAGCTATTGCAATAATAAAGTCATCAGAACCTTGCCTACATAAATGTAATCCCTAGTCGCATCAGTAATAAATTAATGACTTATTTGCAATCCTAAGTGTGCTCAGTACATTTAATAGTTAAAATTTATTGCATATTTACTCATAGGTCTAGAACTTTGCCGAAGTGCTTCACATAGTTCCTATTATTTAATTCTCACAACAACCACATGAGGAATGTGTTATCCTCCACATTTTATGGATTTAAAACTTGAGATTGCTGCACATGATGGCACATGCCTTTTAATCTCAGAACTTGAGAGGTGGAGGTTGGAGTATCACTGTGAGTTTGAGGCCAGCCTGAGACTACGTAGTGAATTCCAGGTCAGCCTGGGCTGGAGTGAAACTCTACATTGAAAAAAAAAAAGTTGAATCTCAAAGATACTAAGCAATTACTCTAATAATATGAATATGGATTCAACACACCCATTGCCATAGATGTAATGAATTTGAGTAATTCTAATCTCCTGTAAGAGACACATGAATAAATAATAATCAATCAACAAGACAAAAGTATCTTTCTCAATCACACACAAGCTAGAGAAAGCCTTCTATGCTCTCAGCATACCATACAACTTGAAGTTCACAGGAGACTATGCTGCAGATAAGTTCTACCCAAAAAGCAGTGACACTCTCTTACAGGCATAGCCCTTCTGGCCCACATACATACCCTCACATTTGTATTACACAACGTGGAAGAGCAATCGCTTCAGCATTGGTGAGCATACTTCTCTTAATAATAATAAGAGCTTTGATATATATAGTACAAGAGGGATATACATGTCCTTTGCATGGTTAATTACTGAAAATGTCCTATACAGGGTAATGCGTTTTTCTTTTATAGTGAACAGCAGAAAATACACAGGGGGATTTATCTTCACACAGCACTATTTTTGTGTCTTAAAAGGACAAACACACTGTACAATTAAGACAAATAAAAGCAGGATATATCTTATTGCTGGTTCCAACAATGTGACATACAGAGTCCAATTGAGAGTTAATCATATACCCAGACAATCTTTGATTCAGTGTTGAAAACCTGGTAAAAAAAAAAAAATCTTCTATTATACTATTATTTCATCTATTTGCTGTAACAGTCTTTTATCACATGATATTGAAAAATGGCAATAAATAAGTGATTCTCTTTCCATATGGAAGTACACTTGAAGTTAAAGAAATAGAGGTTCACCAAATTCAAATTAGGGTATGAAGTGACAAAACATTGCTTCTTGTCATCAGATAAGCACAGAAAGATTATTGAAAGGCTGAACACATTGTGTTTTAATGGCACTTCTCAGAGATAAGTTTAATATATTGCAGAGCCTGAAGCCATCATTTCAGAACTAAAGTATTACAATTTTATTGATGAAAATAAAAGCAAAACAGAAGTATTTCTGTGAGCTCAGAGTTTTATTCCAACTGAGCATTTGATTTTATTATTGATTGTAGAAATAAATTGATTTAAAACAAAAATTACTAGTCACATTTTTTAACACCAGCCAAATGTTACACCTTAGCTGCTTTCCTAGACTTGAAAGTTACCAAAAAGAATCAGAACTTACAGCCTCAAAATTTTTCCTAAGAACTTGAGCCACTAGGGTTTTGTTCAGGAAGTCTTTTTCTATTCCTATATCGTGGAAAGTACTTCCTAAATTTTCTTCTAATAGTATTCGAGTTTCTGGTCTTATGTTGAGGTCTTTGATCCATTTGGATTTGAGTGTAGTACATGGTGAAATGTGTGGATCAAGTTTTAGTTTCCTGCATGTGGTTATCCAGTTTATCCAGCACCATTTGTTGAAGATGCTATCTTTTTACCAGCCTTTATTGTTCGGGCCTTTGTCGAATATCAAGTAGCTATAGTTGCTTGACCCAAAATCTGGGTCCTCAAGTCTATTCCATTGGTCTACACTCCTGTTTTTATGCCAGTATCATGCTGATTTTATTACTATGGCTTAGTTGCTTGACCCAAAATCTGGGTCCTCAAGTCTATTCCATTGGTCTACACTCCTGTTTTTATGCCAGTATCATGCTGATTTTATTACTATGGCTTTGTAGTATAGCTTTAGATCAGGTATGGTGATGCCACCAGAGGTATTTCTTTTGTTGAGGATGTGTTTGGATATGTGATGCCTTCTGTTTTTCCATATGAAATTTGAGATAATTTTTTCTATCTCTGTGAAGAACACTGTAGGGATTTTAATTGGAATTGCGTTAAATCTATATATAGTCTTTGGTAGGACTGTCATCTTCACAGTGTTAATTCTGCCTATCCAGGAGCATGGGAGGTCTTTCCATCTTCACAAATCCTCCTCAATTTCTTTTTTGAG
The DNA here is from genome assembly GCF_020740685.1 of Jaculus jaculus. Classification (NCBI taxonomy): domain Eukaryota; kingdom Metazoa; phylum Chordata; class Mammalia; order Rodentia; family Dipodidae; genus Jaculus; species Jaculus jaculus. The sequence goes on along the minus strand of NC_059105.1, from coordinate 148,984,043 downwards.
AGCTTTTATATTTTCATTGTATAGATCTTTTACTTCCTTGGTTAACATTATTTCAAGGTATTTTATTTTTTTGTTGCTATTGAAAATGGGACTATGTCCCTTATTTCTTTTTCTGTATCTTTGCATTTGCATACAGAAATGCTACTGATTTTTGTGCATTGATTTTGTATCCTGCTACTTTGCTATAGGAGTTAATCACCTTCAGGAGTTTTGGGATGGAGTCTTACATATACAATCATGTCATCAGTGAATAAAGCTAACTTAACTTCTTCCTTTCCAATTTGTATCCCTTTTATTTCCCTCTCCTGTCTTATTGCTTGAACTAGGACTTCCAGAACTATATTAAAAAGCAGAGGTGAGAGAGGACATCCCTGTCTTGTTCCTGATCTTAATGGTAATTCCTCCAGTCTCTCTCCATTAAGTATTATTTGGGCCTTTGGTGCTTTGTATATTGCCTTTATTATGTTAAGATGTGACAGTCAACCAATGGGATCATATGAAGCTGAAGAGTTTCTTTACAGACAAGCATATAATAAGCAAAGCTAATAGAATACCCACAGAACAGGAGAAAATATTTGTGGGTTATCCAACTGATAGAGGCTTAATCTCTAGAATCCACAAAGAACTCAAAATTCTAATCAATAAGAAGACAAATACCCCACTCACAAAATGGGGCACAGAGTTGAACAGGCAGTTCACAGAGGAAGATATACAAATGGCAAACACACACTTAAGAAAATGTTCATCATCCCTAATCATCAGAGAAATGCAAATTAAAACAACTACAAGATTCCACCTTACCCCAATAAGGATAGCCAACATCAAAAAAATCAAATGAAAATAAATGCGGGTAAGAATGTGGAGAAGCAGGAACACTCATTCACAGTTGGTGGGAATGTAGGATGGTACAACCACTTTGGAAAGCAATATGGAGACTCCTGAAAAAGCTGACTTTAAAGATACCAACAGACCAAGTTATACCCTTACTGGGCATCTACCCTAAAACCTTCAAACCACAGGCCAGAAAGATTTGCTCAACCATGTTTGTAGCGGCTCAATTCGTAATAGCTAAAAGCTGGAATCAACCCAGATGTCCATCATTAGAAGAATGGATAATGAAGATGTGGTATATCTACACAATGGAATTCTATACAGCAGTAAGAAAAAACGACACGAAGAAATTTGAGGAAAAATGGTTGAACCTGGAACAGATTATTCTTAGTGAACTTACCCAATCACAGAAAAAAAATCGACACATAGTTTCACTCATCTGCAACACCTAACCTGAATCTACCCAAGATATCTTACATACCCCGCAAGCACCTCATGAACTACTAGATGAATGGGGAGGGCGGGGAGGGCATTGAAGGGGTAGGAAACACTAATATGGACCCAAAGAGCAATGGTACCATAAAATCCTACTTCCTAAAAGGCAGACCAAATGGCTGAACCTTCACTAGACCCTTACAGGAAACACCTGAACCACAAGACACTGGAGAGGGTCAGATCAAGACTAACCTAAATCTTCTACATCTTCCCTCCCTCCCTTTACCCCTTTCCCCTCTCTATCTCTTTCTCTAACTCTTGTATATTAATTATGTTTTTCCTCAATTTCTTAGTGGGCACTGACCTGTAACCCCCACTACCAGCTTGGGGCTATCATCTACAATGAGCTTTTGATCAGAGAAACCTACAAGGTTTCCCAAAACAATGAAAGACTTCTGTCAGAGTACTTGATGACCCACCAAAGGTCATTTGGAAGACCCTATTGCTGAAGACTCCATACGCAGCCGACACATAAAATGGAATGGCACAGCTGGAAGCCAGGAGAGAGTCAGTCCCCAGACAGTCAGCGTGTCTAGTGCCAGAAGGCGCTACATGGGCGACTGGGGGAAATGACCAATATCTGTCCAAGCAACTCATTGTCTAACCTAATTAGCAACAAATAACCTGGTCATGATGCCCACACAAGTGCAATAGTGGCACACAGCCATGGTGGAGAACCAACTGCTCTTGATTTGGCTAACTGATCCCCTTAGTGGTACAAGACCCATAACTGGAGCTGGGAAACAAGTCAGAACCATACCCAAACATAAGCCCACTCTCCAATATCAAGCTACCATCAATCATGGAGTACAGGAGGGCCTACACCTATTAAACTCTCTATCAAAAAAGTAAGTGTTATCTCAATTTTCCAGGTGCTAACTTACTCTCCATTGGAGAATCTGTTTCTCTTTTTCAGATAGATGCAGATCCTAAGGAGAGAGCTGCCCCAACATACCTCAAAAGGGGCCCGACTGAAACTAAGGAAAATTGGCGAAATAAGCAAGGGTGCTGTTTTCCTGATGAACCGGATACCAGCACAAAGGGGAAGGAGACCAACACAGAGAAAAATCAACTCCTACCAAATCAGAGAGCCAGAGCCTCAGAGGCCCCCAACACCTCATCACTAAAGCAGACCAAAAATGAACCCAACATGGCTCAGGGAAATTTTGCGGAAGAGGGGGTGGAAAGAATGTCAGAGTCACATGTTGGGTCATAATATGCAGAGACATTTATCGTACCAATAACTGTGGGCTAACTCCACAATGCATGACCCATTTACATCAACAAGGAGGGTCCATTGGGAGGGGGTAGATCATGGATGAGCCTAAACAATAGTACCAAACTGCCTGTATTTTCTGCAAAGAAAACTAATAAATTAAATTTAAACAAAAAAAATTTTTCCTAAGTGGAAAAACCTCATCTATTCAGCAAGAAGTCTGATTCAAATATCCTGAATGACATAAAAAACTGAATCCATTGACAAAGGCTTTTGGTGATATTAAGATTTTCTACTTTAACTAAAATAGAATTTAAAATTAGATCAATCAGGTTTCTAATCTCTGGCTCAAGGTAATTTTTGTCAAGTCTAATTTTATTGTTATTGACTGAAAGTTTACAAACATCATCATATCACTAATATGAACTTGTAGAATTACCAGTTTAATATATTATTGTAAAATTTTCAAATCTTGTGATTAGTGTGAATGGTAACTTGCATGTATGCTGAGTGTTGTTAAGAGTTTTGTGGATCCTGAGCTGGAAAGGTGACACAGGAGGTAAATCACCTCTCACACAACTGTGAGAACCTGAATTTTGATCACCAGAATCTGTGTGAAAAGCCAAAAGCTGTAGTACAAGAGTCTGCAATCTCCAGAAACCTACCACAAGAAAAGAGATGGACACAAGAGAATCTCCCAGAAGCTTGCAGGCCAGCTAGCCTGGTGACTGCAGAGGTGAATGAGAGACCATAACTGAAACATGGTGGAAGGCAAGGGCTGACATCCCGTGGTGTTCTCTGACCTCTACACCTATGTCATGGCGGTTCTCCACACCCACACACATATTATGTGCCAATACCAAAAAAAGAAGAGTTTTACAGATTCTAAAAGGTGATTAATGGTGTTAAATCTTATTATTTCCACGATACTGTTCAGCATATATTAAAGGGTAAAGGAAACGTCCATGTGGCATTTACTTGACTATTTAAATAAACAAAATTTACAAAAACATTAAAAAGTAGAAGGTCACACAAATTGGTATAAATTTGCATGCAATTTTATTATATTGCTAATTTTTTTTTCATTGGTTTGAATCAGTTTTTACCTGCATATCACTATAATGTCTATTTTGAACTTGAGATTCCTCATTATAGAAGCTATTGTGCTTTCCCTGTTGTCATTTTCACTATTTTAGTGATTCTTTGATTGGTTCTCTTTCCAGTTTTATGTACTTTCAAGAGCAAGTTAAAAAAGAAAAATAATGAAAATTTAACTACACTAATTTTAATATGAAGTATGATCATCCGTCATTACTACATCCAACACCATGTCATAGAGGTAATGCAATTTGTTTAAATTTGTTAAACTCTGTAGAAAATTGTGACACCTTTTTCATATATGACAAAGCTGTTAATTGTTTTAATACTTTCTGGGCCTACATAATAATCAGGAAAGTTACAAGAAATGCAGCATCTTCTTTGGCTCCCCTACTACATGCCCCCATTTTCAAACAAAGCATGTAGCAGAGATGCAAGGCTGCAGAAAAGATGAATGGAACAGGAGAAGATCATTAGAAGGAACAATGTGGCACTCATCATTTTGGGCTGTCACAACACCATCTGTGTTGCACCAGACCACAGTAACTTTGACATGACAAATAAACCTCTTAGGGGAAATGGGAATTCTATTAATTGTTCCACTGTCTGGCCAAACACTGGTGGTATAGTCTTCTCTAATGCAGCACCATACACAACTGTTATTACTGAATTAACAACATGGCAAATTATGATTTCCGAAATAACATTCAGTTCCTATGCCTGAGAAATAAGATTTAAACCCCTTCAGTCTCAAAGCGATGGTATAAGTATATGCAGCCATATAATTTATATTTATACCTCAAGTGGTGAACTTGCTTTAGAAATAAATATTGTTTTCTTCACCCTGCTAATAAATATAGTTCCATGAAACCATATCCTGTGTCCCAGCGATCACTTCCTTCCGTTGGAGTAGGCAGTGAAGATATAAGTTCCAGGGACTTTTGTCCTGTACACACTGACTTCTGACTGAACATACATATCTTAGGATCGCCCCCCCCCCCCAAAGGGTTAGGTGACTGCAGGCTTATAGATGCTTCTTGGCTTGCTTACCACCTTTGCAAATTTTCTCATTTAAGTCTCACAACAAGCCTGGGAACCATTTGTACAGCCTACTTTATAGATCAAAAGTCAACAAATAACCTTGGACAAAGGCCAAGTAACAAATGTTTTAAGCTTTGTCAACCTTGAAGTCTCTGCATGACTACTCAGTTTTTATTGTGTGAAAATCAGTACACAATACAATAACTTCAGTCCTATTCTACTAATTTTTTTTTTTCTTTAAGTAAAACAAAAGTGTAGGATAGAGTTCACCTGACGGTCATTGTGTCCCTGCCCTCATCTCCCCAAAATGAGATTTGGTACATTTAAATGCCTCAAAAAGGTTGCTTAGAGATGCCCATATTTGAAAGCAGAAAATCTCAGGAAGTGACCTTTTGTATTTCTGATATTCTGTAAGATCTCACATCCTCGGTGGTGACAAGGAAGATGGAGAAAATAGGAATTTTTACAGCCTTAACTGGCTATGGAGTTTCTCTTAGAAAAGGAAAATATTTGTTTTAAAAATGAGTCATTCTGCAGAAGACCTCCCTCAGTGGTCCATACAAAGTATGTTTTTAGCCGGGTGTGGTGATGCACACCTTTAATCCCAGCACTTGGGAGGCAGAGGTAGGAGGATTGCCGTGAGTTTGAGGCCACCCTGAGACTACATAGTGAATTCCAGGTCAGCCTGGGCTAGAGTGAGACCCTACCTCAACAAACCAAAAAAAAAAAAAAAAAATTACAAAGTATGTTTTTATTTAAAAAACAATATAGGTGGAAATATGTGTATTATTGTACATATATTTATAGTGAAAATAAAATGCATAGCAAACATCTAACAAAAGAGTCATGTCCACTGTATGTGGTCCACACGTAAAATGGAATGGCATGGCTGGAAGCTAGAAGAGAGTCAGTCCCCAGACAGTCAGCACATCTAGTGCCAGAAGGTGCTACATGGACTACTGGGGGAAAATGACCAATATCTGTCCAAGCAACTCATAGTCTAACCCACTTCACAGCAAATAACCTGTTGTGATGCCCACACAAGTACAATAGTAGCACACAGCCATGGTGGGGAACGAACTGTTCTTGATTCGGCTAACTGATCCCCTCAGTGGTACAGGACCTATAGTTGGAGCTGTGAAACAAGTCAAAACCATATCCAAACATAAGCCCGCTCTCCATTATCAAGCTACCATCAATCGTGGGCTACAAGAGGGCCTACACCTATTAAATTCTCTATAAAAAAAAGTAAGAGTTATCTCATTTGTCCCGGTGCCAACTTACTCTACGTTGGAGAATCTGCTTCTCTTTTTCAGATAGATGTAGATCCCAAGGAGAGAGCCACCCCATCATACTTCAAAAGGGTCCCAGCTGAAACTAAGAAAAATTGCTCAAACAGGCAATGGGGGTTGCTTTCCTGGTGAACCAGATACCAGCACAAGGGTGAAGGAGATCAACACAGAGAAAAATCAACTCCTACCAAATCAGAGAGCCAGAAACCCAGAAGCCCCCAACACCTCATCACTGAAGCAGACCAAAAATGAACCCAACATGGCTCAGGGAAATTTTGCAGAAGAGGGGGAAGAAAAAATGTCAGAACCACATGTTGGGTCATGATATGCAGAGACATTTATCCTACCCATAAATGAGGGCTAACTCCACAAGGCATGACCCATATACCTCAACAAGGAGGGGCCAAAGGGAGGGGGTAAGTCATGGATGAGCCTAATAATGGTACCAAACTGCCTGTATTTGCTGAATACAAAACTAATTAGTAAAAAAAAAAAAAAAAGAGTCATGTCAAGTCACTTGGAGAAAGTTAAGAATTAAAAAAACAACTGTCAAACTTAGCAAGAGGATCTGATGGGAGGTTTTGAGGAGCGTATAGAGTAGGGGATTGTGACCTAAAGATACCAAAGCCCAGAGATGAGAATGATTTTGTAAAAAGGAAGGGAGGAGGTTGAGAATTTCTGACACTCTGTCACTTAGGCTACAAGAAATAGAAACTGCTTGTTCAAAGGGCTTAAAAATATACCAGGACATTTTCTCTCATACTCTCAAGGCAGGAGCAGTTCCAGATGCAGGAGAAGTACAGCCGCAGCTCGGTTTCCCTGCTTCCCTCACCTCTCCTCGCTCCTCCCCATCAGTTCTATTATTAGGAAGGCTTTCTCTGCAGGAGCACGCAGACTGCCTACAGCAGAGGCAACGGAAGCTCTTTCGTTTTCAGACTCTCCTTCAAGCGTTCTGGCATAGAGAGGAGACAAGAATCCTTTCCTTATGATGGCGGAGGGCTTTCCTCCTTTCTCTTGGTTTCATTATACTAAATATCTTGAACTGATAATTAGCTTAACAGAAAGTCCCAAGTGCCTGGATTTTAATTTTAAAATACTAGACATTCTCTGAAAGGATAGCTTCCCTGATATTAAGCTTTGTGACTCTGACTGGACCTAGTGGACCACAAAAGCCCTGTAGCTTCAGATATGGCCATTTCACATAGTCACATGGTATGTAAAAAGATTGATGATAGACGCCTATGTGAACAGATGTGAGGTGCTTTCAGGAATTCAAAAGGACATATTAAACATGGATAAGGGCAATCAGTGTACCTGTCTCATTCCCATGATTAGTATACTTGAGTAGCTCTGAAATGACACACACACACCAAACAAAACAGCGAACAAGGTTTGCAACAACAGTTAGTCATGGAGCTCAGTGAGAGAGATTGCCTACCAGGCTGAGGCCCTGGGTTCAACCCCAAGCACCCCTCACAACATACAATATTGACTATTAATGTGGAGCTTAGTTCTGTTTCAGAAACTATCACATTTTGAGCTGTAAAGATGGGTAAGTGGTTAAAGGTGCTTGCTTGCAAGACCTGACAGCTGGGTTCAATGCCCTAATGCCCACGTGAAGCCAGATGCTCAGAACAGCACCAACATCTAGAGTTGGTTTGCAGTAGAAGGAGGCCCTAATGCATCCATTTCTCTTTCGCTCTCTCCCTCTCTTTCTCTCTCTCCTTGCAAATGAATGATAAATTATATAAGTAGAAATTATCACATTATGTTATAAATCAGTAAATATTGATGTTTCACTTATGCCAAACAGTGTATCAGACACAAAACAAAGGGAATAATGTACTGTCACTTGCATAAGGTAGCACACAAATAGTAATTTTGAAAAAAATCAATAGTGGATTAATTGTGGGGTGTAATCTAGGATGCTAAGAATATAATCCAGACTCAAGGAGTTGGAGAAGCTTTCTAAAAGAGAAGACTTCACTCATTCTTATCAATTTCATACATAGAGGCAGGCTATAAGATACAATAATATACATTTGCATATGTAACATAACCATATATGTTTGAATATTCTCAACAATAAAATGTTTTCCTTATAAAAATATTGATACAGGTCAGTATCTTACAGAACGTCACACTATCGCAAGAATGTCACAGTATTGCTTTAAAGGCTTTCTGTTAGATACTAGCAAATTTTTGAAATGATATGTGTACAAACTATACATGAATATGCACAGGCATGCATACAGGTGATGCAGATATCCCACAGCCTGTAGAGCACGCATATCCAATCATTGCCATTCTCTTATGAATCTAAAAAATCAAGCTTGGGTACCAGGGTGAAACTATGTGGTGAGCACAGGAATAGAATTTTGATTTGTGCAGAAGAAACATATTTAGAAAATTGCTGCTGCTGCCTTTAAATGTGTAATTTATTTTGAAATGAGAACATGTTTTATCTACAGGGTATTCATTTTCTTAATAACGGAATCTGGCATAACTTGCTGAGAAGACAGCTTGCTCTTGCACTTAAAGGAGCACTCGTGGTTACAGGTAGTTGAACATTTTAGAAGGGAAATCACTTAATCTACGCAATTTAGAACTTTCGAAGCAATGTATTTATGTGAAAAGGAAAAAATGGACTCAAAGCATAAAATGCTTTTAAATTATCTTTTACCTAGATAAAGATTGTAATACTGTGGCTTTCAAACACACATTAAAAATTCAACAATGTATAGGTATTTTTATAGAATTATTTTAAGATTGGCTTTCTCAGCTGTAGTACTATTAATATTAGGGGCTCTAGATAATTCTTTCTTGTGGGTGCTGTGCTGGCCACTGAAGGATGTTTGTCACCATTCCTAACCTCTACTACTACATGCCAGAAGCACGTCTTACTTCCAACAGAAAAAAAATATAATAAAATAAATGTCTAAGCATTTTTAAATATCAACAGGGAGACAAAATATTCCTGGCCTGAAACCCAGACTTATGGAATAATTTAAATACCAATCAGCTAAATTCCTATTATTAGTTTTCAATATAGTAATTGTTGAAACAAATATGCTTCCAAATATAGGTACAGACTATTAATAATACGTATATAAATTCCTGAAACAGTTTTAAGGGTCATAAGAATCAGGAGTCAATAAAAACAAAGATTATTCACAGTCATTTAAAAATTGATAGTAACATAACAATAACGCTTCTAGTCATATGCTTGTGGTCTAAATCTAAAAAGTGGCCTGCATTACCCAAGAAATATAAAAAAGAAGGAATAAGGTCAAAAACAACCTTAACTGGGATAAATAAAGCAATTTAGGATTGAGGATCAATTAAAAAGTGGAATATCAACATGATTAAAGTCAAAACTTACAAGCAGAAGTTAAATGTAATGATTCTCCATAATTCTCAGGCCACATAAAAGGACATATTTTATCACTCATTTTTGGTTTTTGTTATTGTTGTTAATCAATTTAGGTACCAAAGTGTGGTGGTTTAACTCAGGTGTCCCTCATAAAGTTATGTGTTCTGAGTGCTAGGTCCCCAGTTGGTGGGAATTTAGGAATTGGATCTTCGTGGAGGTGATGAATTGTTGGGGAAGGGCTTATAGGTGTTATTGCCAGCTTTCCCTTGCCAGCTGCTATTGTCCATCTGATGTTGGCCAGGAGATAAGGTCCACCCTCTGCTCAGACCATTGTTCTCCCCTGCCACCGTGGAACTTCCCCTTGAGTTTGTAAGCCAAAATAAACCCTTTGCTCCTACAAGCCTCTTGGTCTGGTGTTTCCAGCCAGCAATGAGAAGTTGACTGCAACACTAGGTAACATACCAAAACTAGAAATCTTTCTAATTTTTAAAATCCTATAATAGTTTTTTTTTTTAATTTTTTTTTGGTTCATTTTTATTTATTTATTTGAGAGTGACACAGAGAGAGAGGCAGATAGAGAGACAGAGAGAGAATGGGCTCGCCAGGCTTCCAGCCACTGCAAACAAACTCCAGACACATGCACCCTCTTGTGCATCTGGCTAATGTGGGTCCTGGGGAATTGAGCCTCAAACCATGATCCTTAGGCTTCACAGGCAAGCGCTTAACCACTAAGCCATCTCTCCAGCCCAAAACCCTATAATAGTTTTTAAACCATCTAATTTAAAAATTACAATAGAGTGTCATAGCTTATGAAAGACTTAACTATTTTTCACACAAAAATCAACATACACATGTTTCTAACTTATTGGCACTCTTCACATAAAAGGACTAACACATCATTGGCCGCATAGCAGGCACAAACATATGTATATATGGCATGTTTATGTGTACATGGTATATACTCATGTGTGCATGTATTATTGTCTGCTGGTAGACATTTATACACAGGTGTGCATGCATGTGCATATGTATATATATCAAAGGTTGACATCAGGGGTCTTTTTCAATTGCTCTCCAGTTTATGTGACATAAGGTCTCTTTCTGAACCTAGTGTTCACCAATGCAGGTAGACTAGCTAGCCAGTGAGGCCAGTCTAGCTCTTCTTCCCCAGCCCTGGAATTACCAGGTGTACACCACCTACCTGGCTTTTTATTTAGTTATTGGATCTGAATTCACATCCTTATGCTGGTATGACGAGCATTTTACCCACTGAGCCATCTTCCAAGCCCCACAAATATATTATTTTTAATTAAATAAGTATTTCTTCTTTAAACAAAAAGCTCCTAACTTTTTAAAAATATTTTTTGTTCATTTTTATTTATTTATTTGAGAGTGACAGAGAGAGAGAGGGAGAGAGAGACACACAGATAGAGAGAGAATGAGAGCGCCAGGGCTTCCAGCCACTGCAAATGAACTCCAGATGCATGCGCCCCCTTGTGCATCTGGCTAACGTGGGTCCTGGGGAATCGAGCCTCAAACCGGGGTCCTTAGGCTTCACAGGGAAGCGCTTAACCGCTAAGCCATCTCTCCAGCCCAAAGCTCCTAACTTTTTACATCACATGATATTTCATATTCCCAGGCTTTTAATTCAACAACGTAATTTCCCTGACTTAATAATATCATCTACAATAATACTTTCATTACCCAAGCACTCAGAAGTAACCTACAGCAAACATTAGGTATGAAACAATTCTGTTTTCCTCTGAGTCCACAACAATGTGCATAGGCATACACACATATTATATATAGTATTGTAAAATATTTGCATGTGAAAGGTAAAAAACATTCACTGATTTATAATAATCAACCATCAGTCACTAAGTCTCTATCTTTTGCTGGTTTGATTAGAGAGGATATTCAAAACAACTTTTCCTTTTTTAACTGCTGCAATAAACAGAATCTTCAAATTATCTCCACATCTTATGAAGCTGTCTGTCTCCCCCCCCCCCCGTGTGTGTGTGTGTGTGTGTGTGTGTGTGTGTGTGTGTTTAGGATTCGATAGCATTGGTATTCTCTACACAAATAAATTACAATTATTACTCTGAATTCAGGGATCTCACTGATCCTGATCAATGAGGTCATATTATAAGAGAAAATAAAAGTCAAACCCACCACACAGAGAGGCAGGAAACTATATTCACTCTCATGTTCTTCTATGACTTAAAGAGAGATCAGTAGTTTTCCTACATACATATTATAACCACTTGTCAAGCCTAACAAAGCCATACTGTCTTGCTGCCACCTTCAGAAATTCAGACTTAATTGATCTGGCCTGGAGCCAGAGCCTCAATGTGCTTCAAGGAACCACTCATAATTCCAATATGAAAGCACTAAGATACACATACATAATTAAGAGCCAAAGAAACATCTGTCAAGAAAGAGGAAGAAGTAGCCATTAGATAGCCATATCAGTATTCAATTAATACGTTTATTATTTGCTGCTCTAGTTCAGTGGGTCTATCAAAGTCCAAAATTACAAGTCATCTCTTTATCCTACTATGTCCACAACAGCATAAAGTCTTGAATGAGAATTTTAGTTACCATACAGTAGCAAGGACTCTTAAATTTTTTGTTCCTCTCACTAAATTCTTTGCTAGCATTATCAAAATTCTGATTCATTCTCCAGTATTAAAAGATACTGAATTTTATTGTGGAAAATTGCATGCATCTTTCAGAGACAAGATTCTCCATCTCAAATGTTGAGGGAACACAAAGAAAGTAGAGAAAGATCCCACTAATCTCATTCTAAAACAAATGTCAGATTTTTCAAGTCATTGCTTACTGAAAAGGACATGAGATAATCAACAGATTTCTCAAGAAAATTGAGCAGTAAATAGAACATGATCAAGCCAGAGAACTGTGGTGGTGCCTACCAGGGAGGCTGAAGCAAGAGGATAGTCAATTTGAGGCCAGCCTGGGATATATACTGAGCTTGGTCACTAAAATTCGAAAGAAAGAGGGAAGGGGGAAGGCAGGAAGAAGGAGAAAGAAGGGAGAAGAAAGAAGGTAGAAAGAGAGAGAGAGAGAGATCTCTTATCTGAATTCTGCATGATCTTAGTTTTATACAAATATCAACTACACAGTCTTTTTCTTTGTGCAGTGCTGGAAATTGAGGCAGGGATCTTTTATACGTGCTGGACAAATCTCTGTCATTGAGCTAATTTCTAGCTCCACATATGATTTTTTTGTTTAAAGAACAGTACTGATACAGTAAAAATCTTGTCAAGTGGGCTTTGTCCAAATAACCGCAGGGCCATGGAATGCAGCCATACCAGTTTAACATAGTTGGAAGGCCAGTGTTCAAATAAGACTTTGTGTAAATCACAACTACATGAAACGCACTGAGAACTGCAGTTTATACAATTTTCTTGATATAAATTATGAGAAAAAATAGCTTTTTCTGGCAGTCAGTTAATGGCTGCCCCACAAAAGCATCAATGCCCTGGCAGGACTTGAACTGGCCTTGTTCAGGCTCCTCTAAGACGGCTGTAAGCAGCAGCAGCAGCAGCAACAGCAGCTTGGTCTCAGCACCTAAGGACAGGCCCTTCCTGGGGCCCAACAACCAATCAAGATCCTTCATATCTTTAAATATGGCAATGAGGCTCATCCTAACTGGATGCCTAATTTATCAAAGCCTCCATGTGAGATTGCCTGTTTCCTCTCCCCTTCCTCGCTTTGGTGTTTGTAAAGGAAATGGAAGTAGAACGGTGTAGCCCGAGTCAAGCAGACTGTCTTTAAACATCTCTCTTGATGTGAACCCTACCTGGGTAGCCCTGGCTTTTCTTTAAGAGCTCTATCAAAGGGAGCGTCCCTTCAGACAAGCTCTTCTCGCTACTCTGGCCGCCTTCCCTATCGCATGTTCTGTGCTCAGGCTTGGGCTAAAGGCATGGAGCTAACACCTGACAAACTGAGAAGGCGTGGCACCTGCTGCCAAGATAGACAAACTGCTGGGGTGCACCCACATTCAAAAATCCTGGCTCACAATTCTGATGTCATTTATTGCTGAAAAAAAATCTATATAAAGCTTAAAATCTAGGGAAGGAGGATGGAGGAAGTTAGGGAGAAGGAAGGACAAGAGGGAGGGAGAGGAAAAGGAGGGAGGAAGGGAGGGAAAGAAAGGCAAGGCAAGGAAAGGAAAGGAAGAAAAGAGGATGTGAGGGAGGGAGAAATATCTTAAAATATCACCTCCAAGCTTGATAACAATGTGGTGTAGTTACCTTCTTATTCATGGGACAGAACTCCTCACCAAAACACTAACGAAAGCAATGGGTTTACTTCAGGCTTCCGGTTTCAAGAGGAAGTTTCATCATAACAGGAAAGCCTGACAAAGCAGAGGCTGGACACCTGTCCATAGCAGCTGGGGGAAGTAGCAGGAGTGAGCTCTGGCAAGGGTGGATTGGGCTATAACATCCCAAGGCCCACCACAGGAGACACACCTCCTCCGTCAAGGCTCCACCTCTCAAATTGCCACTAGATGGAGACAGAGTAGAAAGCTTAATCACAAACGCATGAGGCTATGAGGGACATTTTATATCCAAACTACCACACGATGGTGATTACATAACTGCAGAGGCACTCCACATGGCTATGACAAAACTGTTACGTGTTCTCCAAATGTAATTTCCTGCTATTGGTGAAGCCTCATTTAAGTCACCACAGGAATGTCTATAAAGAAAGCTGGAGGATGCAAGTTGTCCCACAGTCAGAGCCAGGACATCAGAATACCTAGCCAAGAAACTCATTCTACTGTTGGGGGAGTACGTCAATATGCAGAAGCGCGTTAATGTTCCAGCCAAGCCCAACGGCAATGGCAACATTAAGCGAAACTTCATTTATCATGCACAGTCACTATACTAAGGGCTCACTGGATTCTCAAAATAACTTCATGAGATTGTTCCCATTACCATCTTGGTTTGCAGAAAGCAAGGTTTCAGAAATACATTGCCCACATTTAGAAAACTTGGAAGCACTAGGGTCAAAATCTGAGCACACAGAATTTGTCTCCACAGTTGTGGGAACTCCAATGGGAATGTCATGGTTTTGGACATTCAGCAACTCAACTTCGCATTTTTCCTCACCTCAGTGGTTCTTTACGCTGGCAGATTTATTCCTTAGAAGAAAGTTATAATGGTGGAGAGATTTTTATTATCAAGCGGTTAGGAGGGTGCTACTGACATCTAGTGGCTCCAGCTTAGGAGTGCTACAAAACAACCTGGGATGCCCAGCACACCCCCAACAATAATCATCCAATACAAGGTCCCAGCTGAAAAGATAACTCTGTTGGCACAGTGCTGAGCGCACAAGCATGAAGACCTGAGTTCAGTCCCTGGCGCCCAGGTGGAGATGTTGAGTGTGTCGGTACATGCTTATAACCCCAGATCTTAAGGAGGTGAAGACAGGCAAATCCTTGGGGCTTGGGTCTGGGTGGCCTAGTATTCTGGCCTAACTGGTGAGTTGTGTGTTGTGTCAAAAAAGGTAGATAACATTCCTAAAAATGACACCTGAGGTTGTTATTCGTCCTCCACCAGTGCTCTCACACGTACGTACGTTCGCACACACGGGCACACACAAACCAGTGTACTCCTCACACATGCACACACATGTGCATGTGCACCTGTATACACATACACCTATGAGCACATGAACCCACACACACAATCAGGCGCATCACACATCTGCCACAAACAGTCAGTAGAGCTGCTGTGAGAGACTCTGTCTTACCTGAATGCAAATACGTGTAGTTTTTAGTTCTTCATTTCGTGAGTTGAATTCTGGAAGACCAGAGTTCAATACACCAGTTTTCTGCCTCGTGAGAGAAGCTGCACATAGGTTTGAGAAGATATATTTCAGAGAGTCTAATTTGGATCTGGGTGCAGTAGGATTGATAGACAATTATTTGGGAAAGGGCAAGAGAGCTTGGGAACATAGAAGAAACAATTGGATGTAGCACAGGAGAAATTTGTAAATTGTAACTGTGGAGAGATGTAGACACTGCAGACTCACAGAAAGGACTTTTATGGGCATTCACCATTTTGGCTATCTGTAAGCGCCCCTCCCTTAGTGACTAGACTCTGTTTCCCTTGAACTACCAATTACAGCAAGATACTCTTAATACTCTAAAAATGGCTGATCTTAGATGTTCACTCTTTTGGCTTAGAGATTATTTCCAGAGTGGGCACATGACTGTGTTTACCTAATGTGAGATTTTCCCAAGAATTTTTCTTCATGGAGATTTTGGTAAAAAAAAAAAAAAAAATCCTTTCTTATCTTCCATCTAGAAAAATGTTTCCATAAGGAGGAATTCAAAACAGTGAGGCCTCCAGTAAGAGACAGGTAGGAAAGAGATCTCAAAAGAGATTCCTGTCAGCTTTGAGCCTCCTGGCCCAGTGTTGAAGGTCCTCAGAAGTGTTCTTCCATCTTTTGCAAGTAACATCCCTTTCTTTCCTGTCAATCTTTCCTTGGCTTAAGCTACACCTCTTCCTTTTATTGCGCCAAGGACCTTAATGGCACAACTTGAACAATTTTAAAGTAGATATTTTGAAATTTGTGCAGGTATAAATTTTGTTTTTCATTCTATTCTAGTTGTGCTTTGAGAATCATAATCCTTCACTGAGTCATTGGCTGAGATGAAGACATTGCCATCAAGTAGAATTAACAATGTTTTTTCTTTTTAAAAAAAAAAAAAAAAACTAGATCGTATCCACTGGTTTTGGATAGTGCTAAGATGCATGTCTCATGAATGTCAGTCTCTCTGACAGTAGACTCCTATCATTGACTGAGGCAACAGAACAAAGATCAGAAATGGAAACATCAGGGCACTCATGAAACAGTGCATGGTTAACAAAAAACAAAATCATGACCTAGCACCCAGGAGGCCAAAGTAGGAAGATTGCTGGGAGTTTGAGGCCAGGCTGGGACTACAGAATGACCTTCAGGACAGTCTGAGCTAGATATTCTATGTGAAAAAATTAAAGAATGGCTAAAGAGATAGGTTAATGCTTAAGGCTCTTGTCTGCAAAGCCAAAGGACTGAGGTGTGATTCAACAGGATCCAATGTAAGCCAGATGCACAAGGAGGCACACGCGTTAAGTTCGTTTGCAGTAGCCAAAGGTCCTGGCGCACCCATTCGCTCTCTCTCTCTCATAGGATATATTTATTTTTTTTTAAATAAAGTAAAATCAAGAAATAGAAGGCAGCATCTCCTCTAAATTCACATGTGCTCCTGTAGTTTTGATCTGAGAAACTGTCAAACTTCAACAAAAACAGAAAAAGTACAAAATTTTCTCTGGCCTCAGGTATTTGCACTTCCAAATATTGCCTTCCTAGCACTTCTACTAAAGAAAAGAAAAACAAACAGCTCTGTTATTCAGACCGACCGCCTTGCAAAAAGACCATAGCTGTTTTTAGTCAATATGTGAGCAAGGGTTGGTGGCCGGTATGAATACAGAGGAAAGAGTTTGTGCATGCAGGGGAACTATGAGGCGTCACATTCAGCCAGTATCATCTTCCTCTTCAAAAAGTAGAAGAAAATGAACTCACATGTTATTGAGTAACAAATGGCAGTCTATTGCTATTATTTAAAGTTTGCTTGAAAATAGCATAGCAGTAAGTGTGAAGCTATTTCCGCAAATTCCTTTGTATGTGTGTGCACAAGAAAGAAACAAAATAAGCACTTTCAGAAGTAAATGATTTGGGAAATGTTCAGAGAAATATGTTCCATTTAAATGCTTGATGGAAATTTATGTGAAGGCTAGGGCAAAGAAATCATTTTCATTATGGCTAGTAGAAGGGTTAACGCAAAAAAAGAAATACAAGAAAATACATTTATTACAATATTAAAGAAACAGAAACTTTCTCATGTACATAATACACTTAATATTTGCTCATGTAATCCAAAATGAATATGTTTTATAAAAATACATATTTCATATGCAGACCATGCAATATTAGGTTACAAATAATGTAACAACCTCAACTAGTTGAACAATCATGGTTAGGCTGAAAGATTTATTGTCGAAATAAAATTGAGCAAAGTATATTTAGAAGGAAACACTAAGATAAAATCAGATATGCACCAACATTGCTATTTCTTCTAAATTAACCAAACAAATTATGCAATGCAGTATCTTCTTAACTTCTTTTTCTTTTGAGGTAGGGTCTCACTCTTGCTCAGGCTGACCTGGAATTCACTATGTAGTGTCAGAGTGGTCTTGAACTCATGGCACTCCTCCTACCTCTGCCTCCCTGAATTCTGGGATTACAAGCATGTACCACCATGCCCAGATTAACTCATTTTTAAAAGCAAATTTTCATATTACTGTTTAATATATAGCACTGCTATGGACATGGAAACATACTCCTCCCCCATTCCTTTCCACCTAGCCATAGCAACAGTCTTGGTTCTTATGCTCGCAACAGAGAAAAATTGCTGATGAGGCTCAGGTCTACACACAAGTAAATCAAGGTGTGTTTTCACAAGTGAAAAAGAAAAGCAGAAAGCTCACTCTCCAGAGTGGTCTTCCTGCTCCAGGAAATGAAATACTCTGGATTACTCCAGGATTGAGCAAAGAGAGGCCAAATGCTAAACCAATTCTTCCAAGCCCACATGCTGGAGGTGACCTTCTGTCCTGGCCTAGCACTTTGCCTCCCTTTCACCACCCCTGGGATAATCCACAGTGTTCCCTTTTCTGGACTAGGGAGAGGCTTTCCTGGAAGCACTTTCATGCACAGTGTGATCTATTATAATTAAATGCAGGAATATGTATAAAATCAAATATATAATATATAAACATTATAATATATAGTGTATAAAATTATATAATTAGATGCAGGAATATGTATAAAATGCTAATACTTCCTAAGGTTGGGATGTTTTATGAGGAAGAAGGAAATGAAGGCTTGCATATGATCTTCAAAAAGGAACTCTATAGGAGCCAAGTGGAACCTGCCAAGATGAGATTTGGTGGTGCAGGTGGTGGTAGTGGTATTTCCCAGAGCCCGTCTCCTCCTTTTATCTGATCAGCTTGGTTCTCTCGCATCCAGCTGCAAGCCCACTTATTTCTCCTTTCCAGTGTTCCTGTTCTTTTCATTTTAACCCTAGTATTTGCTTTAAGACTTACAGTAAGTATCTTTAACAGATATAGTGGTAGACTTTAATGTAACCCTTATTGTTCAAAATATATATTTCAGCACAACGGTATATTTTTATAAGTAATAATAAAATTAAGTAGCCAAGGAAATGTTAGCTGACTGAGCTCAGACCTATTCATCCCTGAAGTTATTTTTTAAATAAAAAAAAAAATCAGCTGGGCGTGGTGGCTCACTCCTTTAATCCCAGCACTCAGGAGGCAGAGGTAGGAGGATTGCCGTGAGTTCAAGGCCACCCTGAGAGACTCCATAGTGAATTCCAGGTCAGCCTGGGCTAGAGTGAGACCCTACCTCAAAAAACCAAAAAAAAAAAAAAAAAAATCAAGTAGAAATTAGAGAGATAATTGAGCATTCTAAACACTTGACACTGTAACATCTTAGAAATTTTTTTGAGTCACTCACATAAAAACACTACACAACTTTGTTTTGCAGTACTAGGGATTGAACCCAGGGCCTCTACAATGCTAGACAAGTGCTTAGCAATGAATCTATACCTTCAGCCCTCAAATAATTGAATGATTAATAAACATGTCTAAATGTCTAAGACTACAAAATGCAGGGCTGACAGTTCCTCTCTTTTGAATCACCCTCATTCAAATGAAGTTCAAATAGACCATGGTATAGGTCATTTAACAAATGATGAACTTATATGAGTCTCATTTGGGCTTATTTATTGTTCTTTGGGATTTATTATTAAGGAATCTAAAGAGAAATTTGAAATGCAAAAACATATTTTATACAGATTGAAGAACTTAAAATTTCTCAGATATTCCCTTCAGCCATTTGATTAAGTCTAACTTTGCTATTATAACTCAAATGGTCAAAGTGAAGCATATAATGTGTCCCAAGTGGTTCCCAGACAACATCTGTCCGAAGGGTTAAGCTTACATTCTTTATACTCTGTCTTCCAGTCTGTTTGGGAATCAACTAAAGCCCTCCCAAACATATGTGTTTAAGTCCTAACCCACATGGCAGTTGTAATTGGAAGCTGTGCATTGAAAAGGTCATTAAATGTCACAGGGTAGGATTCTGATCCAAAAGAATCATGAAGGAAGTCACCGGTCCTTGAATACACAGAGGAAGCCATGTGAGGACGCAGTGAGAAGATGGCTATGTCACCAGAAACCAATCTTCATGGTGCCTTGATATTGCATCCCTGGACATTAGAACTATGACAGTGTAAACTGATTTTATGTAAGCCATCTAGCCTCTGCGGTTTTCCTATGACAGACATGCCATACATTCTATACCTTCTGTTTCATGCTAACTCAGTCAGTACTATAGCTGCACCAGCACCTGTTATCCTAATATATGAATCAACTTGTTCATTTAACAATTATTTATCTCTCCTATGGACAAAGAATTCTTCTATGACAAAGCTGTTCTCTAAAAGAATCTGAAACCAGAGACTCCCCTCCCAGACAAGAGATACTAGAATGTTTCTACATTCTGTCTACTGTCTTTACTTACTTATTTAAACTTACTTGTTTAAACTGTCATATAACTGCCAAATTAGAAAGCTTAGAAATAGCCCCCACTTAGCCAAAACATGTCTGTACATTACCCTCATCACTGTCAGTTTTCTTTCAATTAGAAAGGAATCAGGAGTCACATATTATACAAGTGTTATAAGAGATATTAGTACCATATTTTATTTAACAAATACATAAGAAGAAATTTTCAGAATTCATTATAGTTTAAGATTATTCTCTAAAGGTTTGTAATTTAAAATGTTAGTAATATAAATGGTTTAAATTCATGTTTTGCTTCAAGTGGTAAAATTTCAGTATCTCAGTAATAGTTACTACCTCCATAAATTTGTGCAAATCTTGTGATTCATAATGTTTAAGGGGTAACTTGACTTCTTGGAGAACCATGTAAAAAGTGAGGTTTCATCAAAAGTACAAAGTGTATAACAGAGACACAAAACCAAGCATAATGTTGACAATAAGTACTCGTAGATAACATTTAATCCTGTATGTCATTCTTAGAATAAAAGGAGATAATTTTAATGGCCACCCTGCATTTTAACTTGCATGACACCTACTTTTTCCCCTTCGGTTAGATAATGGAATATAACACAGTGGTAACCTGGAAATCTGTTGTGCAAGTCCATTTCAATCTTCTATGTGTAGTTTTATAAGCACTTATTTATGCTTCATTCATTACATAGAATTCTAAGTATGTTTTCAGACATGTAACAAATATGAGTCTGACCTCTGCTTGATACAGCTACTTGAGTAGGTTCTATTTGGGACAAATGCATAGTTCCAGGACAGTAACTATAGCAAGAAAGAGTACCATATTAACACATTCTCAGTGTGTATCTACCCACAAGTTTAATTTGGACTCCTAAAATACTCATCCCATAAATGCCGAGCAATATTTTAGGTTTTGCCAAATTTCTACAACTCTCAAATTTTCACAACAAGCTACAAATTCTAAGTGATGTTTCCCTTTCTCTTAATTTGGGATGCAAAGGAAATGACATTTTCCAACATATTTCTAACTTAAGTTAGTGTTTTCCACTTTGAAAACATTATTTCTCATCATGGAGAAATGCAGCATTTGTGACTCAGCAGAGCTCAGAGAAGCAAGTGCTGTTCCTGACACCTTCTGCTTGTCAAGAGACAGAACTGTAAAGGGAATAGAAAGGAAGGGAGGAGGGTACTTAATAGGTTGATATTGTATATATGTAAGTACAATGATTGTGATGGGGAGGTAATATGATGGAGAATAGAATTTCAAAGGAGAAAGTGTGGGGGTGGGGGAGGGAATTAACATGGGATTTTTTTATAATCATGGAAAATGCTAATAAAAATTAAATAAATAAATAAATAATGAAAAAAAAAAGAGAGAGAGAGAGAACTGAAACCAAAGTGAGTGAGGACTACAGAGCCAGGATGGCACAGCAGGACCCTAGATAACTGAACCCTACTGAAATTTCTGAGTGTTTCTTTAGTTGGTCTACAATAGGATGGGACTAGTAAGATTGTAAGGCTTTTATTTTGACAAGTTTGTGTGTTTGCATGTGTGGAATTTCCCATGGAGAGTTCGATCTCCTAATATACCACAAAGTGAGTAAGCTAAGAAACAAAAATATGGAGAAAAAGGACAAAGCATAACTGAAATACTTAACACTTTAAGCATAAATTTTTAAAACAAAGTTTTCTTGGGCTGAAGGGATGCTTTAGCAGTTAAGGTACTTGCCTGCAAAGCCAATGGAGCCAGGTTTGGGTCCCTAGGACCCACCTAAAGCCAGATACACAAGATGACATATGTATGTGGAGTTCATTTGCAGTGGCTGGAGGCCCTGGCATGCTTGTTGTCTCCCTCTCTCCCTATGTGCCCCTCTCTCAATTTTTCAAATAAATAAATAAATGAAAACAAAATCTTAACAAAATCTTTAAAAATGCTTTCTTATAAATCTTAGTTTGAGTTTAAATGGTAATTTGTACTGCTTACTTCTGAGTGCTACAGCACTTGCATCATAGATCAATAGATCAGGTCCTCGATTAAACAACAAAGATTTCTCTTTTACTGTTCTGCAGATGGGGTAGTCTGAGGCCAAGGCATAGCATGATTATTTCCTCATGGGGCACTGCTCCCGGTTTGCAAACGGCTGCCTTCTTGTATCCTCACAGGGTAAGAGAGAAGCTCTCGGTATCTCATCCTATAACGATATTTATCCATTGAGAGTGGTTCCCACATTTAAAACCTCATTTCACCTTAATTACTTCCATTAAAGTCTTATCTCTAAGTGTAGGCACAAAGGAAGTTGGGCTTTAGCATATGCATTTAGAAGTTACTCAAACATTCATCCTGGAACAGTCATGTTCTCCCCACCAGAGCTGAAGGCTCTCTATACAGTGGATTTGATTGACTAACTGGAAGCCAGGAGGTTGATAGCTTACTTGGTCTGAATACTCTTGTGCTTTTCCTATACATCAGAAGGAAGCACAAGCTACTTGCTTACTGGTAAGATTATAGGAACTTTCCTGCACTGCTATGTAGTGATTAGTAAAACTGCAATATAGCCTTGAAAAAAACGCTCCTTGATTATAAAAACCTATGAATAAATAATGCACATTGAGCATTGTGCTATATTAATTTTTTCCAGACTAGATTATCTTAGATATAGGTTCAAAAAAACAGAAACATACAAAAAAATATATTTTCTGAGCCTCTATTATTTGAAACCATTACCAGCCATTATAAGAGAGCTCCTCCACAAGATCTATATGGTTATTTCCAATAGTTTGTAGCACCAATAAACACCATATATCCGAAGCATAGTGTAATGGCCATCTTGCTGCACATGAGGCTTTTCTATAGGGCCCTTTATTGCAAATATAAATGAAAAGGATGCTGTGGCCAGCACATGAATAGATCATACAGCAAAACACACTATTTACTAAAGTACAACTTCTCTTTATAAACATTTGCTTAAAGCCTCTGTAATTCACCTTCTGCACTTCTCTCTTGCCAATGTAAAAAGGAGCAAGGACTAAGGAATCATGTTTTCTACTGTAGGCTACCCTGAAGCTAGCTCCACAAGAAAAGAACATGAGGCAAGGTTCTCATGAGCACAAAAAAGAACACCTGATTCTGAAGTCAATTACCCAACAATATGACCGTGGTTCAGTCATTTGGCAGCTCCAACATAGGTAGCCAGATCTTTCACTAAAACATAAATGCCCACCATCTTTCAATTCTGAAAGGCAGCAGTCTGTTAAATTTCTTTTCAGCCTATGTAAGATGTACTAGCATCAGTTTGTAGAATGTTCTATCTTACAAGATGGCCTAAACTTCACAACAGAGTAGAAAAGTTTAACATGTGCTTGTAGGTATTGTTTTGTTTCTATTACCAGAGAAAATATAAAACTTATATAGTGAAAGTTGAAATTATTCTTTTCTCTAACAGTATGTGAATAAAAATTAAGTTATTCCAATCCCAGGTATTCAGCATGCTGACACATCTCAAAGGATTGCCTGGACACTTTAATTGCCTCTGTCATACAAAGTGCACTCAGCTTGTGCTTTTACAAAAGTGCTACCACACGTTTTCTCTGTACTTTTTGAGACCCTAGGGCTTCCCTATGCATGCCCTAGAAGAAATGCAAACTTAAGACTGGGTTTATGTTAAAGATCATATTTTCACTCCTGTAAATATTCTATTCTAAGAATGATTCTACATAATTGTTACTTGACCCTCTTTGAAACACCTTAAAACCTGAGAATTGAAAAATGTATAATTATTGTATACCACAGAACAAAATATATTCCCCCAAAACCTTCAGGTTTCTCATATGCCACATTTTTCAACCTTATTATTCTCAATATTTACTTTTCAGTTTCTGAGAGTATCCTGTGGTAAGACATGGCATTTTGTCCTTGAGGAGTGAGTGCAAGTTACTATATTTTCCTTCTTGGTCATCTCATGAGACAGGCAGTGAAATGCCAAGAATAATGTAAACTGTACAGGAAAATACCATGACGTACTACACCTAGAAATATCTCAGCTTAATAGGTGTTGTGCCATTAACAGTGAATTTTATGGAGGTGAGGAGATGTAAATCTGTCATGTAGACAAAGATTTACAGTAATACCCAGTTCAGTGGGTGATTTTCATCACTGTTAGGATCGCCAGGCAACTAGCGTGTTTTCTCGAGTCTCTTAAGTTATGAAGGCCTCCTCATATTAATCCAAGGTTGGTCTCCTGACCTTCATAGTATTGATGCTGATGATGTAGCTTGCTGTTCTTCCCTTTCATTATCACTGATGTGATGTCAGTCAGTGTGGAGGAGTTTTAGCTAAATAAATTTGATTTACAACATGAGTCAGAACAATTTAATTTAATAACAATTTTCCAGAAACAATGCAGATTTGATCATTGCCACAGTGTTAATATACAGTCTTCATAATCAGATCTAGACGTAGTCTTCACTTTCAAAAGATATACACAGTATATTACTGTGAGAAATGGTTTGCTTTTGTGGTCTTATACATTGATTTCACAGTTGTAATAGAAAATTGAATGGTAATTTTGTTGGCCGTGAATGTGAAGTCACTGGAAGCAACTCATGTTATACAAACTACTCACAGAGCTCAGGAATAGCATTGTTTTAGGAAAACACCCACTGAAAACAAGGGACCTACTTTGATTTTAGTAAATGCAAATTATTTTATCAAAAAAAAGTACATGTATTTAAATTTTGAATTATCACCTAAATATGATAAAAGTTTGGTTATTTTAAAAATCATATTCCGGGCTGGAGAGATGGCTTAGCAGTTAAGCGCTTGCCTGTGAAGCCTAAGGACCCCAGTTAGAGGCTCGGTTCCCCAGGTCCCACGTTAGCCAGATGCACAAGGGGGCGCACATGTCTGGAGTTCGTTTGCAGAGGCTGGAGGCCCTGGCACACCCATTCTCTCTCTCTCCCTCTATCTGTCTTTCTCCCTGTGCCTGTCACTCTCAAATAAATAAATAAAAAGATGAAAAAAAAATCATATTCCCAGCCTCTCTTTCTATGTTTCTAGATACTAGAAAAATAGGAAAAAATCACATGAGGCATGACTGACTTTACAAGATCACCTTCATAAATCAAAGGCAAAACTACATGAACACAATTGCTCTCTACAATATGTGTGAAGCAAGGATAAAACTGCAGACTGAGAATTAAAGACACAAATGCTGCCATCAGGACTGGAGAGTGACAGAAGAACACAAGCCTTAACAATGTCTGGAACCTAAAGGTGGCTGGCTAGCTGAGACTCCCTATAGGGCAAAAGCCTTACTGACTCTCCTGCAAAAATTCATACACATAAGTACAGAGGAAACTGAAATAAAGACAAAAGGGCTTAGCACAGACAGACACCCTCATATCATTTCCATTTCCCTATTCAAAGGGACTGTTAGAGATAAGTAGAAAAGAAGCATGTCCTTCTGCAGATCTAATACGAAGGCATGGGAGCAAGAGCACCAGCCACAACTCAGTCCCCAGTCAGATCATTTTCATCTTAAAAACTAAATTTTACATTTTTAATTTTTAAATATTGTCTTAATTTATTTGTGATACAGGTAGACACAGAGAGAGGGAAATTATGTAGGGAGTGACAGAGGTTCTTGCCACTGCAAGCAAACTCCAGATGCATGTGCCACTTTCTGTATTTGGCTTTATGTGGACACTGGGGAACTGCTTTTAACCAAAGAGCCATCACCCCGGCCCCTAAATTTGATATTTTTACAAGTGAGATGATGAACATAACCATAATCATCTATGTTGGATGGTACACAAACACACTCAATACAGAAAAGTTGATGAATATACATAATACCACATAAAAAAGACATCCACAAATGCTGCTACCTTATGACATTATAACTTGGCAGAGAAGAAACAGTTTTCTCTTCATGACTTTGAAATTTAATTAAAATATTTAACCTAAATTAATATTATAGGCTATGGAGATAGTTCCATGGTTAAGGACACTTAACTCTGTAAGCCTCATGACCAGGGTTCAGATCCCCAGCACCCACATAAAAGCCAGACCCAAAGTGGTTCAGGTATCTGCAACCTGAGTATATCCAAGGCAATGGGAGGCAGAGTTTGGACAATGCTAGAGCTCTTCCCAGTGGCAAACAAGAGAAGAGACCCTGTCTCAGATAAAATAGAAGACAACCAAAAATGAAAGGTTTTCCTGGGACACCACACACACATACACACACACACACTCCACAGCATGCATATATGCATATCATACACCATACAAATACACAAATACACACACCATTTTCTAAAATTGTAATTATTAAGTTTTATTAAACCATCTTATAAGTTACTACAGAAATAATTAACGATGCAATGTGAATGAAGAAGATATGGCATTAACATTGACAATTAGCACCATATGACAAAAACCTTATGACCTTAGCCATGATGATGGCTGAGCTTTATACTAAAATTTTATTTACTTTTTTAACTATGTATATAACACTTTCATGTTAGTCAATAATTAACTTCTTAATTATTCAAGGAAAAAATAAATATCCATGGCATACAGGCATAGAAGTCCTTTAATATTTAAATAGAAATAAAAGTGGTACACAGGGCACAATGAGATGCACTAGGAATAAATTTAATGTTGAAAGAAAACAGCAAATGAATACTCTTAAAGAATCATATTATACTTGCAACTGCAAATTTCTGAAAAAGTGTACTGTACAGAAACGTGATTCATGAGATCTGACCCAAGAAATTGTCAATTCGTCATTAATCTCCCTTTTTACAACTTATGATCAAGATATTTTGAAATATTTCTCCAATTAATGTTAATTATAAATTAAGTTGGTACAAGGTTTGAATAAAAGAAAATATTTGTAGATTGCTTAAACCCATAACACATGATCCTAACTATTTTATTAGAACTCTTTGTTTCAGCTAAAATACTGCTCACTTCAACCAGAGTGTTTATATATACCTTTATTTCATTTATATATAATTCTAAAGATCCAGTGTTAAAGCCAATGTTCATAAAGATATCCATTGAGCAAAAGTTAAAACAGGAACCACACTGCCTAAACTTTTCCTTGATCACTATTCCTTCAAACCATCAATTTACCTAGAGCAGGACATAAACCCACATAATTAGCAAGTCAACCAAAGTGTATTTTACTTATTGCCAATAATGCCACTTCCAGTTATAAGTGTAAAACCTATAATCATGATTCATCGTCCTCACTCTCCAGTATGCCCACAGATTCCATTTACACTTTAAGGAACAAATGTAGTTTACACAGCAGTGCTTAGAAAGTACAATTATTGTACTGGAATTTTATCTTATTTTAATCAAAACACCTCTCATTTATAGTTCAAATCATATAGCAAGAGAAGTGCTCCAAATATGATCTCAGGGAGTCAGCATATTATCTTTAGAGGATCTGTGATCTTATGAAATTATCAGCGTATGATGTATGGGCATGGTTTGTGGGAAGAATCATAATTGTAATAATACTAGAACTTTATAAGACCTAATAAATTACATCAGGATTTCATATTTATACTCTGAAGTAACTGGGAAATACAAAATCTAACAGGTGGATGGGCACTTCAAATTTTGATTGATAAAGTGGTTTCAGAGATGAGGAGACTCAGAGCCGTGGAGAAGCAGTAGTCAGGCTATGAGAGTGAACCGCACAATGCAAGTATAGGTCTGAAAGCTCCATCTAGTAGGATATAGATACGAGAGGACACTGTGATATTTTCCAGAGCTCTTAAATAGAGCAAATCTGAGGAGGACAAGGAAAAGGAGAGCCATGAAAAAAATATTCATGATAAAAGCCTCTTCTGTGTGCTTGGCAACCTGGCATTCACCAAGATCACATGAGAAATACCTCAAACGGCAAACATGAAAATAGCGTCACCTTCATCACTCAGTATGGCGCCCAGCAGAAGAGGCAAATGCAAACCCTCATTAAAAATATGTCATGAATTTGGATCTCAAATTCTGACATAGGAACTATGGCTTTAGATCAAAACTTGCCAAGTACACAGAAGGCCAACCATCACAAGGGAAAGTCAGTAGAAACAATTAAAAATTTTAAAACTTGCTTCAATCCTCTCAGTGGATTCAGAGTATATAATATTTGATATTTAAAGAAAATCTCTGGATTTCTCATCTCTATTATGTTCAATTACTTTGACTAATAGAGTTCATCAAAAGACCTATAATGAAATTCCACAACCACACTGGATTCTTTGTGAGTGCAAGTCTCCCTGACCCCCCCACAATGGACACTTTCCAGAACATTCCTCCAGGCAAAACTACAAGCAAAATTGTAGACTCATCTTGCTTGCTTTCTTCTTTTTCTGGATCATGGTACTTTGTTGCCGTCTGTTCAGTGCCTGAAACACCTGCTTCACATATCATATCTGGCATCCTCGTGGTTTATGGTGGAAGGCAAGAGTAGCACAGTTACTCAAACTCAGCCAGAAATAGAAGTTAACAGGTTGTTTTTATTATGATAATTGGTCTCAACATTACAACCTGGCCTAGTTATGGAAGGCTCCAAAAATTCCTTAGAACTCCTTGCTCATGGGTCCCAGTGGTGATTCATTCACCACACATGCTGTTTACACTGATCATTTTCACTTCAAAATATATGGGGTTTTCCTGGTTGCTCATTTCTGACACTGTACTTGTGATCAGTGGATTTGACCTGTGTAAGTGCCTTCATTTGAAATGTATTTAGACTTGAGTACCTTTCTTCCCTCAAAATTATTCATAGTATTTCCCTCAGGAAAAAAAAAAAAAAAGGTTAAAACAAAAAGGCTACAAAATGTGAGCCAAACCTTTACTCTAAATAGTTTCAAGTAACTTGGTTCAACAGAGAAACTGGCATCATTTCTTTGACACAAATTTTGAATCGGGCTTTTTAGGAAGAACTTAACCCAGCAGGTGTCAGTTTTCCTTTCCTGCACAAAGCAACTGAAACAGATCCTCCCATCCTCAATCATTACTCATTAGGCTATCTCAGAGAAATAGCTAAGAGTAGGTTTCCAGTCAAGATGGCTTCTGCCTAACCATACTTCAACTAGTGGGGAAGGAAAGGCAAGATATTTGGGGTTTGTAGGTCCTGCAGATCCTAGCCAAACTTGAGTGGGTGGGTGCAGAGAAGCAAAGTCAAGAATCTGCTAATTCCCATGCTCTCAGGTAGCCCACCAGACCCTCAAACCCCTCATGCAGCCATTCCAGGAACTGCACCACCAGATTCCTCCTGCACTACCTACAGGCCAGCCAGCTTGTATTCCTTACTCCCTCCCTTGGCTCTTTTCCCTGTTTCCACAACCAGGACTTTGGCCATCCCAGCTGCCGCCCACCATAGGCAGACCAGGTCTTTCTGCACTATCTGTAGACTATGCTGACTCAGACCAGCAGACTAGCATTCCCCCCGCCCTCTCCTGGTTTTCCCATCACCTGCCACCTGGACTTTAGTCCCAGCCTTACCATCCCAGCCTCCACCCCACCTTGCACTGATCAGGTCCTCCTGCACTATGTGCATGCTTCATGGACCCAGGCCAGTAGGCTAGCAGCCCACCCTCCCTCCCTTGATTTCCCTCTCCCATCACACCACTGGAACTGCCACTCTGACCTGCAGCCGTCCCCTACCCCAGTCCAGCTGTGTACAGGACACCACAGTGCCATCCACCACCTGCTATGTGGCCCCGAAGGACTCCACTGTCCCATTCCCTCACCCTGCCACATCACAGGACTCAGCAATCCAATCCTTCCCCCATCTCCCACTCTGCTGCAACCAACAGCCCCCCCTTACCACAGGAGCCTAATTGAGGCAAACAAAGAAGGGAATAATCACTGAAGATACTTCAAGGGTATACTACAGATTTCTCTTAAGTTAAATAAGATTCCCACACTGTGATGGGTAGACCACAGTGCAAAAGGAATAACATGAAAATCAAATGGAAGTATATCCAGCAAGGTTGTCCAGTCCCACAATGGAAGTCTCTAATCGAAACATAGAAGAGAAACAGGATCAGAACTCCAAAATGAAGACACAAGCTATGCAAGCCTGGCAAAGCAATTAGCAGAACTTGCAGAAAATCAACAAAGGTCCAATAATTGCATGAGTGCTGTCTTTGCTAGTTTAGACCTAATAGAGAAAGACAAGAAAGTGTTCCAAAGACAGGTGAATGATCTGAAGGACAGTTAAAAAACAGAGGACCTCAATAACAGCTGGCTAAGCTCAATGAAGACAAATAAATGAAAGAATGAATTCCGAGAAACCTTAGGAAAATCAGAAAATGATGTGAAAAGGGAACTTGACAGAGGGATGGATACTATACATAAAAAAGCAATAGAAAATAAAAGCCAAACTGAACAAGTCCAAACCTCTATAGAAGCTCTCAAGAATACAGTCAGATGCCGGGCGTGGTGGCGCACGCCTTTAATCCCAGCACTCGGGAGGCAGAGGTAGGAGGATCACCGTGAGTTCAAGGCCACCCTGAGATGACAGAGTGAATTCCAGGTCAGCCTGGACCAGAGTGAGACCCTACCTCGAAAAACCAAAAAAAAAAAAAAAAAAAAAGAATACAGTCAGTTAAGCTGGCAGAATGGCTTAGCTGTTAAGGTGTTTGCCAACAAAGCCAAAGCACCCAGGCTCGATTGCCCAGGACCCACGTTAGCCAGATGCACAAAGGTGTGCATGTGTCGGGAGTTTGTTTGCAGTGGCTGGAAGCCCTGGCACACCCAGTCTCCTCTCTCCTCAATCTCTCTTTCTCTGTCAAATAAATAAATAATAAAATATTTTTTTGTTTGTTTGTTTGTTTGTTGTTTTTTTTTTTGTTAAATCCAAATGTGTTTACTTCCATTTTGGACAATTAAGAACGTATACAAGTTTGTTCACAGAAGTTAATCCATCACTAGTCTCTGCTAAGGAAAATGATTTCTAAAAATTTAACAAGTATAGCTGGGCATGGTGGCGCACACCTCTGACCCCAGCACTTGGGAGGCAGAGGTAGAAGGATTGCCGAGAGTTCAAGGCCACCCTGAGACTACACAGTGAATTCCAGGTCAGCCTGGGCTAAAGTCTAAAATATTTTTTAAAAAAAGAATATAGTCAGTCATGTTGAGGATAGAAACTCAGAATTGGAAGACAAAATAGAAGAAACAGTTTGTGAGTCCAGAAATTTAAATAAGTTTTAAAAATTTTGTGAGCAGAACATGAGAGAACTGTGGTATACCCTTAAACATCCCAGCATTTGGGTCATGGGAATACCAAAAGGGGAAGAAATTATGACAAAAGGCATGGAGAAATTATTCAACAAAATTATCAAAGAAAACTCTCCCACTCTCTCAAAAGAATGTCCCATCAAGTTATAAGATGCTAACAGAACTCCAAACACTCTGGCTCAAAGAAGAAACTCTCCAAGACATATTATCATTAAGACACTAAACATCAATAACAAAGAGAAAGTCCTGAAAGCAGCTAGGGAAAAACACTATACATATAAAGATAACTCCATCAGAATTATTTCAGACTTCTCAGTGGAAACCATAAAAGCCAGAAGGGACTGTAATGGAACACTGCAAAGTATAAGAACCTATGGTTTCAACCATAAACTACTCTACCCAGCAAAAGTATCCCTCATAATGGTGAAAGAAAAACTTTCCATGACAAAAGTCAACTCTACAATTACATGAACACAAAGCTAAACCTGCAGAGGGTACTTCAGGGAATTCTCCACAAAGAAAAGTCAAATAACCATCCTCAAGTACCTACAAGAAGCAGATCACAATAACCTAACTCAGAGAAGGCACAAAAATCTACAACTCCCAAGAAAACACCAAACCACATAAACCAGCACAATATGGCAGGGATTAAATCAAACCTCATAGTTATTATGCTAATTAATGACCTTAATTCACCCATCAAGAGACATAAGCTAACATGGTAGATCAGAAAATTAGACCCCTCAATCTTCTGTCTTCAATAAACCCACCACACCACTAAAGACAGTCACCTCCTCAGGGTGAAAGGGTGGAAAATGGTATTTCAAGCAAATGGAAATAAGAAACAAGCAGGCCTTACTATAATAATATCAGCTAAAAAAAACCTCAAACCAAAAGTAATCAAAAAAGACAAAGAAGGCCACTTCTTAATTATCAAGAGACTGATCCAACAAGAAGAAATCATAATCATTTATCTTTATCAAACACAGGTGCACCTCAATTCATAAAATAAAAACTACTTGACAACAATAAAAAAATAAACACCAGCACCATCATAATCAGGGGCTTCAATACTCCACTATCAGCAATAGATAGATCATGCAAACAGAAAATCAACAGGGAAGCAAGAGAGTAAACACCACCATAGATCAAATAGACATAACAGACATTTACAGAACATTCTACCCCAAATCTACAGAATACACATTCTTCTCAGCAGCCCGTAGAACCTTCTCTAAAATAGATCATACACTGGGTCATAAAGCCTGCCTCTATACATTTAGGAAAATCAACATAATTCCCTACATGATATTGGATCACAATGCTATAATGCTAGAAATTAACAAAAGATATGCCAAGAATACCACAGTTCCTAGAAACTGAATAAGGGGAAAGTGCGGGGGGGGGGGTGGAGGGAGGGTATTACCATGGGATATTTTTTATAATCACGGAAAATGTTAATAAAAATTGTGAAAAGAAAAATAAATAAATAAAATGTACCCATAAAAAAACAATGAATGGGTAGTGGATAAAATAAAAAATGAAATTAAATATTTCTACAAGTGAATGATAACGAGAACACAATGTACCAAAACTGATGGAACATAATGAAGGAAGTCCTTGGGGGAAATTCATAGCAATAAATACCTTCATAACAAGATCAGAGAGATCCCAACAACCTAACTGTCCACCTAAAGGCATTGGATAAACAAGTAGAAGCCAACTCAAAAAGCTCCATATGGAAAGAAATAATCAAGATCAGAGCAGAAATTAATGAATTGTAAATTAAGAAAATAATTAATAAATTTGATGAAACAAAGAGCTGGACCTTGGAAAAATAAACATGATTAGTAAATCCCTGGCCAACTTGATCAAGGAGAATAAAAGAGACAGTTCAAATTAACAAAATTAGAAATGAAAAGGAGAGCTCACAAGAGACATAAGTGAAATTTGAAGAATCATCAGGAATTATTTCAAAAACCTCTACTCCACAAAATTGGGTAATATGGGGGAAATGGATGAATTTCTGGACACATACCTCCTACCAAATCCTACCAAATCTAAATTCAGAGCAGATTGATCTCCTAAACAAACCTATCACACCCATAAAAATTGAAAAGGAATCACAAACCTTCCCTAAAATAAGTGTCCAGGACCAGATGGCTTCTCAGCTGAATTCTACCGAACCTTTATGGGAGAACTGAAACCAATTTTTCTCAAACTGTGCCACAGAATCAAAGAACAACGAAAGCTCCCCAACTCCTTTTATGAAGCTAGTGTCACCTTAATACCAAAACAAGGCAGAGATGACACAAGGACAGAAGACTATAGGCCTGTTTCTCTGATGAATTTAGGTGCAAAGATCATAAACAAAATCCTCGCAAACCAAATCCAACAACACATCAAAAGCATTATCCACCTGGATCAAGTAGGCTTCATCCCAGAAACACAGGGGTGGTTCAACATATGGAAATCTGTCAATGTAATACAACACATACATAAGCTTAAACAAAAAAAGGGTTCACATGATCATTTCAATAGATGCAGAAAAGACCTTTGACAAAATACATCACTTCATGGGCTGGAGAGATGGCGTAGCGGTTAAGCGCTTGCCTGTGAAGCCTAAGGACCCCGGTTCGAGGCTCGGCTCCCCAGGTCCCACGTTAGCCAGATGCACAAGGGGGCGCACGCGTCTGGAGTTCGTTTGCAGAGGCTGGAAGCCCTGACGCGCCCATTCTCTCTCTCCCCTCTATCTGTCTTTCTCTCTGTGTCTGTCGCTCTCAAATAAATAAATAAATAATTAAAAAAAATACATCACTTCATGATCAAAACATTGGAGAGAATATGAATGGGTGGTTTATATCTCAACATAATAAAGAGTATAAAGCTCCTAAAGCCCAAATGATACTTCATGGGGAGAGAATGAAGGAATTCCCATTGAGATCAGGAAGAAGATGGGGTGTCCACTCTCACCTCTGCTCTTCAACATAGTACTAGAAGTCCTAATTCAAGCAATGAGACAGGAAAAAGAAATTAAAGGGATACAAATTGGAAAGGAAGAAGTTAACTTAGCTCTGTTCACAGAAGACATGATTCTTTTCATAAGTGACCTGAGAACCATATCACAAAACTCTTAAGGTGATTAACTCCTTCAGCAAAGTAGCAGGATGGAATGTCAATGCAGAAAAATCAGTAGTCTTTCTATATGCAAAAGATAAAGATACAGAGAAAGAAATTAGTGACATTGTCCCATTTTCAGTAGCAACAAAAAATTAAAATACCTTGTACTAACATAACCAAGGATGTGAAAGACTTATATAATGAAAATGCAAAAACACTCAAGAAAGAAACTGAAGAGGACTTGAAAAAATGGAAAGACCTCCCATGTTTCTGGATAGCCAGAATTAACACTGTGAAAATGACAATGCTACCAAAGGCAATATGCAGATTTAATGCAATACCAATAAAAATCCTAGCATTTCTCTTCACAGAGATAGAAAAAAATGGTCTCAAAATTCATATGAAATGGTAGAAGGCCTTGGACATACAAGCATATCCCTACCAAAAGAAACACCTCTTCAGGCATCACCATACCTGATCTAAAGCTATATTACAAAGCCATAGTTTCAAAAACAATGTGGCAATGGCATAAAAACAGAATATAGACCAATGGGACAGAATAGAGCATCTGGACTTTGGGTCAAATAACTGCAGCTACTTGATATTCAAGAAAGGATCTAACAATGTAGACTGGAAAAAAGATAGCATCTTCAATAAATAGTGCTGGAAAAACTGGATAGTCATGCCTAATCTCTAGAATCTACAAAGAACTCAAAAACCTAAACAATAAAAAATCAAACATGTTTATAGCTTCTCAATTCATAATAGCTAAGGACTGGAATCAACCAAAATATCCATTAGATGAATGGATAACCTAGATGCCGTATATCTACACAGGGGAATTCTATACAACATTAAGAAAAAAAAATGACAAAATGAAATTTGTAGAAAAATGGTCAAACTTGGAACAGATCATTTTCAGTGAGCTCACTCAATCACAGAAAGACAAACCACATGTTCTCACTCATCTGTGGCTCCTAACCTGGATCTTCCCGATATGCTCACATACCTAATAGGCATTTTGAGGACCACAATAGGGAGGGTGGGGCTGGAGGGGAGGGTAAGGATACTGGAGACACAAAACTGAACCCAAATGGAACTTGTACCATAAAATCCTATACCCTGAAAGACAGACTAAAAGGTCAAACCTTCACCAGGTCCTTAGAAGGAATACCTGAATCAAAGGGCCCTAGAGAGGGTATGATGAAGACTAACCATTATTTTCTCCTGTTTCTTTCTCTCTTTTTTCTATCTTTCTTCCTCCTTTTCCCTTGTCACTGGCCTGTAACTCCCAGTACCAGGATGCTGTTAGCATACATAGTGTGCTGTTGATCAGAGAGACCTACAAGTTTTCCCAGAAGAAGACAGACTTCTGCCAGAGCACTTGATTACCCACCAAAGGTTAATGGTAAGACCCTACTGCTGATGACACCATATGCTGTCAGTGCAGAACATAGAGAGACCTGATGGGAATCTGAAAGATAACTACTCCCCAGATAGCTCACTTAGTGCCACAAGGTGCTATATGAGCTACTGGGGAAAAAGGCTAATATCTGTCCAAGCAATTCGTGGTCTAAGCTACTTAGCAGCAAACAACCTGACGTGATGCTCACACAAGTGCAATAGTGGCACACAGCCACGGTGGGTAACCAACTGCTCTTGGATTGCCTAACATATCTGCTCAATGGAACAGAACCCATAGCTGGAACTGGAAAACAAGTCAGAATCATATCCAAAAAATGAGTTCGGTCTCCAATAACAAGCTCCCAGCAATCTTGGGCTACAAGAGGGCCTACACCTATTAAATTCTCTCTAAACTAATAATGGTATCCTAATTATCCAATGCTAACTTCACTCTCCATTGGAGAATCTGCTTCTCTTTTTCAGATGGATGCAGAACCTGAGGAGAGAATCAGCCCATTGCACCTCACCAGGGCCCCAGCTTAAACCATGGAGTAATTGGGAAAATGATCAGGGTACTGTTTGCTAGGTGAACCTGGTGCCAGCCTAAGATATACAGAGAACACTCAACCAAACCAGATATCCAGAAACACAGAGGCTCCCAAGACCTCATCACTGAAGCAGACCTAAAACGAACCCAACATGCTTCAGGGAAATTCATGGAAGAGGTTGCCAGAAATCTTGTTAGAGCCACAAGTTGGGACATTATACACAGAGACATTGCCTCATTCCCATAACTGATGGCTACCCTCTCAATGCACGACCCACAAATTCCCATGGGGATAATTGGCATTCCAATGATGAGGGCCCCTGCAGATGGGGAAGGACAGGGATGAGGGTAAGGATGGTACCAACATGTGTTATTTACATACTGAATATGTACATAATAAAGAAATAAAGTTGTATAAAAAAGAAAAAAACACATGCACATATACAGATTAAATGACAAAAAGGTTTACTTATAAAGTCACATAATAAGCACACATGAGGAAAATGGCCTTGAAATTGATTTATTGTG
Source organism: Jaculus jaculus (assembly GCF_020740685.1). Classification (NCBI taxonomy): domain Eukaryota; kingdom Metazoa; phylum Chordata; class Mammalia; order Rodentia; family Dipodidae; genus Jaculus; species Jaculus jaculus. Next base: position 148,947,147 of record NC_059105.1, on the reverse strand, counting down.
ACCCCACCCTGGACTTTGAAGTTAAAAGTTTACTTCTGTAGCCAGGAAATAAACATACCATTTCCTACCTCAGAGAAAAAACATTAAAATATATGAATTTATTAGAAAAAAAGAAATAGCTAAGACTAATTCTTATTTTATTGCTCTGAATTGCTCTTGGGATCAGTATAATCACATCCCTTCCTGAATGCCCTTCCAGTCTTCCATTTGACCCTATCTCATCTTTCCATTTAGCACCTATTTTTAGCCATTTATTCCCATCCACAGCATCATTTTCTGAGCTGAAATTTATGCTTACTCATAGAGCAAACAGGAACAGCATGCTTGCCCACGTCTCTTCTATTAGACTCCATTCCTGTGGTGGTGTCATAGAATCTTTCAGGTAAGAGTTTATAGACTGGCTTTACAGCTTACTCAAGGGACTACACTTGAACCTTTTATCTAATTTGATTTTACTGCTAAAAGCTATGACCACCCTCTAAGGAGCTGAAGGAGTGCACCCAAGGTTAATGGTTGGTATAGTGTCTTGTGAAATAAGTACCTTGACTGGCATCTAAAAATTTTATTGTGACCCAACACAAGTAGTTCATATAAAACAAGAGAAATGTACATATTTCTACTTTACCCTCTCTCATATTAATAGAGTTATTTGACAAAATCTGTCTTTCAAAACTATTTCTCACAAGGAGAGATAGCATATACCTGTAATTTCTGTACTTAGGAGGTAAAAACAAGAAAATTGTAAGTTCTGGACCATTCTGAGCTACATAACGAGATGCTGTCACAAAAACAACAAAACCTGTTTTCTATATCTGTTACAAATGAGAAGTGTTTAATATATCACTACAAATTTCTGTAAGAACACAACACAAAGATTCATAAAGAATGTGATAGGATTGTGTAATGCTATTTTTTTTGCATTTCTATATATATTAGCAGCAATAGAATGTGTTTGTTGAGCAAAAGAGAAATGCCTTGGTGAGTTAAATCAATATAAGATTTTTCTGCTCACAACTTTATTATATCAGGTGCAGTATCTCCTCTTGTAAGATCAGCAATGCTTAAAAAAAGTGAACAGACATAGATACAGACCAATTATACATAACACCTATCCAATAGTGCATACTAGCTCTCCTGGCAAGAAACGTATGTTGGTATGTTGTCCAGTTGCCAGTCATAGGGAGATAAGCTCTGTCTGCAGGAAAGTCAGTTTATATCCACATTCAGGTGATTTATTTGCTGTTGACCTTGGTCTCTTCAGGTGAAGGAGAAAGTATCATTGGCCTATTGATGCATGACATGGGCACCTGTGTTTGATTTTGTGCAATCACGTAGCTTGTTCTGGGGTCCTGACTAAGGTCTCAATTTATCCTTTGTCTTCTCACTTCATTTATTTCAAGTTTTTATTCAATTATCAACTTATCAGGGAGGACATCCTTGACCATTGTACATGAGTCCATGTTATTCACACAGACCTCAACTAATCCCTTCATGCTCCATGCCCATTTTCCTGTTTTATCTTCCCTTAAAACATTATCAGTATCCAACTTGTTATATTTATTTTATGTGTTTATTTTCACTTCCCTCACAAGAACATAAGCACCATCCAAATAGGAATATTCCCTTGGTTTTCACTGCCAAAACTTTAGTGCCTTGGTGCTTAGCATATGGTCAATGAAAATTTGATGGTTAACTGAAACAAAATAATAAATCTGGGATTTTTTTTTCTAACTAAAAACTACCTTTAACAGATTGATGAATTAAAAATGCAACACTGGCCTAATGAAAGCTGATGCCCTACAGAAGTGTTTGGTTTCAGTATATGTGTGTTTTTACCCTAGAATATTTCTATAAGCTACACCATTGTGGCAGTTGTGAGATATCGTCCTCATGGTTTATTTACATTTGCTTCTTCCGTAGCATTATACAACTAAGCTGCAATATTCTTTTGTTGTTGTTGTTTGTTTGTTTGCTTTTTGCTTTTTTGAGGTAGGATCTTACTCTGGCCCAGGCTGACCTGGGATTCACTATGTAGTCTCTAGGTGGCCTCGAACCCACATCAATCCCCCTACCACTGCCTCCCAAGTGCTGGGAGTAAAGGCGTGCACCATCATACCTGGCTGCAATATTCTTAACTTCTTAAATTGGTGCTCACTTACTATATGTCAAGTTGTTTCTGAGTTAAAATGCCTTGTTCCTTTCATTTCCACTTTCATTTCTGGTCAGATTTATTTTATTTATTTATTTATTGGACAGAGAGGGAGGGGGGAAAGAGGCAGATAGAGAGAATGGGCACTCCAAGGCCTCCAAGCCACTACAAACTCTAGACACATGTACCATTGGCTTTACATGGCTATTGGGGAACTGAACCTGGGTCTTTAGGCTTCACAGGCAAGTGCCTTAATGGCTAAACAGTGGATAGCTATGTAAACTGATGACAAACCACCCACATCCCAGTTTTCTAATTCAAGGTCACAATTTACTAACTACAATACCTTGAAAGGGATTTAACCTTCCTGTGCATCAATTTGCACAATAATAGCAAATTTATCATTGAAGATTACCACAAGGATTAAATATATGTCTGCTAGAATTCCACCTCTGGTTATCCAGAGTGTTTTTCAATTCTTTGTGTGTGTAGGTGTGTGTGTACACCCACATTCCAGGACCTCTTGTCACTACAAATATAATGTGAGATGATCATAACACTTTTTGCATCTGGCTTTTTGTTGGTAGTACAGAACTAAATCCAGACTGTCAGGCTTTGCAAATAAGCACTTTAACCACTAAACCATTATTGTTGGTCCTTTAAATATATTCAATTCAGTAGCATCAGCTCCATGAGGAACTTGTCAGAAACTTAAGCATTGCAGTGTACTCTAGATCTATTGGTCATGAACTCTTGGGGTTATAATTCATTATAAGTAATTACTAATAATTCATTGCTTGCAATACAGCATGGCTGTTATTGTCTTCCATGTGGTGGCTTCTCAGCTGCTCACTCTCACTTGGGCATCACTATAGACATTTTGAGTTAATTGGCCCAGGCATACTATGACAGAGCATGAGGTATTGGGAAAGAAGATAGCTAATGAACAAAGTGGACACTACTGACACATACTCTTGATTGAACAAAAATGATTCCAAATTGTCCTTCTTTGCATAGTAATTTGAGTACAGAGTGTTTCAGCCATCCTTGATAGTTTTACATACTTAGGTCCTTGATAGCAATACAAATTCCAACAATCATTCCTAATCCAGATCAATCAGAATCTCCAAAGAAAGTTCCAGGAAGTGTAACTTTAATAAGTAACCAGGAAGATTCTTCTCCTTGTAATATATTACAAGCAAATAAAGATTATGCTTCTGCCACTTTTCATCACGGATGGAATACTGCCTGAATCAGTATACCAAAACTAGAATTCTACCTCTTGATTTTCACATATTCTTATTTTTTAACTCATTATATATAATGTCATAAGCCAAATCATTATACCATTAAGGGGGAAAGTGTGTGAATTACATTTATGTTTTAGAAAGAAAATGAACTTCAGTGCAGGTAATGAAACCTCAACTCTTCGTCACACTTGAAAGGAGACATTTAAACCACTCTGGTTAGGAAGAATGATTAGTTCACTGTCTCATTCAAAAACTCCCAGTTAGTTGGACTGGAGAGAATGCTCAGTGGTTAAGGCATTTGTCTGAAGAGCCTAACAAGACCCAACTTTGCTTCCCCAGTACCCACATAGAGCCAGATGCACAAAGTAGTGCATGCCTCTGCAGTCCCTGGTGTACCCTTCTCCCTGTTGGTCTTTCTTCTATCTCTCTGCTTGCAAATAAATGAGTAAATATTTTAAACTCCCAGTTGAGGCAACTCTGATTTTTTTTTTTTTTTTTTTTTTTTTTTAGAGAGAGAAAGAGAAAGCAAAAGAAGAGAGAATTGCCATGCCAGAGCCTCAACCACTGCTAGTGAACTCCAGATTCTTGCATCCCTTAGTGAGCATGTGCGACCTTGCACTTGCCTCACCTTTGTGTGTCTGGCTAATGTGGAATCTGGAGAGTCAAACATGAGTCCTTAGGCTTTGCAGGCAAGAGCTTTAACCGCAAAGCCATCTCTCCACCCCTGAAAAAATAATTTTTAATTAAAATAAGCATTTACTTTAAATGAAATGAAAATTCATGGAGAGATTAAAACTTTGGGCTATATGAAAATTAGACAACCAATTAATTGTTACAAAGCTAACATTTTTAAGGTTTCATAATTATTTTGTAAGAAAGATTACAAAATCCAAATTGAAACATTAAGAAATTTAATTTATCAAATATTCCATAATTATCTTTGGAATTAATGAGATTGACCTATGTATAGCAGTAACATTACAGGGTAACTTTATGTATTTCTAATGCAATAAATGCTCTTTTGTCATTAAATACACAGATTTTAATATTTAGCTTGGAAAAGTTGTCTTACTAAGTGACTAAATTATATTGATTAGGTTATGTGATTTAATTTATTATCATAAAATTTATTCTCCTTGATAGAACTTTAAAATAGCTGACCTCATTTCACTAGACTAGGAACTCATTCATAGAATATTGCTCCTGTGTTTTGCTGGAAACTTTCATCTTAATTGAGATCACTTGGCTCTTGCAAAATGCATCTGTAGCCAGGCTAAAAGATCATGACTACCTGAGGAATAGGAGATATTTTCACCATGAATTATTCAATAATTATGACTGTGTCAGTCTGTACATATTTTTAAAACAAGGCAGACCCAGAATCTATCTGTTGAAATTAGCAACTATTAAAGCAGAATGATTAGGCCATAATAATTTATCAAAAATACTTCATGCAGAGCTGGAGAGATGGCTTAGCAGTTAAGCGCTTGCCTGTGAAGCCTAAGGATCCTGGTTCAAGGCTCAGTTCCCCAGGACCCACATAAGCCAGATGCACAAGGGGGTGCATGCATCTGGAGTTGGTTTGCAGTGGCTGCAGGCCCTGGCATGCCCATTCTCTCTATATATATATCTGTCTTTTTCTATCTTTCTATCTGTTCCTCTCAAATAAATAAATAAAAGTAAAAAAAATGTTAAAAATACTTCATGCAAAAACTAAAGGTCTGAATGGGTTACAGGGTATTTTAAACAAATCAGAAACATTGAACTCGAAAGACCAGGGATCTCATCACACCTGCCCTGCTCACCTAAGTGCCTGTTGTGACCCCATCCCAGTCAACAACTTCCATCATGTTTGTCCCCATCATGCTCACCCACCCATGCAGGTGGGCCATAACTCTTCTGCATGCTCCTCTTCCATCTCTCTCCAGAGAGACAGTGAATCTAATATCTTCACAGCTGTAACTAGGCCTAAAGTGTGTGTTATACTATTTGACCAGGATCTCATCCAAAGGCAAAGCCTGATGCAGTAGGTCAGTAATTGTGAAGTTCAATCATGCTATCTGGGGGTTGTTAGGTCCCCGGTCTAGACTTCAAGTTTTATATGAAGTAGAACAGACTTTCAAAGTTACAACAGTCCAGTCCAATCCAAAGACTAAGTATTAAAAGGAAAAAAAAAATACCTGAAGATTACAGAATTTAATTCCTGCAACAGGACCAGGTCTAAATCTCTGAACACTAAACCCAATAATCTGCAGGCTTAGCAATCTGCAGGTGGTTTCCATAGATATCACATGACTAAATTACAAGTTCACTTTCAACTACTTCTAGATATAGTCTCTCAGTGTTGATTTTTATACATGATGCCCAAAGTACCAAGCCAAACTATAACAGGAGTAAAGAAATGTATGTCACAGGCTGGAGATGTTAAGGCACTTGCCTGTGAAACTTAAGAACCCAGGTTCGATTCCCCAGTACCCACATAAGCCAGAAGTGACACATGCATCTGGAATTCATTTGCAGTACCTACAGGCCCTGGTGTGCCCATTCTCTCTATCTGTCTCTGTTCCTCTCTCTCTCTTTCAAATAAATAAAAAAAAATATTTTTTTTTAATAAGAAATGGATGTCAGGGCTGGAGAGACGGCTTAGTGGTTAAGGTGCTTGCCTGTGAAGCCTAAGGACCCAGGTTTGATTCTACGGGTCCCACATAAATCAGGTCCTCATGGTAGTGCATGTGCCTGGAGTTCACTTGCAATGGCTATAGGCCTTGGCACACCAATTCTCTCTCTGTGTCAACTAAATAAATAAAAAGAAGAAATTAATGTCAGGGCTGGAGAGATGACTTAGTGGTTGTTGCAGTCTGATTCACATTGCTGGTAGAAATCACCCAACCAAGAGCAGCTTCTGGGAAAAAGAGATTTATTTTGTCTTAAAGGCTCAAGGGGAAGCTCCACAATGGCAAGGGAAAACAATGGCATGCGCAGAGGGTGGACATCACCACCTGGCCAACATAAGGTGGACCACAGCAACAGGAGGGTGTGCCAAACACTGGCAAGGGGAAACTGGATATAATACCCATAAGCCTGCCCCCAACAATACAGTCCCTCCAGGAGGCATTAATTCCCAAATCTCCATCAGCTGGGAACCTAGCATTCAGAACACCTAAGTTTATGGGGGACATCTGAATCAAACCACCACAGTGGTTAAGGTGTTTGCTTTAGTCTTCAACTAAGGAAGGACCCCAGTCTGATTCCCCATTACACAGGTAAGCCAGATACACAAAGTGGTGCATGCATCTGGAGTTTGTTTGCAATGACTTGAGGCTTTGGCATACCCATTCTCTCTCTCACTCACTCTCTTGCTCTCTCTCTGTCTCATAAATAAATAATTTTTTATAAAGAAATGGATGTCAAGTGAGGATTTTTTTGGAAAAAGCAGACTATTATTAAAATCATTTGAGAAGCATTTTATTCAAATATTATTTATGAAGCCAAGTCTTTGTTACCACAAAAAAAAAAACATTTTTATGCCCATATCTCTTTTGAGAGCAAATCTTCATTTCATGTAAACAAAGTTCTTTTTTGTTTATAGTAAAGGCCCAATACTTGACAGGGTGTAGGAGTCCATGGTTATCTCACGTGACAGTTTCCAGTTTGCCAATCTTCCCTTTTTGACATTGCCTCCATTTGCCTTTTTTTGGTGCCACATGGCAGGTGTTAAGTCATCGCTGGCAATTACATGCCTCAGTAGAAACTTAGATCCTGCATGCTCCAGAGAGTGTAAAAGCTGTCATGAAAATTTAAAAATACTCCAAACCATGTGGCCTCTTAAAAGATCTACAAGCCGCTTTCAACAGAAACATTTCAACAGAAATGAACACACTCTAAGCTAAGCAGTTTTCTCCTTGAAATGTAAAGATTAAATGTATCCAGGTCAATATATCATGAAAACATTCCCCCCCACTCCAAAAAAGCTAGAAATGAAATTACTTTTTGAAAGAACTGATGAAAATACCCCACAAGCAAATTAAGATAGACCTCCCACAGCATTCCCTCTCATTTTCCATCCACACCGCTGCCTCCTTGCCCAAAGGAAGACACTAATGGTTTCATCCAGAGGCACAGCTTACAGGTTTGCATTTGGAGATAAGCAGAGCGAGTGTATTGAGATGTTTCTGAGAAGTGATATTCTGAGTAGCACATATTTCAGACATTAGTTTGCATTCTTCAAATGAACTCAGATGTAAGCCTGGTGTGTTTTTTTTTTTTTTTTTTTTTTTGCTCAAAGCAGAATCTGGAAGTGAGTTGAGAGTTTACAAATCCTATAGAGAGGTATGCAATTTAGAACTTTGACACTTGCAGAAATGTGAAAGGATTCAAGTCGAGTTTAGTTTATTCTAAATCAGTTTTCCTAACCCTAGGGAAAAACAAACAGAGGAAGGATTCTTTGACATCAGAGAGGAAAAAATGGTAATTTCTATGTCTCCATGAAGATAACAACAGTGTAAAATAGGGGAAGTTAAGAAAATAAAGAAAAAGGTTAAAAAGAAAGATGAATCAAACTAAAACAGAACTGCAGTAAATTAAAAACTTGAACAGCAAAACTGTCTCACTATATTTTCTGTCAACCAACTCACTTAACTTCTATGTGTTTAAATATTTGATTTTGCTTTATATGTAGATAAATAAAATATAATTTCATCTCTAGAAAAATAACGGATCTAATTATAAGGTGCAGGATTGGGGATAAAATTATAAATAAGAAACTGTTCTCTCAAAATGAATAACAATTGGTGCCTGAGACAGAGAGTGTTCTTGATGATTCAGGCCTACAGATATGCACATTCACAATGAGGATTATCAGGGGATAACATGACAGAGTGATCATGTGGTTCCAGGTATGACCTCATCAGGTTACAGAGATGGAGGATGGCTCCCTGAAGTGTGTGTTTTCTGGGTGGGGCCAGATGCTGATGCTTATGCTGGGGTTCGGGAAGCATGAATGGGGAAACTTTAGAAGTTCTCACAGAAGCTACAACAAAGATGCAAAGCTTAGAGAGTAGAGGATGTGTCTGGCTATATCAGGAAGAGATTGGAATGTGGCAGTGAAGTGGTAGGGATGTGCTCTGTAGAGGTCTTATAGCACATGGTGGATCTTATGCCTCCTTCAATGATGGAGAATTTTCAGTTCATTGAAATAAATAAGTGTTGTAAGTGACCTCTCTATATGGTTGGTCTGTGTAAGGAGAAGACTTGTTAGAAGTTACTAGGAAGGAATACATTGCAGAGAGCTGGAATAGTAAAGAGGAATCATATGGATGGATATTGAGATAGCAACTATAGGATTTGGAAGCAAGTTAGATGAACTATCTATTAGTGGGTTAATCCAGAAGATGTGGGAAAGGAAACTCAAAACTGGCAAAAGGTTTGTAAGTTTCAATGACTGAGAATATTTAATATTTTCATAAAAATGTTAAAATGAAAACATTTTTAAAAGTTACAATTCAGGCTAAATGATTTGTCTTACAAGCAAGATGGATGATATCAAAACTCCCCAAAGAAGCTCTAAACTGAATTTAGTTATAGAATTTTAATTTTAAAGAAGTCCTAAATATATAATAATAGGTATTACATATTTATATGTGAGCCATTTATCACAGAAACAAGAAAGTCATCGCATAGAAAAATATAATTATTAGTACATTTCAATTACATGACAGTAGCTTTTCTTTGTAATACTTACTGTCAAGCACTATAGTAGGCTTGGAGATGTCACCATTGGAAAGTAAGCCGGCAGGCCAGAAGGAAGCTATTGCCTAAAAGAGCAGGAAACTCTCTCAACTACAATCAGTTTAAAACTTCAGGGAACAGTGCTGTGATGGGTAGAAGAATATCTGAGCCAGTATTGATGATTCAAAGATGCCACCTTCCATCTGACAGTAAGCAATGAAAGGACCAACCAAAAGAAACAATTTAGAAAAGGAAGCATATCCTAGGCAGAAGAGATGTCAAAGTAGACATGGAGGGGAGGGTAGGGGTGCCGTAAGTTGTAAGTGGACTGCACACAGAGGCCAGAGGTGTAAAAGTAAGGAAGATAAGCAGTTGGGTAATGCTAGATGATGAAGGGTTTATGCACACTGACAAATATGGGGATTTTACCCAGAAAAATAAGTCTTTAAGTTTTCAGACAGGAAAGCAACATAATCAGATGTATGAAACTATTCAGACACAATAATTTAAAAAAAGGAGAGTGTAAGCATTAGAAAGAGAAATAGGCATTGAGAATATTATGAAATATGGAGAGATACCAACAGCTTCAAATAAAGAAATTAGGAGTGAATATACTAATACATAGTAGAATTTGGTAAATGATTGCCTAAGTGATGCAAGAAGGAAAAGACTAACAGAAAGTTACTATAAGGTAACACTAATTGCCTTAACTAAATAGAAAAACTACATACTAATCACTAAAATGACTGTATGAGAAGAGCAAATCTGGGAGAGAAGATATGAGCTGATCTTTATTACACAAGTTGATATTACCTGTCAATCACTTAAACCACGGAATGTACAGGTTCATAGTTAGGGAGAAGGATTTGCATTTTGTATTGATTATCAACATATGCCATGCCAACTGAGATAAATAGGATAGATGATATTGTTCAGGAAGAATAATTATGCCAAAAAGAAAATAGAGAAACAGAAGAGAGAACATTCAACAACAATTAATTCAAAAACAACAGTGGAAGAAAGAGGAAAATGAGATGAGTAAAATGTGTTGAAAATGAAAGAAAATTCTTTGGAAAAGAGAAGTTGTTGATGCTACTTAGTGTCCAAAAGAAATAATAAAAAGTTACCTATAGAGAATGGGGAGATGGCTCAGAGGTTAAAGGCACTTGTTTGTAAAGTCTGACAGCTGAGTTTGATTCACCAGTACCCATGAAAAGGTAGATGCACAAAGTAGTACTTGTCCCTGGAGTTTGTTTTCAGTGACAGGAAGCCCTGATGCACCCATATTTACTCTGTGTATGCCTATTTCTCTCTCTCTCTCTCTCTCTCTCTCTCTCTCAATCCTCATAAGTAAATATATTTAAAAATAGCCTGCCTCTAATTCAACAGCAAGCATATACCTGTGGATTATTGGGGGTAAGCTTGCTTTCAGTGACGGAGAAAAGATGAATTCAAGAGAGTAATTACAAACAGCAACTCCTTAGAAGAGCTGATGAGATATTTAGAAGACATAAAAAAGAGATAGACTGGGCTGGAGAGATGGCTTAGCAGTTAAGCACTTGCCTGAGAAGCCTAAGGACCCTGGTTTGAGGCTTGATTCCCTAGGACCCACGTTAGCCAGATGCAAAAGAGGGCGCATGCGTCTGGAGTTCATTTGCAGTGGCTGGAGGCCCTGGCGTGCCCATTCTCTGTCTCTCTATCTGCCTTTCTCTCTGTGTCTGTTGCTCTCAAATAAATAAACAACAAAAAAAGAGATAGACTGAGATTAAACAAGGGGAGACTTAACAAGGTAATTCAAATCATGACTATTAAATGTACAATACAAAAAACCCTTTCAAGTGAGACAGTTAACTTTACAGAGAAGCACTTTGTTCTTTACAGACAAAAGAAAATAGATTTATTTTAGCTACGTGTCTAAATTGTCTATAGCAACCTTTGAGGTTTAAAGCTATACTAATGTATTACCTCCCAGTCTTTGAGTTTAGATTCTGGATAACTGGATCATCTACTTAATCCCTCACAGTGAAATCAGTGGGCTAGGTGGTGCAGACTTAATCTGCATAGTGACTTCTTCCAAGATCACTGGTTGTGGGCAGAATTAAGTGCCTCACAGCTGTAAAACTGATGTCTCTGATCTATTACTGGCTCTCAGCTTCATGTTATTCAAGCTTCTAGAAGCCGCTGTGATTCCTCTCTTGTCATCCTGACTATGTGATGGAAGTTGAACATCAGTGCTGCTTAGAGTCTCTTTAACACTGGAAAAGTCCCGGTCTCCTTTAATGGCTCCCAGGACTTCCTCAAAGGACAATTTGCCTTGTGATTAACTCAAAATCACCCAATTTTCAGCTTTAACTCATCAGCAAAATCTTTCCACTTTGCATATAACATAATCTAACCACAAGAGTGGTGTTCAGGCTAGTCCACTCAAGTGGAGTAGATTATACAGAACATAGGATTCCAGGAGATGGGAATTTTGAGGACCAACTTATATTTTCATTTATCAGAGAACAATAAAAATTGCCCTGTGTTTAAATATTTTCTTTTCTTTCCCAAAGGAAAAAGTGTATCCACTATTATCTTAATATTTGGGGTCTCAGCTCTCAAATAAATAAAACAGGAAGTGAAGGTGATTATTAAATTCCATATATGACTCTTTCCTCTTTTCTGTCCCTGTGCCCACTTCCAGTGCTGGGGATCAAATCCAAGACTTCGAGTATGTAAAAGGAGTGCTGTCCCTCTGCTCTGCACCCCTGTCATCCCCCTCCTTCTTTGAAGAAAGACTCCTAGGAAACCTTTGTTTCAGATAGGCATCAACTGTTTGTTGCCCTATCTTTGGACAATAGCTTGAGGTAGCACCTACCCTCCTATGCCCTAAAGGAGCATACTTGGTTTGGATATTTTCAGAGCCCTTGGAACTCAGTAGGATAGAAAGAAAAACCCAGTGTCCGATAGATAGAGGACCTCTTTCTGAAATTAATGGAGATTAAGCAGGTGTGAGTTAACCTAATCAGGTAAGAGTCCATTCATAAGAGAACCTGATCCCACTCAGTAATGACGTTCAAAGGAAATTATTTGCAAAACATTATGATTGGACTGGGGGGTAAAGACCAGTGTTGGGGTACTTACTTTGTGTAGCCATGAGTTCTGTCCCCAGCACAAGATACGAATAATGTACTCTCCCAGTATTGTGCATAGTCCAACTACAATAAAGTTCAAGTACCAAAATGGGGAAACCATTTATGAATACATAGATCTCCTGTCATGAAAGGTGTAATGGAAATTATAATACCAAAAATAAAAACTAAAAATGTATAATGAAGTTTCAACTTTACCAAACTGTAGACTCTCAGGCTATCTAAACACTGTAAAAGGTAGTACCATTATCAGTAAGCTGAATCTCTCATAGGTATGGAAGGAGAATGGTGATGGAAATATAATCACAATTAATAAACAGTCATTACACATGGCCCAGGAAGAAAAAGTGTAAGTTACAGAAGGGAGATTAATAATCATTAACAATGAAAGAAGTCTCCATGCCTGTTTATTATAGTGCACACTTTATTCCCATTATCACAAATCTTAATGATGACTTTGAAAGGGAGATATTTGTATCACATATTATCTTTTTTTTTCTTTAACTGTACAAATTTATGTGGTACAGTATAACTCGAGGCATCTATTTTGTGTGCAATATGTTTGCCTTTTTCAACAGCCATATTCCCAGAGACTTCCATAGACAAATAGCAGATTTAGGGAGCAGAAATCCCCAGGTTTAGTTGCCTTTGCCTCCAGTACATCTTCCATGTGTCACACTGTCTCTGGTAGGAAGGAGTGCCAGAGAGAATTCTCCATATGTCTCCAGAACAGTGGAGTACCACTTGTTAAAATAAGCTTAGACTCTTCTACTTGTCCAGTAACCTTGTTGAAAAATGTATAATAAATTGAAAATTGCATGTGCCTTACTGTTCTGTACTGTTTCATGTGTTCTTTAAGTTAATTTATTTTATACTCTTAGTTAACAGTTTTGAAGCAAAAACCTTATTAATAAATAAAGGGCTTGTATCAGAAATGTTATGGCTGGATTAAATTCTTAGATCTGATCATTTCTTTTCTTCTGGCTAAAAACAAAGCAAAAGCCCAGCTAAATAATGCTCTAAATAAATAATTCACAATACCTTCATTTTCTTGGGATGCTTCCTATGGTTCAGTTTGCACAAATCTGTACTCATCTTTTTGAGAAAGGTAAATTACTTGGGCAAGAAAGAGACATACTATTTCAGTAACATACAAATGAGTACAGGAACAGTTCTATGCCTGTTATATGATTATATATTGATCTAATTGCTGTTTCGTCTAGTGTTTTTCTGATTCCCCATTGAGAAGCCAATGTTTGATACTTCTGCCTGCATGTCCAGAGCCAGAAACTCATTATGACAGTAGGGCTGCAAGGCAGGGCAGAGAACCAAACTGTGAAATTGTGATTTCTCCAGCGGAGTGTGGGCTGGGATGTGTACTGTGAGGCGGCTAATGGATTGAACCACACAATCACAGCAAACACTCAGAAAACACGAAAGTTGATTTTGTGTGTTCACATTTATTCACATTGTGTGTTTATTTTAGAGACATTCAGGAAGAAACGAAACAGAGAGGAAAATTTATTAAACTAAATATTTTCTTGACTAAGAAGTGTCTATTGTAACACTTGTTTTTCATTGGTATTTGACACACATTTAGACAATTATTACACAGTTTTTTTTTTCATTTATAAAGAGAATGGGAAGGAAGAAATATTGATGGAATTTGTCAGCCAACATTTCCCAAATCTCTCAATAATTCACATATGTCTTCAGTTGCTCTCCCTCAGGTCAAATTTTAGGATCAAGTATTCAAAATAAGCTACCATTCCCTATGCTAAGTTTTCCTTAAAAAAATGACAGGAAAATAAGATATACAGTTTAAAGCCATGATAGTCTGTCTTTTCTACTGAGCCTGCACATGTAGAAATACAGTTGTAGACTCCACAAATGAGTTAACTTTATTTAGAAAATTATTTTTCAGTCCATTTCAAAACACATAAAGTGATCACACTTTTTCCCCAAAGCATCCCCTTTTGTGGGTTATAGAATAAGGGAATTATTTCAAAATGAAAAACTTAACATATACAAAATATTCATTGTAAAATCAAAATCCATTAAGCTATAAGATTCTCTAACATGGAAATGTACTTATAACACCAAATGACAAAGAAACAATAGTCTCAACCTAACTATATAAAATGGGTCTAAATAAGAAATGTATAGAAAGAAGTATAAATCTAATTTTCAAAATGTTAGATTTTGGGCCATTTTGATGAATATGATTTTAAGTTCAGACTGTTACAGTTTAGTAACAAAAATAATTTAGCTAAGAAATTATAGCAGAACATAACAAAATCCATGGTAGGCCCTTAACCTCCAATTCCCCATATTAGGGGGAGACATGAATGCCAGAATGAAGGTGGCATTACACATTCAGCCTCCTTTGCAGCGAAGTGTGGCATGTGGCATGTATGATCCAGAGCAAAAGGTAGCAGCATTCTAGATGCCTCCCATGGAAGGTACTGGTTGCAATACTAGCACCCCTCTTCTAAATTCTTTCCTCCTGCCACCTAGATTGTAGAAGCTAATTTTATTTTTATTTGAGAGAGAAAGAGAGAAAGAGAGAGAGAGAGAGAGAGGAGAGAAGGGACACATCAGGGCCTCTAGCCGCTGCAAATGAACTCCAGAGGCATGCGCTGCCTTGTACATCTAGCTTACATGCGTCACCTGGGGAACTGAATCTGGGTAACCACTAAGCTATTTCTTTATCCCCATAGGAGGCAATTTAACTGGAGTCACACTGTACAGATGGCAACAGCAGTGGGAACGCAAAGGAGTCTGGGTGCCTCAAAACAGCACTAAGGTGGGCTGTAGAATATCTTGTGTAATTCACTGGTAAATTATCCTTTTCTATTACTTAAAAGAACCTCAGCCAACTAAATGTGGAAGGATTAACCAAAAAGCCATTTTGTAGCCATTTTGAAGCCACAATTAGAATTAAATATCTGGGAACAAAGAACAGACAACAGCATGGGGGAAGACAGACATGATAAAGGTTATGAAAATTGACCAGTGGGAGATAAAATTATTTGACGAGATCTCAGCACATGATTACCACTATGCCAGGCTTTCATTCTCAATGCACTTTAGGTTTCCCTAAGAGTATGAAAATTAGTTCCTGGAAGGTGAAAAAAAAAAAAGTGATTTATGTGGTAATAGGCCACAATACATAAAGGGACATTCAATGTATTTGTGACATTAACGTTTCTTGGGAATGGATATTAGCACTTAGAATTTTTTTTTAAAGTCTATAAAGTTTCCTTATAGGAGTTGGTAATGAAAGAAATGACGGAAGACACCACACAATATGAAGAATTCTGTCCTGACTATTCTGAAGAAATCCTATTTATTCTTTTAAACTCCACAGCTTCCCTACTTAACTGCTTATTTCATTGTTTTATTAGTGATTACTTATTTTTCTGTTTTTAAAACAAGATTCTGAGGTAATTATAGGGCAGAAATGTGACCTTCAATTTTTCATCCATAGCACATGGGTTGGTGTGAATTAATAGCATAAGGAACATGAATGGTCGAAGGAGAATCCGAGTAGCATTTTCACACTTCTGTCTAAAGTTTCATCCATTTTCATTTCTGCACAATGGGCACAGTTCTTTCTCTGCAGGGTGAGGACCAGCTCATGCAATTTGCAGCAATGTCCTCTGCCTGAAAACACAAAGCAAGTCACAAATGCCACGTTAGACAAAAGAATCTCCTTCAATTGCAAGAACACCCCTTCCTGCTCCGTTGTGCCAATTTAGAATTTTATTTTCTAAAGAAAAGCTAAACCTTCTTTATAGTCATTAATAGCATTTTCCTGTTTTATTTTTATACAAATTGACTTGAGATCCAATGCTTTCATGACAATATGGCAATGTTTGATATTTGGAATTTATACGAACATTTCAGAAAAAGTTAGTTAAAGAGAATGTAAGGTTTTTCTATTTGTAAACTCAAAACAATTAATTAGAAATTCAAATCTCCTTTGGGTTATCAATGTGATTTAACTATTTAGAATTATCTGATAGCAAAATTTATGAAGCACCTACTCTATGTAAAGTGTTGTACAAAGTACAAGGTCTCCAGGAAATAAAAAATAAATATAGCACGGTACCTGCCATACAATTTCTTGCCTTCTTTTTCAGAAACTGTTGTGCAAGGTAATCTAGGTGAAGTACTGAGAATGATATACATATAGATGCTTGGAAAATGAGAGATAAATGTAAAGTGTATGCAAATAGGTTCTAATGAAGGAAAGATCAGCTTCTAACAGGGAAATGAGACCAGACGTAGCAGATTGTGACCAGCACCGAACTAAAGCAGCGGCCCTGAGAACAGGCATGATCACACTTGATGCAGATGCCCATTGAGAGTTGGAGCATTTCAGAAATATGGTGAAGGGAGGGCACATTGAAAAAAAAAAAAAAACCAATAACGAGGTAGTTTGGGGGCATTTCTCAGAAAAGCATGGGCTTTGAAGAAAAATCATTTCTGTCAATGGGGACCATTGAGTATGTGAGCCAGCTGATCTTTACATAGACTCATGAGTTTGCAGGCTGACTGGGGAAGACTTTCCTAGGAAGGGGACCAATATTTAATCCTTTCTCTCATCTGGAAAAAGTTAATGAATACCTGAGTTACAATTGTAAGAGGAAACAAAAAAACTGAAGATGGATGCACATTTTGGAGGTAAAATCTGTAAGACTTGATTATCTTATTCTGCTTGGGTTGCTATATACACAATGTGCCAGGCATTATCACAAATAAAACATCCGGGCTGGAGCGATGGCTTAGCACTTAAGGTGTTAACCTGCAAAGCCAAAGGACCCAGGTTCAATTCCCCAGGACCAACATAAGGTGGATGCACAAGGTAATGCATGCATCTGGAGGTTTTTGCAGTAGCTAGAAGCCCTGGTGCGCCCATTCTCATTCTCTCCCCCCCCCCTCTCTCTCTTTCTCTCTCTCTCTCATAAATATTTTTTTTAAAAGAAAAGAAGAATCAAACATCCAATTAGAATGAGCTTCATCATCAGACTCAGGTGTGTACAAGAGAGAGCTCTGATTGATTGCTGGGTTCAAGAGGCTGACTCAGACCACAGGTGTGCACAACAGGTGTGAAACAAGCAAGCTCTGAAAAAACTTGAAGAAGAAGGAAGCTGCTGTTGAGGGTGTTGCTTGCAGCCATCTTGCATGAGAGTGCACCAGGTCCAGATCCTAGTCCTGTTAGGGCAAACAAGGTGGCATCTCCTTGGACCTTTGACCCTGGATGACTGCCTATGAAAAAAATTTTATCTTGCTCCTATTCTCTATCAATACTTTTATTTGTTTTCTCACATAATTTTTCTAATATGTCATTCATCAATAGTTTGCATATCCTTAAATTTGTTTTGAAATATTTAACAACAATTTGGAGCTGTTTTATAGCCACATCATTCTGGAATGTTTCCACTGTATGTATAGATACCCTTTTCTCTCTCTTTGAACTTCAATACTTTTTTATATAAAATTTAATCTCAATACTTTCTTGCCCTCATTTTAAGTAAAATGATTTTCTTAAGTTCTAACAGCACTTGTTCACTTCACAGAACTCATTCTTCTGGTACTTATATGTGTGAAAAGCAAAGTGACTTGCTTACTGAGATTTTCTAGTTCTTTTTCCCTTTCCCATTTTACCTGGACATCCTCTTCCTTCCTTGCTGTTGATCCTGTCCTGGCCAATTTTGACTTTATTCCTGCCAAATTGGAACTCCACCCTGGAAGTATCCTAGGTCAAGAGCTTACTGCACTAGGTGGACAGTCACTATAGAAACACAGAAGAGATTAGTAGTGAATGAATTCACCCATGAAACCAAAATAGTAAGACTAGTTTATTGAGTATATTACAAAAGGATCAGAAGAAAGTCAGCAACTAGACATTATCCTGTATCATGGCAATGGGTTGTGGGAATCTTCTACGTTAGATTAGTAAATTCTTTGTATGCAGCTTCCTGACATGTAATTAGCGATATGTGAAGGAGAATGGCAGTCCACATTAGCCTATGTACAGTTCTAAGAGTTTAGTATGTGCCATTGTGCAAGTGATTTCTAGTTGTGCAATCTCTTCCACGCAAGTACAGTCAGTTCTGGCCACATATTCACATGGCATTGCTGGCATGCAGCTCTCTGCTGACAGGTTGTAACATTCCAAGGCCAGTAGTTTAGGATTCCTATTCCATTTACTAGTGTGTTATCAATGGCCTTCCCTCAGAAAAGAAATCATGGGGACTGGAGGAATGGCTTAGCAGTTTAGGCATTTGCCTGCAAAGCCAAAGTACCCAGATTCTATTCCTCAAGACCCACGTTAGCCAGATGCCCAAGGTGGCACATTTGTCTGGAGTTCGTTGGCAGTGGCTGGAGGTCTTGGCCCACCCATCCTCTCTCTGCCTCCCTCTTTCTCTCTGTTAAATAATTAAAAATAAAAAAAAATATTTTCCACTTTCTGATTCTTTTATTTTATTTTTTTCCTTTTTTATTAATTAATTTTGTACTCAGTGAATAGAGTCAAGTTTGTACCATTGTTAGTCTCCTCCATGTCCTCTCCCCTTTACTTGGACCCTCCTTGTTGAGGTATATGGGTCAAGCAATGTGGAGTTAGCCCTCAGTTATGGGTAGGAGGAAATGTCTCCATGTATCCTGACCAAATGTGTGGCTCTGACATTCTTTCCACCCCCTCTTCTGCAAAATGTCCCTGAGGCATTTTGGGTTCATTTTGGGTCTGCTTCAGTGATGAGGTATTGGGAGCCTCTGTGTCGCTGGATATCTGATCTGGTAGGAGTTGATTGTTCTCTGTGTTGATCTCCTTCACCCTTGTGCTGGTACCAGGTTCAACAAGTAAACATCACACTTGCTTGTTTCACCAATTATTCTTAGTTTCAGCTGGGGCCCTTTTGAGGTATGATGGGGTGATTCTCTCCTTAGGATCTGCATCTATCTGAAAAAAAAGGAAGCAGATTCTCCAATGGAGAGTAAGTTAGCACTAGGTAAATGGGATAACCCTTATTTTTTTTTATAGAGAATTTAATATGTGTAGGCCTTCTTATAGCCCAAGATTGGTGGTAGCTTGATAATGGAGAGTGGGCTCATATTTGGATATGGTTCTGACTTGTTTCCCAGCTCCAGCTATGGGTTCCATTCCACTGAGTGGATCAGTTGGCCAAATCAAGAGCAGTTGGTTTCCCCACATGGCTGTGTGCCACTATTGCACTTGTGCAAGCATCACAGCATGTTATTTGCTGTTAAGTAGGTTAGACCATGAGTTTCGTGGACAGATATTGGTCATTTTCCCCCAGGCAGCCATGTAGAACCTTCTGGCACTAGATGCATTGTGTGGGAACTGACTCTCAGCTTCCAGCCATGTCACTGCATGTTACATATCAACCACATATGATGTCTTCAGAAGTAGGGTCTTACCACTAATCTTTTGTGGGTGATCAAGTATTCTGACAGAAATTTGTCATTCTTTTAGGAAAATTTGTAGGTCTCTCTGATCAAAAGCTCATTTTGAATGCTAGCCACCTGCTGGTACTGGGAGTCAGGTTAGTGCCCAAGAAGAGAAGGAAGAAAAACATAACTAATATAAAAGAGTTAGAAAAAAGAAAGAGAGAGAGCAGTAGAAGATTAAGTCTTCATTATACCCTTTCTAGGGCCTTGTGACTCAGGAGTTCCCTCCAAGGGCCTGGTGAAAGTTCAACCATTTGGTCTGCCTTTTAGAAAGTAGTACTTTATGGTACCATTACCATTTGGGTCTACATTTATGTTTCCTACCCCCTCCTTTACCCTTCCCACCCACCTTATTGTCCAGTCCTCGAGATGCTTGCTGGGTATGTCAGCATCTTGGATAGTTTCATGTTATGTGCTGTAGATGAGTGAAACTATGCAGCAATTATCTTTCTGTGATTGGGTAAGGTCACTGAGAATGATCTGTTCCAGATTCACCCAATTTTTTTTTCAAATTTAATTGTGTCATTTTTTCGTACTGCTGTGTAGAATTCCATTGTGTAGATATACCATATCTTAGTTATCCATTCTTCTAGTGATGGACATCTGGGTTGATTCCAGCACTTAGCTATTACAAACTGAGCTGCTATAAACGTGGTTGAGCAAATCTCTCTGGCCTGTGGTTTGAAGGTTTTAGGGTAGAGGCCCAGTAAGGGAATTACTGGGTCTGTTGGTATCTCTATAGTCAGCTTTTTCAAGAGTCTCCATATTGCTTTTAAAAATGGTTGTACCACATGTTTGTAGCGACTCAATTTATAATAGCTAAAAGCTGGAATCAACCCAGATGTCCATCATTAGAAGAATGGATAACAAAGACGTGGTATATCTACACAATGGAATTCTATACACCAGTAAGAAAAAACACACAAAGAAATTTGAGGAAAAATGGTTGAACCTGGAACAGATCATTCTCAGTGCACTTACCCAATCACAGAAAAAAAAAAAAAAATGACACATACTCTCACTCATCTACAACACCTAAGCTGAATCTACCCAACATACCTTAAATACCCAGCAAGCACCTCATGGACTACACAATAGGATGGATGGGATGGTGGAGAGGCATCGAAGGGTAGAAAACAGTAATCTGGGCCCAAACAGCAATGGTACCATAAAATTCTACTTCCTAAAAGACAGACCAAATGGCTGAAACTTCACTAGACCCTTGCAGGAAATACCTGAAGCACAAGATACTGGAGAGGGTAGGATCAAGACTAACCTAAATCTTCTACATCTTCCCTCTCTCCCTCTCCCCTCTATCTCTCTCCTCTCTAACTCTTGTATATTAGTTATGTTTTTCCTCAATTTCTTAGTGGGCACTGACCTGTAACCCCCACTTCCAGCTTGGGGCTACCATCAACAATGAGCTTTTGATCAGAGAAACCTATAAGGTTTCCCAAAACAATAACAGACTTCTGTCAGAGTACTTGATGACCCACCAAAGACCAGTGGTAAGACTCTATTGCTGAAGACTCCATACTCAGCTGACACGTAAAATGGAATGGCATGGCTGGAAGTCAGGAGAGAGTCAGTCCCCAGTCAGTGTGTCTAGTGCCAGAAGGTGCTACATGGGCTACTGGGGGAAATGACCAATATCTGTCCAAGCAACTCATGGTCTAACCTAATTAGCAACAAATAACCTGATGTGATGCCCACACAAGTGGCACACAGCCATGGTGGGGAACCAACTGCTCTTTATTTGGCTAACTGATCCCCTCAGTGGTACGAGACCCATAGCTGGAGCTGGGAAACAAGTCAGAACCATACCCAAACACAAGCACACTCTACAATATCAAGCTACCATCAATCATGGGCTACAAGAGGGCCTACACCTACCAAACTCTCTATCAAAAAGTAAGTGTTATCTCAATTTTCTGGGTGCTAACTTACTCTCCATTGGAGAATCTGCTTCTCTTTTTCAGATAGATGCAGATCCTAAGGAGAGAGCTGCCCCAACATACCTCAAAAAGGCCCTGACTGAAACTAAGGACAATTGGCGAAACAAGCAAGGGTGATGTTTTCCTGTGAACAGGATACCAGCACAAAGGGGAAGGAGACCAACACAAAGAAAAATCAACTCCTACCAAATCAGAGAGCCAGAGCCTTAGAGGCCCCCAACACCTCAGCACTGAAGCAGACCAAAAATGAACCCAACATGGCTCAGGGAAATTTTGTGGAAGAGGGGGCGGAAAGAATGTCAGAGTCACATGTTGGGTCATGATTTGCACAGACATTTATCATACCAATAACTGTGGGCTAATTCCACAATGGACGACCCATTTACATCAACTAGAAGGTCAAATGGGAGGGGGTAGATCATAGATGAGCCTAAACAATGGTACAAAACAGCCTGTATTTGCTGAAAAGAAAACTAATAAATTAAATTTTTAAAAAAATGGTTGTACCATCTACATTCCCACCAACAGTAGATGATTGTTCCTACTTCTCCACATCCTCACCAGCATTTATTTTCATTTGATTTTTTGATGTTTGCTATCCTTATTGGGTAAGGTAGAATCTCATAGTTGTTTTAATTTGCATTTATCTGATGATTAGGGATGATGAATATTTTCTTAAGTGTGTGTTTGCCATTTGTATTTCTTCCTCTGTGAACTGCCTGTCCAGCACTTTGCCTCATTTTGTGAGTGGGTGGTTTGGCTTTTTATTGTTTAGGTTTTTGAGTTCTTTGTAGATTCTAGAGATTAGGCCTCTCTCAGTTGGATATTCAACAAATATTTTATCCCATCTGTGGATAATCTATTGGCTTTGCTTATTCTATGCTTGTCTGTAAAGAAACTCTTCAGCTTCATGTGATCCCATTGGTTGAGTGACAGTTTAAGATCATGAGCTACTGGGGTTTTGTTCAGGAAGTCTTTTTCCATTCCTATATCATAGAACATTCCTCCTATATTTTCTTCCAGTAGTATCTGAGTTTCTGGTCTTATATTGAGGTCTTTGATCCATGTGGACTTGAGTGTTGTGCATGGTGAGATGTGTGGATCAAGTTTCAATTTCCTGCATATGGTTACCCACTTTGTCCAGCACCATTTGTTGAAGATGCTCTTTTTTTCCAGCATGTATTGCTATGGCCTTTGTCAAATATCAAGTAGCTATAATTGCTTGACCCTAAAGCCATGCCCTCTATTCCATTCAATTGGTCTATACTCCTATTTTATGCCAGTACCATGCTGTTTTTATTACTATGGCTTTGTAATATAGCTTTAGATCAGGTACAGTGATGCCTCCAGAGGTATTTCTTTTTCTGAGCATATGCTTAGATCTGAGGCATTCTGCCTTTCCACATGAACTTTGAGATCATTTTTTTTTTCTATCTCTGTGAACAACAATGTTGGGATTTTAATTGGAACTGCATTAAATGTATATTTCCTTTTGTAGTATTGCCATCTTCAAAAAGTTAATTCTGCCTATCGGGTAGCATGGGAGGTCTTTTTATTTTTTTTTTTTTTGAGTGTTTTTATGTTTTCCTTGTACAGATCTTTCACTCCTTGGTTAACTTTTTTCCAAGGTATTTTATTTATTTATTTTTCTATTGAAAATGGGACATGTCCCTTACTTCTTTCTCTGTATCTTTGTAATTTTCATATAGAAAGGCTACTGATTTTTGTGCATTGATTTTGTATCCTGCTACTTTATTAAAGGAGTTAATCACCTTCAAGAGTTTTGGGATGGAGTCTCTCAGGTCTCTTACATATAGAATTATGTCATCAGTGAATAAGCCTAACTTAACTTCTTCCTTTCCAATTTGTATCCCTTTTATTTCCCTCTCCCGTCTTATTGCTCTCTGATTTGGTAGGAGTTGGTTTTTCTCTGTATTGGTTTCCTTCCCCTTTGTGCTGGTATCCTGTTCACAGGAAAACATCACCCTTGCTTGTTTCGCCAATTTTCCTTAGTTTCAGTCAGGGCCTTTTTGAGGTATGTTTGAGCTAGGACTTCCAGTACTATATTGAAGAGCAGAGGTGAGAGTGGACACCCCTGTCTTGTTCCTGATCTCAATGGGAATTCCTCCAGTCTCTCTCCATTAAGTATTTTTTGGGCTTTAGAAGGTTGGATATAGCCTTTATTATGTTAAGATATGAAGCAACCATGCCAATTCTCTCCAATGTTTTGATCATGAAGTGATGTTGTACCTTGTCAAAGGCCTTTTCTGTATCTGTCAAAATGATCATGTGGTGTTTTATGTTTAACTATGTTTATATGGTGTATAACATTGGAAGATTTCCATATGTGGAACCACCTCTGCATTCCTGGGATGAATCCCACTTGATCAAGGTGAATAATGCTTTTGATGTGTTGTTGGATTTGGTTTATGAGAATTTTGTGCAAGATCTTTGTGTCTAAGTTCATCAAGGAAAAAGGCCAGTAGTTTTCTTTTCTTGGAATTAGGGTGATACTAGCTACATAGAAGGAGATGGGGAGCTTTCCCTGTTCTCCAAATGTGTGGCACAGTTTCAGAAAGATTTGTTTGAGTTCTTCCATGAAGGTTTGAGAGAATTAAGCTGAGAAGCCATCTGGTCCTGGACTCTTCTTTTGGGAGGTTTTTTTAAATTATTTTTCTTTTTTTTTTTGTATTCAACTTTATTTTATTTTTATATTAGTTTTCTATTCAGCAAATACAGGCAGTTTGGTACCATTATTAGGTTCATCCGTGACCTACACCCTTGCCATTGGCCCCTCCTTGTTGAGGAATATGGGTCGTGCATTGTGGAATTGGCCCACAGTTATTGGTATGATAAATGTCTCTACATATCATGACCCAACATGTGGCTCTGACATTCTTTCTGCCCCCTCTTCCACAAAATTTCCCTGAGCCATGTTGGGTTCATTTTTGGTCTGCTTCCGTGATGAGGTGTTGGGGGCCTCTGAGGCTCTGGCTCTCTGATTTGGTAGGAGTTGATTTTTCTCTGTGTTGGTCTCCTTCCCCCTTGTGCTGGTATCTGATTCATCAGGAAAACAGCACCCTTGCTTGTTTTGCCAATTTTCCTTAGTTTCAGTCAGGGCCTTTTTGAGGTATGATGGGGTGGCTCTTTCCTTAGGATCTGCATCTATCTGAAAAAGAGAAGCAGATTCTCCAATGGAGAGTAAGTTAGCACCAGGACAAATGAAATAGCCCTTACTTTTTTTAAAGAAAGTTAAATAGATGTAGGCCCTCTTGTAGCCCATGATTGATGGTAGCTTGATATTGGACAGTGGGCTTATGTTTGGATATGGTTCTGATTTGTTTCCCAGCTCCAGCTATGGATCTCATACCATTGAGTGGATCAGTTAGCCAAATCAAGAGCAGTTGGTTCCCCACCATGGCTGTGTGCCACTATTGCACTTGTGTGGGCATCACATCAGGTTATTTGTTACTAAGTAGGTTAGAGGATGAGTTGCTTGGACAGATATTGGTTATTTCTCCCAATAGCCCATGTAGCACCTTCTGGCACTAGATGCACTGACTGTATGGGGACTGACTCTCTTCTGGCTTCCAGCCATGACATTCCATTTTATGTGTCAGCTGCATATGGTGTCTTCAGCAATAGGGTCATACCACTAACCTTTGGTGGGTCATCAAGTACTCTGACAGAAATCTGTCATTCTTTTAGGAAACCTTGTAGGTTGCTCTGATCAAAAGCTCCTTGTGGATGGTAGCCCTATGCTGGTACTGGGAGTTACAGGCCAGTGCCCTCTAAGAAAATGAGGAAAAAGATAACTAATATACACGAATTAGAGAAGAGGAGGGGGAAGAGGGAGAGGGAGGGAGGGAAGATGTAGAAGATTTAGGTTAGACTTGATCCTACCCTCTCCAGTGTCTTGTGGTTCAGGTGTTTCCTGTAAGGGTCTGGTGAAGGTTCAGCCATTTGGTCTGCCTTTTAGGAAGTAGAATTTTATGGTAACATTGCCGTTTGGGTCCATATTAGTGTTTCCCACCTCTTCAATGCCCTCTCCACCCTCCCCATCCATCCTACTGTCTAGTCCATGTAATTATTGCTGGGTATATAAGGTCTCTTGGGTAAATCAAGGTTAGGTGCTGTAGATGAGTGAGACTATGGGTTTGTTCAATCTTGATAAGTGTGATAGGTTTGTTTAGGAGATTAATATGGCCTGAGTTTAGCTTTGGTAGATGGTATGTGACCAGGAATTTAACCATTTCCTCCATATTATCCAGTTCTGTGGAGTAGAGGACTTTGAAATAAATCCTGATGATTCTCCCAATTTCACTTATATCTGTTGTTATCTCTCCTTTTTCATCTTGAATTTTGTTAATTTGAAGCATCACTCTTTTTTGCTTGATCAAATTGGCCAGGGGTTTGTCAATCTTGTTCATTATTTCAAAGAACCAGCTCTTTGTTTTGACAATTTTCTTTATTGTTTTCTGTTTCCAATTCATTAATTTCTGCTCTGATCTTAATTATTTCCTTCTGTCTGGAGCTTTGTGGTTGGATTCTTCTTGATTTTCCAGAGCCTTTAAGTGGATGGTTAGGTTATTAATTAGGGATCTCCCTGCCTTTCTTATGAAGGCATTTAGTGATATGAAATTTTCATTGAGGACCACCTTGATTGTGTCCCATAAATTTTGGTCTGATGTGTTCTCATTGTCATCCATTTTTCAAAAGTTCAAAATTTCATTTTTTATTTCATTCACAACCCATTTATTGTTTAAAAGTGTGATGTTCAGTTTCCAGGAGCTGATGGGATTCTTGGTGGGTCTTTTGTTGTTAATTTCCAGAAGAATAGCATTGTGATCTGATATCATGCAGGGAATTATGTCAATCTTCCTAAATATGTGGAGGCAGGCTTTGTGGCCCTGCAAATGATCTATTTTAGAGTATGTTCCATGGGCTGCTGAGAATGATGTGTAGTCTGTAAATTTGGGGTGGAATGTTCTGTAGATGTCCATTAGGTCTAAGGGGTCTATGGCTTTGTTGATCTCTCTTACTTACCTGTTGAGTTTCTGTTTGGATGAGCTGTTTATTACTGATAATGGCATAATGAAGTCCCCAACTGTGATGGTGTTGTTGGTTATTTCTGCTTTATTGTCAAGTAGGTTTTGTTTTATGAACTGTGGCAACCCTGTGTTTGGTGCATAAAGACTTATGACTGTGATATCCTCTTGAAGAATCATTCCCTTGATAAGCAGGAAGTGGCCTTCTTTGTCTTTCTTGATTATTTTTGGATTTGAATTCTATTTTATCTGATATTAATATAGCTATGTCTGCTTGTTTCCTGTTCCCATTTGCTTGGAATATTGTTTTACACCCTTTCACCCTGAGGTGTCTGTCTATATTGGTGAGATGGGTTTCTTGAAGACAACAGATTGAGGGGTCTAATTTTCTGATTCATCCTGTTAGCTTGTGTCTCTTGATGCATGAATTAAGGCCATTAATATTTAGGGTAATGACTGTGAGGTTTGATTTGATCCCTGCTATGTTGTGGTGGTATATGTGGGTTGGTGTTTTCATGGACTTTGAAGTTTTTTGTGCCTTCTTTAAGTTTGGTTATTGTGATCTGTTTCTTGTAGGCATTTGAGGTTGATTATTTGATTCTTCTGTGTAGAGAATTTCCTGAAATACACTCTGTAGGTTTGGTTTTGTGTTTGTATAATTGTAAAGCTGAGTTTTTTCATGGACAGTTTTTCTTTCACCATCTATTATGAGGGATACTTTTGCTGGGTAAAGTAGTTTGGGTTGGAAGCCATAGGCTCTTTGACTTTGCAGTGTTCCATTCCAGGTCCTTCTGGATTTCAGGGTTTCCATTGAGAAGGCTGGAGTAATTCTGATAGGGTTATCTTTAAAAGTGATGTGCTGTTTTTCCCTAGCTGCTTTTAGGATTTTCTCTTTTGTGTCAATATTTAGAGTCTTAATGGCAATATGTCTTGGAGAGTTTCTCCTTTGGCCCAATGTATTTGGAGTACTGTTAGCTTCTTGTATCTTGATGGGCCTTTCTTTTGAGAGAGTGGGAAAGTTTTCTTCAATTATTTTGTTAATAAGTTCTCCATGCCTTTGGTCTGAATTTCTTCCCCTTCTGGTAGTCACATGATCCGGATGTTAGAACATTTAAGGGTATTCCACAATGCCCTCATGTTCTGTTCACAGAAGGTTTTGAACTTATTGAAACTTTTGAGCTCTCAAACTGTTTCTTCTGTTTTGTCTTCCAGATCAGAGTTTCTATCTTCCAAATGGCTGACTCTATTCTTCACAACTTCTAAAGTGTTTGGGGCTTGTTCTATTTGGTTTGCACTTTCTACTACTTTTTTATGTACAGTTTCCATCCCTCTGTCAAGCTCCCTTTTCACACCATTTCTGATTTTCTTGATGCTTCATGGAATTCATCCTTGCATTTATTTCAGTCTTCATTTAGCATCACCAGCTGATTTTTGAGGTTGCTTTTTTTTTTGTAAACTCTCCTGCATATCTTTTAACTGTCTTTGAACTCCTTCCATTTTCTTATCTATTAGGTCTAGTCTAGTGATGGTGGCAACCACACTATTATTGGCTCTTTGCTGCTTTTATTCAAGTTCTACCAGTAGCTTGTGAAGGTTTCATTGCTCTTAGCTTCACTTTGATGTTCTAATCTAAATGTCTCTTCTATGCTTTGATTAGAGATGTTCATTGTAGGACTGGGTGATCTTACTAGATTTACTTGCATTTGATTTTTCATGTCATTTCTTTTACACTGTGGTCTTCCCATCACAGTGTATGGGCAGGGAGAGTAGAACTGTGGCCTTAATGGGTGGGGGAAATGGTGCCTCATGGGGGATCTGGCCTGACCTAGCAGGTGGGCAAGCAGATGGACAGAGTGGTCCTGAGCTAACATGTGGGTAGACAGAGCTGCCTGAGCTCACTTGAGGTGGGAAGCAGAAGCAGCCTGAGGCAGGGCACTGAAGCAGCCTGAGATGTCACTTGGCTGGATGCCAAAGCAACCTGAGCTCGCGTATTATGGGGACACAGAAGCAGCCTGAGGCGGGACACTGAAGCAGCCTGCAGTCTGAGCTCTCCTGCAGGGGTCACCAGTTGCAGGCAGATGGGTAGGTGGCAGTTGGGCAGGGGGGGGGGATTGGGTCTGAGCTGTACAGGTAGAGTGAGCCTGAGCTTGCATGGGCAGGTGGAATGGGCCTGAGCTCCCATGTGTACAGGCAGGCAGTCAGAGCAGTAGGCAGGCAAATGGGCAGAGCAGGCTGAGCTTGCAGGGGTGGATGGGTGGCACGTGTGTGGCCGTCAGATGGATGGATCAAGCCTGAGCTCAAGCAGGCAAGTGGGCAGAGCCTGCCAAAGGTCGCATGTGATCACCCCTGCACCAAAGTGGAACTATGGAGGCCTGGGTACTCTTTCATACAGTAAGTGGAGGAGTATCCTGAGGCTGGGCTATGACTACAGCGGCTGCTTGGGGGGGCACGGGGGCTGGTGGGCTACCTGTGAGTGAGGAAATCAGCAATTCCCCTTTTTTCCCTTCTGCACCCTCCCACTAGAAATCTATTAGAGATTGCTCTCCCCCCCCCCCCCACAGTGAACCCTTAATGTCTTGCCTTTCTTTCCCAGGGCGGTGCTGCGCAGTTAGGTGGTTGCCATCTTGCCTGGAGGTCTACTTTCTGATAAAAAAATTTTTTTTAAATATTTTAAAAAATGAAATCATGGGGACTGAATAGCTCCAGCTCCTTAAATGTTACTGTAGTCCATGACCTCTGCCAACTGTGGGAGTGCGGAAACTGCTTCCACTGACAGAGTCTGCTCTCTATCTGACCACGACATACTCCTGCTATCTGTGATCCTGGACACAAGTGCTTCTGCTCCCTTACTTCCTTCTTGCTTCTTCTCCTGAAGACTATTTTGATATAGAGATTTTTGGTTGCTGGTCATGTGTTCCCAACTATTTTTATTTCAGCAGAACAGTTCCTATCCTAGTTGTGCTATAAATATTTACTGTGAATTGTGCTAGTTTTTTGTTGTTGTTGCTACACTCCTAAAATGTCCCAGGATATTTTGGCACATCTACTGATACAATATACACATACGAAATACATATCTACAGATACAAATAGAATTGTGACTGTGGTGGTTTGAATAGATAAGCCCCCAATATATTCAGTTTTCTATTGTTTGTAGTTTGCATCTGTAGCCACCTAGCTGAAGGCAGTGTCACTGGGTGGATCTTAAGGTGTGGTGGTGGGTTTCAGATTTCAATCTAAAGATATGCAAAGTGTGTCTACTTGGAGTTTCTGAAGTGTGCTGTGTGGCTTTTGGCTTTTTGCCTTGTGCTTCTCTCTCTTTGTTTGGTCCTGTGAAAACAGGCCAGCTTCTTCTGCCATTACAGAACTTCCCCTGGATCTAGAAGCTTCAATAAATCCCTTCCTCCATAACTTTGCCTGGTCTGGAAGTTCATCTCAGTGAACCTGAAGCTGTCTGCTAAATTGACTATAGGTGCAAGCACAGGTATGGAGACATATATATAAACATCTATGTGTTTAAAAACTAGCACAATATGCAATGAAATATATTTAGTGAGTTGATAGGATTAGGGGTGTTTTTATTTTCTCTTTGATTAATATCAGCTGTGCTTTGATTTTTAACAAAAACCAACTGTTTTGTTTACAGGTCTATCAACAGTTCTTTTAGCTCTTCACGGATATGTGGCAATGGCATACCTGCAGAGTCCCATAACCAACTACATCCCAGTCACATTAAATTATCTCCTTCAAGTTCAAAGGCTTATATTTTCATCTCCTTTAGAATGAAGAAAATGTCTCAGTATTCATTCTTTTTCCAAATTCTCTATATATTTGTTATGAATTCCATGTTTTCAGTATGAGAAATCAGGCCCAATTTCTGTTGTTGCTTAAAATCTCATATATCTCAACAATGCCTAGCTTTTCGTTTTCAAACATCCTTTAGTTTTCAGATAAAAATTTCCTACAGAGAATCACACAAGCATACTTAAGAGCTATAAAGCCAGAAGTTTAACTTACTTCTAGTGTTCTCTTTGTGTTCCTTTTCCCAAACGGCAGCTGATCTCATGTGAGTCATGCTTTAATCCTAAAGACCAGAGTTGAGTTAAAAGACCAAGAACAAATGTACAGTAAATCTCTAATTGATATCCACTTTTATTTCTATATATAAATTATTTTCTAAGGATAAGGGCATTACTCTTACTTATACTTGTTGCTAATTACTTAACTATAAATTAGTGGCTTGGGGTTAACCAAATTCTTTATAGCAATAACAAATCCTTATTAAAGCATCTTCATCAATTAAATTTGACTTTTGGTGCTCCACTGGGCAAACAGAACTCAACTGCAACCCCTTGTGTCTCAAGGTTTTTCTATCTTAAGATATTGCTAAAGGATTTCTCAAATACAAAGACTCTCTAACATTTTTTTTTTCCTTTTTTTGATCTCCCAAAACCACTTCTACCTTCCTACATTTCCTAAAAGTTTAATCCCATAAGATAACTATGATGTGAGCATTGCACTGGGGATTTGTAAGATGTTCTAAAATCCTTAAACAGAGAAAGCACCTGCAATAGGACTTTCCTCTTGGCAAAACTTCCAACCATGCTGCAAGTCTTTCATGCCTCAAGTCTTTTATGAATTGAAATATCTAGGTAACACCTTGCTTGATCAATTTCAAGCCATAAATTATAACAGTAAAATATTTTTGTTGGGTTTCTTAGAAATTAGAATTTGGAGTCAGTGTTCTGAAGGAGATAGGGAAAGTAGAAGCTTATAAAAGCAAGAAGGTCTTAAACAACTACCATGTAATTAAAATTATTTTAAGAGAAACTTCAACTGAAATTGGAAAATAGAGCTGGGCATAGTGGTGCATGCCCTTAATTCCAGCACTTGGAAGGCAGAAGAAGGGAACCACTGTGAGTTTGAGACCACCCTAGGGAAAGAAGAAAGAAAGAGAGAATGAAAGGAGAGAGGGAGGGAAGGATGGAGGGAGGAAGGAAGAAATGAAGGAAAGAAAAAATAATTCATAATTCAAGGGTTACTTAACAGGACCTACATGACTGATAGAAGAAAAAGGATGTGTAGAACAACTGCAAATTGACATGAAATAGGAGTAAAATGACCTCTTATTCACCTTGGTTCTCTGAGCACCATGCAGTGGCACATTCATTCCAGTTGCTCAAGGGGCGGAGACCAAAGTTCACATTCATATGCAGACTTGTGAGCCCTACATAAGTTCTGCTTTCCAAATAGACTGCTGACTATTTTAAAATGGTTCAGTTTCACTATCTGTATAATTTTCCAGCATTTTAAGTTTTTCTTAAAATAATTATAATTACCTGATAGTTGTTTAAAAGCTTCTTGCTCACATAAGCTCCTACTTTCCTTACCTCCTTCAGAATTTACCATCATAATCTTGTCAGTATGTCTTAATATGTGAACCTTCTTCTTGGCCAGGTTTCAGTAATGTGGCTATTGATGAATTTAATTGTTAATGGTTAACAATAAGTAAATGCTACTTTATTTCTTTCTTGATCCAGTGTAGTGCTTAAATGGGCTTCTACGGTTATTCCAATGTGTTATAAATAAAATATACTTCAGTAAATAAGTCTGCAGGTTTGTAGGCAATGTAAATCTTCATAGTTTGCTGGATGGAACCCTAACAGTTGCAAGTTAAATGTTCCTTATTGCAATTTTAACTTGTCCATTAATTTCTAGAAATGCCCTTTGAAATAAGACTTACTCATCTCACCAATAAGAATAAA
Organism: Jaculus jaculus; assembly: GCF_020740685.1. Classification (NCBI taxonomy): domain Eukaryota; kingdom Metazoa; phylum Chordata; class Mammalia; order Rodentia; family Dipodidae; genus Jaculus; species Jaculus jaculus. The sequence continues at coordinate 148,914,640 of NC_059105.1, read as the reverse complement.
GATACTAATGAAAGGAGTCGGCCAAAAATGGAATCCATCCTGCTTAACATTCCAGATTACCAAACAAAGACTTATACTGTTCACTTGTAAAAATTTGAACCTCGATAAAAAATTTGAAAGATGATAACAAAACCCTCAAAGTGGCCAGTTTAAAGAGAAAGGGGAAAGGAAGGAGAGGAGAAGAAAGGAGGAGGAGGAAGAGGAGCAGGGGAGAGGGGAACAGGCCCCATGAAGCTTCAGCTGCCATAATAAGAGATTTCCCCTGCTTTTGTCCATATAAGCAAACAAGGCTGATGACAATCAACTAAATGTTTGGGTAACACTGTTTCCTTTTGGTACAAAAAAAGATTGAGAGCCATGTGGAATTATAACTCCCACCAGCTCTCAAATCTCAGGTTCTTACCTTCATTAGCAAAGAATTAAGAGCACAGATTCATGGGAAGTGTACGTTATTACATTTATTTTACAGAGAGTTAAGGTTAATAGGGAAGGTAAGCAGGAAAGCCCACGTCAAGAGAATTTCTCCCCTTCCCATCCAGGCTGGGAAATGGGAGAGGAGACCAATAAGTCCTCCCTCACAAAGAGAGGGTAAGTGGACAGTAGAGTTAAAAAAGACTGAGAGTACAGGTCCAATTATATGAATCAGATGTGCAGTTAAAATGAACTTCCTGGGCTGGGGAGATGGCTTAGCAGTTAAGGTGCTTGCCTGTGAAGCCTATGAAGGCATGTAGGAATCCCCAGGTGCCAAAAATGCCAGAAAGTGTCGCAAGCATGCAATGTCTCATGTCTGCCACTATGCGGTGCATGCACCTGGAGTTCTTTCACAATGGCTGAAAGGCCTGGGTGGGTCCCTTCTCTCTCTCTCTCTCTCTCTCTTTCTCTCTCTCTCTAAAATAATAAAATAAGCCCCCTCACCAGACTCAGGTGTGTAGGGAGAGACTCAATTAGTAGGTGGGCCCAAGAGGAACATTGGCTCAGAAAGGACCCTCCCACCTTCTGGGCTAAGTCCTTGAAACTGAGAAGAGAAAGGAAGCTGCTGTTGCTTGTTGTCATTTCAAGTGCTTTAGGAGACTGTTGTTTGCAGCCATCTTGGATGAGACTGCATCACACACATTCTCCTCCTGCAGGACAGGCGAGGTGGCATCCTTGTACCCTTGGGCCAGTCCCTAGCTAACTGGCTCCCATGGGGAGAAAGCTATCTTGCTCCTAATCTGTACTATTCTGCTCTGGCAGGGCTTCTTTTTCTTTCAGACCAAACTATTCCTGGTTCATAAGTCACTGCATATTATCCTCATGAATCCGTGAGTCAAATGATCTTCACTCAGAAATTCTTGATGTTTTTTTGAAAATGCAATATTTATATTGGTATAGAAATTCACAATCCTTCACACATTTTACTTGATTTCTAATGCTATCTTCAGTTTAATAAGTATCTGTTGGGCTTCTATCTCATTTGGACTCTAAGTTCGGTAGAAGAGAGAAAAAAGCATACTTCCAGAAAGTTCAGTAATTTGTGTCCCAAATAAATAAATAAATTGAAGAGTAGTAATACTAATAGAAGGGTGAAAAAAAACACATTTTTATTATAAGCATATGCATAGAAACCCCACAAACTGGAAATCTAACAAGAGTCAGATAACAGAAGAGCTTCATCAACATTTATAGTTTTACTTGCTGTGCTGGGAATTGAACCCAGGGCCTTGAGCATTTTATGCTAGCACTGTCTGGGTGGAGTGCATTCCCACTCCTTGAACTGAAGTTCTCCATGGCATCCATAGCTACAGAAAGGAATTGGGACAGGAAGGCAGTGCTTAGGGGAGGAGGCACTGACATGTTAGAGGAAGTCTGTATTAAAGAGGAATCTTCTAAGTATGCAAATATCATCTCCCACATGATAACACTTGTCTCTGAGGTGCCCAGCAGAATAGAAGACACTCTCTGGCAGTCTGTGTATGGATGGTGTCTTTGCTCCTGTGAGGTAATCTTCCCCAGTTGACAGGATTCCCCCGGAGGGGTAGATGACAATTGAATTCTTCTTTGGGGACCTATCTTTAGCAGATAGGGGAATGGCAGACGTTTGCTGTTTCTCAAGTACACTCAGATGGAAGGCTTCAGCGTATGAAAGTGGCATGTTTGATGGTGGCATTTCCTGAGCTCTGTGAATTGTAAAACAGAGCCCTCCACAATCCCACAGAGGGGGCGTTATGATTTATCTTCAGAGAATGAAGAAACAGCCCCAGAAAGATTAAGGGATCTGACAAGATCACGAATTGGTAAATTGTTAGTGAAGCTGGTGTTAGTACTCACTGTGTACAAATATGTTTTTATGTTCACTGCTATTACTCCCACCGGTTCATTTAACAACTAAGCTATGTGGTTATATCTTTCTCATCCATAATAAAGTCAAAAATAACACATCTGGATCCAAAAACATAAACTTCTTTTACTGGGAAACAGATTTTCATGCAGATTTGTATGCTGGCATAACAACATTTTTGCGCCACAGTAAATGAAAACAAATTCCCAGCTCTAAATTTGAAAGCTTCTGTCTGTGCCATGTTTGGATAATTTGGGAAGTGAAGGAGCAGAGGAAAGAGAGAATGCTACCCCTGAACAGGATCTATTGATCCAAAGCTCTTCTGGTCTGCATTACCTATTTGGTGACTCACTAGCCTATCAATCTACTGTAGAAACAAAAGCTGCACTTACATTTCTTTCATTAATCTCCCTGTTCTTAATTGCCATACTGACAAAAATGAAAAAAAGGAACAGTTGTTTACTTTCCAAATTCTCTGGAGCACTAGCCAAATTAATCTCTTAAGCAGCATTTCTACAGCTTTGGAAGTAGCACACCCAGGTGCAAGAGACTCCCTTAAGAGGCAAAACCTCTAGGTCATCCTTGACTGGTGAACCCTAAGGCCTTTGCTTCTTGCATTGGAAACAATCTTATGCTGCAGAAGGGGGAAGACAGGTCATAACTGGGGCAGGATTAAGAAATAGACCAGTTAGGCAATTCTCTGTGCCATCCACCTACAAGGAAAAGCCTGGAAAATATTGCTGATCAACTCCCCTCAAGCCATTTCCCCTTATTTCTTGATAATAGAATCCCAATTTTGTTCTCAGCTACAATTTGTCTTGCCTAAGTGATGAATCATGATCTGCCTGAACTGATCTTTGTAAGGCATGCCTTTAACAAGATGCTTTCATTCTTAGCCTTCCTTGCAGCTACAGGTGGCTATTTAATCCAATTCTGGAAAATATAATGAAAGAAATGAAATGTTAAAGTGGTGCCTGCTGGCACTGCCTCTTCTTCTTGCTTCTCATTTGGAGTGCTTCTCTGGTACAGTGTCCACACCAGGAGATAAAAGGAAAGGCATTCCATTCCAGAAGAGTGACCCCAGTATCCTGTGGACATTATAAAGAGAGTGAAGGAATGCTCCAAGAAGAAACAGGTTCTCCACATAAAAGTCCAGAGCCAAAAAACAGCAAGAGAAGTTAAATAACTCTCCTAGAAAACTTATCATGATCAGATTATTTTTTTTAAAAGCTGGGTAGTAAGAAATAAATTAGAGAAAAAGAAATATAAGTATAAACCAAAAAAAATTGGAGAGACAATGATCAGATCATGAAATGTACTTGTAACCCTATTAAAGGAGTTTCTATTTTAGACTGAAAGGATATGAAAGCTATTAGAAGCTTTTCTTCAAAGTGACAAAATTAGCTTAGAATCAGACTTTATTGGAGTTTACCAGAAACATATAGGAAACAAAAACATAATTGTAGTATTTTCAATGAGTGATGGGGGGAGAGGGCAGAGCAAAGCTAGTGAAATGGTTCTAGAGAGATCTTTAGACTATAGGAGAAATACGGGTTTGTGAGTAAATGAATACTGCAGAAGAGAAATAAGTCAGCCCTCAGTTCCTGGTGCTGGCAGTGGTGCAGGGACAATGGATGGCAACCATGGAAAGAGTTGAAATGAGAGGAAGACGGCGAAGCACTGTGAGCCTTCCTGGGAGAGATGTGACTAACGCACCACAAACGTGAGAGGGCAGGAGTTCAGTGCTCCCTGGGGTTGGGAAAGTAGAGAGGGTACAATTTTGCTATGTCTGGTATAAAGTTGTGAATGAATCTTGAGGCAGCCGCCACTTAAAAGAACAAATCTGACTCTTCACTGAGTAAAAGACTCACTCAGAAAAGTTTTCTACAAGACAGGTTGTGGGGGTCCAACCGGATATCTCTTTAGGACAACTACACTAGGGTCAACATTTTCATTGTAAGATGAATCTCAATATGATGGAGGTTGTGAGAGTAGGTGGACAACCAGCACACCTGGAAAAATACTGAAGAGAAGACAAAGAAGAACCTGGAGCTCTGGGCGGACAGGAAGAGCATCAACAGGGTGAGTTCAGGGACAGAACAAGAAAGAGCAGTTCAGAAAGCAGAGATGTCTGGGGAGGGCGGGGGGGGGGGGACAAAATTAGAAGGCAGAGACAGGATGGCTCCTTATGGTCTTTAAGCAAAACCAAGAATACCATTAGTTCAATTGAGGAAGTCACTAAGTAGCACAAAGATACATTTTCTTGCTAATTTTTCAGTATTTCAGTTGCATTTCACTCAGTGCTACTTAAATGTTCATGTCCGCATTTTCAAGTGCCCTATATATGTAGATTTTTCTTACAAACTGTTTCTAAGTTCCATCCTACCTCAAAATTATTTCCTCATATGCTCAAAACATATCAAGGCAGGAGTTTAGAAGTTACTGAGAGCTTAACAGTGATGCAGGCACACCCACCAAGGCTCAGGGAATATTGTGGAAGAGGGGTAGAAAGACTGCAAGAGCCATAGTTAGTATGGGAAAGAGTATCCAGAGGCATTGTCCCCTTCCCACATGACTGAAAGCTGCTCTCATAACTCATTACCCATAGCACCATGGTGAATACTAGTAATCCCACTGATGGGGGCCCTCACTGGAATGGTGTCAAAAGGAGAGATAGGTACCAACATATGATTCATCCATAAACTAATTAAAAAATAAATAAATTTAAAAATTTGTTTCCTCATTAGTCAGAAAGAGTAACTACAAATATCAAAACTAAAAGAAAATTAAAGATTAATATAGTTTAAAAGTAGAAAATTGGGCTGGAGAGATGGATTAGTGGTTGTCTCGTGCCTACAAAGCCCAACAATCCAGGTTTATATCTCCAGTACCCACATAAACCAGATGCACAAGATGGTGCATGCATCTGGAGTTCATTTGCAGTGGCTAGAAGCCTTATTGTGCCCATTCTCTCAGCTCACTCTCCCTCTCTCTCTCTCTCTCTCTCTCTCTCTCTCTCTCTCTCTCTCTCTCTCTCAAGTAAATAAATAAGATATTTAATGTAGAAAATTTAGCATCCCATTAATATGAAAAGGATATATAGTATATAGGTGACAAAATGGCATGAAAAGAAGTTTGTTAATGAGTTCTGGTGGATGGGAAGAAATCTACCAAGATCTGGGGTGTTATACAATGAGCTCCTTCAAGATTCTTCCCCAATTCTACCCAACTCACCACAATTCTCTCTACTCTTCAACAATGCACAGAATTTCTTCTGACCTCTGTTGCATGTGATATCCCCAGTATCACTCTGGAGTCTGTTTACATTTTTTCCCAATATTTTCATAAAATACTGTTCTCATTATTAGGGAGCATGAAAGAATCACAAAATCTATTCTTAGCAGACTTGGTGAGCTAGGATCTTAGGATATATTGTAAATTAAAAATAGGAAAGGAAGAATTATGAGATATTTTACTTAAGAATAAGAAAGTAAAGCCAGGTATGGTACACATTAACTTTACTCCTAGCATAGGAGACTGAGGTGGGAAGATCACTGTACATTCAAGGCCAGCCTGGAGCTGCTTAGTGAGTTCCAGGTCAGCCTGGGCTAGAGTGAGACACACACATGCAAATTAATAAATAAAGACAGACAGAAAGAATGAATGAAAAGAAAAGATAGGACAAGACAGAAAAGGCAAGGCAAAGAAAGGAAAGGTACAGGACATCATTATAAATTTCCTCTTAAGCATTTGTGTATGTGCATGTTCCTAGGAGTGCAGCTACCTCCCTCCCTACCTCCCTCTCTCTCTCTCTCTCTCTCTCTCTCCCTCTCTCTCTCGTCTGTGTGTGTGTGTGTGTGTGTGTGTGTGTGTGTGTGTGTGCATTTGTGTAGAGGCCAGAGGACATCTTGCATCTTACTCCTCAGGAACACCTTTTCTTGAGGCAGGGTCTCCCACTGGTCTGGAACTCATCAGTTAGTCTAGATGGTGCTAGCTAACTTCCAGGGTCCTCCTATCTCTATCGCCCCTGTACTGAGATTCCAAGTGCATAGCATCAAGCTTGGCTTTTTTTACGTGGTTTCTGAAGACCAAACGCAGTTCCTCATACTTTCAAGGGAAGCACTTTATGCATTAGTCTATGTCATCAGCCCAGAACAAATTTTTAAGACGCAAAACTTTCAGTTCTCTACCTGAGGAAACAAGAGATTCTGCAAATTGAGGCATGAAACAAAAGAGTCATGGAGTACAATCCATTTCTCTTTGCAGACTGAATGACTAAGTCAAGTACTCTTGGATGCTCAGTTCAGATGACTAAAACCTGAAATATAAAAGCAGCATTTTAAGAGTCCTTTCTATGTGAGAAAGTCAGATACTCCTAGTCTCTATGATCTTCACAGTGTAAGGACAGAAGTGAGCCAGAGATGAAGGGAGGAAGGTAGCAAGAGAAACGGAAAATGTAATTATGCTAGATTATCATGTCATCTGGAAGGTATGCAATTGCTTTCTCCCAGTGCAAAAGCCTACCTTAATCTTTGCAACAGATATCTTGTTTATTGATCTTTCTGGTTCAATGTAGGCAAGTCAGTTTGATGGTCTCTATTTTGCTCTTCTAAATGATTTGCAATAATGTATGCCTCTAGTAAAAACAACAGATTTTAATGTCTTCTGATTTATAATCAATTTGAGCTTATTGTCTTTATGTTCTGTTCCCAATTAATCTTGCAATCACTTGCAAACCTATATTTCAACAAATGTCCTTTGGAAAAGGCTTCAAATGCCAATACACTAGAAACATCTATTATTTGTCTGAGAAACATTGGTATGTTGCCATAACTTGATACTCTTTATATCCTGACTTTTACATAACAGAATCATTCAGATCAGAATGACATTACAGTAGCAATTGTACTGGTCTTTCCCTTGTTACACTCATTATCTTTGGCCATTCTATTTGAATGCATCATTTAGTTTGACAGAAAATTGTATGACAGAATAAAGGGACCTTGGGGGTGAAAAACATCCCTAAGTCAAGCTGATTTAACATGACATAACTTCAAGGTGAACCCTGTACTGCCACTGACTACCTCGCCACAGCACCTTTACCAGGAGGCAGTCTGGCGTCTCAGCACTGGGGCTTTTAACCTTGAGGGTAAAGAAAGAAGAAGAAGAAAAAAAGCTTGCGGAAGAGGGGGCGGAAAGAATGTCAGAGTTACATGTTGGGTCATGATTTTCAGAGACATTTATCATACTAATAACTGGGGGCTAACTCCACAATGCACGACCCATTTTCAATAATAAGGAGGGTCTAATGGGAGGGGGTAGATCACAGATGAGCCTAAACAATGGTACCAAACTGCCTGTATTTACTGAAAAGAAAACTAATAAATTAAATTAAAAAAAAAAAAAAGCTCAAATTTCCTTAAGAACATATGGATAGAAACCTCCACAATTATTAAAGAACAACACCAAATCATTTTCAAAACTCTATTTGCAACACATAAAGTAGGTATAAGTAGTACTTAGGATCTTAAACTTGTTCTTAAATTTGAAGTTACATAGACCTGAGCCTTTTGACTCAAATGACATTTGTTCAGAGTCATTCTCTTATAAGTATCCCAGATTCAAAAATAACCATCTTTACATCTATGATTATTTTCCTTTATTGTGGGACTAGAACTATTAGTGAGAGGGACAACATACCTTGGGAAGGCTTTGCCAGTTTCTCCTTGTGAAAAGCTCTTTTTGTGTACTCGTTCATTTCTAGTAGATTTAATAGGCCATTGAGAAACATCCCATCTAGTAATTTGAGTCAAGGTGGGAGAGCTAGCTCTTGCCTGATTAATTTATACTTATAATTGGTTCAAGTTACTTTCTTAAAGAGAAGTTACCCACCATGCAAGTCCAGGGTGCTTAAAGTGGGTAGGAGCCTCCAGATAGACCAAAGACTGGTTTGATTACTATCTTGTGCATATTCCTGAGCCCTGTACAAGGAATGAATTTGTTTTTTCAAGGTAGGGCCTCACTCTAGCTCGGGGTGACCTGGAAGTCACTCTATATTCTCAGGGTAACCTCAAACTCACGGTGATCTTCCCACCTCTGCCTCTCAAGTGCTAGGATTAAAGGTGGGCACCACCATGCCTGGCAAGGAATGAATTTTTATCCTGAGTATAGGTAGGTATAAAGGAAAAGCTGAACTACATCAAGGACAGAAAACAAGGCACACTTGCCTTTTTTAATTAGGTTTTGTTCATTTGTGGGAAATGATTATCTGCATAATATTTAAGGCACTCTTATTTTTATTTTGGTTATACTTTTTCCTCTAAGTGTTTAAGACCAAGAAGGTAGGCAAAATTTAATCAAATACACACCTCTGAGAGTCAACAGTGGCTCTCCACCAGAGACTCTAGGGAGCTGGGAGGAGCTCTATGGCTCTCTCCCTATAGAGGCCATCAGCTAAGATGAGTCAGGACCGCACTAATCAAGCAGCTTTCTTAGGAAGCCTGGAGGATCTTTTCCCTCTGTTTTGACTTCTCTCTTGCAAATTGTATACCAGTTTTGAGTGCAGTCTCTGAGTCTCCATATATTCCCTGGCCAAGAAAATGGGTGACAACTGTAGGAAAAGTTAGAAGTATCCCCCCCACCTCTTTTGGCCATCTTGACCTGGGCGCAGGGACCAAAATATTGGTGTCCTTTTCAGCACCCGTGTCTCCAGTTGACTTTGGCTCTCACATATGATTATTATGACATTTAGAAAGAAAGTTACACCAGTGTCAGAGGTTAAAAAAAAAGAAAAAAACATACCTTATGTTTGGGATCACAGTTATATAAGTTAGTATCTGTTGTGGATTTATGTGGAGTCTCCTTGGATGTGTGCCACCTTTTGACTTTGGTGTGAGGAATCCAAGAGTCTATACCTATCACTTTGACACCCATAGGATTACAAAATGACTAGGTTAAGGTCCTCCCAGGTAGGTTCTAGGGAAGGGCATGCCCTTGAACTGGATCTCCTGGGTAAAATGAGAGCATCCTGGTATCCACTCTTTTGGCATTTGTTTGTTGATTGTTTGTTTTAGTTTTGAGAGGATTTTTTTTAAACTTAGCTAAATGAGTAACATTAGATATTAGACAGGTAGTCTCAGGGTCATGCAGCAGGTTTCTCAAAAGGAAGGAGCTGCCATTTAATGTCTCAAAGGGAGCTAATCACAATTGTCTCAAAGTACTCCTTAATTGTACTAAGGTTATTGACAATGTTTTGGTGCAGAATATCTGGCCTTCTTTCATTAGTTTGGTTAGTTGCCTCTTAAGTATGCCACATGTGCTATTTTGAGTTGAATATAGCTCCTGTGTCATAAGGAGTATGCACAGAAAGAGGCCTCCCCAAAGTTAGCTTATGTGCTCCGAGAATTAGGATTCCTACTGTTGTAATTGCTCTTAGGCATCCAGGCTATCCCTTAGACACAGAGACTAACTCTTTGCTGGGATATCCCACTAGTTGGGGAATTGGTCCATGTATTGGGTTAGGACCCATAGGGCAACACCCTTCCTCTCCATTATGTAAAGAAAAAACGGGTTTCGTAGTGTGGTAGTTTGAAAATATGTTCCCTAATATATTCAGTTGTTACTAAAATTGAGTTTGCAGGCTTACTGCTGCTATAGGGGAGCAGGGGTCACTGGGGAAGATCTGAATTCCAGCCTACAGGTGTGCAGAGTACTTGAGGTCTGCCTGGATTTCCAGAGTGTGCTTGCTTTTGGTAGTGCTGGTGGTGGTTTCTTCTCTCCTTTTATCTCTTTCCTTCCCTCTCCCCTCTTGGATTTGTGAAAGGGGGCCAGCTTCTTCCACCATTATTGAGATTCCCCTGGATGTGTAGGCCTGAAATATATCCCTTCTTCCCATAAACTGTGTCTGTGTTGGGAGTTTATCCCAGTAGGGTGGAGCTAACTACAGCAAGTAGGTAGGCCCAACACAGGGGCCCAATGCAGTGCATTCTTGAACTGTTGAAAGGAGTTATGCCAAAAAGGCCGAAAGACAATTTTGTGCCTCCTTAAGAAGTTGGCACAGGGGTCTCACCAGTTCTGCAAAAGCTGGGATTCAGATTCTGCAAAAACATATAACTCCAAGAGAAACCTTCAGCTACTTTAAAGTGTGAGGCAAGGGGTAGGATAGAACAGGCTAAGTCTGGTCATTATTTAAACTTTGATTTTCACCATCTAATATCATTCCTAGATTAACAAAATTGAGCTTTTTCCCTTAAAATTTTATATCTCTGCTTGGCCAGGAAGTTGAGAAGGGCTTCAGTTTCCCAAGAGACCCTTTTCTCAGAAGTCCCACAATGTCAGAGACCATCTACATACTATAACAAGGTGGTCTTAGGGCTCTTCCAGTCTGAGGAGCTGAGCCAGGGCCAAACCAAATAAGTGGGGGCTATCTCTGAAGCCTTAGGGTAAAACTATCCAAATAACTTGTCCTGTCTTCCTCGTTGGGTCCTCAAGGCAAAGAAAGGCTGGCTAGCTGGATGTAGAGGGATATAGAAGAAAGCAACGTTAGATCTAAGACTGAATAATGAGTGGTTCTAGAAGGGATCTGAGTTAGGAGTGCATAAAGATTGGGTAACGCAGCATCATTAATCAAGCAGAAGTACTGAACTATTCTGCATTTATTAGACCCCTTTCAGACTCAAGGAATGGGAGTTATATGGACTGGAGCACAATTTTAGTACTCCCTGTTTCCTTAAGACTATAATTATGCACTTAAATTCCCTGACTGTCACTTTGGCCCCATCCCTAGCTGACTACCTGAAAATAGAGTTACGTGACTAATTCTCCCTCAAACACCTTCTTCCTGTGAGCTCTTTCTGGTCAGTGTTTGTCCCAGCAATGAAAAGGTAACTGCAAGTGGCTACACTGATTCTATTGCAGCTACTCAGTTCTCTATGGCAACAGAAAGGTAGCCACAATGTGTAAAATCAACTGGTGACCTCCAACACAACTTGATTTATCAACCTTGCACATTATTTTCACATGTTATTCAAGTGTTACAAAACACTTGGATTCATTTTCAACCATTTAAATGGACAAAAATTTTTCGTAGCTTACCACATATGCAAAGCAGGCAGTGGGCACCATGTTACCCACACACTACAAGTTGCTGACCCTTGCTGTATAGGGTTCTGACTGGGAGTAACTTTGGTGATCTTGGGCCACGGAATAAGGAGACTCAAACATCAAGCTAAACTTTGAGCATATTGAATGTTAAGCAGTTATGTTGCCAAACGTGTGGTCCTAGTTTCTCAGTTCTACTGTCACTGTCCTGACAGGAATAAAGGTAATTCTAAAGACTTGTGTATGCGTGCATCCCTTTCACTATCAGACTATGGAGATAATGATCCCCAAGGTAATGGGTAATTTCCTAGGAATGTGAGGCTTGGAGAAAGAAAACATCTAGAGCCGGGTGATTTCACACAGTGCAAGCAATGTGTCAGACCACCTTAGAGCTCTGGCCTGAGCAGCTCTGGGTCTCACAGGAGGTACTGCTTAACTATGCATACCGTTTGCTTCCATTTAAACCCAAACCTCATGTCAGAACTACAAAACACAAACTTGAGTGGGTCACTGGACCTTTTCATTTCTCTTCCTAATGTGGCCACATTGAATTAGTCTCTGGTTTCTGCTCTTTGCTATAATTTGGTTTAATTGGCTTATTGAGCACAGGTGGCTTGTGAGAGGACTGTCAGGGCTTGGGCTGTGACACTAATAACTTTGGAAACACAGGGCCTTGCCCCTCCATGTGACATGGTTTGCCCTCTGCTGGCGGCTTCTACAGACTGCTCTGAGAGTCTGCTAGATTCTCCATCATGTTCCTGAAGTCATTAGGATTAGAGCCTGGGTCCTGCCACCCCTAACAAGCTAGGCTCAGCTTGTTCAATAGACATTTTTCAACAGACCAATTAAAATGATAAGTAATAATGAGAAGCAGAGGAAAGATATTTGTTATTCAATGTGGCCAAGTTGGGAAGAGAAAAGAGAGGTTCAGGGATCCCATGCCCTAAGTCCATCTCAGCTCCACTCTTTACTGCATGGTAGTCCAACACACTGTTAGAACTGCTTGAAATGCTTTCCAGAAGACAAGATCCCCTTGTCCAAACTGTTCCTTCTCGCAGAATGAACTCCTGGATATATTCTCATTTCTTGGGGTCCTGTGTCTTTCCTATCAGGACAGGTGTAATCTCATTCTTGCATAACAGTATCAAACCAATATTCATGCACTCTGGAGCCATAAAAAAAAAAAACACGTAAATGAGGTTCTTCCTATACCACACAGAACCACTATGAACTGAACTTCCTGGAAAGAAACTACACTTGTGTTAAGCATATAAGATGGATTTAGACGATGGAGCGATGGCTTAGCGGTTAAGCACTTGCCTGTGAATCCTAAGGACCCTGGTTCGAGGCTCGATTCCTCAAGACCCATGTTAGCCAGATGCACAAAGGGGTGCAAGCATCTGGAGTTTGTTTACAGTGGCTAGAGGCCCTGGCATGCCCATTCTCTCTCTCTCTCTCTCTCTCTCTCTCTCTCTCTCTCTCTCTCTCTCTCTGTCTCTCTGTTGCTCTCAAATAAATAAATAAAAATAAACAAAAAATAAATAAAAATCTGGGTGTATATATTTTTTAAAAAAAGACTGATTTAGAACTTCATTGATTGTGGGTGTTTGGAATGTTGCAGGTCCAGAGCCAATTTATGTTGAGCCATCTTGGTCCCTTAAATGGCCATTTCTTCCCCACCATGTGTATGACCTAACATCCTGTGACTATTAGGTAAATCTTTTGATATGTGCAAACCTATACCTTCCGTCAACCCAAAACTAAGAATGCCAACAGATAGTATCTGAAGCCTATAGCATATATATGATAACCCTGCCTACCTGATGTACCAACCAATGTATTTGAAAGGTCTAATTTATGACTTTCTTTGTTTTGTTACCATAAAATCTTCATGAAATTATTATCACATTAAAATGCAGAGTTTGAGTTAACTTACAACTGTGATCCTGCACCCTGGCTACTCATATTTGGCTCCAGAATAAAGTATCTTAGTCCCTTTGAGGTGAGAGCTACACATTTTGCATCAACACCACTGGGCCCCTCTATCATGATATCAGTTGTATGATGTATAGAGAAGCTCTGGAGAACCAGTGATGAGGAAGGCTGCATCCTATCAGTCCTAGGTTTCCTGCCTGCCTGTGGAAAAATTTCCTCTGCACCTCAAAGCTTGGAAGCACGAAAAGTCAGACTGCACTAGAGAGATGGTTTAGCAGTTAAGGCAGTTGCCTATTAAGCCAAAGGATCCAGGTTTGATTCCCCAGGACCCATGTAAGCCAGATGCACAGGGCAGTGCATGAGTGTGGAGTTTATTTACAGTGGCTGAAGGCCCTGGTATACCCATTCTCTCTCTCTCTCTCTCTCTTTGTTTCTCCCTCACAAGAGCTCTCTCTCTCTCAAATAAATAAGATAAAATAAAATTTAAAAATAAAAATTTCAGACTGCAAATTCTAATGCCCTAGGCTGTAATATCACATTTTTCTCCTCAGGGAAACTGTTTTCCATGTCTTTCCTCATGCCAAAATAGTAGTTAGCTCATTGGGAAAAAATCAGCCTTTTGATAAGGAAAATTCTTAAGCAAGTATTAAAAATATAATATCATATACTTAATATATAGAGTTTTCATGAGCAAAAATACGAGTGTTAAAGATTCATTCTTTAATTTGTTACTATGCAATCTTAGCTCCTGAATCGAAAGAGCACTAGTTCACCTTAATCCATTTTGTTCACAGACTAGGTACTAACTTTTAACATCAGGAATTTATTTTATTTCTCACACTTCTAGAGGTAGAAACATTCAAGATCAATGTGCCAAAATGAGGCAAGACTCTTCCTGCTGAGTCATAACTTGACAGGAGAAGCAGGAAAGGAGGTTGAGAGAGAAGCCCAAACAAGAAGACTTTGCAGATCGTGTCCATTTGGAAGAAACCCAGTCTCACGATAATGGCATCAAGTCATTCATAAATGAGGAGCCCTCAAGGCCTAATTATCTCTTAAATGAAGGCCCCACACTTTTTGTACCATATCTTGTAGAAAACAACCTGCATATAAATATGATAAATACCTAATTGTGTATACATTGTTAATGGTGAGCTTGTTCTAAGCTAACAAACCCCCCAGTCCAGATAGCATCTAAAGAAAAACAGAAGGGTACCACATGGAAGCAGGAACTGAATCTAGCAGCCTGGGGAAAGTCCTCACTCAGCTGTCCAGAGGCACAGTAATAAGGGAGAAATGCAGGAGATGGTAAAGAGAAACACACCAGCGCCACAAATCTCAGGGTCACAGCTGTCCTCTTGACCAGAAGGGTGACTGAGCTTTGAAGTGATTGACTGCCTTTGTTCCCCTTCCCTATAGAAGCTGCTGGCTGGAGATGAGATGTAAAATGGTTTATTTCTCCTAGGATATTAGCTCATCATCATCTCAGTTCTGTGGTCCTCTGAATAAAACACAGTGTAAAGATTCAATTCCTTTCTCTGTTCATGGTGGTGAAAGGTAATATGAACTCGTATTCTGGTTACATTAATATTCCTAAGATGATAGTGGAAATTCTGTATTAGTTTGAGAGGGGACATTCAAATCACAGAAGGTATGGTTTTCAACAACTCTCTAAGATGGGTGGCACTTGAAAATTGTATAAACATTTCACCTCACTCTGTGGGATCTCCAGTTTCAACCCCAGGAAACTATTCTTCATTCTTAAAAAAAAAAAGATGAGTTTCATTCATTTGTGTGTGTGTGTGTATATATATATATATATATATATATATATATATATATATATATATATGTGGAGAGAGAGAGAGAAAGAGAGAGAGTATTTCTCTATGATGAGGTAGCTAATTATAATTTGTAGGTTTGAAAGGACAAACCCCTACCTCATCATCAACTTTTCTTTTGTCCTAGTAATACACTAATTTTAATGAAAAGGACAGTATCACAATTGTCTCTCCCTGGAATTTGAAACCCCATGTAAAAGGAGGAAGTAAACATGACAACTGTGCCTTCTTAAGAGTTAAAATGCAAAGGAGAAAGGTAGAAGCATCACAGTTGGGTTAAAGTTCATTAAAGTGAGACTGTTGTCTCCTTGTAAAGCATGAATATTCTCATAGATTTTTAAAAGGTTTTCTTTAATATTTTTATTCCATTCTGTTATATTATTTTTCATTTGCATGTACGTGTATTTTTTATACAAAAGTGTATCGGGGTCTCTTGCCACTACAAACAAATGCCAAATGCACCTGGTACTTTTTGCATCCAGCTGGACGTGGGTGCTTAGGAATTGAACCCAAATAGCATAGCAGACTTTGCAAGTAAGCATTTCTAACCACTGAGACACCTCCCCAGGTCCTATTCTGTAACATGATTTTGGTAAAAGGAATGTAATCTGAGTAATATCTCTGGCGCTGGCTAGAAACGTGACATTCTAACATACACAAAAGATCATAAAATTGCCATTTAATAGTGATGCTATGGTAAAGATATAGAAGTACTGTTATCCTAACCTTTAGTAATCCAAATGATCCTGTCAATCATCTGGGAAGGAAAACTCCCCAAAAGGAAACTAGCAGTTCCAGAGAGTTTACAAATAGTACACAACGCAGTGTGGGGTGGTACAAGGGACCCTCTGTCATCTTGCACTCTCCCTTGTTCAGTTGCCACTCTCACCCTTAAGAGAGCCCCTCACTCTTCTGTAAAAAAAAAAAAAAAAAAAAAAAAAAAAAAAAAAAAAAAAAAAAAAAAAAACTAGTCTCCTTCAATCCACTCTGCATGTTTCTTGTGAATTCATTCCATGGAGAACACAAGGACCTGGGAGAGGAGGGGCAGCCAAATTGAGATTCCAGTACCATAACTGTTGCAACAATCACTTGAGTTGTCTAAGAAAACCGATGTTGAGGGACTTCCAGTCCAGATGGCATTTTCCTAACCACCCTTTAGCTTGAGGCAGTAGAAGACAAGATCTCTGGGGTTCCAGGGTCAGCAGGTCCAAGCAGAGCTCCAGTGGGAATGTGCAGAGAAGCGCAATAGGGAAGGTGATGAAGTTTTATATACTCATTAAAAGGTTTTCCCTGCAGAAAAGGTCTAATCTCCCATAAGTACTAGGGATTAAAAGGTTTGTAGAATTTTACACAGAAAAAGACTAGTTAAAACTATGCATTTCTAGTTGGCATGCTAGGTTTTCAATTTCTAAACAGATCTCCTTTTAGCTATTTTAACCAAAGTAATAAATAAATAAGATCAGAGAGATCTACAAGGTTTCCCAAAACAAGACAGACTTCTGTCAGAGCACTTGATCACCACCAGAAGTTAATGATAAGACCCTACTGCTGAAGACACCACATACTGTCAGCATGGAACATTGCTAGAATATGGAAGAGAGCCAGTCTGCAGTTAGACCACCTAGTGCAGGAAAGTGCTACATGAGCAACTGGGGGAAAGTGGCCCACATCTGTCTGAGCAGCTCAAGGTCTAAGCTACTCAGAAGCAAACAACCTAATGCGATGCTCACGCAAGAGCAATAGTGGCACAAAGCCATGGTAGGTAAACAACTGCTCTTGGATTGGATAACAGATCCACTCAGTCAAAAGGAACTCATATGTGGAACTGGGAAACAAGTCAGAATCATATCCAGATAATGAGTTTGCTTTCCAATATCAAGCTTCCACTAATCTTGGGCTATAAAAGGGTCTATGCCCATTAATTTCTCTCAAAGCTAATAATGGTTATCCCATTATCCTGTGCTGACTTCACTCTCCATTAAAGCATTTGTCTCTTGAGCCAGGTGTGGTGGTGCATGCCTTTAATCCCAGCACTCTGGAGGCAGAGGTAAAAGGATCGTCATGAGTTCAAGGCTACCCTGAGACTACATAGTGAATTCCAGGTCAGCCTGGACCAGAGTGAGACCCTACCTCAAAAAAAAAAAAAAAAAAAAAAAAAAAAAAAAAAAGAAAAAAGAAAAAAAAAGAATTTGCCTCTCTTTTTCAGAAAGAAGTGGAACCTAAGGACAGAAATGACCCTTCACACTTCACCAGGACTCCAGCTGAAATCTCAAAGGAATTGGGAACATGAGCAAGAGTGCTGCTTTCTCAGTGAACCTGATATCAGCTCAAGGGTGAAGGAGATAGACACTGAGGACACACAACAGTTACCCAAGTAGACATCCAGTGTCTCCTAAGAGCCCATCACTGAAGTAGACTTAAAACAAACCCAACATGACTCAGAAAATTGTGCAGAAGAGGGGGCAGAAAGATGGTTAGTGTCACAAGTTGAGACATTATGCACAGAAACATTGCCTAGCACCCATACCTGTTGGCTGCCCCCTCAATGCACAAGTTACAATCCCTTTGGGGATGACTGGCATTCCCAATGAGGAGGGTCCCTTTGGAGGGGAGCAGTGATGAGGAAAAGGATGGTACCAAGATGTGTTTTTTTACGCACTGCATCTATCCATAATAAGAAAAGAAAGAAAGAAAACTAATGTTGTAAAGCAATGATGTTCTAAGCTTATATTTTCTGAAAATTAGCAATGATATAAACTGGCTTTCTGTTTATTCTCTATCCCTGACTGTATTGCTAGAGTGGGTTTTAGTGACTAAATCTAAGCTGTCTAAGTCAAGATAGGTAAATGGATCAGTCCAGGTTCCTGCAGGTCCACATTTGTTCAACACCTTTCCCATTCTGCTTTCTCCTGCATATCCTGAAGCTCACATAACCAATTTCTGCATATCCAGCAGTGAGCTGGTTCTCTTTAGAAATACACTCTACCTACAGATTAGTTTTCCGATAAATAAGCCAAAACAAAGAAAGTTGGTGAAGTTTTATATACTCATTAAAAGGTTTTCCCTACAGAAAAGGTCTAATCTCCTGTAATTACTGGGGATTAAAAGGTTTGTATAATTCTACAGAGAAGGAATATAGTTAAAACTACATATCTCTAGTTAGGATCCTAGGTTTTCAATTTCGAACTAGGTCTCCTTTGAAAATAATAAATAAATAAGAGCATAGGAGGTGAAATTTTATTTTGGTTAAAATAGCTAAAAGAATAAACTTTCAGAATCTATTTTGTTTGTGAAAAGTATATTCTGAAAAGCCACATTGATCTTTATTTTCCATGCCTAAAGATAATTCTATTCTAGGGATATAGAATTTAAAAATTCTTTGATTGTAATTAATCAGAACATTTTCTTTTATTAAGTTCTGGAAACCCATAAAAAGTTATTAGCTGTCAGCAGCTTTAATGTGAGTTTATTAGAGGCCTCGATTCGGTGCCTGCTGATGGTTATTGTGAAGGCTGAAAGGTTAACAAGAATGGGCTGCTACCGACCGCCTTGCCAGGTGTTTTTCCCTGCAGTTAATGGACTTGAGCCAATTGAAATTATCACTCTAGAACAAGCCACAGACACTCTTAATCTTCAAACAGAAACATTAGTAGAAAAAAAATAATGCTTGGATTTGTATTTTTACTTTTTGCCTTCATCAAACTTGAAACAATTAAAATGAACGATAGTTAATTTTCTATTTGCAGATGAAAGCCTGACAGCTCAAAAACAACCTTTTAAAATAATATGCATGCATATCGTACTCCATTAAAATAATAACAGTTCCTTCAATGAAACAATGTCTTGTAAAAGCTCTTACAAGTATTTGAAGCACAGTGGTTAAGAGGTACATAAAAATTAACATGTCTATGTTCTTTTAATTACTGGGTTTGTAAGTCGGAGCCACTGTGAGGAAAGAATCAGAATCAACCAGATGGAATCAGAGCCAGTTACCATGGGTATTTGAGAAATGCTTGCTGTTTGGGGGCAATATGTATGAATATGTATTTATCCAACCCAAAATGGAACAGATGGCAAAGCAAGCAGGTAAGCATTTTGCTTTATCTTCCAGATATTTTGGATCACTGATTATCCCCATTTATTTTAGGAAGTTCAAAACATCTGTAAAGCTCAAAGGAAAGACGAGGGTGACAAGAAAAGCTTGAATGAAGCACAGACTTGGCTTGCATGCTGTCAGATGAAAAAGAAGGGATTCTCACCCTTTGCCAATCTATAGGAAGCACATAAATTTTATAGTGGCCCTTAACATTTAAACAACTGAAGAAAATACAAATGTAGGGAAAGCTTTAATTGTATAAAATCCAAAATTAAACAAGTGGAAACCATGAGTAAGATGAACAGAAGTGGTCTGGATAGAATACAAATGAAATTTGTTTGTGCCCACTCTAGCATTAAGAAGCTTGTACCATGCCAGTGTTATTTTTTTCTGAATTATCATTTTCCCCATGAAGGGAGAATTTTCTTAAAGGGAAGGCTTATGCAGGGAAAATTTGCTGCTGAGTGATTAGTGAAGACCTAACAACAAAAGCACTGGGACTAGAATGAAAGATCCTACTAACAAAATCTAGGACAATTTTCACATTTAAGAAAAGAATATAATAAATGTTTAGAGGAAAGGTGAGGGAAAGTTCTTAACAAAAGAAAGCTAGCTTAAAAAAAAAATAAAACCATGAAAGCATTCCCACATTCTGAAAGTTTCATTCAATGCAGTGTCACTAGATTACAAAGACAAGCATCTTAACCAAGGCATTACAGTAAACATCATCAGTGATATAAAAACATAGGATTATGCACCTATCAATGGGATGCAATGGGAAGGTACAATAATTAGTAAGATTTAATAATATTTCTGCAGAAATATATATTTAATCCAAGACTAATTACAAGAAAAAAAAATCAAGTGGAAGTTGTAGATGATTCCAGCATCACTTAGCTGAATGGTCAAAATTGTCTAGCAAAGAAATAGGTATAGGGTATTTGAAACCAAGAAGACTTAACAACTAAATTAAAATTATGATTTTTTTATAAAATACTTCATTAATCTATATAAGCAATTAACTTGATAGGCCCTAGAATCACCTAGAAGACAAACATCTGAACATGTCTGTGAGCTTCTATATTGGCTAAACTGAAGTGGGAAGACATGTCCTAAATATGAGCAAGGTGAGTCTATGAGCTAGGAGACCTAAACTGTAGGAAAAGGAGAAAGGTGTGCTGTGCACCAGGATTTACCGCTCTGCTTTCTGACTGGATATAATGTGACCATCGGCCTCAAGTTCCTGCCACCATGCCTTCCTGGCCATGATGGACTGTACCTTCAAACTCTGAGCCAAAGTAAATCCTGCCTTAAGGAAAGCAACTAATACAGATACTAAAATATAATTGAAGCCACAGCTTGAAAACACATTGCTTTTTCCTGAGGTTAATTGTTGGGAAAATTGTTTGTTTCATATGTATTGAATGAGACTTTTTCATGTGGTATAATACAGAAATGATCAAATATAAGGTAGAAAGTTGTTGCAAAGAGGTAAAGAAAAGAGGAATAGGAATTAAGGATGGAGACAGAGAGGGAGAAAGGAAGAAAGAGTAAAAGAAAATGGGGGATGGTGAAAGAGGTATTTTATGTTCAGGGAATACCCTTCTGAGTGGATAATTCTTGAGCCAGTGCCTAGAGAAAGTCAGGGGCAGAGTAACTTGTTAAACAGTTTGGGCAGAACTTGGATAGAAGAGACAGCACCCAGTGGAAAGGCTCTAAAGACAGAGTTTGTGGTTTGTTTAGGAGTATATGCAAGGTGACATGTCTGGATTATGTTACATTCCTGAGATAAATCAATTTATGAGGAGAAATGTTTACTTTGGCTCACAGGTTTGGAGGCTCCAGTTAGTGATCAGGTAAGGAAGATGTATTTCATGTAGGCATATGGGCAAGGCCCAGCACTTCGAGGCAGAAGCAGAAGCAGGTGTAGGGCTCAGCCATTCACCTCATGGCCAGAATCTGGCAGACAGAAGACAAAAGGGCCCATATTCCTTTTTGAGGGCATACCTCAGAGACCTAAAACCTTCCACTAAACCCCATCTTATTAGGGTTCTAGCTCCTTTCAGTAGTTTCAAGCTAAGGGCCAAGTGTTTAATGCATGGGCCTCAGAGGAACATTCCAGATTCAAACTGTAGCAAGGACTGTACAAAATAAGGATGAAAATAAAACCCCCTTTTACCTATGTGGTATCTATGTGTTCACTAACCAATGCTATATAGGGGGAAGATTGACATCTAATTATATACAATATACTGATCACTAACAAGATTAATATTTACTGGAACACTTTTTTATTTTTTTAATATATTTTATTTTTATTTATTTATTTAAGAGAGGGAAAGAGGCACAGTGAGAGCAAGAGAGAGAATGGGCACACCAGGGATTCCAGCCACTTCAAATGAACTCCAGATTCCTGCACCACCTTGTGCATATGGCTTACGTGGGCACAGGGGAATCAAACCAAGGTCCTTTGGCTTGCAGGCAAGCACCTTGACCACTAAACCATCTCTCCAGCCCCCACTTTTTTTTTAATTTTTTATTTATTTATTTGAGAGCGACAGACACAGAGAGAAAGACAGATAGAGGGAGAGAGAGAGAGAATGGGCGCGCCAGGGCTTCCAGCCTCTGCAAACGAACTCCAGACGCGTGTGCCCCTTGTGCATCTGGCTAACGTGGGACCTGGGGAACCGAGCCTCGAACCGGGGTCCTTAGGCTTCACAGGCAAGCGCTTAACCGCTAAGCCATCTCTCCAGCCCCCACTTTTTGATTCTTTATTTTAGAGAGAGAAAGACAGAGAGAGAGAGAGAGAAGAGAGACAGACAAAGAGAATCGGTGTGCCAGGTCCTGGGCCACTGCAATCAAACTCCAGATGCTTGCACCACCTACTGAGCATATGAGGCCTTGTGCTTGCCAACCTTTGTGCATGTGATTTACGTGGGTTCTGGAGAGCCAAATATGGTCCTTAGGTTTTTCAGGCAAGCGCCTTAACTGCTAAGCCATCTCTCCACTCTATGGAATACTTGTCTTCATTTAACATCATCTTCCTTAATTAACAGTATTTTTTTTATTTCTTATTAAATAGAAACTTTGTATAGACACATCTTGTGTTGGTACCATCATTTCCCTCCTCCATTCCCCTACACTACTGAGAGCCCTCCTTAGTAGGATTGCTGGTATCCATCATGAAGTTGTAGGTTATGAGTTATAAATTGACAATGTCAACTTGGGTAATAACACAGTTTTCAATTTTTATAGGAATAATCTGGGTACCAAAGATTTAGAAAAAAAGATTTGAAAAATCTGATAATTTTGCTAAGTGAAGAAATTTTAAATATTCTTTACTATCTAACACATAAAAGCAGATTTATTATTCAAATACAAATTATATTGGTTATAAGGAAAATATTTTCATTTCTCTCAATAATGCTATAGTCCTGTAGTTTAAGAACATCTACTATGAGAGTTTGGTCTTTTATACTGTATTGACTTTCATGGGCATTCCTAAGTGTCAACTGTTCTTCTGTTGAAACTCTTACTCTCTGACCATAGACTCAGATCCAATTCCCTAATTCCCACAATGGATCAATTTCCCATTACCAGCTAATCTCCTTCTAGAGGTAAACACTATTTCCCTTGCCTTCAAGAATCTAAAGAATTGCAAATATAGAAATACCTGTAGTACAAATAGAACTAGGTAACCACAAAATATGAAAGAATTCCAAAGATGAATTGGTCATCTTTGATTAGAGTCATTGATCAGTACATTGTAAAAGATGTTGGATCCTAAAAGAATAAGAATGATTTCTGTCCACAAATTAAATTTATAGGTCATTTTGATCGTGCATAAAACAAAATAAGTTGGATTTAAGGCTTAGAATTTTGGGTGGGATTTAAGATGGTATGGAACATGGTACTGGTATTTTTCTAATGAATCTAGAAACTTTTATAAATTCAATTTCTCCAGACTTCAAAGACAAAAAAATGTTCATTTTCCTTGCAATCATTATTTCTATAGATTAATATACATATGCATGTGTGTATGTACTTATATACACAGACATATATATATGTCATCTATGTATATATATGTGTATATATATATGTGTGTATATATATATACATATATATATATGTACATATATATATATATATATATATATATGTTCTCAATTATTTACAAAATTCTTAGCAGCATTGGAAAGAGCAGTCCAAAACATATGGGGAAAAAAAATCACAATATTGACTGGAACTATGACTCCATTTCCTATAGGAAAACTATAAGAAACAGATTCACCAACCTACCTCCTAAACAGGAAGGCAAGCAGCAATCCATTGGAATGCTTGGTTGTTGATGTTGTTTTCTGTTCAGTCAGTTTAGTACTTTGTTCTTGTGTCTTGTATCCTTAATAAGTTTCTATCAAGAAAACTAGAGTGAATCCAGATAAAGGTAGCACACATACATTTCCAATAAAAAAAGAAAAAGAAAATGCCTGAAGCATGGTAATTCATGCACAGAAGGTCACCAGTGCAAATCATTGAATAGAAAGAAATGCTAACGAGTGAAACAATTCTAACTTTATCACAAGTACTTGTTCTGTGGTTCATACTCATGTGCATCTGGCTTTATGTGGATCCTAGAGAATCAAACCCAGCCCAGCAGGCTTTGCAAACAAACACTACCTTTATCCTCTGAGCCATCTCCCAGAATTTGGGAATTTTAAATCCTAGGATTGTTGCACCATCTAGATTATTTTATATGTGGAATCTCAGGTCTGAGCTTTTCTCATAGTAACGTGTGAGATCTTAAGTAAGATATTTACCTCTGGGGTTTATTTTCAAATATGTAAAATAATCAATAAAATCAAACATTCAACAGTTTTCAAGATGATTGAGTAAAACAAGGGTAATAACATATATACACAGGCAACTTTTTAACAATAACTTAGTGTGATGATGACTGTCTGCAGAAGATCCATATGTTAAGAGGCTTGGTTCCCCTGGATGGCAGAAATGGGAGGTGATGTGGATCTTTGAGAAGTAGGGCAATTGCTATTCATTCTCTCTCTCTCTCTCTCTCTCTCTCTCTCTCTCATACACACACACTCTCTCTCTCTCTCTCTCTCTCGCTCTCACTCTCTCTCTTTCCTCCAATGTGATATGTATGTGACTGCTCATTCTGAGAGGATTCTGTCATAGCTGTGCAGCACTTACTCAAAGGCCAAATAAGAGGTTCCTATCTGATCTTGAACACAAAACTTTCAACCTGGGGATTTAGTAAAATTTTTAATCCATTTATTATTATTTTTCACATACATATGAATAAAGTATTTTAAACACAATCCCCTGCACTACTTTCTTTGGTTCTTATTCCCTCATTCTCCTTCTACTAAATCTTTTTTTTTTTTCAAACTATTTCTTTTTCTATTTTTTATGTCATTGTTTGTCTTACTCAATCATTCATGATGTCATATTGATAGGCCCAAAATTATATACATTCTGTAGGTAACAGCAGCCATGGTGTGGTTATGAATGCCATAGCCACTTTGCCTACAAGACAGAATTCCAAACACTTCTCCCCACCCTTTGGCTTTTACATGTTTTCTACCACCTCTTCCAGAATGGTCCCTGAGCCTTAGAAGGTATGATAATGATGTTTTATTTAGTGTAAAACACTCGACTGTTACATCTTAGCACTTTGACAAGTTTTGAATCTCCCCTGTAGTCACCACCATCTGAAAAGAGAAACTTCTCTAACCAAAAGAGAGAGCAGCCACTGATATATGGACATAACTATAAACATTTACAGTGCATTTTGGTGGGCATAATATGTGCATTTAGGGGTTAGTCAAAAGTAAAAGACATTAAAATAAAAGAGAGAACCATAGGCAAGAAGACAGTGTTCAGTAGAGGAGGACAAAGGATGGTGGTGGGAGAGGATTGTGTAAATTTTTATATATTTTCAAAGAAATAAAATTATGTATACGTACACTTATCCACATAATAGTAGTAGCTTCTCCTCTAGGGGCTTAGGACCTCCCCAGCCATAGGATTTTGACTAGGTTTCCAGTTCCTGCCTTGAATTCCTTCCTGTGGAGAATGCCTCAGATCTGATCAGAGAACAGTTGTTCTCCTCCAGAAGATGTGCCACTATTGCACCAGTAGGTACATCTGGCCTGGCTGGCCAGTTGTGTAGCTCACAGGGCATACTGCTGATTAAGATTGTTAATGGTGCTTCTCCCACCAGCAGGCTGCATAACACTTCCCAGCCACATGACAGTCAGTTGGGAGAAGGATTCCAGCTAAGTTCTAGCTTATTTTCTCAGTTACCTAAAAGAGAAGGATGTGATGTCTTTAGCAATAGGGTCTTAACATCTGGTTCTGACAAGCCACCAAGAGCTTTGTCAATAGCCTGTTTGTTTTGTTTGTTGTTGTTGTTGTTGTTGTTTTTGCCTCTGTGGTGGTTTGATTCAGGTGTTACCCATAAATCTAGGTGTTCTTCTGACTGTTAGGTCCCAAGTTGATGGAGATTTGGGAATTGACCTCTCCTGGAGGCAGTATGTTGTTGAGGGTGGCTTTATAGGTATTATAGCCAGTTTCACCTTGCCAGTGTTTGGGGACAATCTCCTTCTGCTGTTGGACCTGATGTTGCCTAGGAGGTGATGTCCACCCTCTACTCATGCCATCATTTTCCACTGCCATCATGGAGCTTCCCCTCAAGTCTATAAGCCAAAATAAACCTTTTATCCCACAAGCTGATCTTGATTGGGTGCTTTCTACCAGCAATGTAAACCTGATTGCAACAGTAAAGTTGGTACTGAGAAGTATAGTCATTGCTACTAGGCATCTGAGTGTGTGGCAAAAATGCCTTTTGGAGCTGATTTTTGAGGTTGGAATGTGGAAATTTTTGAAATTTTGGCCTAAGAGATATCTTGCACTGCTCTATGTACAGCTTGATGGACTTCTTGTCAGAGTTGAAATACCTGAATGCCATAAGAACTATGAACTGTGAGGTTTGGCTTATGAGAGTGAGAATGAGCTTTTCCTGAACTGGGCTAGAAGCAGTTTGTGTGAGAGGCTTGCTTTTATGCCTGTGTCCTGAGAACACAGGGTTGCACTGTGTAGAAATGGACTGGTATATGCAGAGGGAAATGAAATCTTTGGCTTGAAACTTCTGTCCATTCAGCTGCAGTTATTTGAGTGATTACAACCTTTAGGATAGGCCTGCTGACAATCACTGGGACAACAGAAAGAATGCACTCTTTAGAATGGCCCTGAATGCTGAAGTGTCCTATTCTTTAAAGTCTCTTATTTTCCCCTGGGTTAACAAACTGGTGCCCTACCTGGTATTGTGGAGTATAAGAAATGCAGGAAAGAGAGGATAATTGTGTTTGCAACATGGTCTTGCATTTTGGAAATAGCCATGGGCAATGCAAAGCAGGTTTTCTGGATTGCCTGCATGGAGACCCAATGGAGCCATGTGGATGGACTATGGGTTGCAGTGGAGAGCCAGTGGAGATCCTGGGACCATGAGGTAGCTGCTATGGAAAACTGCCAGCCCCAGATGAAGTTTTCCAGGACTATGAGTAGCCTAGCTGGAGGGGCAGAATTGGAACTCCAGAGACTTGTTGCTAGTTAGAATTGCTGGACTTGGAGACTTGTCACTGGCTAAAGTCGTTGGGCTTAGAGCTACAGAGTTTGATGTTTGCTCTGGTTGTTTTAAATCTTGTATTTGTTGCATATTTCTTTGCTCTGTCCAGTGCTATCTTTTGCAGTGTGACTGTTTATTCTGTGCCATTATGGGTTTTGAGGGTTTTTTTTTGTTTTGTTTGTTTGTTTGTATTATGATTCAGTTAAAAGACCTTGGATTATGGTGATGTTTTAACATCAATGGGATTGATAAAAACTGTGGGAATTTTTAATGTTGGACTGAATGCACTGCATTTTCCATCATGTATGGTTATCAGTTTATGGGTGCCAGAGGCAGAATGTAGTGGTTTGATTCAGGTGTCCCCCATAAACTTAAGCGTTCTGAATACTAGGTTTCCAGCTAATGGAGATTTGGGAATTAATTCCTCCTAGAGGCAGTGTATTGTTGAGGGTGGGGTTGTGGGGATTATAGTCAGTTTCCCCTTGCCATTGTTTGGGCACATTCTCCTGTTGCTGCTGACCACCTGATGTTGGCAAGGAGGTAATAGCCACCCTCTGCTCATGCCATCATTTTCCCCTGCCATCATAGAGCTTCCCCTTAAGTCTGTAAGCCAAAATAAATCATTTTTCCCACAAACTGCTCTGGGTCAGGTGATTCTGCCAACGATGCAAACCTGACGGCAACAGTCTCCCTGATCAACATCTCACTGGGACATATCCCACACCTGACACTGGATAAACAAAATTTTATATTTAGCCATCTTACATGTTTCATAGTAGTAGTGATGCAAATCTGATTACATTCAATAAATGTTAGTTATTATAATTATTTGTAATTATTATTAAGGTAAAGAAACATGCCATTACTAAAAATACTACTATTAAAAGTCTAAAGACACTTTACATATTTGAATTACTATGAGAAATAAAAAGAGTCATTATATATATGTTTTAAACTAAAAAGAAAAAAAATGTTACAAATTGCAATACATTGTCATGTCTTTATAGCTTCAAGCTATTGTAAGGAATATTTATTAATCTAAAGAGAACCAGAAGCACTCAAAACTGCCTAATTACTCCCTGTTTGAGGTTAATGTTGCATGAAGTCAACTTTTCCTGCTCATTAGAGGGAATAGGTTCACCTATGAGCAAAGACCACAAAAACTTACAGATGAATTGATACATTGAGGAATAAGATTATTCACATGGTCACACTGGATACCAAAGCACATAATATCTTTAAAAAATTCATCGTAGTTGTGTCAGCAATAAATTCTCTCACCTTTTAGAACTACAACCACATTTTGGTGCCTGCTATGGGTATGCATTGCTCTTTTTGTGTGGATTTGGTATCCACTAGGTGTTTTATTATGCTCAGTGGACCATATTGAAACATCTCTCTACCTCTGAAGAGCTTAGAACTTCAAAGAATCCTTTGAAGGATGCTTCAGTCAGTCAGTCAGTGTATAAGGGGAATAACTTGGTCTCATCTCTTCACCGTTTTGATAAGTAAATAGTAGTATCATCTCATTACCATCTAAGACTATGTTTCATCCTTAAATTATCTCTTAGTCCTAAATATTCTAGCACTGATGTGATTAATGTTGATACATCAATGCTATTCCTCTCTACAATAACATTAATCTTAAGATGTTGGTTGATTTTTGTTGTTGTTGTTCTATATTTTTACTAGTTTGATTTATTTGGCTATTTTTCCTTATCGTTTCATTTTCATTGAAAAATCTTTAAGTTAAAAAATATGAGGGCTGGAGAAATAGCTAAGTGGTTAAGGCACTTGCATGAAGGACCCAGGTTCAGTCCCCAGGATTCATGTAAACCAGATGCTCAAGGTGACACATACATCTAGAGTTCATTTGCAGTGGCTAGAAGCCCTGGTGCACTCTCGAACATGCTCGCTCTCTCTCTCTCTCTCTCTCTTTCTCTCTCTCTCTCTCCCTCCCTCCCTCCCTCCCTCCCTCCCCCCCTCCCTCCCTCTTCTCCCTCTCATAAATAAATAAAATATTTAAAATCTAATACTCTACAGAGAATAGGAAAACAGTTTGCTTCTAGCCAGCTTCCTTTATCTCCCAGTTTCTTAAAATGTGAGTCACAACCTCATATGTAGGGATCACAAAAAATGTGGCCACTATAAAACATTTTTGAACATGCAATTGACCACTTCTATCCTCCTTTTTTCTACCTTAATGGAAGTCTCTTATTTGGGTACCTGCAGAAACCATGTTGAAACATTAAAAGAATATCCAACAAACTTTCAAATAGAAACCTAGACACATATGTATAAATCAAGAAGCCAATGTCAGCAATGGTTTACTTGGCATTTCTTGCTAATCAAGAATGGAACTATGGGAGAGGTTGATATGGATTGAGTTTTCTACAATGTTTCATGGAAATGTCTCCATCTTACCAGTGAGAAAAATAAAGATTCAAGAGGCCTAACTTCCCAGTTTGTAGGTGACTGCAGGGGACCTGGATTCTATGTTCTACTTTGTGGTCCCCACATTCTTTACCTAATGAAAGGAGTGGTTGGGCTCTGACTTAGAAATTTTCTTTCATCTTCAATTTTGCAATTCTTTCAGCCTATTAAGGCGCACTTGATGCTGATTCTTTTTTCCACATATAACTAGAATTCAAAGCACCACAACTGGAAAGAGCAAGATCATGAATCAGGACTCAGAGAATGCTGCCTGTGTCTCATCCTGTCATGCTCACTTCTACCATGGCAAAAGTAATTAGCATCCCTAATCCAAGCTGCCTCAACGGTGGATTTGTATACTATACCACACGGGTACTCCTTTGATCTGAGGACACAGTGAAATGATCCATATGAAGCAGTTATCACAGAGCACCGAGAAGAGAATTCTCGGCAAATGCTAGTAATTCTCCTGTCACTGCTATTGCTTAGTTTAACTCTGAAAATTTGATTTCAAGAAACACGGTGAAGATTCTCCTGTGAACTAAAATCTAGTGTCCTTAGAAAACTATCACTGACACACTTGATTAATTTCATTGATCTTTATTCATAATACCCTGCTTTTCTTAATATACATGTTCTCTATTCCCAGAAATCATTAAAAATATACTGAAAATATGCTTTGATTTTACTATGCCTATTGAAAAAGAAAAACATATCCAAAATGAGACATAAAAAGAAGCACTCCTTTAATTTCTAATATAATCAAACTATTTAATGATTTGTTTACTTAGCTATTTATTTACTTATCATATGATATAAATAAGGCAGTTTCATATAACAGATTACATTAAAAGCTGAAATCCATCCAATTATTAGATCCTAATAATGCATGTCTCAAGGAACTTACAGAATTGAATGAAGCAATTACTGAGCCACTAAATATAATTTATGACTTCTTGGAAGATACAGTGTCTCTGACGGCAAAAAAAATATCACTTTTTCAGAAAGAGAAAGGACCATTCTAAAGTAATAAGCCAATGGCCTTGACAAATAGATTTTAAACAGGTCACTCTTCTGAGCCTATCAAAAGCAAATAAATACATTATTTCTCATAAGGTTAATCACACTCCTCTTTCAACTTCCTTTGAAATGATATATAAAATATTTTTAAAATCTGCATGCAGATATGCATGCATTTAAGTATCTGTGCTAGTTACTTTTCTCATCACTGTGATAGAATCCTGACAGAATCAAAGGAGGAAAGGTTTATTTTGATTCAGTGTGGAGACAGTATAATTTGTCATAACAACTGCAGTCATCCTATCTGTGGCGTCAGAAGCTTCCAGATGGTTGGCTCACACCTTGAAGGAATAAGAAGCAGAGAGATCTAGATCAGAACCAGGCATATTCCCAGTAATTGGTGACTACCAACCAGGTTCTCCTCCCTAAGAATTCACAACTTCCCCCACAACATCATCAGCTGAGACCAAGCATTCAGACACATAAATTATATGTATAAATTATGTATATACATGTACACACACATATATATGTTATTATGGATACATATATATTTAGATGCTTGTTTTTAAGAAAAGGTTTAAAAGCAAACAGTAAGTGAGAAAAATTTTAATTATTGTGACTTAAATGAAAAAAATTACCAAATTCTTTAAAATCAACATTAAAAACATGTGTGTATTTATATATAATTTCCAAGGCTTTGGGCTTATAGTCTCACACCAAAAACATAAAAGTGGGCCTGGAGAGATGGCTTAGTGGTTAAGGTGTTTGCCTGCAAAGCCAAAGGATCCCAGTTTGACTCTCCAGGACTCGCATAAGCCAGATACACAAGGGGCATGTGCATCTGGAGTTCGTTTGCAGTGGCTAGAGGCCCTGGCATGCCCATTCCCTCTCTCTCTCTCTCTCTCTCTCTCTCTCTCTCTCTCTCTCTGTCTCTTTCTCTCGTGTGTGTGTGTGTGTATGTGTGTGTGTGCGTGTGTATGTACAACTGGAGTCCTTCATCAAAAACTAGGATTTATGTTTTATTCTAAATGAAATGCAAAGTCACTTCAAGTGTTTAAGTTAAGCAATTATATGGGATTCAGATGATGATTTGAAAATAATTCTCTGGATGTTCTGTAGAAAATGAATTGGAAAGGATCAAGACTGAGAAAGTGGCAAGATGAATTTGGAGGCTGTCGCCATGGTAGAGCCCAGAGATGATGGTGGCTTAAGTTAAGAAGGTGGCATTGCAGATGAAGATTAAGGGTGTGGCTTGAGGCACATTTTGGAAGGAGTATTAAGAAGATTTACTAGCAGGCATAATATCGAAAGTGGGGAAAAATAAGATGTCATATGAATCCCAGGTTTATGGGCTCACTAACAATCTTTGCTGTAGTATAATTTACTGAGATCTGTTCTCTGTGAGCTGGCTGTGAATTAAGTTTGAAAAAATCCCTGGAGAAGGAAAAAAAAAATGTAGTGCGTAAAAGCCACACAAGCTGCTTGGGCCTCTAGGAACAAAGCACATTTTATTATAGTCTACTTCAGCATTTTGGAATCTAACCGCAAATAGAAAAGTCAGCTTTATGGCTGTCTTCTGTCACTGGCAAATGGGAGCTTTCAGGGATGTCTGCACACCTCTTTGAGATAAATGGTATTAGTAACCAAAGGCAATAAAGTTATTTGTGACAAGTGAATTGAATATTGATTCTATCCTATATTCGCCTGGTAACTTTTTAAGAAATACATATAAGAGTCTAGGTTCCAGATGTAATCAATTGAAAATAACAACAGAATCAATTTATTGTTAACTAACCCCTTCTCAATATTTCTAGCTTGTGCTTTTGTTTGGCATAGTTTATATATCCTCCCTTGGTCAATATTTTATTAACTCTTTCTGGAAACATATACTCCTAGAGAATTGGAGAAACAAGATAGACTTTAGCATTTGCTCCATCTCATCCTCTTTAAAATATCTAAACACATTAGCTTAATAGGTACTTAATTGTACTTTAACAAGAGAATCTTGAAAGAATTCTCTAGATTCTTCCTCTCCTATGCTGATAGAAGTGTCACTAACATCCTACAAACATGATACCTGAGTCTGACAGTTTGCCTGCTGCTATTAGAGTGAATCCTGCTGGAACTCCCAGGCAGGTAATTTTGTCAATACCTTCTGCAGGACCTTTGCAGATAATCTTAGCAATCATGTTACCAAACGCGACAAGAAATTGCTTAAATTTTTCATATGCTTTCTCTCAATGGTGGCCAGAAATAATAATAGAAAGTTATTGTAAATGGTTGGTCTGTCAAGTTGACTGGATTGAGAAATGCCTAGAATGAGAAAAACACCCCTCTGTGTGTGTCTGAGAGTGTTTCTAGTGATGAGTGACATGGGGGGCAGTAACTGAAGGGAAAGCCCCTTGAGTGTGGGTAGCATCACCTGATGGCCCAGTTGGAAAAAAATTTCAGAGAGAAAATTAGTCAGTTCACAATCTCCATTTTTCCTGTCTGTCATTTCTTACATTGCTTCAGACATCAGACTTTGGCTTCCACACCTCTGCCTGGGTGCTCGTCATTCTCCAGGGAGCTCCCATGCCTTCAGTGGCAGACTGCTTCCGGACTGAGCAGTCACTGGGTTCTTTGTCTGTCTGCAGACGGTCACTGTTAGACTTCACAGCCTCCTACTATATGATGTGCATGAATACACTACATGTGATATCTAAATTATATATGTATATAGAACTGGTTATGTTTCTCTAGACAACCCCAACCAATATAAGGCACTCCAGCAAAGACTACTGCCTAGAACTTCATGGCCTAAATATCTAGGAAGTGGGGACTTCCAGTTAAGATGGCAGAGTAGGTACCACGCCAAAGCAGCCAGGGGCGAAAAAGACCAAAAACACTCAGCAAAATACACACTTTTACCAAAAAGTGAGGCTTCTAGGAAATTGAAAGGGGAGTGGAGAAGTAGAAGAGATCCAGAGCATCCAGAGCCCACACAGGCCGCAAAAGCGGCCCCGGCTGGTCCACCGACTGCAGCGTTGGTAGCGCACCACAAAGCCGCCAGGCTCGGCTTGAGCCACAGGAAAAGCCAGGTTAGGGAAGCTTCCACTCACACCGGTGCTCTCTACAAACTCTAGAAACGTGTAGGGAGAGCGGCAGTGAACAACGAAGGAGCAGGTCACAAGGTAGAAGCACACGTGGAACAGCGAGAGAACTAGAGCAGCTGCAGCTCCCTCACCGCCTCCATGCCTGTGCCCAGCTCCAGCGAACACAGCAGTAGTCCCAGGACCAGCCACACCAACTTGAGCTGACAGCGGGACCCACGCAGGAGCAGAGTTGGGCAGCAACATCAGTGTCTCCGGCACCAGCAACAGCGGCTCCAGCAGTGATGGCTCCAGCGGCAGCAGCTTCAGAGGCAGCGGTGGCAGATCCAGCAGTGGCAGCAGCAGTGGTGGACCCAGCAGCAGCAGCTTCAGCAGCAGTGGCGACAGACCCACCACCAGCTTTAGCAGCAGTGACAACAGATCCAGCAGTGGCAGCTTCAGCAGCAGAAGTAGCAGTTCCAGCAGCAAGGGTGCTGATCTGCAGGGCCACAGTTGCCAGGCTCAATTTACCCTGCAGGAAAAGCCAGTGCCCAGCTTCAAAAAACAGAACAGCAGCCCAACGACCCAGCCAACAACTTGACTGAGACCAAAATCATCCAAGGTAACTGGGATTGCACCAGGGAAGGGTCTCATTTGGTCATAAGCTGACCTGGATACCTCAACAGTCCAGAAATCTTAACCTCTTTGTTGATATAGGATCTGGTTTTTATAATAACTACTCTTGCATAAATACTCGGTGCTGTTTTTGATTGAATATGTACAGTGTTTAGTTAAAATTTAGAATCTACCTGTATTTTATTCCACTCAGCCTACATGAATACTCCCATAGCAGGGAAACTCAGCCCCTAGGAGCACCTTTGCAGATACTCTCAGAGTCTTAAGAGCCACACCTAACACCTTAAGCTCCTACCCTGAAGATATATAACATCAAATCAATTGATACAGCTAAGAATACCCAGCTAGCTAGAAAATCCAAGCATTAATTTAATCCAAGGTGCAAAAATATATACATTATAACACAAGAAACACTAAAATCCAAGACAATATAAATCCACCTAAAAGTATTAATGCATCAGAAATGACCTCCAGTGAGAATGAGTTAGAGGAAATGCCTAAGAAAAATTTCAGAAGAATGATTGTAAATATGTTCAAAGAAGTCAAAGAACAAATCAAAGGAATAAAAGAAGAAATCAAAGGAATCAAAGAGGAAATCAAAGAAGATGCAGGACACCAATTTAATGAAATAAAGGCAATACAAGACATAAATAAGGAAATAGAAATAATAAAGAAAAAGCAGGCAGAATTACTAGCAATGAAGAACACAGGTAATGAAATAAAAAACTCTGTAGAAAATCTCACCAGTAGAATGGATGAAGGAGAGGACAGAATATCTAAGCTAGAAGACCAGGAGGCAGATCTAATACAGTCCAACAAAGAGAAAGACAAACTTACAGAAAAGTATGAGTGGAAATTTCAAGATATTCAGGATCCTATGAAAAGACCAAATATAAGAATTCAGGGCATAGTAGAAGGAGAAGAATTCTACTCCAAAGGTATAGTAGGTGTCTTCAACAAAATCATAGAAGAAAACTTCCCCCAAATTGGGAAAGAGGTGCCAATGCAGATACAGGAAGCCTTTAGAAACCCAGCCAGACAAAACCTGGAAAGAACCTCCCCTTGCCATATTATAATCAAACTACCAAACACAAAAACCAAAGAAAAAATATTGAAAGCAGTTAGAGAGAAAAATCAAGTTATCTACAAAGGCAAGCCCATCACGATTACAGCAGATTACTGAACACAAACTTTAAATGCCAGAAGGGCTTGGAGTGATATATTCCAAGTTCTGAAAGATAACAACTGTCAACCAAGGTTACTTTATCCTGCATTCAAATAGATGGAGAAATAAGGACATTCCATAACAAAAGCAGGTTAAAGGAGTATTTGAAGACAACACCTGCTCTACAGAAAATACTTGATAGTATCCTCCATGCTGTAGAAAAGGAAAAGCACACATATAAGGAACCTGGAAAAAACAAGCAATACTCAAATACTAGTTAACACAAGAGAGCACAGGTAAAACAGAAACCACAAAAAAAAAAAAAAAAAACATGGCAAACATAAATATACACCTTTCAATAATATCTCTTAATATCAACGGCCTCAATGCCCCAACCAAAAGACACAGGTTTGCAGACTGGGTTAAAAAGCAGGATCCTGCAATTTGTTGTCTCCAAGAAGCTCACCTTTCTACAAAGGATAGACATTATCGTAGGGTGAGCGGTTGGAAAATGGTGTTTCAAGAAAATGGGCCTAGAAAAAAAGCAGGGGTTGCTATCCTAATATCTGACAAGGTAGACTTCACTCTAATGTTAGTCAAGAAAGATAAGGAAGGCCACTTTATATTGATTAAGGGCACACTCCAACAGGAGGACATTACAATCCTAAACATATATGCACCTAACATGGGGGCTCCCAAATTCATCAAACAAACACTATTGGAACTAAGGTCACAGATAACACCAAACACAGTGGTGGTGGGTGACTTTAACACCCCACTCTCATCAATTGACAGGTCATCTTGGGAAAAAATAAACAGAGAGGCATCTGGACTAAATGAGGTCATAGAAGGAATGGACCTAACAGATATATACAGGACACTTCATCCAAATGCTGCAGAATACACATTATTTTCAGCAACACATGAAACATTCTCTAAAATAAGCCATATATTAGGACACAAAGCAAATCTTAGCAAATTCAGGAAAATTGAAATAATTCCTTAACATTCTATGTCACCACAATGGAATTAAACTAAAAATCAGTATCAAGAAAGGCTATAGAGCATACACAAAATCATGGAAACTAAATAATACACTACTAAATGATGAATGGGTCAATGAAGAAACCAAGAAGGAAATCAAAAAATTTATAGAGTCAAATGATAATAAGAACACAACATACCAAAATCTCTGGGACACAATGAAGGCAGTTCTAAGAGGTAAATTTATAGCCTTAAGTGCCTATATTAACAAATTAGAAAGGTCCCACGTAAATGACCTAATGCTTCACCTTAAAGCCTTGGAAAAAGAAGAACAGGGCAAACCAAAATTAAGTAGACAGGAAGAAATAATAAAGATTAGGGCAGAAATTAATGAAATAGAAACAAAAAAAAACCAATCCAAAAAATTAATGAAACAAAGAGTTGGTTCTTTGAAAGGATAAACAAGATTGATAAACCCTTAGCAAATCTGACCAAAAGAAAGAGAGAAGAGACACAGAATAATAAAATCAGAGATGAAAAATGTAACATCATAACAGATTCCTAGAGAAATTCAAAAAATCATAGGGACATACTATAAAAGCATATACTCCACAAAGTATGAAAATCTGAAAGAAATGGATGATTTGCTTGTTTTATATGACCTACCTAAATTAAATCAAGATGACTAAATTTGCAGAAAAATGGATGGATCTGGAAAGGATTATACTAAGTGAGGTAACCCAGGCTCAGAAAGCCAAGTGCCACATGTTCTCCCTCATATGTGGATCCTAGCTACAAATGATTGGGCTTCTGCATGAGAAGGAAAATACTTAGTAGCAGAGGCCAGTAAGTTAGAAAGGAGATACAAAGGGAAGAGAAAGGAAGGGAGAGGGGTACTTAATAGGTTGGTATTTTTTATATGTAAGTACAATGATTGAGATGGGGAGGTAAAAGATGGAGAATGGTATTTCAAAGGGAAAGTATGGGGGTGGGGAAGGAGGTTATTGCCATGGATATTTTTTATAATCATGGAAAATGTTAATAAAAATTGTGAAAAGAAAAAAAAGGAAGCTAGGAAAAGTTCTTGCTTCCACACTGATTAATACACAAGGCTTGTGGATAATAAATATTGGTTGGCCTTGCAATATATATATATATATATATATATATATATATATATATATATATATATATATATATATATTATATAAAGTGCATCATTGTTTAAGTGCTTTGGTTCCACTAGAAGTCCAAATCCCTATAAGTAAAGCTTCAGCATTAGGAGGTCATTAGTGTTTTGACTATTAACCCTAACTTAAGGCGTGCTGCTGTGTGTAACTAAGGACTTTTCCTTTGAAGCTGATGGACATGATATTGAAATGTGATCAGAAACACTGGCATTCATCAGCTATAGCAGTCATGGGTAAAAGGACCCCTGAGGCAGGCAGGTATTGATTGGCAAACCAAATCATATCTCTCTCAGAGAGTTTATCTCTGAGGCATAAAGAAGTATTCAGACAATAAAGTGGTCCAGACATCATCCAAAGTTAGATAGAGTAGAGTTAGACACAGACTTAGGACAGGAAGTGATTTGTCAAAGCAGGACACTCTTCTGGAATTTCTCTTGAGACCTCACAGCCATTGTTGGAGACATCAAAGTCTTTTTATCCAGGAACTCCAACTTGAACTGGAGTGGCTGGCTCTTACGGTATTTTGGAATATTTTGTTTTCTGGACTATTATCTAAGTATTTCTAATCATATGTTAATTGCTAGACCACATCATTCACTCAAATCCTCTTTGGAGCATTAATTTTTAACATTTGCCAGAAAGTGGTCAAAGTAAATGGGCATGCTCTTTTATGAAGAGAATGCTTGGCATCTAAATTGTGGTTTGTTTTTCTACTTACATTATGGCATTACTTAACTTATATTAGTTGGCTTTGTCTAAATTATTTGCCATCTCTGTCTCTGAACTAGAGATGATACCACTGTTTTCAAGTCTAATGTGCTTTGGGTATAGTAGTTAATTAAAAAAATGATTTCTCCCTGTAAAATATTTTAGTCATGAAAGATGGGCTATGCACTCCCTGCTGATGCAGGACATGGTATGTTGACGGAATTATGCACTCTGCCCCAGGGAAGTGAGGTGCTGGCATCTTTGGCTCCCATGAGCTTCAGGATGATGAGGGGTGCAGCCTGTGTTTGGGGCCTGTGCACCCAATCCCTGCCACCAGAGCCCGGGTTGGTCCCCCCATGGAGGGATCCTCTGCTCAGAAGGGCCCTGGACAGGGTAGGATGAAACCTAACCCTAAAATATTTGGCCCTGGCTTGTAATTCCTAGTACCAGAAATTGGTTACAACCTATGCCTTTATAGTGCTGAAAAGCACAACATGATCTGCTGGTGGAGTGGGGGGGAATGGCCACTACATTATAAGCAAGCAGGGGACACTGCTATGTGAAAGCAACCAGCGTGACAAGATGTACACACCTGTACAATGGCAGCACACAGCCTAAGTGGGTAACAGATAGCTCTCGGATTGGTTAAGAGATCCACTCAGTGGAAAGGAACCCATAGCTGGAACTGTAAACCTGGTCAGAATCCTAAGGAGACCAAGATTATGGACTCCAAAAAGAAGCTCCCACTAGTCTTTGGCCAAAATATAGGATACAGCCACCAAAAATTTCTCTAAATTAACAATGTTTATACATTTTAACCTATCTTGATCTCACTCATCACTGAAGAATCTGTTCCTCTTTTTTAGAAAGTAGCAAGAACTGAGGACAACAAAACTCTATCAACAAGATAAGGATAGCAGATAAACCACCCCTAGCACACTAGTTAAGGCACAGTTGAAACCACAGAGGAATTGGTGAGATGAGCAGGAGTGCTGCTTCCATGGTGAGCCTGACAACCTGCACCAGGGTGACAGAGACAGACACTGAAGATACTCAAAATGCACCAAAGCAGAAACCCAGAAGCTGTTGAGAGCTCAACACTAAAGTAGACTTAAAGAATATTC
Source organism: Jaculus jaculus (assembly GCF_020740685.1). Lineage (NCBI taxonomy): Eukaryota > Metazoa > Chordata > Mammalia > Rodentia > Dipodidae > Jaculus > Jaculus jaculus. The sequence continues at coordinate 148,875,370 of NC_059105.1, read as the reverse complement.
ACTAAGGCTCAGGAAATTTTGCAGAGGAAGGGGCTAAATGAATGTAAATAGCAGGGCTGGAGAGATGGCTTAGTGGTTAAGGCATTTGCCTGCAAAGCCAAAGGACCCAGGTTCGATTCCCCAGGACCCATGTAAGCCAGATGGACAAGGGGTCGCACACATCTGGAGTTTGTTTGCAGTGGCTGAAGGTGTGCCCCCCCCCCCTCTCTCTCCCTCTCCCTCTCAAATAAATAAAATATATTTTAGAAAAAAGAATGTAAGAGCCACAGGCTGGGAGGGAATATCCAGAGGCATTGGCTCATCCACAATGACTGACTGCTGCTCTCACAACTCATAACTCCTGACTCCATTGTCACCAGATAATTAATCTGCTGCTGCCTTAACCTTAGACTTCCCAATCTTCATGACTATGAAGGATAAATTCCATTTGTTTATAAATTGTCTATACTGAAGCATTTTGTTATAGCAATCAGAACAGACTGAAAAAAAAATCCAGCTAAAAGTCCTAGTTAAGGTTCAGCTGAAAGTTCTCATTAACTACCAGAAAGGCATTAGAGTCTCAGCTTTTGAGTCTACCACTTGAGATCCCGAAGATCACACAGAAGACAAGCCTTGTTTACTTTGCCCTTTCCAAATCCCTGCACACCTTACTGTACAAAATATTAAATGGTTACTTTAAACCACAAAGTATTAGGAGCATGTGTTGTACTACATAGTAAATCACTTGGTAATCAGCAGAGTTGAGTATAAAAATAGATTCCATTTGCTAGTGGGGAGTGCCAAGTCATAATGGCACAAGTCATCTCTCAGAATCTGCAGGGAATTGGATCCAATATCCCTGTGAGTTACAAAAACAGATGCTTAATTCTTTCAGAAATGGTGTAGTGGGTATTTGTAGGCTATGTGCAAAAAAAAATGTACATGCTGTATAAAGAGTGGCTTTATACTGCATTTTGAGAAAATGATAAGAAAAAATCAGTACATTATTAGTTCGATTTTAATGTTTCTAAGATTTTTATTTTTTAATATTTTATTTATTTATTTGAGAGAGAGAGAGAGAGAGAGAGAGAAGGGGGGAGAGAGAGAGAGAGAGAGAGACAGAAAGAAAATGAGCACACTAGGACCTCTAGCCATGAACTCCAGAAATGAACTCCAGACACATGTGCCACTTTGTGCATCTGGCTTCACATGGGGACTGGGGAATCAAACTTAGGTCCTTTGGCTTTGCAGGCAAGCACATTAACCAATAAGCCATCTTTCCAGCCCCTCCAAGCAGATTTTATACAGATTTTACTATACTTGATAAATGAAAACTATTATATAGCATTATCATTATAACTGCTATCAGTTTAATCATTATCATCACATTCATCATAACTATCATTACCTCTTCATACATGTCCTGTGAAATTTAGCAATGGAAATACAAGGTTCAGAAAAGAATGATTCAATTCATTTACAATTCCTTTAAACTTCATTTTCCTATATCAGGGGTTCCGTTAAATGAAGAATGCCTATAGTGTTTACAATGTTTTCTTCCCACTGAAGGCCTGAGTCAGGAGAAACTTCCAGAAGTGTTTGACAAGCTGTTTGTTTTTGAAGGCTTTATTTTAATTATGCTGAACAATCAAGGGAATTGAAATAGAGTGCTGTAAAGACAAGCTTTTTTTTTTGCAACTTCCCAAACACAATGCACATTTAATGTGTCCAACTTTTTATACCAGCCATAGAAGGGGAAAAAATGACCTAAATAAGCGTTTTCAATAACAAATAGAGAGTAATTGACATCAAGAAATTGCTCTTATTTGTTTGTAGTGAATTTATAGAATTGCTTTTAAAAAGTAAGACTTGCATTCTTTAGGAGGCAGTGCATGTGATAGTATTGTTTCGCAGATAGCAGGGAGTGACAGATGCTGGCTGGAAAAGCTGTTGGCTGCATATGGCTGCTTCTCAGCAACGAGCTTGCTTTTTATAGTTACATTTTGTTCTCCTTCCTTCCAGCCTTGCTTGTCTTTGTGCCCACCTTCTTCCTGAAACTTATGAATAACATGCCCTTTTAGTACGTGGAAGGGACTGGTTTCTCTGAAGGAGTAATGCCAATGTCAAGAAAGGAAGGACAAAACCAACCAAGAAACTGGAAAGCATAGATGTTTCCTCACACCTTGAATTACTCAGGAGCCACAATGCTAAACAGCATAATTTGGACATTGGTGAACTACTATTTATACTATTAGGAGTTTGATACTGGGCTGGAGAAATGGCAATTAAGGTGCTTGCCTATAAAACCTAAGGACCCTTACTCGATTTTGCAGTACACATGTAAACCAGATGCACAAGGTGGTGCATGCATCTGGAGGTCATTTACAGTGGCTAGAGGCTCTGGTGTACCTATTTCTCTCTCTCTCTCTCTCCACCTCTCAAATAAATGAATAAATAAATAACAATAAAATATTTTTAAAAGAGTTTGATACAGAGCAAAATTTTTGCTAAATCTTTTAACTAATTTATTTTATAAATGTGAATATTCAAATATTGTTCTTTAAGATTAACAATGCCCAGAGTTGAAAACAGATAGCATATGATTGTTTTGTTTTGTTTTTTGTGAGGTAGGGTCTTACTCTAGCCCAGGCTGACCTGGAATTCACTATTTACTCTGCCTCCCCAGTGCTGGGATTAAAGGCATGCATCACCATGCCTAGGTGGGTAGCATATAAATTTTAATTAAAGATGAATAGAAATTATAAAATTCAAAAGGTAAAAAAAAATTAAGACATTAAAGTATTGTATTTCAAGAGTGCTGTGGTTTGAATATAAAATGTGCCCCACAGGCTTATGTGTCCCTGGCTGGTGGCACTGTTTGGGAAAGTTGTAGGAAACTTAAAGTGTAGAGCTTCGCTGGAAGATGTGAGTCACTGCAGCAGGAAATGATGTTTTATAGCTTGGCCTGCCCTTCTCTTCATTCTCTCTCTGCTTCCTGGCTACAATGTGACCAGAAATCTCCTTCTCTTGCCAACATGTCTTCCCCATCATGATAGACTGTCCTCCAGGAATGGTGATTCAAAATAATCCCTCTCCTTCCTTAAACTACCTCTGGTCATGTTCACAGCAACAGGAAAGTAGCTAATGTAAACAGGGAAAATATTTGTTTTCTTTCTTTAGATAAGTAATGAAATTTGTTTTAACCATTGTAACTATAAGGAGATATTTTTATTTTATTTTTACTGAGAACTTTAATATAGTAATGTATTGCAACTTGGTCATAGTCCTATCAGGTTATCTGCTTATGCACTGTCTCCTTGCCCCCATTCCACTGATGGCCCTCTTCGGTAGGGTTATCAGTAATGGCTGTGTGGTCATAAGATCTTGTAAAACAAATTCACAGATTTAATCACATAAACATTTAAAAGACATGTCTATGTAATTTGATCAGAGGGAATTTAAAATTAAAGGAAAATGTGCAAAATGATTAAACATATAAGGTAAGTAACTTCATACATATGCACATATGTAAATAGTCATATGTATGTTGAAGAATACAGAAAGAGTTCCCACCATGGGATGTGATTGTAGAGAAATGCATTAGGATCCAAAAGCAATAAGAAAATAGTCTAATTAAATTATATTCAAATACATGGTAATAAAACTCATAAGTATCAAAATAATATTTTTTAATTATTCAGTAATTTGCCACTGAAGTGGGTTAAAAAATTAAGTTAGCATACAAAGTAATATATTTCACTGTATAATTTTCATACACATTTTGTCTGGTTGATTCTCTCCTGGATCCAGACCTATTCTACCCTTCTATCCCCAGTAGATCTTTTCTACTTTCATGTCCCATATATTCTATTACCTTACCTATTCACTTTGCTTAAGACATCTTTTTCCTCCTCTCATTGTTGCCTTTCTAGTTTTATGGCCTATACTCACTGTCACATAAATGCACATAAATAAAAATTAGAAGCAAGGGTCAAGTGATAGAGGGGGTGAGATATGAGGGGAGAGAAAGAGAATATAATATTTGTCTTTCAGTATCTGTGATACTCAATATTATATTTTCCAAATCCATCCATTCCCTATAAGTTTCATAATTTCATTTTTCCTTATAGATAACTAAAATTCCATAGTATATATGTGTCACATTTTTATACAGTCATCTATTGGTGGACATCAAGGCTTATTCCATTTCTTTGGTATTGTGACTGAACAACAATAAGTGTGGAAGTACAGGTATCTCTGTGGTGGAATATAGAGTCCTTCGGGTTTATTCAGGACTAGTATAGTTCAGCCATATGGTAGTTCTAGTTTCAACCTTCATAAGCAGTGATGTCTTCAGCAGATGCACCACTTTATCCTTCTTCCAGTAAAAAATTAAAGTTCCTATAAAAATTATAATTATTTTACATGATATCTAGAACTAGTAATAGATACTAGCTTTCTGAACAACAATTGTACAATGTCTACAAAGAAATAGATGAAGTTTAATATCATGTGATCCATCAATTTTAGTTAGGAATATTTTATATAAACAGGATGTTCTCAAAAGTTAGTGAAGAAATCTAAATAACATTCATAAAAAAAATGAAATGATAAATGTCTCTGCAAATCATGACCCAACATGTAGCTCTGACATTCTTTCCGCCCCTTCTTCCGCAAGATTTCCCTGAGCCATGTTGGGTTCATTTTTGGTCTGCTTCAGTGCTGAGGTGTTGGGGGCCTCTGAGGCTTTGGCTCTCTGATTTGGTAGGAGTTGATTTTTCTCTGCGTTGATGTCCTTCCCCTTTGTGCTGGTATCTGGTTCACAGGAAAACATCACCCTTACTTATTTCGCCAGTTGTCCTTAGTTTCAGTTGGGCCCCTTTTGAGGTATGTTGGGGCAGCTCTCTTCTTAGGATCTGCATCTATTTGGAAAAGAGACATTTATCATACTAATAACTGGGGGCTAACTCCACAATGCACGACCCATTTTCATTAACAAGGAGGGTCTAATGGGAGGGGGTAGATCACAGATGAGCCTAAATAATGGTACCAAACTGCCTGTATTCACTGAAAAGAAAACTAATAAATTAAATTTAAAAAAAAAGAAATACAAATTATTTCTCAACAATACCAATTAAAATTATATTCAATATATTGAGAATTTAAAGGAACAAAGATGGACCTAGTTTAAAATGAATCATTTATTTTCAATCTGATTATGTTTTAAATATGTCAATATATGCATGTACATGTATATGCATTATAAAACAACACTGTAATTATTTAAAGGATGAACTAAAATTAGTACTAATTTAAAATGAGTCATTATATTTGTTAATAACAGAAACTTTTTTCCTTTCATTAAAATAACTTGTAGCTTGACTAGAATGGTTATATCTGCTATAAATATTTTTGAAATTCTTGGTTCCACACCTTGAAGAAAAAAAAATGAAATGGAGAATAATTAAGGAAATAATTTCCAACAGCAAAGACTTGGCTGAACAAAGGCAAACATATATAGCCTTTAGAAATAAAACTTAGGGGGGCTGAAGAGATGGCTTAACAGTTAAGGCACTTGCCTTAACCAGATACACAAGGTGGCACATGCATCTGCAGTTCGTATGCAGTGGCTAAAGGCCCTGGCATGCCCATTCTCTCTGTCTCTCCCCCCAACCCCCCCCCCACACACACAGGTCTCTCTCTCTCTCCCTCTCTCTCTCTCTCTCTCTATCTCTACCTATCTATCTATCTATCTATGCATATATGTATATGCCTCTCAGCTAAGCTATATTCCAAGTTATTGATAAAAGTTGTTTATAGGATGTAATAATGGGAACATTTACATTCCTCAACACCCTTATGTAAGGAACAAGTATTTTCTAATTAAAAATTAGTTATTTTAATAATTTAATAATAATAATTTATTATAATAAATTGAGAAGCAAATATTAACAGAAGACTCTATCTGATCTGTTTTTGTGGAATCCATAGAGCCTATCCATTCAACAGTCTGAAGAATTGATTCATGAAAAGTTGCAAGAAACTGTCTTGTAATTGATTAGAACTTGTTATATTATAGGATTTCACCACTATGCAATTTAAATATGATTTCCAACAGAATCCTGTTATGTGATCCCTAACTATGATTAAATAAATGAATACAAACATATCTTTTGGGAGTATGTGAGACAGTCTTTCATGCAGGTTCCCTAGGCCTTTGATTCTTGGTGTTTAGAACAAAACTGTCCCTTGATAACTTTACAATAAAATAACTGACTAATAAAAGTCATCATGTCAAAAAGAGAACAAACAAATTACTCTAGAGGAAAGATTTTTAAGTATATTTTAAAAATCTATGCATAGCAAAGGTAAATTTCAATCAAAAAGAAACTTCAAAATTGTACAAGTGGCCTCTGCATTCCGAACCATAAAACTTGCCACTAGGTGACCCAGCCTCCTCTTCCAAAACAATTCAACTCTCATTTTCGTTTTCAAGAAGAACATTGATAATTCAAACACTGCTTCTAGGAGTATCTCCAGGGTTTGAGTGGCTTGTCCAATTTAAATAACACTCTTTACGTAAGATGAATATGAGTATCTCTACAGAGAAAATGCATTGCGTGCATCCCTTCCAAGAACATCATGGCAAATCTACTTCTCCTTTCTGTTCATCATTAATAAACAAAGAGAAATAATTTCATTTTGCTTGAGTCAATCTCTCTGTTGCTGTTTCTGTCTTTCTCTTTCTCTCCCCTTCCCTCCTTTGTCTTCTTCTCCCTCTCCTCTCATCCCTCTGTTCCCTCGTCCCTCTCTCTCTCCCTCTCTTTCTCTATCTCTTCTTCTTTCTCATTTTTTTTCTTTTCTAACAGATCTAAGCATATTTTCCAGAGTTTTCCCACCAGAATAAGTTTCCCAGCTATTGAACACAAGAGTTTATTATACCCCCTTTCTGCTTTGTGCATTTGAGAACAAAGAACAATTTAGTTTCCCTCATAATGACCAATTTCTATGACTGCAAAGGTTCCCTTCTTATCACATCTTCCTTTTCTCCCAACCTTATTAAAAGAGCACAAGGAATAAGTGAATCAAATATTTTATTAGTTGCCCTGCCATTAGAAACAAGTTCCACATTTTATTAAATGATTCCAAGGTAGACAAATGGTCTTTCATTGTTAACGTATTAGTATTAAAAACTTCACTCCCTTGTAATTGCTATGAGTTGTCAGGATGCTGAAATGGAATGGGTTGAATTTCTTCTGGGGCACCTGTATGTGACAGTTGTATACACACTAGTAGTTACTGAAATAACCTGAAAGTGTAATATAATGAGAATATAAAGCAAGTGCAACCAGATGACTTACCACTTGCCTTCTGAATGAGTTACTCTACTTGATTGGTTTTTTTTTTTTCTCATTCAACTGTTTATTTATTAGAGAGAGGGGGCAGATAGAGACAGAGAAAGAGAATGGGTGTGCCAGGGCTTCTAGCCAAGGCAAATGAACTCCAGATGCACGTTCCACCTTATGCATCTGGCTTACATGGGTCCTGGAAAATTGAACCTGGATCCCTTGGCTTTAGAAGCAAGCACTTTAACCACTAAGCCATCTTTCCAGCCCCAAATTAGTCTCATGGAAGTACCATAAAATAAGATATATAAATATACATTTGTGTGAGCATTAAGAAAGACACAAAAGTAGAGAATGAAAAGAAATAAGAAAGGACTAGGTAAATTCGTATTGGCAAGCCAGATACAGTGCTGCACACTAATTATCCCAGCACTTGGGAGTGGAGGCTGGACAGCCAGGAATACAATTATACAACCTTAGCTACACAGCAAGTTCTAGGCCAACACAGGCAGTTGCATGACACCCTGTCTCAAAACAAACAAGCAGAACAAAAGAAAAAAAAATATTCTGCTAGCAAATGTTATTGACACTCTTATCTAAATACAAATTATTACATTTAAGCAAGACTACTGAATACATTAAATTTTGGACAGTCACATACACTTAAACTCAAGCACATCATTTCTTTACCCAGCATGCTCCCACAAGGAAGCTCTCTTAGGAAGCCTGGCAACATGACTTTCTCAGCTAGCAATAAAGAGTAGATGCTCATTAATTTTAAACTGTTTATTCCAGACTAACAATGAGCTGACAAACTGTAAGTGCTGGAAAGGTTGACATGAAAAAAGCTTCACTCAATATTTGTTTTTGTTATTATCTCCATAGTGTCTTGCTAAATAGATTACTTATGAATATGGTAATGAACAATTTGGACTCAGCATTTGCTTTGTTCAACAAAGCAACAGACTACCTCTGGGGAATCTCCGATTTGAGTCTCAGCTTAAAACATCTCTGCCAGTGAATGAGTGTGAGATTTCAAGTTACCTCCAATGCCCTGAACAGAAATTTCATCAACAATTTTGTCATTTTCCTTGAGAGACAAAGAGGCCACCTTCTGAGAAAACAATTGTAAATTGTTGAGCAAATAATTGCTGCCAGAGGAGACTCCATCATCCTTGTTGATCTAAGAGCTTATGTTGGAGATATCATCTGAACTGATGTGTGAGCCTAAACTTACGGATTCTAGAATGAAGCACAATGTGTACTCTCTACTTCCCAAGAAAAAACGTTAAGCAAAAGTAAAAATAATACAGCCTCCATCATTCTCAGAATGCTCAGGAAAACCTCGATGCAGCTTGCCAGTTTGAAATGCGCCTCAGCAAAAGCAGCCCACAGGAAAAGTACACTAACAGCCTAGTTTAAACAGAGACGACTCTGCCTCCTACTCTTTCATCCCCAAAGAAAAGGAATATAATTATTCATCAGTTTCTGGACCCCTTCAAGGGCATTACAAATTCTGTTCCATTTACAAATAGTGCCCATTTAAATTTTGCTTCTTCCTAGAAAAGTTTAGTCTGTATACTAAGTCAGTTGCTGTTTGGGCTGCTGCAATCCAGCTCCATCTGCGAACCTTAAAAACAACAGAAATTTATTTCTCACAGTTCTGAGAACTAAAACATTCAAGATCAAGGCACTCATGAACTCAGTGCCTGATGAAAGGCTCATTTCCTTGCAGACAGCATCTTCTCACTATGTCCTCACATGCTGGGAAAGCAGACACAACTCTCTGTGGCCTCTTTTTCAGGGTCATAAATATTCATGAGCAATGCCTTCAGGATCTAAATGCCTCCAAGCTCCTCACCTCTTAAGACCATCACTTTGAAAGATGGAACTTCAACATATGAATTTAGAGGAACACAAACATTCAGGCCACAACATCATGTCAATTACAAAACAGGTTTCCAGGAAAGACGTAGAAAGTTCTACCTCCTTGGACACTTTCTCCAGAATATCAAGTTTTCTGTGCTCTACAATATGACACCACCTGGCATGCACTGTGGTTCACACCCATTTGTGTAAGGAGGTGACACAGTGACCTACTGTGGTTGCCAGAAGTGGATCTTTTTCTCCTAAGCTCCATTCTCGTTCACACTGTATCATATCTGACAAGTTGCACAACTTCCTACTCTTTGGCCTTCTTGTAAAATGAATATTAAAAAAAGGAGTGGGCTGCAGAGATGGCTTAGTGGTTAAGCGCTTGCCTGTGAAGCCTAAGGACCCCAGTTCGAGGCTCGATTCCCCAGGACCTGCATTAGCCAGATGCACAAGGGGGTGTACACATCTGAAGTTCATTTGCAATGGCTGGAAGCCCTGGCATGCTCGCTCTCTCTCTCTCTCTCTCTCTCTCTCTCTCTCTCTCTCTCTCTCTCTCTGCCTCTTTCTCTCTCTGTGTCTGTCACTCTCAAATAAATAAAAAATAGATAAAAATTATAAAAATAAATAATTTAAAAAGGAGTAAAAGTCAGGCTGTAAATCTGGAGAACTAAACGAGTTAATTCAGATAAAATATTCAGGATAGTAACTTCCATAGGATGAATGTTCAACAAATGTTTTCTACTGTGCTAGAAAGATTCTTGTGGAAACACGTGTGGCCCCAAACACTCCTGATCCAATTGGCAACCCTGCCACATGCTCATCTTCTCACATGTCCCAACTCCTGACACATTTTTCAAATTCTCAAATTCACTGCTGTTCTTCTCTAAGGTTCCAAATCCTCTTGTTATCAAAAGAGAGACAGCAGCTCTGGAGAGATGGCTTAGTGGTTAAGGCGTTTGCAGCAAAGCCTAAGGACCCAGGTTCGGTTCGATTCCCTAGTACCCACAAAAGTCAGATGCATAAATTTGTTTGCAGTGGCTAGAGGCCCTAGTGTGCCCATTCTCTACCTGCCTCTCTGTCTATGTGTGTGTGTGTGTGTGTGTGTGTGTAGTATATAGTATATATAATAAATTAAATTAAATTATGTATATATATTACAAATTAAACTAAATTAAAAAATAGATAGTGAATTCCCAGATCCCCTGCTCTGGAGTGTGCACATGCAGAAATCTATTCTTCTTTTTCAGAAGGTAGCGAGACCTGAGGAGATCAACTACCCCACGCACTTCATTCAGCCAAGCCACGATTGAAACTAGAGGAACTGGGGAGAAGAGCAAGAGTGCTACTTCCATGCTGAACCTGATAATCATCACCAGGGTGTAGGACACAGACCCTGAGGATACTCAACACCTACCAAAGCAGAGATCTAGAGGATCCTAAGAGCTCATCACTGAAGTAGACTTAAAACTTACCCACCATGGCTCAGGGAATTTTGCGGAAGAGGAGACAGGAAGATTGTAAGAGCCACAGGTTGAGACATCATGCCCAGAGGCATTCCTTCCCCTCAAAAATAACTGACTACTGCTCCCACAACACATAAACCACAACCCTATGGGGAATACTTGCAACCCCACTGAGGAGGGTCCCCAGCAGAATGAGGGCAGAGATGAGGGAAAACAGTACCAAAACATGATGTATCCATATGACATATGTTGTTAATAAAAGATAGGAGCTACATGCAAGCTTCATTTCAGGTGATATCAACCTCTCATTCATTTTTTCTCTAGGAAAAAAAAATATTCAAACAGACTCTACACACCTATGATTGTTATTAAGATATTGTAACAAAATAAATGAAAGACATTGTTTCAACTCTCCTGATGCAGGTTAAGGGTAAGCAAAAGGAACAGGTTATTAGTTTAAGATAAACCAGGTACATTCCAGTTTGGATGAAGTCACTCCTGTCTAATTGTTATATAATCCCCTCATTCTGGGGTAAATTGTGGAGATCACTTGTTCTTACTGCTCCACAATTTGGTTTTGTTTTCATTTTTATTCCTGAATTTGAAATGCTATGACTTATATACCATAAGTTTCAAGATGAGGTCTAGGTGAATTTCATGGAAATAAGAAGCAGAAACAGATCTACACTGACAAAGTGAAACAAAAACCCCAAGTCAGACTGGAGAAATGACTCAGTTTGTAAGTTAGTTCACTTCGGAGCCTAACAACCCAGGTCTAATTCCCCAGTACACATGTTAAGCCAGATGTACCAAGTGGCACATGCATCTGGATTTTGTTTGTAATGGCCGGAGGCCCTGGTATGCCTGTTCTTATTCCCTCCTCTCTCTTCTCTTTCTTCTTTCTCTCCTTGCAAATAAATAACTTTTTTAAATACCCATAAATTCAAGAACTATTCAAGTTATTAAACAACCCACAGAAATATTATATTGCATGAAGTTGGTTTTAAAATATGTCTTATGATAAGTTGCAAAAATGATACAATCCTTCACTCATAATTCTGTCCTTTGGAATTAAATTTTCACTTTCTTCCCACAAGAAGGAGAACTATTCTCATTCCCTTGAATTTACCCCTCACCTGTGGATCTGCTTTGGCCTACAGAGTAAATACAGCAGAGTGAAGAGTAGGCCAATTATTAATGTAGGCCACAAGAAATCTTGTATTCTTTCTCAGTGAGCTTGAATTCTTAGGCAGAGAGAATAGAACACAATCTTGGCTTTTTTTTTACTAGAGGATGAGAGACTACATGGAGCAGAAATGTACCATATGCCATATCTGCTGTGGTCATCCTATGTGAAACAGCCCCAAACCAACCCAGCAGCTAATGACATACACATGAATTAGCCCAGATAAGACTAGAAGAACCTCCCAGCTGAGCCAGCCAGTTGTTGACCTGAAAATTCATAGAATAAATAAATGCTGTTGAACATACTCATCTCAGGTTGGCTACCAGATTCATGGACTATAAGTGCATTAAAAAAATCTACAACTGAGCATTGTGAGCTAAGGAAATATGTCTTTGCCAACACACATCTCTTCTCACAGGTATGATATATGAGGGAAATGAGGCTCCAAGGCAAGTGCTAATAGATATATATTTAAGACCGTAAGTTGCATAGTTCATCTTCTACTATCCTGCAACCCCAAATCCTAACAAGACAACTTATGATGAGTCTGCTTGTATTAAAACACTCGGGCTGGAGAGATGGCTTAGTGGTTAAGCGCTTGCCTATGAAGCTTAAGGACTCCAGTTCGAGGCTCGATTCCCCAGGTCCCACATTAGCCAGATGCACAAGGGGACGCACACGTCTGGAGTTCGTTTGCAGAGGCTGGAAGCCCTGACATGCCCATTCTCTCTCTCTCCCTCTATCTGTCTTTCTCTCTGTGTCTGTCACTCTCAAATAAATAAAATTAAAAAAAAAAAAACACTCTGGTCCCCTTCATTACAGTTTTCATGGTGTGGAAATTATGGTTGCCTTCTGTCAGTTCTCACACATTATTGGCCCAAAGGCAGACAAGTTAAGACCAGGAGGAGTCTTGAGAGAAAGAAGAGGCTCCTTTGCAAAGGAAATGAAGACAAATTTGACTCCAAGAAGGACTAAGGGAAGCATAAATCAAACTACTGTCGATGTCCCTGGGGGAAAATACCATTCCAAGAAGGGGTGAAACTGAAACTCTAACTTTCTGGGAATGAAGATTCAGAAAGTGAGGTAGTAGCCATGTCTGGGAGCACTGACAGTGACCTCCAACTGGGCTATGAAAAGGATGGACAGAAAGGTGGGCACCATGGTGACCAGCTCTGGTTGATCCAGCCAGTCAGTGTGAGTAAAGTACTACCAACAGATAGCACAAAGAATTACCCAAAGATTACCTTTGCAAATGGCAAAGAACTGACATTCAGCTACACCATTTTGGGTAAACATTTCCTGTTTTGAGTAAATGTGTATAACCTTCAATCTTGTGAGATGTTAGCTGTGAGCACTGTGTTTATGGTCTCAACATGACATGTCTCCCACAGGCCCATATGTGGAGCACCTGGTTCCCAGTTTGTGGCACTACTTGGGAGTCTATGGAGCTCTGTGCATTCTGTCTGTAAAGAAGGGAACAGCATGACCCCCACACCAAACTCCCCAACACCACTGGGGTTCTGACCAAGTTCATGTCGCCAAGTGGTCATGGAATGAACTCTCTGAAACCGTAAGCTATTTCCCATCTTAATTTACTCTCTGAGTTGTTTTGGCTTAAATACAGAAAACTGACTACCAAGATGCCTTGCAAAATGATTTCAAACGTTAAAAAAGTCTAGGAAAGACAGCATGATTAGATTTGTGATTTTCAAGACCAGCAACTTGCCAACTATGGTGAGAAGGAGTGATTTCTGGCCTCCTGGGGGTACATGAAGCCCGTCTCCATTTCCTCTCGGGCGCTGCAACCTTTCCTTGCTGCCATCATCAGTCTAGTGAATAAGCCACAGTCAGGGCCTTCAGCTGGGGCCCCACGGTAAGATGTTGTCTTTAGCTTCTAATGGGCCACTTGCTCTTGCAGGGAAAGGATGGCTGAGCCATCAGTCCAAAATGGACTCCTTTGTACACCTGGTGTGACTTGACACCCAACAGCATGAAAGCCACCCTCCCTCCTAGGTACCAAACAAATGCGGAGGTTTCCCTTGGCCTCTGCAACCGCCCTGTCAAGCTGCAGAGGAGAATGTGCAGAAGATGAAGAGAAAGTTGGAGCACAATACTCCATACCCTCTGGTCCAAAGAATTGTACCTGCTCTGTTTGTTTACTCACAGAGATGTCAGCATCCTTTCATGCCTATGGTTTACATGCTGATAATATTGGACAGAAAAAGCCCGAGATTATTTTTTTACTCTTCTTTGCCTGATAGACTGCCATCAAAGACACCAGAGGATTCAGGAAGATGAAAGCAGTATTGCCATGGCCTGGAGACACTGTACTCTTTACCAGTGATGATACCCACGAGATGTCCTGGGCATGCCTGTGTGTGACAGGTGCCGAGTGTCAAAACACTGGTAGCAAATAATCATTTTGTGTGCGTGCGTGCGCGCGCGTGCATACACACACACACACACACACACACACACACAAATATTGGCAGCTAAAAGCGTTTAGGGTTTCTCTGCTTTTGCAGTACATAATAATATTGTCATTTAACATCCTTCCACGCTGAGCTCTAAAATGATTTTAAATCACACTATGTTCACACATCCCCATATGTATGGGAAGGTTATTACAGTTCTCATGCAGGAAACAAGAACTAGGAGAGCTGAATTTAAATGTCACCACCAATCCACGGGAACCTTCAAGACTCCGTGTGTTTGAGGATGAAGAGAAGGGTTGCGATGTTGGTTTAGGATTAAACTGACCACAGTATTCAACATCACCAAGCATGTGACTGACTGGGAAGGATAAAATGCAGAGCCCTCTTGTACCCCATGATTAATGGTAGCTTGATATTGGAGAGTGGGCTTATGTTTGGATATGGTACTGACTTGTTTCCCAGCTCCAGCTATGGGTCTCGTACCACTGAGGGGATCAGTTAGCCAAATCAAGAGCAGTTGGTTCCCCACCATGGCTGTGTGCCACTATTGCACTTGTGTGGGCATCACACCAGGTTATTTGTTGCTAATTAGGTTAGACTATGAGTTTCTTGGACAGATATTGGTCATTTCCCCCAGTCACCCATGTAGCACCTTCTGGCACTAGACACGCTGACTGTCTGGGGACTGACTCTCTCCTGGCTTCCAGCCATGCCGTTCAATTTTACGTGTCAGCTGCGTATGGAGTCTTCAGCAATAGGGTCTTACCACTGACCTTTGGTGGGTCATCAAGTACTCTGACAGAAGTCTGTCATTGTTTTGGGAAACCTTGTAGGTTTCTCTGATCAAAAGCTCATTGTGGATGGTAGCCCCATGCTGGTACTGGGGGTTACAGGTCAGTGCCCACTAAGAAAATGAGGAAAAACATAACTAAAATACAAGAGTTAGAGAGGAGAGAGGGGGGAGGGGGACAGGGAGGGAGGGAAGATGTAGAAGATTTAGGTTATTCTTGATCATACCCTCTCCAGTGTCTTGTGGTTCAGGAGTTTCTTGTAAGGGTCTAGTGAAGGGTTAGCCATTTGGTCTGCCTTTTAGGAAGTAGAATTTTATGGTACCATTGCCGTTTGGGTCCAGATTAGTGTTTCCCACCCCTTCGATGTCCTCCCCTCCCTCCCCATTCATATAGGGTCTAGTCCATGAGGTGCTTGCTGGGTATGTAAGGTATCTTGGGTAGATTCAAGTTAGGTATTGTAGATGAGTGAGACTATGTGTCGATTTTATTTCTGTGATTGGGTAAGTTCACTGAGAATGATCTGTTCCAGGTTCAACCATTTTTCCTCAAATTTCTTTGTGACATTTTTTCTTACTGCTGTATAGAATTCCATTGTGTAGATATATTAAACTCTCTATCAAAAAAGTGTTATCTCAATTTTACGGGTGCTAACTTACTCTCCGTTGGAGAATCTGCTTCTCTTTTTCAGATAGATGCAGATCCTAAGGAGAGAGCTGCCCCAACATACCTCAAACGGGGCCCAACTGAAACTAAAGAAAATTGGTGAAACAAGCAAGGGTGCTGTTTTCCTGATGAACCGGATACCAGCACAAAGGGGAAGGAAACCAACACAGAGAAAAACCAACTCCTACCAAATCAGAGAGCCAGAGCCTCAGAGGCCCCCAATACCTCAGCACTGAAGCAGACCAAAAATGAACCCAACATGGCTCAGGGAAATTTTGTGGAAGAGGGGGCGGAAAGAATGTCAGAGTCACATGTTGGATCATGATATGCAGAGATATTTACCATACCAATAACTGTGGACTAACTCCACAATGCACAACCCATTTACATCTACAAAGAGGGTCCATTGGGAGGGGGTAGATCATGGATGAGCCTAAACAATGGTACCAAACTGCCTGTATTTGCTGAAAAGAAAATTAATAAATTAAATTTTAAAAAATGCAGAGCCCAAGGCTCAGAGCAAATCAGCGTTACCTCATGTGGGTTACAGTTATCAGCACTTTAAACAAGGCCCTCAATAGAATCTTCTTCAATAAGGCAGGCCCTGTCCACTGTGTGCAACTAGGAATAAGGAGTCTTTCGACAGCAAGATATTATAATTAGTAGCTTCTTGCTTCTTTCTACTAATGTGTTTTTCACTTTTGTAAAAATAAAATGCCTGTGTGTAAGAAAGCTGCATGAGCAGGAGGACATAACACCCTTGCTTCTGTAAGCTGTGCACCAGATAGCTCTGACACAAATGATCGTGTAGGAAAGTGTATTTTCCTACGTACAATAATGGAACTCTCAGACACTTAGCAGCTGAGATGAGCTGGCAGTTGGTAGTGGGGAAAATGAACTGTGATTTCAGTTTCCCAAGTGAGCAGATGATTCCTCCAGGAGTGTTTTGGCGTCTTTTCAAAGGTGACAGGGAAGAGTGCTTGACAGGCTTAGCCATAAGAAAAGGTCTGTGGGATAGAAGGGACACAGGGGTGACAAGACAAGAGGAGACAGGCTTCAGAGAATACAGCTGTCGTTCCCCATGCAGGGCCTTGTGAAGTTTAAGGAAATGTTTCAGAGTGTTGTAAGCTGAGGAAAGGTGAGAAACCTGGATTTACGTGTCAGTGTCAAAGGAGACCTGAGAGGATGGTTACATGCATCCCCCTTCCAGCTGAGCTGCCCCCTGGGTTTATTGGACAGTTAGCATTTCTTTATCTTTAAAGGTGAATAAATCACCTTTATGCAACCTTCCTATTTTCTGAATCTGCAAGATAAATCTACTTTTGAACATATATTGGCTAGATACACAGCTTCCACCCTAGTCCTTATCTTTGCTTTCCTACTGGCTAAGTTCTCTCTTAATAGCAATGCTGCCTTTGTTCTAGTTCTGGCTTCAGAAAAATAACTAATTCTCTTTGAGACCCCTCCCTCCATAACGGTTCGTCTCTACAATGCCTATGGTCATGTAGATGAAACACTACACTGTACATTCATTATTCTCAAGATGTAAAATAATAAAAATTTTAGAGCCCTCTGTTTTCACTTAGTCCAATCCCCAAATTATCTCATGCTCAGCTCCTTAATTTTGGGTGAGGCTCTTGTTCTGACCTGATCTCATGATAGTTGCTAATCTTCTATTGGAGGCAAAAATTAATTCAGTAAATGGCCTTCTGGTGATTAGGGGCTCTTAAATGTTAAGCTTTATTCGTTAACAGCTCAGTCCTCAGCAGGAGTCCATTTCTCCCTTTGCACATAGCACAGATTCCAGCTCCTGTCAGTGCCAGCTCCTGGCAAACAGCGCACACTGCCTTCGCTATGATCAAGTTAAAGTGTGCATCAAAATAAACCCTAAACACTGTAAACTCTAATGGAACATTTAATCCATCTCTATGTTTCTGAGTTCTGCTAATGCTGTAAATTTTGTTTTTAACTGATGGATGCCATCCTGTGGGGAACTTTGGTAATACGGAGCCACTGCTGATTTGCCCCTGATTGCAGCTATGATGCAATTAGTGTTAAGTAAGTGCTCGTTTTACAGTAAAATGAAGGTAGAGTAAATCTAGACTGGACCCTACCAACACCTCCTCCTCCCATTTGCGGTGGGGCTCTACACCAGCTGCTGGAGAAGCTAGCAAACTCGGTGAGGAAGCTGTTATGTTCCACTGGTGATTATGTTTCCTGCCACACATGTAAAACCTCGTTGGGTCTTTGTAACATTCTCCTGAAAAGCCTGCATGAGTGTTTCATTCTTTCAAAAAAGCAGGAAGGAAAAAAAATATGTGGTGTTGTGAGATCAGAACTCAGTTGTGCTGTAAGTGAGCTCCCTGCCCTCCTCGCCAAATGACTCAAGCTGATTAGCTGTCCAGTAGAAACCGCTGAGATCCCGCCATGCAGAGGTCACCTTTACACTTAACAGCACAGGGAAATTACAATCTCAAAAACGAAGACATTCCGTCACTTACTTTAGAATAGCAAACCCAGTCAGTCATTGTCGGGAGTGTTGCTTAACACAATTTCATGGCCCCTAGCCTTGCTGAGCTGAGCGTCTCTCAGCTGTCCTTGCACAGGCGAGGGCAAGTCATTAAAGCTAGCAGCCTCACCCCAGGCAGCTGCCTTTAATCTCCTCAAAACACCTTCCAAGGCTGTTGTCCTAGAGAAGGGGAAAATGAGAAGCTGGGTGTGGCCCTTCAGAGTAGCCATATGTGTGCTTACTTGGGGAATAGGTAAACTGTGAATTATGCCTAGATCATGACTTTACACTTGTCCATATGCCCTTGTGTAGCACTGGGGTGCTATTGTTATAAGTGCCAAGTATTTCCTTCACTGAAGTCATGTGGACACTTTCTCCATTTCTACTATTTGATGGTGAGCTCCTGCAAAGAAGGAAACCTCTTAATAAATTGAAACTTTCAGAAAAAGACAATCTCTCAATAGTGCCTCACAAGCATTCAAATTACTTAAAAGTTTACTTTAAATATTCTGTGAGAAGGGGCAGCTAAGCAAAATACAATCATTGTTGCTTAGGGAATATCTAATTATGCTATAGGAAAATTATGCTAATTTTCAAAATTATTAATTTTCCAAATAACAAAGAAAAGTCAAAGCCTAATGAGGTAGCTCTGCAAAAGTGGAAAATACTCAGCCCACCTAGCACACATCAAAGAGAGGAAACATGAGGAGAAAAACTGAGCAAGTGCTATATAAGGCAAGAACTAGACCACTGATTTCTTAGATGCTGCCTTTAGAGGAGTGGGAATTTTCATGGCAGTATTATCATCATGGGCTATGTAATTCTTGTTCAGGAAGAAGCAGGGTGACCATCTTGTGCACTATAGGAATCTAATGGCTCTCAAAGAAAGCATGCTGGAACTCCATCAGTTTGGATGGCAAAAATTATGTGAATCCTTGAGCCAGTATTATAGCTACCAAAGGAAAGTATGCTGACAGGTTCACGGCAACAAGAACCATTTCTGGATTGACACAGAATGGTAATAAATGGAGAGGGGCTGGAGAGATGGCTTAGCAGTTATGGCACTTGCCTGTGAAGCTGAAGGACCCAGGTTGGACTCCCCAGAACCCATGTAAGCCAGATGCACAAGGTGGCATGTGCACACGTGGCATGTGCGCACAAGATGGCACACACACCTGGAGTTCATTTGCAGTGGCTAAGGCCCTGGGGTGCCATTTTTCCCCATCTATCTATCATCTATCTATCTAATCACTCATAAATTTTTAAAAAAGACATAGATAGAACTACATGAATGTCTCAGTGATATCTGGAGGGCACTAAGGATAGGAAGTGAGTTTTAGATTTCAACTAATAAGATCCACTACTATGGCTTGGGTTCTTAATGTTTACACTGCAAGATTTTATGTATAAGGCAAAAGTAAAGTGAATATATTTTGATATTTGCAAGATAATCATTGGGCTGGTTTTAAAATAAGCATCATTTTAAAAACTAAATGTTAATTAATCTATCACATCAATTCCTAGTGTGTTATTAACTCATCCATTTATAGTGGCTACATCAGTCATCATCATCAGTTACAAGTGTGCCACATTGATATGATTTTGGAGCATGGTGTGTGATTCAGGATGACCATTTTCCTGTCACTTGTTCTTGTGTTTGCTTTTTGGTTCTGGATTTTTTTTTTTTTTTTTAAGATGGACTTTCTTATTTAACCCAGGCTGGCTTTGAACTCCTGATCCTCCTGCCTCCTCCACCTGAATGCTGGGTTTCAAGAGTGGGCTAACCACATCTGGCTAAATGACCATCTTTCCATCATTGAATATGTTACTGCATGCTGGGTTTTGGTTTTTTTTTTTTTTTTTTTTCAGTTTAAGATTATAGTGAGTCAAAGTTTGAGACCCATTCTGAGTGTAAATATACCTGTTAGAATGCCCTCACTAGTAACCACCCTCCCCATCACCACAGCTACTGGCACTTATTTCAACCTTTTAGTTTTATTAGTTAGCTTTCAAAGACAGTTACAGAATTCTCATTCAAATAATGAAATGAAATATATGTATCTCTGCCTAGAGTGTGTTCAGAAAAACAAACTCCCTGTTAGGGAGAATTATTTAACAGACAATTTCTATGAAGGTGAGTACACAGCTCAGTGAAAAGCTTTAGAGACTGGGAAAAGGCTAAAGTTAAGCTGAGCTCCCTGGAGGATTGTTGAAACAGTTTATTTTAAATATGCTAAAATGTTAGGATATTATCTTTAATAAGATGAGATCAAAGAAGAGTCAACAAACAGAACTAAGAAAATAGATGCTGTTTCAGAGTTCAAAAGTTCAATAACTCCTGCCTTCTGGCTTCCTGCTGACTTCTGCTAGGTTTAGTCAGAATATTCTAGATTTTCCGGGAGCTGGGAGAGAAGCCAGTAAGGATTTCTTTGATATTTCTAAGCATGAAGGCACCCTCTAGCTTCCACTGAGCTATGTTCTAAGTGTCCAGGTTGGGAGTTATTTACTTAGGACCCAGTGTGCATTTTCCCCTAGGGACTAGGAGACAGCTAGAACAACTGCAGCGAAGTTCTGCCCTAACAGGTTTCTGAAACTAAAACGCGGTGTTATAATTCCCCTAGAGAATATACACTCCAAATCCCAAACTAGAATGGCAGAGACCTATCTCCCAAAGGAGGGATACTTTGATCCCAAGTTCTTATGCCATGGGCTTCAGTACTACTCCAGTTTGAATATGAAATGTCTGCAAAGGCTCATGTGTTGAAGGCAAGGCTGGTGGTACTATCTGAGCAGATAGTAGAGAGTTTGGAGGTGGGGAACCACCTGGGAGAGGAGTTCAGTGGGCCCATGCCTTTGAATGTTGTTCCGTATCACCCATTCCTTACAGTCTAGCTCTGCTTCCAACCGCCCATGAACTGAAGAATGTCTCCAGTGACTGCCACCATGACATTCCGCCCAAGGCCAAGTAACCATGAGCCCAATTACATTCTTCCTTCCTTCCTTCCTTAAGTTTTCTCAGATATTTTAGATACATTGACAAGAAAAGCAGCTAATAGCAAGGTCCAAAAGGAATTTTTGAATTATAGGAGAGCTAAAATTGAAAAAAAAAAAAAGTCTCTAGAGTCCAGGGTCTCCAAACAGAGAACAGGAAGAACCCTCCTCTATTCCCCACCATGCACTGACACAGCCCAGGACCTTTCTCAAATTGAGAGTTGAAAAGCTTGTCTTACCTGACTGACTCATCTTGCTTCATTTTCTTTCCTTATAAAATAACCACCTCACTCTTCTGAGATTTCTTTTGTAGCAGATTATCTCTTGGGGAAAAAAAAAAAAAAACAGAGAACAACTATTAAAAACAATAGATCCATTGATTGTTTGGGGCCTTTTTCTTCTTCATTTTTCTGATGTACAAATAAGTGCAATTTTATGAATTAAAAGATACCAACTTTTATAATGTTTAAGTAATATTTTGCTACAGTAAGCAATATATAGTGTAATAGACAAGAAACAGTGAATGAGTCTTCCAGACTTGCCAAGCCCATGAGAAGTAGTTTAAGCTACAGAAGACCACAGAATAGGACTGTAGATTGAAAAGTGTATCCATTGCTGGACTGCAAGTGGTTAAGATTCCTTTGCTGTTACATAATTCAGAGCTGAAATTACATTTAAAGTTGGGTATTCAATACAATTGGAAATAGATGCAATCACTCAAGCACTGAACTGGGTATGTTATATCACCTGAGAGAATTTACCAAAGGGAACAGAAGAAATAGCCAAATGAAACAAAAGCTTTCAAAGAAAGACTTTCAAAGAAAGAAAAGAAGCAAAACAAAGGCAAAGACAGTGATATTACCTAGAGAGACAGAAGGGGACAAAAAAAAAAAAAAACAATTCTTTTATAGCAACAGGCAATGAAAGAAGGAAAAGGCTATTATTCCTTTTTTTCTCTCTCTTTCTCCTTTTCTAAAATTAGATGAGCATTTGGCAAGCACTACATATATTTCAGAATGGTCAGGACAATGAAAACCACGTAGATGATCTAACTTGGCTTCTGGTCCTAAGATCAGAGGCAAGTGTGTCTGGAATTACTACAGAATATGAAGGATGAGGCCCACAGCTGACCAGGCAGCCTGGGCAGGGTTTTGGCCACTCCTGCAAAATATGGAGTCTGATGCCTAATGGAAATAGTGGTGGCATACCAACCATGGAATTACCCAATCAATTGTTTTACATGAACAAGCAATGTTCTCCTGAAACATATAAATACACTGGCCATATAAGATAAATATTTAGGAATACTGAAAAAAAGGGGACAAAGGCTAGGAATGATAGCCCCTCAAATTCGTCTCCTGGAGTATCCATATAAGAGAAGACACAATGCATATGACATTCATCTAAGGGGCTGAGGGACAGCTTGTATTCCCTACTGAAGAGCCTCTCCAGAGCTGCCCCAACATACCTCAAAAGGGGACCGACTGAAACTAAGGACAACTGGCGAAACAAGCAAGGGTGATGTTTTCCTGATGAACCGGATACCAGCACAAAGGGGAAGGAGACCAACACAGAGAAAAAACAACTCCTACCAAATCAGAGAGCCAGAGCCTCAGAGGCCCCCAACACCTCAGCACTGAAGCAGTCCAAAAATAAACCCTACATGGCTCAGGGAAATTTT
Source organism: Jaculus jaculus (assembly GCF_020740685.1). NCBI lineage: Eukaryota > Metazoa > Chordata > Mammalia > Rodentia > Dipodidae > Jaculus > Jaculus jaculus. The sequence continues at coordinate 148,852,451 of NC_059105.1, read as the reverse complement.
GCGGAAGAGGGGCAGAAAGAATGTCAGAGTCACATGTTGGGTCATGATATGCAGAGACATTTATCATACCAATTACTGTGGGCTAATTCCACAATGCATGACCCATTTACATCAACAAGGCAGGCCCAATGGGAGGGGGTAGATCATGGATGAGCCTAAACAATGGTACCAAACTGCCTGTATTTGCTGAAAAGAAAACTAATAAATTAAAATTTTTAAAAAAATCCTCTCCAAGGCTGAGTGCATAAGAGTTCAAGTTTGAAAAATACTGGGGATTTTATTCATAATGAAACAACCAACTACTTTCTGAAATACTGTACAACATACGGAACTTTTTCTCTAGCAAAATTTATTGAAGTTGGCTTTCCACAGTCCAAGAGAAGTTAGGCTACCAGACAATGGTAAAGGGTTTACTCTTTCATTTCATGATTAGATGCAGTCCACCAGATGGCACCGTGTTAGCCTTTCTAAGGCAATTTTCATCATTCTCTAATGCACTTGTGGTGGGACTTGGGGGAACAGGGAGATAGCACTTCGGTGTATTATTTTGCAGAAAGTAATTAAACATGCTAGTAAAGCTTGCTCTATTGCTGAATTTTTGTGACTATGATCATTTCTTTACATTTTCTGCCACCCACAGTATGGAAATCTAACAACCACAGACTCAGTGCTTCTGTCTGACCAGAGAGGAAAGAGCCACTTCAGGGAGGTCAGCGGGAAGTGTGGTTGTTGGTCCACTGAGCTGTGGGCAGCTGAGAGTGAAAACGTCCTGAGTCACAAAGAACATGGGGGTAGGGATGTGTGTACTTTATCTAAATGATGCCTAATGCTTCACATTGAGTGCTTTATAGAAGGTATTTCATTGATTGTGGGAAAAAAAAAAAACTCTGAAATAAGCAAGGAGAGATATTTCAATTATGTTATAGAGACTTTTTAAGCAACATTTTAAAAGTAAGACAAATACTGACAAAACATGAATTCACAATTATATCTCTAACAGTTAATTATCTGGATTGTAGCTTGCTAATGGGGTGAGAAATAGGGCATCTAAGTGGTGGTAAAATTTTTTGCCATGGTATGATGTTTAGAGAATGATATAGTATTTTTAATACAGTACCTAAAGGACTGACTAAATAACTAATTTCCTTGTGACTTTGAGAAGGTCACACAACCTTGGGGCTAAACTACATCATCATCAGGTTTGTGGGGCTGAACTGGTTCTCTGTCATATTTTCAGTGTACAAAACTGTTACAAGTATAAACTTTGTGGCCAAAAAGCTACAGTTAACATTCCTCCCTTGTCATTTAGCTGTGTGAATTTGAGTAAATTACTTATCATTTGAGCCTTAATTTTAATTCCAATAAAATGGGATCAATAATATTAATACATACGATTTTATTGTTTGAAAAAGCCAGCTAGGTATAGTGGTGCACACCTTTAATCCCAGTGCTCTGGAGGCAGAGGTAGGAGGATCACTGTGAGTTCTGAGGCCAGCCTGGGACTACAGAGTGAGTTCCAGGTCAGCCTGGGCTAGAATGAGAGCCTATTTTGAAAGAGAAAGAAAGAAAGAAAGGAAGGAAGGAAGAAAGAAAGAAGGAAGGAAGGAAGGAAGGAAGGAAGGAAGGAAAAAAGGAAGGAAGGAAGGAAGGAAGGAAGGAAGGAAGGAAGGAAGGAAGGAAGGAAGGAAGGAAGGGGAAGGGAAGGGAAAGGAAAGGAAAGGAAGGGAAAGGAAGGAAGGAAGGAAGAGAAAGTCCAATGAAACTGCCAATGTAAAGTAATAGTATAGTACAGTCTATACTAATATCCAATCAATTCCATGCTAATAAACATGACTCCAATCTTGTATTTCTTTATTGGCTTTACTTTGATTTGAATGTACTCTGGATTTTATCACTGATTCAGGCTCTACCAATCCATCATGTAATAGTTAGCTTTAAATAAATTTAGTGAGTAATAGCTTATTTTTCAGCCCCTCTTGTCTTTCCTGTGGTTAGAGGGAGTGGTGGGTCTGGACAGAGAGTTGTGAGAAATATCCACAATGAGGGGCAAGTGACTTAATCAAAGTCACAGCTGATGTGAATGTCAGAGTTTTATCTACTACTCCAAATGTTTTTGGCTGGTAGAAATGTCCTTGATCCAAGATGCATCTTGCCAACCCAAGTACTATTTCAAAGGTTGACTTAAGGTTGGCATTGCTGAGCATAGATCACTGCTCCAAGCTTCACAATATTTCTAACACAAGGCCAAGATTCTACCAACCTTCAAAGTTAGTATCTTAAACAAAGCAGTAGTATTGTGTGAAATTAAAATGGGGAAGGGATTATCTACAAGAAAATGCATGTTACAGATTTCACCAAATTTAAATGAATCCAAGTTGTTTTGGTCTTATATCCTGATAAAAATTTCCTTGACATTCAGGAAACTGTTCAAAAGTGGCCCACTGTTGTGAAACATCAAGACATCAGTTTCTCCAATATTCTCATTTAAATGCCTGAAAAGATTCAGATGCAACAAATAATAATAAATGATAAAGACGTACAGCATTTGTAATCAGAGCTAAGAAGAGCTGCCATTCCACATTGGGGTATGGGATAGGAATATAATAACAAAATTAATAATAAGTAGAAAAAACAATAAGTAGTTTGGGACATGTAAGCCCCAAAGATAGCTATTTCAGTTTATCCTATCCCATGAGATCGTATACTCTCAGGAAAAAAAAAGAACCCTATGTCTCTTCCCATGGTTATGTGCTTTTTACAATTACCAAACAAAGAGTCATTGTGTGAATTCTGTGACTAGGTTAAATAAGTCAGAACCTGCCTGGCTGTCCTCTCTCTTTACTTCAACCTTGGAATGCAGCCATAGTGCCATGAGAAGGCTACTATTAGGTGTCCTGACCAACAATCATGGCTAAAATTTCAACCAGTAACATCAACCACCAGACTGTAAATGAGTCTGTCCTCTGATGATTCCCGCTCTCAGCTCTTGAGGCCCCCATATGTGCTGCCCTGATGGAAATTACACAAATTGAAGATTTATATACAACATATAATTATTAATATAGATTGATGACTTAGTAGGATTTAGAATCATATAGAATACAAATCCCTGGGCATATCTGTGAGAGAGTATCTAGATCAGGTTAACTGAGGTGTGAACAGTAGCATTCCAAGGGCTGCAGTCTCAGACTGAATAAAAGGGAAAACATGGGTCTGGAGAGATAGCTTAGTGATTAAGGCACTTGCCTGTGAAGCCTAAGGACCCAAGTTCAAGTTTTCAGTATCCATGTAAGCCAGATGCATGAGGTGGCCCATACATCTGGAGTTCATTTGCAGTGGCTGGAAGCCCTGACAAACCCAATTGTCTCTCTCTCATCGGCCTCCCTCTTTAATATAAGTAAATAAAAACTGAATTTTAAAAAAAAAAAGAGAGAGAGAACATGAGCTGAGAATCACCATTCATCTCTCTGCTTCCAGTCTGTGACTTGAATGTGATCAGCTGCTTCTTTGGGAATTTTTAGGAAAACAATGTCAAAGAGAATGTGACAAAATAAAATAAATCAAAATTAATGGAAAATGGCCACTGCTTTACTCAGAGAACTAGAGTAAAATGTATTCATGGTAACATTAATAGATTTAAATGATTTCACTACAAACTGATAATAAAATGATCCATTTATTCAGTTTGGTATTTTATGAAGTCAATATAAGGAAAGCAGAATGGATTATCACACTGGCTAAATGAATGGAAAGGTACAGGTATTGTAACAGTAGTGTCTTTATTCAAAAACATAAATAAAAGCTACAGATAATAGGTTTAGTAGTCAGGGTAGCAGAACTGCTAGGGGAAAAATAACTTGAAATTCCAGTAGTTTCAACTCAATAAAATTTCACTGGTGGTTTCTGTTATTATCTAAAAAAAAAAAAAAAAAAAAAAAAAAAACGGTATTGGGATCAAGAAGAGAAGTTTTTGCTTCACAAACTTGACTTCTCTCTTTTACAATTAAATTCCAAGGACGTGAGAGTGAGAGGGGGACAGAGAGAGGAAGTGACTGTTCATAGGTATTTTACATGGACTGGACCTAGAACTATATTGCACATTTCTGCCCACATTACATTCACAAGACTACAGTTCCACAGCCTCACATATCTCAAGCTGTCTAGGAAACTGATTCCATGAATATACCCCACAGGAAAAAGAAATGAAATATGCCACCATCTTTGACATAATCCTCCTATTTGGAGGAAATCCACTTTATCCATTGTCCTTCACATAGACACATTTGGGATCCACTGAACAAAACATTGCAGACATTCCCGGTATTTACAGCAATCCTTCGATTCAAGTTCAAGAACGCCTGATGATACAAAGGTATTTTAAGCTGCTTCATATTGTTTCTCAGGGTCTGGAGACAAATGCACTAAAAGAGAAATTCCTTGTCTCCCTCTATTGACTGCATAGTGGAGGCGCTGGGACATTGTAACTGCAAGGAACATGCTCATTCAGAAAGGGGAAGGATGGAGACAGGAAGACGTGCTGGTACACCGCAGGTCTGAAACCCCATGGGATAGATAGTGCCATCTATGTATTATTCCTTTGATGCCTGATCCCATCACTTGGAGAAGATCACTATTCCTCCATACATAAATCCTCCATACTCACTTAAAATAAATTCAAGAAAACATTCCTCCTTAGAAGCCGAAAAGCTTTTGAAACCCACATTTTGCTCATTGAAGATCCAATAGTCATTTTAGTGTTGAGAGTTCTAGTTTTGGCTTATTGCTTTTTCCAAGCCTTCTAAATTACCACTTGGTAGTTACTATGATATGTAGTAAATAGAACTAAATGTTTTTTTCACAAGCAAAAATCCCAAATCTGACATCTTTAGTTGCTTTTGTGCAGTAGGTCACTTCAAATGCAATGACACTTCTCCTGGAGAATCAATCTTAGTTAGCAAGTTACATTTTTGAGTATCAGATGTATTGCTTAAATTGTCAATATAATATAATTGATAACATGTAAGTATATTATTTCTAAATGATCTTCTTTGGTCCATAGCCCTTCTTATACTATTTGATATCAAATCTTATTTCCAATTGGTTCGGGACTAGATACAGTCAGTTTTCCAAATGTTCAAGAGCCATTTTTCTGGACTCAGCTTCCATTCATTTTACTTCCAAATTGATCAATGCTTTATGCCAGGCCAAACCCAGTTAATATTAGCCAATATACACTAACACCATTCTCTTTCCTGGGTCAGCCAGCTGAACAAGCATATGAACATTTTTACAACATAGCCAGCTATAGTTTTACCACATGCATTGTTGGTACATTATAAAATTGTATATTCTTGGTCTTCAATATCTATTTGCCACCCAAATGTTAAGCCAATGTCATCTATTACTACAATACCAGTCCTGAATATATTAAAATGGATTATCTGCTTGAACAAATATTCAACATTCCAGAGGCTTAACATGTCACTTTCAACACAGGCTGACAGGGAATTTGCTCATGAAGTCATTCAGGATTGCAAAGACCCTGTTTTAGTGCAGTGTCCTCTTCACATGTGTTTCCACAGTCAGTATAGCCAGTAGATATGACAGAGAGAAGCAAAAGGAAAGATAGAAAGACAAGGATGCAGGGACAGCAGATAGAGGTGAGCACCCAGAGAATATATACTTTTTATTTCTATACTTTAAGAAAAAAATTAAGTGTTATTTATTTAGTTGCAAGCAGAGAGAAAGAAAAGAGGGAGAGAGAGAAAGAATAGGAATGTGAGGGCCTCCAGCTGCTGCAAATGAACTCCAGATGCATGCACCCCTTTGTACATCCAGCTTTACATGGGTAGAGAATTGAACCTGGGTCCTTTGGCTTTGAAGGCAAGCATCTTAACTGCTAAGCCATCTCTCAAGTCCTATTCCTATTTTTTTTTCTTTGCTTTTGCAGTGCTAGAAGCTCCTAGGGCTTTGCATACACTAGGCACAATCAAGAGATTGCCTCAGAGATTGTCAAATGGCATGTCACTTGTTTAAATTCTATCAGATGGAACTAAGTTATATCCCACCTAGATGCAAAAACCTGGGAACTACAAGTCCACTGTGGATCTAGGTAGCAGAAGTAGATTTGCTAGCTTCTGGCCAACAAGAGCTTATAGCCCTCAAGAAGATAGAAAAGATAAGGCAAACAGGATGGAAATAGGATATTTATAATATGATGGGAATTATTACTGTAATTCCTGGTGGAGAGATGAGGACTCATCAATCCTCATCAATGAAACAACTGGATTTTACAACATTGTTCCCTGGTAACAGGAGATGAAAAGTTTGCCTCCATAAGAAGGGAAATTAGGAAGAATTTAAATTAAAAAAAAAAAACCAAATCACCACAATCAAAGAAGTCCAAATTATTAAGTAGGAGGCATATTTCAGTCTATTGTTATCATCCCATCTATTCCTACCATCATTCCTAAAATCAAAATTGATTGAAAAGTGTCGAGGAGAACTGTGCCTCTCTATGTGGAGATAAATCTGCCGGGTTTGAATGATATAGAAAGACAAAAACCTAAATAACTACATAACTACATAACTGACACTGAAAGATATGTAAAGATAGAGCAGATATGAAAATGTCTCCAGCCTCTTTTTGTTTGTTTTGTTTTTTTAAGGTAGGGTCTCACTCTAATCCAGGCTAACCTGGAATTCACTATGGAGTCTCAGGATGGCCTTGAATCATGGCAATCCTCCTACCTCTGCCTCCCGAGTGCTGGGATTAAAGTCATGTGCCACCGTGCCTAGCTTTCAGTCTCTTATTTTGAGTATTTGCTGAGGCTGAAGACACAGAGGAATATGAGATGACCCTTGGAGGACAATGTATACTCCACTGCAAGGCAGAGATTAACTGAACAGTCATTATTCAACCCAATAAAGTCCACTTCATTTCCCCACCACAAGTTCCCCTAAAAATCCTTGATTCAAATCCGTGTCTCTTAAGTTTTGACAAGAACAGTTCAAAGAGCATTACAGAATATCACATTTTAAAGGGCACTAACTTTCACTAGGAGAAAGAATGTAGTAATTATTAAATGATTTCTAATGGTTTGACTCTCCAGTTCAGTTCTCTGTAGAATGGATTTTTTCACCTGAACACCCAGGCTTTTGCCATATGCATTTGCTCTAATTAGAAAATGAATGTACATCAAAAATATAAGTTGCTATAGTTGAGTTTATTTTATTCAGTGTTTTATGAATGATATTACATTAACATATACTATGGTTTGCAAAATCCATGGAATCCATTCTGCATCAGTAAACAATGATTTACTTCTTTAGTGCTTAAATATGATTCATTTTGCCAATAGTGTAAGTACCCGTTAGTTAATCTTTGCTGCTGCTGACCTCAGTGGGTTTTTCGGTAAGGCTCCATATAGCATTTATATGTCACAAAAATGCCAGGATTGTCCATTATGGCCATTTCTCAAGCTACCTGACAGCAAATGTTTTCCCTTAACTCATTTGTATGTATGTCCTTTAATTAATGTTTCACCTCATGTCAAAATATACTGAAATTCTTATTACTTTACATGCAGCATGACATTTGCACAAATACCTGCTGAATTTATCATGAGCAATGCACATACAGTTTGTATCCTGTGGCTTGAAGGCAGATAAGCCACAAGCTTGGACTCAAACACCTACAGGTTGAGGAGCATTAAGGAAATTGGAAAGATGAAAGTCACTGAAACTTCCTTACCAACCTCAAAGGCATCATGACTGGTAATTGCTATTAACAAATAGATCCCCTAAAACCATTGTAAAAAAAACTGTTTAGGATTGCTCTTTGAAATTTCTTTTCTGTCCAGAAAGTATGCCTCATGTGATGGCAATTTCTTAAAATTCTGAAAGGGTGTTTTAAAGACTCCAAAAGGCTCGAAACATGGAGAAGTGCTTCAATGTATTATGAAAAAGTGTGACCTGGAAAAAGGGGGGTTTGAAATGGGGCCATTTGACAGTTCTCAGCATAAATAGGTCCCTAGGAACATATGAGAATTCAGTGGAAAGAATTCAAAAATTTTAGCTACAAACTAGTTTCTGGTTTGGGAATGGTAAACAACTTCTTTTTGTAGGGTTAATTTACACAAGACACATCAAGTAGAATAATACAAGTAGTCCTGAGGTAGGATATAAAATTAAGGAAAATTATACTAATGTGGGAAGGAAATCATGGGAGAGGGAAATGACCTACCATCTCATGGATATGTCGTCTTCCTTTTCTATTGATAAAGGCCAAAAAGTTCAGAGGCCACCAATAATAATATGATCAGATGGCCCATAGAGATGACATACATTTTCTTAAAGACATCTTGTCAAAAACAACAGATAAACTGCCTTCTTTGGGCCAAAGGCATCTATAGCTGGAGCATGGTGGTTTGAATGAGTTGTCCCCCATACCTCATGTATTTTACATACCTGCCTCCCAGGAGAGTACAACTCAGGAGGTGGATCTTTGCTAGAGGAGGTATGCCATGGAGGGGAGGCCTTGTGGTTTATTAATTCAGCTCCTAATCCCAGTATTTAGACTACTTCCTTCCTGATGATATGATACCCAGTCTCAGCTCTGACATGCTTTCCCAACATGATGAAACTTCCCCTCAAGACTGTAAGCTGAAATAAGGCCTTTTCTCCCACAAGTTGGTTCTGGTCAGGTGTTTTGTCCCAGCAAAGAGAGGGCAACTATTACAATACCCCTCATAAATCTACTTTATAACTTTGTTTACTGAGAAAATTTCTTGTTACAAACTCCACTCTTTGGACAATGCTAGAGAGAAAGGAAAGGAGAATTCCTAGTTACCTTGAAAGATATGACTTGAGAGCCACCAAAATTACCTCTTTGCCTAATGTTGATTGTGACTGTCTCTGAACAAGTCCCTGTTTGTTCTATGAGGTGTGCTTTTCTCTTTCTTGGAGGATCTTCTGCTCTACTTTTTAATAAAATGTCCGAATCTGCTTCATAAACAAGCTCTTTCTTAAATTCATTTATCTGTCAAAGTCATACATCTGGGGTTTTGCCAGTGTGGAGATTTCAGAAAGGGGAACTCCTCAGGTTAAGAGACAGAAAGAGAGAGAGAGAACAAGAGACTGGAGCAGTGAGTAGAGCCGAGCCTCCATTGTGACCACCGACAGCCTCACTCAAGGTCGTTTTTGTTCAGCCGCACGTGTTTCAGAGCCAAGAGGTATTGGGTGTAGTGCTCAATGTTGCACTTTGGGCAAAAGCTTTACCTCTATATTGGTTGAGTTTCCTCATTTAGGATAGTGCAGGGAGAGCTTTAACAATAGTGACCATACGGGTTTTTATGCAGATTAAATCAGTTCATGTGTGGAAACCATATTCAATAGTGTCTGTATATAATAGCTGTTCATTGAAGCTAGCTAATACTAGTATACTGAATGCATAAGTGAAATCACATCACAGATATGAAGTAACCCAAACGTGTCATAGATACCTTGTGGGAACCAATGACCCATCTCTCTGTCTGCCCTCCCCTAAACACACAATGTGGAAGTAAATGGCATAAACAGAAATTCTCGGTTGAGGGAGAGACCTTGTCTCAAGGAAATAGGTGGATGAGTGAACGGAGCAGGGCATGCAGTGTCCCCTTCTGGCGCCCACACTTGTGAGCATTGGGTGGGTCCATCTGCACACACATGTGCATACACTATACACACATAATATCATATACCATGCTACACAACCTCTACACAATATGCACACCAAAAAAGAAATTGAATTAACAAAAAACAGTCCACATTTCAGCATTTTAAAATTTGACTCAAAGTACAACCATTACGGCTAATCATGCCCTGCAAGTAAATTGCAGTAATTTCACAACCCACAGGTTTTTCTTTCTTTTTCTATTTTATTTAGTTTCAATTTTATGCATGAATATAATGCATTCTGATTGTAATCCCCCTCCCATTACTTTCCCTTGTTCTTCCTCCTCATTCCTAAAGCAGCTTTGGTTTTGGCCTTTTGCTGTTCCCTCACCTCCATACTAGGCTTCCTTTCCCTTCATCCTGAAATGCTTGAAAACCTATTTTAACTGAGATGCAGTGAACTACCATTTGAGCAGGGCAGCACGTTGTTTTCTTGGACATTACCAAGGGTAGCACTTACTAAGAAGGGGCTAAACCATGCAGTCACAGTGATATTACCAACATCTGTGGTCCAATTTTAGTCATCAGGTGACCTGTTAGGGACTGACACTGTGTACTGCGCTCTGCAGATCTGCACTGTATGCAAACGAAACCATCACAAGATGTTTGCACAAAACCTGCCCTGAAGATATCTATCCCCAATCTCTGATCATAAAAATGCCATACAGCTTCAACTGAATTGTGTGAAATCATGAGAAAGTGACTGACATCTGGCTCCTGGTCTTATCTTTTCTTCCAACCAGCTTTCAGGAGTGAAAATAAATACTGTCGAAGCAGAACATGTGGGTATGCCTGTATTCCCCAACACCTGGGAAGCAGGGTCAGGAAGATGGAACACCCAAGGCCAACAGGACCCTGTGACAACAGCAGCAAGAAAAAGAAGAATCAATGAAATGAGAGATATCATTTTAGACCTTAAATAACTTAGTATTCTAGTACATTACTGTTTGTTTCTTGTTTTTCTTTTAGGAGTATATATTTAGAACTGTATGTTGCTAATTGGTGATCTCACATCTTTCTCGAATATTCTAAGCATGATTATTTTCTCTAAGAAAGAAAAAAGGATATGGCTCTCCAAGCAGGAATTAGTGTGCAAATAACCATCTAATAAAACAAACTGTTACACAGAATGCTCGTTAGCTGAGCTTTCTGCACAGAATCATCAAAATGCTTACCTAGATAAAAAGACAAAATTTAATTTTGATTATTAAATTAGATCAATTCATCAGTTAGCAAAATAATGGATATATTTTATACACAAGGGAATGTCATCTGAATATCTTAAGGCCTTAATTCCCTCAGACCTTGCTAGATCTCTTTGAGAAGAACAAAAAAGATAAGGCAATTGTAAGATGTTTTAAAACCTATCATGGGTCTTTTACAATGTGGATGAATTATTTTGCCATTTATCAAAATGAAGGTATTAGCCTCATGACAGTTTAACAACTATTCTTTTTATCTTTTCAAGAATGACAGACTCCCTCAGAAACTGAATTTCCCATTTGCGGGCTATGCTCATCACATGCTTTGACAACTAAACAACTGTATTTAAGGCAACACATTCAGATGTTCCGAGAATGTTCTGTGTTGCTAAGTCTGCATATTCTTATCCTCTGTGGTATATTACTATAATATATTCATTGAAAATACATGTAAGAGGAATTGAAAATGAGAAACATGAGAATTATATGTTTGGATAGTAGGTGTTTTTATGTAACATGTTCAGATATGTCTTGCTAGAATTCATCACTATCACTGAGAGCAAAAATGGGCCGAAGTACTGTGACACCTGCCTTCAGAGTCATTCTGAAAAGAACAGGGAAATAGAGATTATGGAGAAGAAGACATGTGACAGCTAAATTTTTCATTAATATATGTTTTTACGGATTAAAAGAGAGATGATTAAGCCTTAGAATTTAAGAAGTAGACAAGATTAAAATGTTCCAAATAATTGCCTATGATCTGGAAATATGGAAATAAATATTCATAACCTGAATGCTAGCAAAAATTAAAGGTTTGTACTATTAAGCCCCAAGATCTATTTGAGCGCTAATATTTTATAACCTGGTATAGACTAGGAAATTAAATATCCTTTCTAGGAATTGAACCAATCCATTAAGTTAGAAAGTAAAATTTATTTGTCCATTTTTATAGTGTTTAATATATTCTTAAATTTTTAAAAAAGGATTTTTAAAGTGATTATGAGCTCAATGAAAAATAGCAAATTGCTTAACAGAATTTGTAATGAGTAAAGACAGGCATTCATGGAAAAATTGCAGGGTTTTTGTTATCCCTACCTTGTAGGCACTGCACAGGGTGATAAGCAAGGTGAATGCTAAACAATCATCCTCAGCATTAACACGTAGTTATAGTCTGGTTAAATTTTAGGTTGACATGTATGAGTGGTAGTTTTTACAATGACAAAGAAACAGTAAAACCCTTTCAGAATTTATATTAATCTGCTAAGGCTGTTGCAACAAAGTGGGTGCATAAAAGAACAGAAATCCATTTTCTCATAGTTCCTCAATCTCAAGAGTCCAAGATCTAGGTGCTGGCAGATTTTTTCTTTTTTTCTAAAACAAAAATATTTTTATTTATTTTCCAGCAGAGAGACAGAGAGAAAATGGGCATGCCAGAGGCACTTGCTGCTACTAACTCCAGATACATCCACCACTCTGTGCATCTGACTTTATGTGAGTACTTGAACTGGGACAGCCGGCTTTGCAAGCAAGTGCTTGTACAGCTGAGCTACCTCCCAGATTTGTTTTCGTCTGAGGCCTTTTTGAGGGCCTCAGCTGTCGGCATGTACATCCCTAATGTTGTTCTTATCAAGCCACCAGCCATATTGGTTTAGAGCCACCCATGTGATCTCATTTAAATTACAGCTACTTCTTTAAAACCCTTGCCTCTAAAGAGAGCCACATTCTAAGATGAACTAGGAGTGAGTATCACGATAAGAAGAACAAATTGAAAAGGGCGGCTTGTGGCCATCTGCTTCCCAGGCACTATTTGGGACATATGAGTAGCTATGTCAGCTTCCTCTGGCACAAACAGCATGATCAGGACAGATGCTTCAATGTCTGGGCTCCTTTTGGGACACTAGTGTCAACAACCTATGACACAATTAGCAAAGTTAACGGACAATAAATCCCTTCAGTAGTTGATAATAGCCCCTTGATGTAAATTAGAGGGATTCCCCTTATCCAGATAAAGGCCTGGCACTTCCTAAATTAAGGAGAAAATCCTGTTTTACAACCCGAAGGTGCAAGGTGAAAAGAAGTAAAATGCATCTGAGGATAGGATAAAGAGCTATGAGGAGTAGCTGTTCCTTTAATGATATTTATGTGCATATATCATGTACCTAAAGTCCTTCTCTCCTACAAGGCTTTATGCCAAGTTATTTTTCATGAATCCCTGTGGTACCAGGGAGGGATTAAAAGGAGAATCCAGAGCACCACTCATTCATTCTGCTTTTACACCATTGGTAGGAGTTTATTCGAAAACATATTTTTTCTATGTTCTTAAAGACCATTAGACCATATGATGTGGAGCTTCTTTTTCCTCAAAGAAGTTCTGAATTTTTCAACTTTAGGAATATATCTAAAGAATTAAATTGGAATTTGCCAAGGAGCTGTTTTCCATCCCTTGATAAATAAGATATTGTAAAAATTGTTAGTTAAAATAAACAATCTCCATATTCATATTAAAAAAATAGAAGTTTAGAAAATTAATTTGCTAGCTGGGCATGATATCATATGTCTGTAATCTTAGCATTTGGTAAACTAAGGCAGGAGGATTTTGAGTTCAAAGCCAGCCTGTAATATAATTAGACTTTGCCCACCCCAAACATAAAGTAAAAAAGGAATTAATTTATTAACTTAAGAAAGCAACTCATGGGCTGAAGGGATTACTTACAGGTTTAGGCATTTCTTTGCAAAGCCAAAGGACCCAGGTTCGATTTCCCAGGACCCATCTTAGCCAGATGCACAAGGGGTATGCATGCATCTGGAGGTCATTTGCAGTGGCTAGAGGCCCTGGCACACCCATTCTCTCTCATTCTCTCTCCCTCCCTCCCTCCCTCCCTCCCTCCCTCTCTCTCTCTCTCTCTTCCTCCCTCCCTCTCTCTCTCCCTCCCTCTACCTCTTTCTCTGCCAAATAAATAAATAAACATAAAATATTTTTAAAAGGAAGCAAGTCATAAATCATAAGTTGTCTCTCTTCATTGTCAGGGTAAGAACAAATTAATTATTGTCTAGCATTTTAAACAGTTAAAGTCAAGATCAAGACATGTTGAATGAAACAAGAGGGGTAGAAGGAAAAATCAGCCTCAGTAGCAACCATGGAGGTATGAGGTGAGGTGACATTTCTGAGTTGAGAGCAGTATTGGGCTTCCAGAACATTGACTCACAGAAGAGTCTAGAGAAGCCTTCTGGGCTAGAGGAAGAGGCAGATCAGAACTTGGGAGGAGTTGCCTCCCACAGCTAATGCCCAATAAATTGGATTCTGGGACCAGCAAATGCATTCTGATTTGCTGGTCCATGAGAACTCTGAATGTTTCTCACAGATCACAGAGAATAACATTTTCTTGAGAACAACAACAATAAAAGCAATCAAACAAGACAAAACAAAAACAACACAAAACCAACCACAAAAAAGTCTTTAATGTTGGCTTCCAGTAAAATAACTCTGAAAGAAAAGATGAAAGAAAGAAAAGATATAAAAAAGAACCATTAAAACTCTCAATAAGACATACCTATTGTTTGGAATCCATTTGCAGTGGCTAGAGGTCCTGGCACGCCCCTTCTCTCTATCTTCATCTTTCTCTCTTTCTCTCTCTCTCTCAAGTAAATAAAATATTATAAGTAAATAAATAAATAATAATACATACGTTAATACTTCTCTCTTACACACATGCGCGCATGCATGCATGCATCCGTGTGTGTGTGTGTGTGTGTGTGTGTGTGTGTGTACATTCTGAGCTTTAGCAATGTAAAGGACATTTTTTGCCTTGTCCTAAAGCCTAGTCAACAAGCAAAGCAAAACAAAATAAGGAAAAAGAAAAGTAAGGGGAGTAGCCAAGATCTGATAGCATTTTAAAAAAGAGAAACTGTGTGAAAAACTGTCAGATACTACAAGATATCTATTTGAAAGTGGATGTCAAATAGCTACAAACTAGTTCCTAAAAATCTCACACCACAAATCTGACATTTCTCTCCTAATTGAACTTTCAAGACAACAGAATATTTTCCAAGACTGATTTATATTTTATGCATTTCTTTTTCCTCTGCATTTTAACATGTCAAGATATAGTGAAGTTAAGGAGGTCAACAACATCAATTCCTGTGATCAAACTACTAACAAATTAGTGTTCAAACAACAGAATGAATGTTTAAACTACACTTTCATGTAGTCCTGGTTACCAGAAATTTTCAGCTTTTGAGCATAATTTTTCACCATTAGGTTTTATGCCAGCTACTGCTAACACATTTTGAAATAGACACTATTAACTCTATACTAGTGGGTGATACTGAGCAATATAGGCCTTGATTTTGTTTTATTATTAAATTATCATTTATTTAGGGAAATAGAGAACCAAGGAAAGACACTACATAGCTTGAGAGCCCACATGGAGGGTCTGGGAAGACCATAAAGAGGACAGAAAAAGCAAGTACAAAAAGCTCCTGCCATGTGGATAAAGAGTCCATATGAGAACCAAGGGCTTAGGGGACCCCCCCCTCACCCCTCAGCTAGGCCCAGTAGAGCTGAGAAGAAACTCACCAGAAGCTGGAGGTTTAGGAGGAGTTAGGCAGCTCAGAGCTTGAATTTATTTTTAATAAACAACAGCATAGTTGGAGAAGTGAAGATTATATTTTGACTGGTTGAATACTACAGTATCAATCATGTTCTAGCTATAAATTGAACTGAATTCTCTTACTTCATAGAACCAGACATTTTCCAATATCAAGGGTCTTGAGAATAATTCAGTTGATGATTATTTCTAAAACAGAATATTTTCACTGTTTGATTTTTTGAAATATTTGAAAACATCACTAAAATCTTTCTTGTGAATGCCTTGTTTGCCTCTCTGTTCTTTGTTCTCTTTTGTTTGCCTGCATTTGTTTTCATGCTTTCTCTCATCTCATCTTCTTTCTGTCTAGACAGCCTTCAGAGGATAAAAAAGACTTAAAATTTAGTCAAGGGATGCAGACTGTATGAGAGTCTGCCTCATTGATGATATTTGGGGATTATAGATCAATGTTTATTATCAGTAAGAAATCATCCCAGAATTTCTATATAGAAGTTTAGAAGAAGCATTCAGAACACTGGCTGTGACAGAAGGCCAAGTGGACTCATTTTAAGGTTATATTTATACAGAAGCTATTGAAGTCTCAATGGACTCATTTGATAATTGATGGAGACTTCAAGATTCTCCCACCCACCACCCAAACCAAGTCTCCACTCTAAGAATCACATTCCATTGCAAAGTTCTGGTAGGGAACCAAATGACCCAAGTCTGCAGTGAAGGGTCAGTGTTCTCAGTAAACCAGCCAAGACAGGAATGTGGGGCCATCATGAGCACACCCGGGATTGGTGCTTCTGCAGAAAAGCCTTGGATGCTGTCATCACAGATGTCAGACAGCGATTCAGTTTATTATTTTTCAAGTTTACAATGGTATGGAAACAATACAAATTCAGCAGGAACAACCACCTTTGATATCTTCCCAGACAACATCTGGTGTAGGGCTGACCTGATGCTGGCCACCTTATCCCACAGACCTCTGCAATAACAAAAGTGAGCCACAGAGTCTCTGGTGTGATGGTTTACTAAGCTGTGATGCTCATTTGCTTCATATGGCTTTATCTGGATTTAATAAGCAAAACTAGCATGGGCTAGGGATACAGGAAGGATTCTCTAAGGAAGTTAACATTTAAGCATTTTTTTTTTTGGTTTTGTTTGTTTATTTGTTTGTTTGGTTGGTTTTTTGAGATAGGATCTAGCTCAGGCTGACCTGGAATTCACTATAGAGTCTCAGGGTGGCCTCGAACTCACAGCAATCCTCCTACCTCTGCCTCTGAGTGCTGAGATTAAAGGCATCTGTCACCACCAGGAACCAAAAGGTCTTTATCTTGTGATTTTTACAAAAACTGATGAAAATAATATGTCAAGAGTTTAAGTAGAACCAGGATTCTTTGAAATCAATGCTCTAAAAACAAAATCAAAGTTTAAGAGAAAAGGGGGAAAAAATAGAAAGAAAGACATCTTTTTGTATTTCATGTCAATCTTACTTTGTAAAAAATGTACCTTTCAGGTATACCATAATATAACCATCCATTTTCAGTTTCTCTTTTGAAAAAGTGAGAAAGTGGCCAAACATTAAATTCAAAACCACAATAACATAAGAGCAAGCTGACTATGTTCCTCCATATAGAGAGAAGAATACAAAATAGGTACATTTCGTGGAGGAAGTAATTATTTCTATAAGGATGATGCATTTGTTCTGAAGACAGTAATCTGAATAAATTATTGCCTCTCATCCAGGAAACTGTCTCAGTCCCTCCTGAGCATAATAGAGACCTCTCATCTAAATGTGGGTGGATAGTCTTAATTACCTCTGTAATGCATAAAAATTCAATTGTGTGGGCTCTTCTAAATAAAGAGAGGTCTCTGTGTATGCACACTTACGATGCTTGCTCAGCGTGTTTGCTTTTAGTGTGGACAGGACAGTTCAGGGTTGGAAGCTCTCTAGACTGCTCAGGGACAGCGAGGTACACCAGGCATCTTCAATAGTGGCGAGTTATCTCACACTGAGTCCTTTGGGTTGGGCCACTACTGTGTTCTTCAGGCTCACAGACTTTGAGACTGTCAGATTTTCACAATGTACTCTACTGTGGCAAGAGATGCAGAAGCTGCTCTTCCTCTGATTGGCTGGACAACTGGGATTTCTGTCACCTTCTGGAAAGTAGACATATATCTAGTTCCTCATCCTCTTCTACAGAACAACCTGATTAAAGATGGAAAAGAATAATGAGAATTAATGCTCATTCTGGAACTGAAAAGAAATCTATTTCCCCTCATTTGACTTCAGATTTAAGTCTTCTGATGATATAAGACACTCTAATGAGATTTTTCCTTGTTTTCCTGAGGGATCAAAGCCTGTGCATTATGAAGTAAGGAAAGGGATAAGTAGAAGAAAAGAAAAGAAAAAAGTTTTAAGGAAACTAATCTTATGAAAAACTCCAAGCAGATTTAAAAGCACCTGCCCAGGGCTGAAGATATGACTTAGTGGTTAAGGTGCTTGCCTGCAAAACTTAAGGACCAATGTTTGATTCCTCAGTGCCCATGTAAACCAGATTTACAAGGTGATGCATGCATGCAGAGTTTGTTTGCAGTGGCTAGAGGCTCTGGTAGGCATAGTCTCTCCAC
Source organism: Jaculus jaculus (assembly GCF_020740685.1). NCBI lineage: Eukaryota > Metazoa > Chordata > Mammalia > Rodentia > Dipodidae > Jaculus > Jaculus jaculus. The sequence goes on along the minus strand of NC_059105.1, from coordinate 148,834,312 downwards.
AACCCCTCCCCTCCCCCACCTCTCCCGCCTCCTCTGTTTCTCTCATAAATAAATAAATAGATATAAGTAAAATGTTTTTAAAAGTACTGTGATGGTTAAGGTGTTGTCAACTTGTTCTGTTTAATAGTCCACAGAAAACCCTTTTGGGTGGGTCTTTGAAGTTGCTTCCAGGAAGGATTAACTGAGGGAGGAAGTCCATCTCCCAGAGTGAGCCCTTCCCCCAGAGCTGTGGCCCTTCTCAGATGAGAACTTTATATAAGGAAGCTTTGGGGGGAAAGAGACCCTTCTTCCACTTGGCTGCCAGAGCTGCCTGCTGCCTTCCAGCATGGACTGGAGACCAGCATCAACTGAAGACCCATGTGGATTGAAGACAAGTAGCTCCTCAGGAAGCCTCCAGGGCTTCAATGGGGGATCAGGACTGCTGAGCATCTGGCCACATGGACTGAGCAGCTACCAGGTTCCTTGATTCTCAGGCCTGCAACTGCTATTGGACAACCATAAGCTAATCCAATACATTCCTTTTTTAATATAATTCATTCTACCATTCTGTTCCTCCAGAGAACCCTGACTAATACAAGTACCTTCCCAAAATTCAGTACTCCTAAGCTTTGGGGTGCCAACATCACCCCACATTCTTAAAACATTTACTTAAGACTTAAAGAGCTTTTAGTTGTGCATGCATATAGCTACATAAAGTTAAAGCACATTTTTTACTTGTCAAATGACATCATCAGACATCAGGTAGTATCTGAAAAGCTATACTCTATTGTGGTGTGAGAATGAGTGTAAAAGAACATAAATGTTGCCATTGGTGGTGTTGAAAATAAAGCTTTGATCTTCCAAACCCTTTGAAAGTCTTTTGAAAGAGTCCACAAACCACACTTGAAGATCCATCCTTCCGAATCAATTGTTGCTGAACTCTATGCTTTGCATACAGAAATGTGCTGAACTGCCTTTTTTTTTTCCCCACAATGATCGGGGAATATTCCAGAGAGAAGCCAGAAAAATGAAATCAGTCCTCAGGAGTCTGAGTCATGATAGTCACCTTTCCATGCAGAAATGGAGTCCACTCTGCTTTTCTACCATGAACTGTCTGCCAGACAGCCATGCATCGTGACCCCTTTTGTTTCCTTTACGCCATTTAAACCTACTTTTCACTTGCTCTATTTATTTTAATATTCCTTCCCATGTGAATAAATATGATAAACTAATTGTTTTAAAGTACTCGTGGGTGTATGAAAAAAAACTTTTTTTTTTTTTTTTTTTGCCTCTTAAACTAAGCTCATTAAGTGACCTTAGAAAACCAGCCTCTATTGATAAAAGTAATCTGAAGCCAGAGGTTGGTGAAAATTTTCACCTAGCAGGAAGTGACAATTTGTCAACCAGTCACACAACAGCAGCCACTTGCAGATGATGCAATCTTGGATTGTATAAGATCCCAAGTTTTCAGTACCTGCACACCAGGCTCAGTCCTTCTTGATGTCTGTGTGAGTTCTACTAAATGCACATCAGTCTATGAAAAAAAAATCACAAACACCTGAAAGCAGAGGGAATCAGTCTATATAAGATGCAACTTACTGAGTTTTCTCCATGTGAAGAAATGTGTTCAATGCATTTTCAAAAGTCCCAAATATTTAAACACACACACACACACTCAGTTCTTCCTTTACCCTTAAGATACAGTTTGGATCTGCAATGTAACCTAGAGATCCATGTGTTAAAAGCTGAGTCCCCTGTCAATGGTGCAACTGGGTGATAATGAGACCTTAAGCAGGTGGAGCTTAGTAAAAGGAAGTTAGGTCATTGAAAGGAGATATCAAGAGTCTGGATTGAGATCTCTCTCTCTCTCTCTCTCTCTCTCTCTGTCTCTCTTTCTCTCTTTTTCTCTCTCTCTGTCTCTCTCTCTCTCTCTCTCTCTCTCTCTCTCTCCCTCTGTCCCTGTCTCTCCACCCTCCTTTCTCTTGCTTCCTCCTGCCCCCAGAAGCCAGGTCCTGAGCAACTTCGACTCACCATGTGCTCCCCCCACCATATTCACTATGAGATATCTTGCCACAGAGTCAACGGTGCCAAACAGCCACAGTCTGATACCTCTAAAACTGTGATGTAAGATAAACCTTTCTTCCACTTAAGTTGACTTTCTTAGATATTCTTCCTAGAGATGGGAGGCTGACACACTTCCTGAGTTTCCTCCTTTCTATTTTTTAATATTTTACTTTTATTTTTATATTGGTGACAGAGAGAGAGAGGGAGAATGGATGTGCTATGGGCTTCAGCCACTGCAAATGAACTCCAGATGCATGTGCCACTATATGCATATGGCTTATGTGGGCTGGGGGAGGGGACTGAACCTGGGTCCTTAGGCTCTGCAGGCAAGCACCTTAACCACTAAGCCATCTCTCCAGATCCCCATTTTGTTTTCCAGCAAGCATTTGCTAATCATGAACTCAGGACTGCAGTCAGTAGCTTGGATCTATCATAGACTAAAACAGAGATTTCTTACCTTAGAGGTACTTATGATGATGTAAATCTAGCAAGCATATTAATAAAATAAGCTATGTGACATTAAAGTTTTCATATACAGTGTTAACTTGATAAAACTGGAATTTTGTTTCCTAAATTATCTTCCTTATAGGTCTGATGCTAGAGAGAGTTGACTCAGATGAATCTGTGGGAGATATGGGAGGAAGGGTGAAACAGCAGCCCTCTCGCTTCTGTTCTATCTCCTCTACACCTCTCTTTCACCTCCCCCTTTCTGCCCTAGGAATGGAACCCAGGGCCTCACACATGTTATGTAAGCACTCCCCCAGATTCTTCTCTCTGAGGATCATTCTACTTCAATGCTGTTAGAAGCAGAAACATGGATACTGGTATGTATAGATTGCTTTCTGTGCTCACATCTAATTCATTTTCCTTTAAGATATCTTCTGTGGTAGTTTGATTCGGATGTCCCCCATAAATTTAGGTATTCTGAATGCTAGGTTCCCAATGATGGAGATTTGAGAATTAATGCCTGCTGGAGGTGGTGTATTGTTGTGGGCAGGCGTATGGGTATTATAGCAAATTTCCCCATGCCTGTGTTTAGCACAGTTTCTTGTTTCAGTTGTCCACTTATGTGGACCAGGGGGTGATGTCCACCCTTTGCACATGTCATTTTTCCCTGCCATCATGGAGCTTCCCCTTGAGCCTGTAAGCCAAAATAAACCTCTTTAACCCACAAGCTGTTCTTTGTTGGGTGATTTCTACCAGCAATGTGAACCTGACTCAAACAAGCAAACAAGGCTAATACATTTCCCTCCAATACGCTGCTAGCCATGGTAACTTTGATCCCACCAACATACACAGATGAAACAGTCTTCCAGAGACTTTGAAACCCCCTCTTGTTTGCATCCCCATGGATGTCCTGGCTCCTCGGGTTTTATAGCCAATTCCACACTACCTAATACAAAATAGTCTAGGGAATGATAATAGCAAGCTTTTACTATTGCAGATGTTGTTACTGCCCTAAAGGAAGCACAACCTCTGAGGGACAAAGAGTGTAGATTCTAGCCCAATTTCTATGATTCTAATCCTAATTCTACTCTGTACCGCTGGCAGCTGACACAAGCATGGTACTTTAGGATTAAAAGGGCCTCTGAAAGTAAACTAAAAGTGGCTAGAGGAGAGAAATATTCTTGAGCCTATAAGAGAATTCTGGATTTTCCTTCTCTTTTTCCCTAAAGGAGTTCCCTTCTGGTACCTCTTCTTCAAACATGACTCCACCCTAGATCTCTTCCTCTATAATGGACTTCCCCTTCCTGTTTTTTTCTTTTAAAGCAACTCAGGCTGATCCAGGTTAAGAACTGTAGATAAGTGAGATCATGGAATGGTTGTCTTTCTGTGATTCTGTGAGTTCACTTAAAATGGTCTGTTCCCAGTTCAACCACTTTTCTACAAATTTTAATGTGTCGCTTTTTCTTACTGCTGAGTAGATTTCCATCGTGCAGATATACCACATCTTTGTTATCAGTTCATCAAATGATGGGCATCTGTGTTGATTCCAGTTTTTAGTTTATGAATTGAGCAGCTATAAACAAGATTGAGCAAATATCTCTGAACTGAGATGTGGAGCTTCTAGGGTAAATGCCCAGTAAGGGAATAACAGGGTCTGTTGATAATTCTATATTGATCCTTTTTAGGAGTCTCCATATTGATTTCCATAGTGCTTGTACCAGCTTACATTCCCAACAAAAGTGAATGAAGGATCCTATTTCTCGACAGCCTCGCCAACATTTGTTTTCATTTGATTTTTTAATGTTTGATATCCTTATTGGGATAAGGTGTAATCTCATACTTGTTTTAATTTGCATTTCACTAATGGTTAGGGATGTTGAACATTTTCTTAAGTGTGTGCTAGCCATTTGTAATTCTTCCTCTGAGAACTCCCTATTTAGTTCTCTGCCCCATTTTTGAAGTGGGTTGTTTGTTTGTTTTATTGTTTAGTTTTTTGAGTTCTTTGTAGATTCTAGTTATAAGGCTTCTGTCAGTGGTATAGCTGGTAAAGATTTTCTCACATTCATGGGGTAATCTATTGGCTCTGGTTATGGTATGTTTGCCTGTGCAAAAGCTTTTTCGATTCATGAGATCCCATTGGTTGAGGGCTTGTTTAATTTCCTGGGCTACTGGGATTTTGTTCAGGAAGTCTTTTTCCAGTCCTATATTGTGAAGAGTGACTCCTGTTTTTTCTTCCAGTAGTTGAAGAGTTTCAGGTCTTCTATTGAGGTCTTTGATCCATTTGGACTTGATATTTTTGTGTATGGGGAAATGAATGGGTCTAATTTCATTCTTCTGTATATGGTCATCCAATTTGTACAACACCATTTGTGGAAGATGCTATCTTTTCTCCAGTCTACACTATTGGCACCTTTGTCAAAGATGAAGCAGCTGTAGTTACTTGACATAAGGTCTGGGTTTTCAATTATGTTCCATTGGTCTATGTTTCTGTTTTTATTCCAGTACCATGCTGATTTTGTCACTATGGCTTCGTAATATAGCTTTAGATCAGGCATGCCACCTTGAGGTTTTCACAATAGGGAGGGTAGGGATTGGAAACAGTGGGGGGCACAAAACTGTACTGGTATCATAGAACCCTATATCCTGGAAGTCAGACTAAAAGGTGGAATCCTCAAGAGGACCTTATAGAGAACACCTGAATTTAAGGGCCCTGGAGAGGGTGAGATCAAACCTAACCTTAAATTTCTCCTGTTTCTCTTTCTTCACTGTCTTTTTTCTTTTCCCTTGGTGCTGGCCTGTAATTCCTGTACCAGGATGTGGGCTGCATCCACAATAAGCTGTTGATCAGAGACACCTACTAGATCTTCCAAAACAAACAAGACAGACTTCTGTCAGAGCACTTGACTACCCACCAGAGGTTAATGGTAAGACCCGACTTCTGAAGACATATACTGTTTGCATAGACCATGGAGAGACCTGGTTGGAATCCAGAGGAGACCCAGTTCCCAGACAATTAGCTCATCTAGTGCTGGAGGGTGCTACATGAGCTACCAGGGAAAGTGGGCAACATCTGTCTGAGCAACTCAATGTCTAAGTGACTCAGATGCAAACAACCTGATGTGATGCTCGCACAAGTGCAATAGTGGCACACAGCCATGGTGGGTAACCAACTGTTCTTGGATTGGCTAAAAAATCTGCTCAGTGGAAAGGAAACCATATCTGGAATTGGGAAACAAGTCAGAATCATTTCCAGATAATGATTCTGCTTTCTACTGTCAAGCTCCCAGTAACCTTAGACTATAAGCAGGTCTACACCCTTTTAATTCTCTCTAAATTAATTATGGTTATCCCATTTAACTGGTGTTGACTTCATTCTCTGTTGGAAAATCTGCTTCTCTTTTTAAGAAAGGAGCTGGACCTGAAGAGATAAATGACCCAGTACACTCCACCCTGGCCCCAGATGAAACCACAAAAAAATTGGGGAAATGAGCAAGAGTGCTGCTTTTGTGAATATGATGTCAACACAAGGGTGATGGAGATATGTACTGAGGACAACACTTACCAATCCAGAGATTCAGAAGCTCCTAAGTGCACATCACTGATGTAGACTTAAAATGCCCCCAGCATGGCTCAGGGAATTTTGTAGAAGCAGGGATGGAAAGATTGTTAAAACCACAAGTTGGGACATTTTGCATAGAGACATTGCCCCCCACCATAATGCATGACCCACAATTCTTATGGGGTTGATCTGCCTCCTCAATGAGGAAGGCCTCTTCAGGGAATGGATGGTACCAACATGCGTTGTTTACATATTAAATATGTCCCTATCTAATAAAAAGTGTGAAAAAAAAACACAGATAAAATCATCATTCAGGACTTCTGTTTTACAGGAGCTCTGCTTTCTTTCCTACTTTTAACCTCTATGATACTCTATAATAACACCATTCAAAACTTCACTCTCAATGGTCAATGGGTCTCATTCTTTGAATTCCTAAGACAAGAACCTGAAGCCAGTGTGTCAGTGGAAATGTTTTGTGACCCAACAGTCCAGTACCATAACTCCTGAACTAAAAATCCAACCAAGAGCCAAGAATGACTCTATCACTCTAAAAGACACCCCAACTTCCAAAAGCATGAGGTTTCCAAACTTTGGCAGTATTGAAATTTTGGTGGGGGTAACTCATTGTTGCGGTAGATGTCTGTAGGTTCTAGAAGATTTAACACGACCTCTGACTTCTACCTACCAGAATACACCCACTCAGTTCCCAACTCTGACCCCTAAGTCACCAAATGTTACCAAATTTCTCTAACTGAGAACAACTTTCAAAACTGGAGATCATAATACTGATGTTACAATGTTGCTTGAACATTCTAATGAAAGTATACATTCTAAATTGCTGTGTTGATATTTATTAAGATTGCCAAAAGCATTCAGATCTAATGAATTTCCCTGTATTCAATCATTCCCTTTCTTTTTCCTAAACATAGATGCTAATTAATCATTTCAATTGTATATGTGGTTTCAGTTTAGTCACTGTCTCTTGTTTAAACAAAGTAAACTAAATAATCCTGGTCCAAATCGTTCTACGAGACACAGAGGCACAGTTGCCATCCAGTTCAAAAGTAGCCCTCTAATTACATCACGATAATTTATTCAAAAATTCATATTCAGTTTCAGGAACACGTACAGGGTAGACAACTGCCACTACATTTGACAGAGCTTTTTAAATTTGGGCAGCTCTTCCCCCTAATATGCATCACAATCCTGAGGCAGATGATCTGCCTTAGTGAGAAGCATTCTGGACAAGCTTCTGATTAGCAGGAGGTTCCACACAGCCGTTCTCTGCCAGGCAGATGTCAGGGGTAGCCAGCCTCCTGCCGCTCCCTGCTATTGCAAGCAGCACTGCCTCACCATGGCATTTTGACATGCTCCTCATTAGTTAAGATTTCATACAAAGACTGCTCCATAATAAATCCTTTTTCAGAGGTCAATATGGAGTGGCCCTTCCAAAGCCACTCTGGCATCAATCCCAGGATGTAATTTATTGCCTAATAAGCAAGCACGATTTTCAATTATTTCCTCTCCCCCAAATCCTGCTCTCTGTGATTTGACTGTTTTGCTGCCAACTTCCAGGAACCTGAAGCTAGGTGGCAAGGGAGCTTCTTAAAGGCACAAGCCACACCACATAAAAGTTGAAACAAAGAAAATAATGGAGTACCCCCTTCTGGAGTTGGCCATGGCCACTGATTGTGATGCCTTTCTAAAATTCTTTCCAGAAGGTTGGTACCGGGTGAGCGGTTTCTTTACCAAAAACTTCTGCTTCAATCCTTGTTCTCATTTCTCATTTTAGGGGGAGCAAAAGCCCCCCTTCAACTCCACTATGAGGCTCCAGCTCTGCCAGCCTGGAGAAGTTTCTGTAGTAACAGGAGAGGAGCAGCTCAAACAATGCTGTCATTGACACTCATCCTGTCTCTCATAAGTTGTTGGCTCACTCTCCGCTCCCCACACCCCACACCCCCGCCCTCCTGTGAGTCCTGCGGCCTTTCTTCAGTGAGTCTAACTTACTTACAGACTTGTTCATCCTGTAACCTTGTCACTCGGTGCGTCTTGACAGCTGGCACTCACTAGTACTTCAGATTACCTTCTTGGTGCACGTTCCTCATCTGATGTCACTGACAGTCCAGTGGCAGATAATGCTGAAATGGACTAGATTTGACAAGATACCAGAGCTTCTGAACTTTGGGACAATTATGGGCTAAAAGAAATGCATGCAGGAGGGAAATAACTCAGCAATAAAACTCATTCTTTTACAAGTAACCTGCTTTACAGATTTTCCTTCAACATTTGGTTAACTTTAACATTGTACGGAAAACCACAAGGATGAGAAAGTAGGAGAATCTTTTTAAGTTATCATTCAATTTTTCTCTGAAATAATCTACTACAGATAAAGAGATTTTACCAAAATGTGACACTATATTGGATGGTTTCATCAATACTGTCTGCCCTCATTGACCTCACTGCATTTCCTATTTGGAATGACTGACTGCGGTCTATTTCACACCTATGACTATTATAATGCTTACCCTATCATATCTAAGTTAAATCTGAATTTAATTATATTAGTGCCAACTCTGGATGCTTAGAAAATAGCCCCAATTTCCTCACATGGAGACTAAGCGGATGCTATGAAAAGCCAGTAAAATGTCCCATGTTAACATATCTAATGAAGTACAATCACATGTTCATAAGTACAGAATATATTCTGAGCAGTGCGTAGTTGAAGAATTTCATTGATGTGTGAATATCACAGTGTGCATACTCACAAACCTAGATGGGACAGGCCAAGAACCCAGTGTGGCCTCTTGAAGCAATCAGGAGATGCTGTAAACATGACACGTGTGAGCTTGATTCCAGCATAAGATGATGCACTACTCTACAGTGAGCTCTTTTTCTTTTAATGAGTAGAAAGGGTACACTCTCAAATAATGACTGAATGCATACTAAAGTGAAAACATAAACCCCAAACAGGTCATTTATTGTCATTATCAAATACTGTATACTGTACACATTGCAGTTACCCTCTCATGGCCAGAACCAAACATCTGGCCAAAAGCAGCTTGAAGGAATAAAGGATTTATTTCAGCTTACAGTTCCGAGGGGACATCTCATCATGGCAGTGAAAACATGGCAGAGCAAACTGGCAGGGAAGGAAGCAGTCTGAATGAACTATCTCTGAACTCCCAGTGGGCCAGACAAATAAAGCTGAAGGTCTGCCCTCAGGGACACACCTCCTCTGGCAAGTTGCCACCTGCCAAACTGCCACCAGTTTGAGATTATTGAGAATGAGGTTTAATCACAAATATATGAAGCTGATGGAGGCTTTTCACATTCAATCTACCACCCTACATAATTGTATGCAACATACTTAAACAACTTAGAAGCATGGTAGTTTTATTTATACTTGGATTACCACAAACACGTGAGTGATATTTTGGACTAGTATTTCTATAATATCACTAGGCAACAGGAATTCTTCAGTTCCATTAATCTTGTAGGACCACAGTTGAATAGGCAATATTATAATACAATATTATATACTTAATGCTATGCAAACATTTAGATATTGTTTAAATATCTTATTTATTTGAGAGAGAGAAAAAGTGAGAGAGAAAGTGAGTGAGAGACAGAAAGAAGAAGTAGAAAAAGAGAGAGAGAATTTCCACAGCCTCTAGCTACCACAAACGAATTCCAGATACATGTGCCACCTTATGCATCTGGCTTATGTGGGTACTGGGGAATTAAACCTGGACCCTTAGGCTTTGTAGACAATTGCTGCTAAGCTATCTCTCCAGTCCAACATTTAGATATATTGTCCTAAATAAATTTTGTTTAAAATAATGTTTGAGGTTACATAATGGGAACATAGTTGATTAGTTGATAATTAAGTAATGTAGAGAATAAGGACTGTCTTCCTCCCCTTCTGCCAACTGTACACACACACATACAACTCACTGCTCACTAGAGTCTTTAAGGAGTGAGTCTGAGCTATTTTAGGTATAGGAATGGAAAAGAAAATGATAATATCAAGCAAATGTTAGGAGAGTGATGCAAGATCACCCATTGTGTGGGGAGACAAAGCAGGCTGCCTGAAAAGAGACCTAACAGGGTGCCTTGGGTGACAAACTCCTCCCAATATTTTGAAACTCCACCAGGTCCCTTTGTAGTGAGGAAATCAAGAAGAGATGAATCCCTCAGGGAAAGATCATTATTGACAAATTAATGAAGAGGAAATAGAAAATCAAAATTGGATAAAAACCCGTTAGGTGCCAATGTGTTACTATTCTATGCAATGGATTTGAACCATGTAGCTAAGTTGGAACTGCATTTCCCATAATCCCCTTCCTCATGTGCCTCCTCACAGGAGTGTTGACAAGTAAATTTGGCTGAGGCCATATTGCCTTTACATTCAGACCACTACAGAGCCCAGGCACTGTTCCAACTCATACCCAGTGGCTCTTCAGCACAGGGCCATAGCCCTACAGTTCTGCTTTCCCTTAACTTGTGTTTCAGCTTCTCTGTCTCCAGGCCCAGGTATAGATTTAGCTCTGTGACAAATGACTTCTATTTCTTCTACGGGTCACCAGCATCATCAAATTTGGAGGTGGTGTAAAACACAGGTTCTAGTCCATCCTGGTGGACTCATGCTTCCATCAGTGAGTTCCAGTGTTTCTTCATTTTAACTATTTTTCTCAACTACCTGTCCTGAAACACTTTAATCTTCAAACAAAGACAAAAAGCCATTATCTCTGTAGGTGTTGTTGAATCATCTCCCACAGTCAGATAACGTAGTCACCCTAATAGAACCTACTGGTTGTTAACTTAAAATAAAACTAACTGAAAAATAACTATCATGAGTCTTGATGTCTTCAAGCCTATGTGACCAACATAGTCCATCTCTGTAGACAGAATTATCTATGAATGAAATAATGATACAAAAATTTGTCTTAAGAAGGCAGGAAAGAGAAAATTTTCATCAGATAAACCAAATGTTTAATATAAATAGTTGCCTTAATATATGACCTTTTTTGGAGAAAGATCATTAAAATTTCTGTTATCTAAAACTCTGCCATCTGAATTATATTAAAATAGGCATTTATAATGTGTATTCTTGCTTTTCTCAATAACTCAGAGTATGACCAATCACCAATTGAAACCCCTTTTATCCTTAGATACATTAATTATTCAATCATAGTTCTATCTAATTTTTCTCTGATAAGCATAAGATTACTTAGTATATCTCTTTACTGATTTATTTTCTGAAGTAAATTAGACAAAAATAAATAAAAGTCCAAATCTCTTTCCTACAATTGAAAGTCTTTTCCATGGTTCTGAATATTAGTGATAACTTTATCTTCTCAAGCAATCTCTTTTATGAAGTAATACCCCCATGGGGGCTAGCAGACTTCTCTCTCTTCTTAGCATGAATTAACTCCATCTGTTTGCTTTCCTCTTGCCATGGTCAGCTGTGCTGAAAGAAGGAGTTTTAATAAGGAATTGGGAAGGAGAAAATTATTTTACAATGCAAGATCTTTGAGAAAAATGAACTCAGTTGAGTGTTTACAAAAGGATGTGGGCAGACACAGGCATTATAATCCTTCAGGGCATCTGAGGAAAAGGAGGAGAAGGGAAAGTCTGTAATGATACTGTTTCTAATTCCACATTCTACAGCCATAAGTACTTCAGTGGACAATTTAGACTCAGCAATAGATTCTCCCAAAGCTCAGACCTTGATTGAGAAAATTAGATGGTGAGTTGTAGTTCAAATGGTGAGTATGAAATGAACAGCTCTCCCATCTCCTGGCAGTCCGACACCCAGGCGATCTCCAAATATGGCTCTCATTAGCTATCCTTTGAAAGGCTTTGGCACAATTGTGTGGCTAGAAGAGAGCTTGATAATTTCTAAATGATCAGGTTGCAAGCAGTGATTATGGACAAGATAGAACAATCATTGTATTTTTGTTTGTGTTAACTCAAAACACAAGTTAAGTGTCAAGTGAAAAGTTCTTTTGTCCTTCAGAACTCCAAATACTGCAGTTTATCTAATTCTTAAAAAATAGTATTTTCAGCCTTGAAAATCAGGGCCAAAATTATTGAAATAAAAATGAAAGAGTGGATATAACCATATTTTCTAAAACTCCACTTTCAAGCAAACTTTGCAAAGCATTTCGTTTTGTACAGAAACTTTGAAATAGCCTAAAGGCTTTCTCTGACCAGCTGTCTCTCTATTAAACGTCTTTAGAGTGAAAAGATTCCCACAGCAGAGGCACCTGCAGGATGTGCGATTCATTTCCACTCCGAATGTTGGTTCTGTGGAAGCCTCGGCTGCACTGGCTCATCACTCATATTCACAATGGACATCTGGAGCCAGCAAATGAAACATTAGACTTGTTTGTGTTGACAAATTAAAAAGGGAAAAGAGAATGGTTGAAAGTTCCGAGAGTCTCTGTAACATTTAATTATGCTTTCAACTGCAGTCCAATCAAAAAAAAAAATATGCTTTTGCAGGAAAATGGGCACTAAGAAAAAGATGATTGTTGCTAGGTCAACCTCTCAATTCCCAAGCTGACAGAAAGCTGCCACCACATTGCTAGGGATCCTTTCCTAGACAGAAACCGAAGAGCTACACCCAAAGATTCTCAGGAGCAGAAGGTTTTACTATCCCCATTCTCTCTCATAGGACCTTCCAGGCTGTTAAGCCAGTTGTGTTTAGCTGATTCGTTGACGTGTCTGCCTCTCAGGAGATTGAGTTAAATCCAATGCATACAAATGGAAGTGGAATTGACAAAGAAATTCTGTGCAATTCAAAGATTAATATTTGAAAATTTTTCCTGAGAATTTTGTTTCATCTTGAAACTTTTTTATACATGAGAATTTTAGTAATTATGGTAATTCTTTCCCCAAGAGAAAAAGGCATTCAAAAAAAAAAAAAAGTCAGGGTGGCACTTGGTGGCAGTTCTCAGTATGGGTTGTTTCTTAAAGACTTGAGCCTGGGCCTGGTGAGTGTTGGAGACACAACACCATTTCAGCCTTAACCCCAAATTAACTCAATCCTGTCTGTAGAGTGAATAAACAGAGGAGCCTGCTGATGGCTTCAGTTAAAAGATGATGATGTTGATAAAGGGTATTTTGCTAGCTTAAAAAGCCATTATCACATAAACAGCTATGTTTGGACATTGTAACATATTGAATAACAAGGGAAATTCTAAATAGAGCTTATATCTCAGCTCTAGAAAAGAACACAGTGAGTTGAAGTAGAATTGTTTTCAAAGCACATTTATTTCACATAGATGTTTTGTATTATGTCAATTTTAATTCCTAATATTCCTACAGCAACCTCCCTCCCTCTCTGCCTCTCTGTCTTTCTGCCTCTCTATCCCACTACCCACACACAAGTGACAAATGATTCCAAACACTCAATTAAAAAAAAAAAGTCTATCTGAGGGGAAAAAATGCAATTTAAGAATCAAACCACTTAAAACTGCGTTACTGAGACAAATTAATAACCATGAGGTTGGATAACAAATTCCCAAGATAACTGTACAGAGCATATGAATACCACGCAAGACTTTGTCATACGATGACTGTTTGCTGCATGCTGTTTATATTTAAAGTACTCTTAAAAATACTAGCACTGTTGAATAAATTTGTCATTGTCCTGAGTGGCTTTACTTCTGAATTTACATTTCATCCTCAATTCATTAATATTATGCTTGGGTTCATTTTTCAGGGGTTTGGGATTATTTGTTTTTGTTTTTCACATTTCAACAAACACTATAAGCCATTGCAGTTCACATCACCTGGTGACACCTCTGTGAGGCAGTGTGTATTTTTATACAGTAAATGACGTGGGGTTGGCACAGTGCTCGGGCTTGAAAATCTGTTCCTTCCTTATTCACACTTCTTGACATATTCATAACTAGTTTTTGTAATTTTTTATTCAGAAAAGTGTTTAGATTCTATTCTTAAAATTGTTTTTCCCTGAGTTTTGCTCCCTGTTCAATATGGAAGTATTAAGATAGCAGGATGTATTTGCCAAAGTAGAATATGACCCTGATTATCCTGCTCATCACCTGTCAGTTTGAGAACACCGTAGTGTGGTCATCTCAGCTGATGCAGGAGGCCAACTCTCTGCTGAAGTGCCATGGTTTTGGTACCACTGTCCATTCCCCCCAAGCCTAGGCACAGATCAGAACTTAACCTGTATATTTGCCACCCAGGAAGTTCAGGCGATGGCCTTGCAGGAAAACACCTCTAAACACTTTAAATTGTTATTTTAAAATACTGTTTTATTTCTTTCTATAACATCAAGTGGTTATATTATCATATGTTAGTTGAGTTTCTCTTCTCAGTTCTTGTATTTTCTCATAAGCAAGATTTAAAAAGCCCTTGTCAAGGTACAGTTTTCATCAGTCCTTTATCTCTAAGTTTAATCCACAAGCAGCAATTAAAATAGAATCACATGAAGACCTATTGCTAAAGACACCACAGGCTGCAGTCACAGAACATCGTAATACCATGCTGGACCAGCAAGGAAAGTTATCTCCTTCCTGGCTAGCCCTCATAGTGCTGGAGAGCCCTACTGCAACTGCCAGAGGAAACCATCACCAACAGCATGAATAAGCAGGGGGCCCTTCAGACTACAAAATCAACCAGCTGGACAAGAAGTACACACCTGTGCAGTAGTGGCATGTAGCCTATATAGGAAACCAACTGTCCTCTGATTGGACACAAGGCTTGTTCAGTTGAGGGGGGGGGGACTTATTTCTGATACTAGAAACCAAGTCAGAATCCCCTGGTCAAAAAAGAATGAATTTGCACCCCAAAAATCTCCTAAACAACTTTGTATATCCCCTTTAACCTAAATTGCTCTCATGCTTGGTTGGAGAATATGTTTTGTTATACAGAAAGCAGAGAAAATGGAGGAGAACCAAAATCCATTGATAAGACAAGAAGATAACAAACTACCCAACATGAGACTTCCCACCTGTCCCACACTGCCAGAGTCCAGGAGAAATTACAGAGGAAGCTATGTCATGAATACTGTTCTCACTGGTAGCCTGACAACCAAGCCCAGGTTGATGGTGACAGACACATAGAAGAAACAAAACCCACGAAAGCAGAAATCCAGAGACTACAAATAACTCTAAATGAGACTGCCAGTAGGCTTGCCATGGCTCAGGAAATATTTCAGAAGAAGGGTTGAAAAAGACACAGAGTAGGTAGGAATACCCTGAGGTACAGTCCCGTCCTACCTCATAGGGATTGATTGAGGCCTTATGACCTGACACCACAGTGATTACTCTAACCCTACTGAGGAGGACACTCAGAGCAATGGGAGTTGGGGTGAGGGGGTACTAGTACATAGCTTGCATATATATATAGAGTGGGGGGCAAACCCAGAGCTTAATGTATGCTAAGCAAGCACTTCACCACCCCACCATGTCCACCACTACTGCAACCCCAGATATTGGGCTTTGAGGGACACTGTCTGCTTCCTGACTTTTCTGCTTATTCTAAGGTCACACAGTCACTCTAGGTCACAAAACCAAGTCTTAGTCACAACAATCCCTGTGCCTTGAAAAAGCTACTAAGAGTTTTTTCATTAAAGTGTGGAGCAAGGCAAGCTGTCTGCCTTTTGGGAGGGGGTAGAGTCAGCCCTGCATTGTTCCCCCACTCCTCTCCTCCCACACGGCTGATGGAGAGCCAGGAGAGTGAGATGAGGAAGCTCTTCTTTGGCTGCATCTGTTTTCCTAAGGTCAGCTATTTTCTGGGCACATGTCCTTTGTACACCCACTCTGTATCCAGTCTCACTGGAGTCCCCCATGACCTCAGTGGATGCTCTACTTTATATGCTGGTGGGAAAGCCCATGTTTCTCTGAGATCCACTCAACGCTGATATTCTCAGGGTATAAATCTGGTCATACCTGGGAGTTTTCTTGGGTAGCTTTTAAAAATTATTTATTTATTTTATTTATTTGTGTGTGTGTGTGTGTGGTATACCACAGTACACATGAAAAGGTCAGAGGGCAACTTTGATGTTGCTATGGTTCATCTTTTTTTTTTTTTTTTTGGTTTTTCAAGGTAGGGTCTCACTATAGCCCAAGCTGACCTGGAATTCACTATGGAGTCTCAGGGTGGCCTCGAACTCACCGCGATCCTCCTACCTCTGCCTCCTGAGTGCTGGGATAAAAAGTATGCACCACCACAGCTGGCCATTTCATCATCTTTGAGATTGAATCTTGTGCTGCTGTGAACCAAATTCTGGACTTCAAAGGAGCTTCAGCTTCTCCTGGTTCTGCCTCTCATAATCATAGGCACCCTGGGGTCATGATACATGCTCACCTTTGAATTCAGCTTGATGCGGGTGCTGCAGAATTGAACCCCAGCCAACAAGCTTTGCAAGCAAGCACCTTTACTTGCTGAGCCATGTCCCCAACCAGTGGTGGTCTGCTGAAACAGTTCTAGGCCAGTGCTCTTTCCAAGCTGCAAACATAGGGTTCTCCTCTACATTCCTTATTCTAGTGTAAAGAGTTACAACTTCCAAAGTGGGGCTTTCTGTGAGCCTAGGCTGTCACATTGGCTTTCCAGGAACGAGTACTGTACAGGACACATGGCAGTGTCTGATGGGTCCTAAAAGGCTATGGTGCTTGATCTTCATTGTCAACCTGACTGGATTTAGAATCATCCAGGAAATCGTCAAGACACCCCCCTTGGCACGCTGTGTATGATCATGAGGGTACAGAGGAGTCTAGCTGAGAGGGGAAATACTCACTCTGAATGCAGCTGTCTCTGTCAGTGGGTGGTGGGCCCAGCTGGAGTAAACAAGGAACAGAGGGAAAGCTAGATGACTACTGGCATTTCTTCTTTCTTTGTTTCCTCTCTGCCATGATGTAAGATGCTCTACCATGGCCTCTATATTAGTTACTATTCTCTTTACAGTGATAAAAGCAAGTGAGGGAAGGAAGGGTTTACTCTGGCTCACAATTTGATGATATAGTCCATTATGGTGGAGAAGCCATGGTAGCAGGGATGAGGCAGTGGGTCACATTGCATCTAAGTCAGGAAACAGAAAGTGATGAATGCTGGTTCTCAGCTTACTTCCTCTTTTTGTTATTCAGTCCAGGACCCTAGCCCCATGGAATGGTGTCACTCATGTTTAGGGTAAGTCTTTCCTCCTCAATTAACTACACAAACACCCCCCCAAGGCTAGTATCATAGGTGATTCTGAACCCTATCAAGTTAAAAATAAATATACCTCTCATGCTATGGAGACTGACATTTCTGAAACTGTAAGCCAAAATAAATCCTTCCTTCTTTAGGCTATTTCTTTCAGATATTTTCTTACAGTGGTGAGAAAAAGTGGCTAAATATACAAGTCTTCACCCCTTAACATGAGGGGAAAACCTCTATCCCAGTTTTCCCTTAGTAGTGATATTATTATAGTTCAAGTTTCAAAGTACAAGTTCTACCTTATATACCCTAAACACACACAGAGTGACAAAGAGAGAAGGAGAGAAATGGTTCTTCCTCATCCATATCCCCTTTCTTTGCTCTTTCTCATATTTTTTTAAATTCTTTTCTCTTCCTCATCTTTCACTTCCAATGAGCTTAGAGCTTCCTACTGTAGTCACTGTCTCTGAAGTCGACTTTGGTTTTTTACCTAAGTAGGAACTTCTTGTCTCTTTCCTCAGCTATTTCTTAATGTGTGAACATGTGTGTGTGTGTGTGTGTACACACATGCTACAGTGTGCATGTGGAGGTCACAGGGAGATTTTGAAGGTCAATCCTGATCTTACACCTCATTTTTTTTTTTTTTGTTTCAGCCAGGGTCTCTTGGTCACCTCTGCATGTTCACCCGTGAATTCCAGGGAATTTCTATCACTGCCTCCCTTCTCAGAATCACAATACTCTATCAAGGCTTATGCTTTTACATAGGGTCTGGGGATCTAACTCAAGTACTCAGATTTGCGTGGCAAGCATTTATCTGCCCAGCCACTCCCAAATTCTTTTTTTCTCCCTCTTGAAACTTCAATCAAAAATTCCTATTTTCACTGGGCATGGTGGTGCATGCCTTTAATCCCAGCACTCAGGAGGTGGAGGTAGGAGGATCACCATGAGTTTGAGGGTACCCTGAGACTACATAGTGAATTCCAGGTCAGCCTGAGCTACAGTGAGACTCTACCTCGAAAACAAAAACAAAAACAAAAATCCCATTTTAGGGCTGAAGAGATTGCTTAGTGGTTAAGGCATTTGCCTGCAAAGCCAAAGGACCCATATTCGACTCCCCAGAACCCATGTAAGCCAGATGGTGTTGTGTTTGGAGTTCATTTACAGTGGCTGTAGGCCCTGGTGCACCCATTCTCTTTCTTTCTTCCTCTCCCTCCCTCTCTCTCTCTCTCTATCTCCCTCTCAAATAAATAAAATAAAATTCATTTTTTTTTCCATTTTAGGTAAGACCCTATTGCTGAAGACACTGTATGCTGCCAACATAGAACAATGAGAGATTTAGCTCTCTCAGGATCTGGAATAAAGCCAGTTCCCAAAGGATTACCCCATATAGTGCTGGATAAATCTACATGAGCTGCTAGTAGAAAATGGTCAACAGTGTTGTAAGCAAGCAAGAGGACAGCTTTATACAGGAGCAGCCAGCCTGACAAGACATACACATCTGTGCAATGATGGCATTCAGCCTAGGTGGCTAACCAATGGCTTTCTGATTGGCCAAGACATCCTCTCAGTGGAAAATAACCCACCGCTATAACTGGGAATCAAGTCAGAATCCTAAGGAGACCAAGATTATGGACTCCAACAGGAATCTCTGACTACTCTTTAGCTAAAAGAGAGGCTACACCTATCAAAATCTCTAAATTCAAACAATATCTATCCCCTTCAACCCATGCCAATCCAACTCTCTATTACAGATTCTGTTCTTTTTCAGAAGGCAACAGGAACCGAGAACAACCAAAATCTATTAGAAACACAAGAAAAAATAGCTTATTCCCTGTCAGGATATGAATCACCGCTCACATATCAGTTAGGGCCCAGGTAAAACCACAAGGAAATTTGTGAGATCAGCAAGAATGCTGCTCCCACAGCAAACCTGACAGCCTGTGCCAGGGCGATGGAGATGGACACTGAGGATACTCAGAAAGCACCAGAGCAGAAATCCAGAAGATGCTGAGAGCTCAACACTGAAGGAGATAATGCAGCTACAACAATGAAGACTAAAAGTAAAGTTTCTTAGACTCCCACTGGATTGAAAATGATTGCTTAGAGAAAACTGAACTCTCAGCCACCTGCGTCTTGCTAGGTCTGGGATGCCTGGAGAAGGAAAACTTCTATGAAGAAAATATGAAAGAGGTTGTTTGGAGAGGCAGGCTTTGGGAGTGAGGAGCTGTTTGTTTGTGTTCTGTGACTGGAACTTGCTATGGAACCCTGGTTGACCTGGAACAAATTTTTCTCTCTTTTTATTTTCTTCCAGAGTGTTAGAATTATAGATACCACCCCAGCCACCCCACCTAGCTGAGCCACTAATATAATTGATGACTAAATTGAGTTGCAGAGATCTCAAAGTACACGCCCAACTTTGCAAAGTAGAGAAATGGCTATATATTTTTTTTATATTTTAGGAGGTTCATTGTATCCTAAAGGAAAAAATTCTATGCCAATGTCTTCCTCCAAGCCTTCCTGCCCAGGTAGTCTTGACAGGCTTGTGAAAGAGGTAGAAGCAAGGACTCACAGACAGCCCTGGCCACACACAATGTAGGCGTAAGTGCCACCTGCCAGAACCAGCACGCGAGGAAAACGTTCCTGCTTTGAGGCTAGTTATTGCTGTCGTCCACTGCTCTGGACACTATTTTGTTTTTAATTATTATTTTCCAATTGCTATATCCCAAATTCTCACAATTAGCTATACTGACACAAGATTACAGGATATTGAAACAAGAGGGAACAGGTGTCCTCTGTGCAGGAACAAGGGATTTACCTCTGAAGCTGCTATTAGTACTAATGGGAGCTGTGAATTTACCTTGTCTCGTTTCAGTGGGAGGAGAGAACTGGCTGGGTGATGAATGTAGATAAGATTATTCTATTCAAAACATCCCTGGCAATTTCTATTAGTTGCCATGGTTTATCTCCTTGTATGTCTTTATGAACCAGATTTTGCTCAAAATTCATCATGCTTCTTAGATTATCAACCATATCAGGTAATGTCACCAATGATAAGGACCTGCTGCTAAAATAAATGCCATGCTCTGTTCTGCATCTCAGCTTGTTGTTAATGCAGACTCCTAGGGGCTCGTACAACAGTGGGAATCCATTTATCAGCACAAAACAGCCTCTTGTTTATACACGATCACTGGGTAATTGTGTGGCCTGTGTACAAGAAGTCAAGAAAAAGAATAAGCAGGGGAGTCTGCAAAGCGGGGACAAGGAGCTGTCTTGACAACCCAGCACAATTTAGGAAGATTAACATGGCTTTTGATAAGTTGCCAAACAACCATGGAGACCAGATTTAGAACAAGACCCACTGAAGACCTTTTGGGTTCTTCATTTTCATAAAGACTTTTCAAAGGAAATTTTGATCAAGTTCTTAATAGTTGGAAATAAAATGTATCCAAAGCATAGCTAAGTGTTTTCCATGAAAGCCAAAGTAGTGTCATTTATTCTCTTTATCATACCAAGAAATTACATTCTGCAATCATAAAAAGTAAGGAGATTATTTCCCTTTTCCCATAAATCCCATTGTCTTTGGGATATATGCATAGGTTTCTTGAATCTGAACATATGCTCTTGCTAAAAGGAAGTACTTGCTCATGTGACATGACTATAGAAACGTGACAGTTCCCTGCTAAGGTCACCTTCTATCATTTGTCTCATCTGGATAAAGGCATTAAAGCAATGGTTACAGGAGAAGTATTAGCAGACAGTCCTCCATGGAGTGTTCATGGTTCTTCATATCTTGCTGGGCATGCTAGCAATGAGAAGTTATAACTAGCCTTTCCACCCAGACTTTTATCAGAATCACATTGCACTGACCAAGCTTTAAATCTAAGTCAGCTCCTCCCCATGCAATAGGCAGGCTTTCTTGGTACTGTCTATAAAAGAAATGAATTGCCCAAGTTATTGCTCCTCCAGTATGATGCACATCAGTACATGTGAGCCATCCATCCTCCCACTTCACATGGGACATGGGGCAAAAGGGGCTGATGTGCACAGACTGGAAGCATTGCTTCTTTCTATGTCATGAGTATTAAAGTGATTTGTCTCTGACAAGAGTCACATTCAGAAACAACAGGATAAATGATTAGCCTGTAAGTGGGGCAAAATCAAACTCTAGACATGACACCAGATATATTATCTGGGCATATCCAGTAAACCACTGGTAAAATAAGGGGAAAAAATGTTAGTGATGGGGTCTTGCTAAACTGTCCAAACTGGCCTTCAACTGTCTATAAACATATTAGTACAGATATCTTTACTAAATTATCTTCTTCCCCTGGCCTCTTCCTCCCTATCTTCCTTTCTTCTTTCTTTCTTTCCGTATTTTCATCCATGCCTTCTTCCTTTCTCTTCTCTCCTTCCCTCTGTTTCCAGCTCAGAGATTTAAGTGCATCTGGTCTCTTTTTTCCCCCCACCTATAAAACTAGAAGCACAATCAGCCTAGCGATTTGGAGCATCCCATCCTGTGGTTCACAGCCGTTATCTCAGGACTATGACTCAGGCAAAGTAAATGAGATTTGCTGAGGGCCAAGTACAAATAGGCACTATTCTAGAAGGTACAAATGGATGTGGAAGCAAAGAAGGAAAGATTCTTCTTTAAAGAAGTTGAGACACATGTGCAGTTTTTCTAAAGCTGTCAGGAAAAGAGCTACAGCCCATGAGCTGTGGTTTGTGAAACTGGAAAATGAAGAATTGAAGTTCTAGGGGGTCATCCTGTCCCCTTGCTAGTAGCTCTTACTTGAAATAAAGCAGATGGCAAGAATGACCTCTGATGATTTATTTTTATTTATTTATTCATAATATTTATTTGAGTGGGAGGGGGGATGGGTGGGCATGCCAGGGCCTCCCACCACTGCACACGAACTCCATATGCATCTTTTGTGCATCTGGCTCTACGTCTATACTGAGGAATCAAATCCAAGCCGTTAGGCTTTGTAATCAAGTGTTTTTAATAGTTGAGCCACCTCTCCAGACCATTTTTTATTTATTTTTGAAGTGACAAATATTCATGGTATAAAATTATGTCTTGAAAAAACATATACATTGTATGATGGATAAATTGAACTAGTTAACATATACATTACCTCACAGGTTTTTTCTATCATTTTTTGTGGTGAGAAAACTTAAAATCTACCCTGTTTGTAATGCATTATTGACTATAGTCACCATGTTATATGATATATATCTTAACTTTATTCCTACTAACTAAAATTTTGATGGTGATGATCGATTTGTGATGACTGCATGTAGCCAGGCTGGCCTGAAACCAATCTATTTATGGAGGCTTTATTCTTATAAACAGATTATTCTATTTTTAAACCAAACCATTTTGAATCCTCCTGTCACATAAAACTAAAAGGCAGGCTGGAGAGATTGCTCAGGGGTGAAAGGTGCTTGCATGCAAGCCTGCTCACCTGGGTTCAATTCCTCAACACCCACTTAAACCAAGCTGCAAAGGGGTATGTACCTCAGAGATGACCTTTGACATCCATATGTGTGCCATGCCATGAACACCCATACACACATAAGTTAACACAGGAATGAATTTAAGACCTTAATTATATTGGGACTAAGTAAATTTGAGTAATATTCCATACAATAATGAAAAGTACTGATGAAGATTAATATATTAAAACTGTGATGTGTGGGCTAGAGAGATTGCTTAGTGGTTAAGGCACTTGCCTGCAAAGTGAAAGAACCCAGGTTTGATTACCCAGGACCCACATCCCGCTACACAAGGTGGCACATGCATCTCGGATTCAATTGCAGTGGCCAAAGGCCATGACATGCCCATTCTCTTGATCTATCTATCTATATATCTATCTATCTAGAGAGAGAGAGAGAGAGAGAGAGAGAGAGAGATATCTTTCTTCTCTCTCTCAAATAAATAAAAGTAAATAATAATTTTAAAAACCATGACCTGCTGTTTAAAAAAATATCTGTAATTTTGTTTCATCTGGCATTTCTCAAGTTACACTATTTTTTATTTCTCAATTATCTTTCCATTCATTTGTTATTATGTTTTTGTTTTTGTTATGTTTTTTTGTTATGTTTTTGTTTTAGGAACACCCATCAATTTATTATAAAATTAGGAGTTCCATAGACCTCAACTAGGGACTGTTGCAACATTTTTTTCAGGTGTATTTATTTCAAACTTTTAAATCAGAGAATCCAGCAGAATAAGCAGAAAATGTATGAAAATTTTCATCTCCACAGTCTTGTCTCATAAGCATCTAGTGAGAACCTACTATGTGTCAGGCTCAGTAGAAGAGACTGAACACAAACTCAGAAGGAAAACTCCAGCAATGTTCTTCACCAAGATAGAAAAAAGTGTCAAAATTCACATGAAAAAAAATCATATGGAAGAACAGAAGGCCTCACATAGCCAAAAAATACCCTCAGCAAAAGAAATATATCCAGTGGTATCACCATACCTGATTACAAGATATACTACAAAGCCACATAACTAAAATAGCATGGTACTGGCACAAAAACATACATACAGATCAACAGAATACAATAGAAAATCTACCTCTAAACTCAAAAAAGAACAGCTACCTAATCATTGACAAAGGTCCCAAAAATAAACATTGGAGAAATGACAGCATCTTCAACAAATGGTATTAGAGGGCTGGAGAGATGGCTTGGTGGTTAAGCACTATCAAGCCTAAGGACCCCAGTTCAAGGCTTGATTCCCCAGGACCCACATTAGCCAGATGCAGAAGGGGCACACACGTCTCGAACTCCTTTGCAGTGGCTAGAGGCCGTGGCATACCCATTCTTTCTCTGTCTATCTATCTGCCTCTTTATCTCTCTGTCTGTTGTTCTCAAATAAATAAATTTTTAAAAATTAAAAATAAACAAATGGTGCTAGAGAAATTGGATAACCACATGTTGAGGAATGAAATTAGACCCACATCTCTCACCCTGAACAAAAGTCGACTCTAAGTAGGGAGAACAGTCCATGCTACTGGTGTAGAGAAAGCCTTCCTAAATAAAATCCAATACTGTTCAGGAAATTCAATTAAGACTCAACCACTGGGACCTCATGAAGCTAAAAAGCTATTGTTCAGACAGACAAACTATCAACAAAGTCAATAGACATCCCACAGAATGGAAGAAAATCTTCACCAGCTATACCTCTGACAAAGATCTAATATCTAAAATATACAAAGAACTCAAATACTAAACAATAGGGCTGGAGGAATGGCTTAGCAGTTAATGAGCTTGCCTGAAAAGCCAAAGGACCCGGGTTCAGTTCCCCAGGATCCATGTAAGGCATATTCACAAGGTGGCACGTGCATCTGAAGTTTGTTTCAGCAGCTGGAGGCCCTGGCATGCCCTCTCTCTCTCTCTCCCCCCTTCTCTCTGTCAAATAAATAAAATAAAAATAAAACATTTAAAAAAACTAAACAATAAAAAAAAAACAATCCAATCAAAAATGTGATAGAGAATTGAATAGAGAATTCTTATAGAAAGAAATAACAAATGTCCATTACACAGTTAAGGAAATGTTAAGCATCTTTAGTCATGAGAGAAATGCAAATCATAACAACACATTTAATCTCACCCAGCCAGGATGGCATTCATCAAAAAAATAGAATAAAAACAAATGCTAGTGAGGCTGTGGAGAAAGAGAAACCCATACCCACTGCTGATGGGAGTGGAAAGTGTTACAGCCACTACAGAAATCAATATGGAGGCTCTTAAAAAAGATGAAAATAGGTCTACCATTTGATCCAGGGATACCATTCCTGGACGGATACCATAAAGAGTCCGCTTTTTTACCATAGAACTATTGTTCAGCCATGTTTGTTGTTGCTCTATTCACAGTAACTAGGAAATGGAATTAACCCAGATGCCTATGAGCTGATGAATGGATAATGAAGATGTGTTACATGTACACTATGGAATTCTGTGCAGCAGTAAGGAAAATGAAATAAAGAAATTCACAGAAAAATGGATAGAGTTGGAAAAAAATCATTTTAAGTGAGGTCATGCAGGCACAGAAAGACAAGAGCTGCCATGTACTCTCTTATCTGTGGTTCCTAACTGGGGTCATTGGAGGTGAGGTCCCCCAAACAATGTAGGTCATTGCCAATATGCTTGGTTACCTGCCAGAGCCACAAGGAAAGACCCTATTGCTGAAGACACCACAAGCTATAGTCACAGCTCATAGGAGTATCATGCTGGGGGTGAAAGGGAAAATAGCCACCTCCTGCTACACTTCATAGTGCTGCAAAACCCTATGAGAACAACTGGAGGAAGACAATCACCAACAGCATGAATATGTAGGTGACCCTGCAGACTATAAAAACAATGAGCCAGTCAAGAAGTACACAGTTGTGCAATAGTGGCATGCTACCTCCGCAGGTAACCAACTGTTCTCTGACCAAGGCCTGCTCAGTGGGAGAGAACTCAGATATGGAACTGGAAACCAAGTTAGGATCCCATGATCTGAAAACTCAGATTCAGAACAAAATAAGTTCCTACTGATCTCTGAAGCATAAAAGTACACTTGCACACTAAAAAAAGAAAAAAGAAAGAAAGAAAGAAAGAAAGAAAGAAAGAAAGAAAGAAAGAAGGAAAGAAAAGTCTCTCAAATAAATTTACATACCCTATTTTAGCTCAAGCTACTTTCTCTTTTGTTTGGAGAATCTTCTTTATTTTACAGATGGCACAGAAAAGGGAGGAGAACCAAGATCCATCAATAAGATAAGAAGATATCCCATCATGGGATGTGCCACTTTGACCACATCTGCCGGGGCCCATGAGAATTTGTAGAGGACATGGCAGCATGAATACCACTCTTATTGCTAGCCTGACAAAAGTTCCATGGTGATAGTGGAAGATAACAGTGATCAATCAAAACCTATCCAAGCAGAAATTCCAAGGATACAGAGAACTCAACACTAAAGCAGACTACCAATATGCCTGCCATGGCTCAGGGAACTTTGCAGAAGATGGGGCAGAGAGATTGTACGAGCCACAGAGTGGCTCCCCACTACCCCACAGAAATTGACTGAGGCCTTCATGCCCCACTATGCATATATAACCCCACTGAGGAGGGACCCCCAAGTTGACGAAGGGATAAAATAGTATAACCTATTATAACTTATATAAAATAAAATAAATAAAGTTAAAAAGCAGAATATTACATAAAATTTAAAATCCTCCTATTCACCTTAGAAACTCTGTAACTGTCAAAACATAAAGGAGCATGTGTAGAGATGAGACAGCAGATCTAAGTGGGACCAAAAAGTTGGGGCGACCCAGAACCCCCTCCAGCTATTGCTCCTGCTGACTGGGATATGGCAGTTTCAATCCCATAAAGAAGTTCAATAGCAAAATCTATCGCACTAAGGAAATATTAAAATATTGAAAAGTCAATCCACTTCTTTCAATTTTTTTTTTAGACGTTCAAAGTAAATTCCTCTGATTACACTATAATCACAATCTCTCTGAAGACTGCTAAAAAGATTTGGCATATCTAGCCTATTTAGAACATGAGGATAATGTAATTTTGTAATAGGAAGTTTAATAATATCAGACTTACAACCCAATCTATACTCCCCCGGGTTCCAATTTGATCAGGATATAAAATCAGATCATAAACTGCTGTGTGTACTCTAAACAAAGAATGAAAGTTGCTTTGTAATGGACAGAACAAGACATGCATGTGACATGCATAATTTGTAATGGACAAAAGCAATGCCACATGTAAGAAGATGTGCATGTGGAGAATAGTGAAATCTCAAATCAGACTCAGCCAGATTTGGGTGAATCAATTCATTTCAACAAGATTTTTATGTTGCTCCTAACATTTGTGCTGTTCCTACATGCTGAGAGATATTTTTAAACACAATTGATTACATAGCATTCTTCAATCTATTTGGTTTGGCAATCAGCTCAGAAGTTGGGTATCATTTTTACCTTGCCCATAAAAAATCAAAGAAGAGAAAAACAGACATCAGCTGTAAGGACAAGTAACAGGAAGGAAAGATAAACATGATCAGAATAGCTAACCAAACTTCCTTCGAGAGCCTCAGAAGGAAAAGTGAATAAAATGTGAATAAGGGCCAGGCGTGGTGGTGTGTCCGACACAGGCAGGCCCCAGATTAAAGAAAGCCTCAACTATCAGACACGACTAAGGGCCCAAGGCTATGGTGAGTTCTCAGCAGCAGCCTGAACTGATGGACATATCTCCAGTCTCAGACCAGTGGGGAGGCTCCTGCCCCTGTTCTTGGGAGTGAGCCTGGCCATCTGGACACATCTCGCCCCTAGACTGGCAGGAAGTAGGGCCAGTCCCTCTCTAGCCCAGGACACCTGGATGTCCTGATAAGACTCGGCTAGGCTTCATAGCCCTGTGACATTTGGCCAGTTGCCTAGGAAACTCCTTATATGGTATCTGCCAGCAGCATTCCGCAGCCTATACCCCTGCTGTACCTCTTCTTGCCACTACATAGATCATCCGGCTCTCTCCCTGTATGTTGGGATGAATAGCGCTATATGCCAACTAGGTATCGGCAAGCAACCTTTGAACCCACCAATCCCCTTAGGACCCGCTTCCCTCTCTTTCTCAACTGCTTAGAAAAACTCAGTCCCCTGACAAACAAGCTGTTCTGTGAAGCTGTCTCCTGGGTGTTCTGCCCATGGCACTCACAGCTGCTCAAGACCCTGCTCCACAGTTGCCTGGACACCTCTGGGGAGCTGGTGCACAAGGGCCTCCTGAGGAACCAGGGACCGCACAGTGGTGCACACCTTTAATCCCAGCACTTGGAAGGCAGAGGAGTAGGAAGGTTGCTGGTCTAGAACTACAGAGTGAGTCCAAGTTTACCTGGGCTAGAGTGAGCTCCTGCCTTGCAACAACAAGAAGAAAGAAAGAAAGAAAGGAAGGAAGGAAGGAAGGAAGGAAGGAAGGAAGGAAGGAAGGAAGGAAGGAAGGAAGGAAGGAAGGAAGGAAGGAAGGAAGGAAGGAAGGGAGGAAGGGGGACAAGAAAGAGGAGATAGGAGGAGGGGAGGGGAGGAAAGAAGAGGGAGGGAGGGAGGAAGTGAGGGAGGGAAGAAAGACAAAAAAAGAAAAAGAACATGGGAATGCATTTTCAGTTTTACTTATTTGTTTTTGTTTTTTTTGTTTGTTTGTTTGTTTGTTTCACCTACCTGATGGCCATGGTGATAATGCATAGACTGAGGCACAAGAATAACATCGTTAGTATGTAACATCTGGGCAGAAGGAATAAGTTCAAAGAAGTGGCATCATGAAAAGGAAAAGGAAATTTTCTTCTCAACAGGCATTCTGTTTTTGTTGTTGTTGTTGTTTTTTAACTACAGATAAACATTGTGGTAAGTCTTTATAAGTATAAAAAGATTGTTAATTTCCCAGATTTATCACCAAAGCATACTAGTAAATCAGACAGAGTAAATGCCATAGTGGAGAAAGCATGTTGCAAGGCTTAGGCACTTGGTATGCACATCTACCGTTAGAAGTTCACAATGGAGTAGATCCCTTCTGGTGGGAAGCTAAAGCTAGATAAACTCTGAGCTTTGAGAATGAACCCATTTTAACAGGTAGATGAATATAAGAGGAAGAGTGGCTAGAACTGTATAATTCATTGCACAGAGAGAAGAATGAAGTCTATCTGAAATGACATAATGGATCTGAAATCATTTTTGAAATAGTTAAGCATGATACCATTGTAAAGAATTAAGCAGTACCTTCAGTCAACTCCCCTAATGTCTCTGAACCTTGGGACGTCAACTGTAAAATGGGAACAGTCATGCCTCCTTTCCCCTCTTCTATCATCAGAATCCTCCAAAAGTGTCCTCATGCATCTCTGTATTTTTTATTTCACGGTAATGATAGATATCTATCTACACTTTCAACAAGGCTTTAAGTGCACAGCGCAATGTTACTACCTAAGCACATTATATCTTATGAGAGATCTCTAGAGCATATTCATCTACAGTTTTAGACCCATTCTAGAATGTCCCTCTTTCCTCCTCTCTTAAGCCCTTTCAACCACCATCCTACCTTATCCTTCATCTTGTTCTAGATGCCTCATGTAAGGGAAAGCATGCAGTACATCTGTTTCTTACAGCTTTAAAATTATTAATCACTTTAACATGGAACTTTAATTACTCCAAAACCAAAATATGGACTTACACGTATGTCAACCAATATAAAATGAAGCTAAAATAAAAATAAAAGTAGTGTTTCAGGGCTGGGGAGATGATTCAGCAGTTGAGAGCACTTGTCATGCAAGTATGAGGGCCTGAGACTGCCACAGTTCATGTCCCCAGCACCTCACATAAACAGCTGGGTGTGGCCACACACCTCTCTAACCCCAGTCTTGGCAGGGGCAGGCCTGTGGGGAACTAGAGAATGGGAAATCACTGGGGTTTACTGACTGGAACAAAGTGATGAAAATGGCAGGTATGGGTTGATTGAGAAACTCTGTCTGAAGGAAATAGGTGGGTGACTGCTAAGAGAATGCCACAGGAGAACATCAGTGTCCTCTGCATTATCTCCTCTGACCTCCACACCTTTCTTTGTACACGGGGTATATGCATCCACACACATGTGCACACGTGTGTGTGTGCACACACACACACACACACACACACACAAACACACGCACCAGAAAAGTATCATTTACTTTTGCATTTACATTTATAGAAAAGTATCATTGATCAATAGAACCAAAGCAAAACACTTTTCACTAAAGATGCAAATAAGTAAACTCATAAAAAATATTGAAAGAGAAAAAGTGAAGTTAAATATACCTATCTAACAGCTGGATCACAATGCAGGTTCTGCCACAGCCTCAGAGAAATTCTAATGTGTTTTTACATATTTATCTGTGAGACTCTGCCATTGCATTAGCATTCTTCAAATTATTTTTACATTTAAATTGATTTCAATTACATAGACATTTCAAAACATTAATATTCATTTGAGATATTTCTGATATCTTCTCAGTGTGCTAAACTTTTTCAGGCACTGGTTCATAATTAACCCACTCCACATGTATCTGCTAGAGAACAACCCTATGAAATTCTGATTAGCGTAAGAGCCTTTTTGCATATGCTCAGAGTTCCTAAATTATACAAGTTGCGCTGACAGAGTTCACACATACATAGTGTTCCACTGAGCCTGAACCTTCAAACGACTCTTCCACTCCTTGAAGATAAGTAACATACATACGTAAGAGAGGCTCACCAACAGACTGCAACCTAGACTATTGTGAGATAGTATAAAAGAATTTTGTTGTTTGGGGAGTGAAAAACAGAGAAACTGAGGATTGACGGTGGAGAGAAAAAGAACTGCAGCCCTTGCCGTACAGCCTCTGAAAGCCTCCGTATGAAAGTTACAGACTTCCTATGCAAATTTATAAACAAACAACAAAACGCTTGATGTGTGCAGACTCAGCATTTGAAACGTCAAAAGTCTGAGGCAGCACGACCCATGAGCATTTGATATAAATGATCTCGTAGTGACAAAACTTGAACATTTGAAGCATTTAGCAACATTTTCACTGAACATCAAATGTTATCTGGGACACAGGAACATTAAAGAAAATAATAGAACCAGGAGTGGTGGCACATGCACGCCTTTAATCCCAGCACGAGGGGGGCAGAGGTAGGAGGATCACTGTGGGTTTGAGGCCAACCTGAGACTACATAGTGAATTCCAGGTCAGCCTGGGCTAGAGTGAGACCCTACCTTGAAAAAAAATTAATTAATAGTAATAGTACATAAAACAGTATATAGACAGTATTTTAGAAAGAAAAGTTGTAAGTGTTAGCACCTCATTTAGACTTCCAAACTGTGAACAAAACGTTTGGGGCTGCCTTCCTCATGAGGACTGGCCTAACAGGAGTGCAGCAACACTGCATCCTAGTTTGCCCTGTGCTGGGAGAAGATCAACCTTGACATGCTCAGCTGCGGCCCAGCATTGTGGATGAAGTGCAGGGATCTGTGGGAGAGAATTTGAATCTGTGCTCCAATTGAGGTATGATCTTACCTGAGGACTGGAGTTTTCAAGTTGTATTAGAACAGAGGCACTGGTCCCGCAGCTCCAATGGGAGCAGAGTCCCTGACTGGTGGATGGTGAGTAAGATCCAGTGGGCTTGGCAGCGACCACACAGAGGTCCCTAGTCAGGTGCAGTCATGACCAACATGGTCAGAGGTTTTGCCAGTTGTCCACAAAGCAAAAAGGGACATTGCTGCCCTGTGGACCTAACTGACAGGTTTCACCCAGCCAGGGAACCCAGAGGAAATAACAGAGGAGATCTCAGGGAGGAATCTCCTAGCAAGGCTCTGTCATGGACCGCAGTCACTGGCCCAGGTGGTTACAGTGTGTGCCCATTTAACAGATGTAAACGCTGCTGTGCCTAAATTTGGCCAAGCTCACACAGCTGGGCGTTTAATTGTTTTTCTAGCTCAATGATTAGGATGTATCTCAATGTGATCTCTCTCGTTCTCTGTCTCCCATATATACACACATATATGAACTATATGGCTGTGTGTGTGTGTGCGTGTGTGTGTGTGTGTGTGTGTGTGTGTGTGTGTGTGTGTGTGTTGAACTATTTCCTTTTAAAGAAAAACTCTTGGGTGCACAGAAGCATCTATTCCTCTATTGCTTTCAAGTTTAATATTCTCTTACTTCATGTTTTACAATTAATTATATAAACTTTTTCTAATCCTTTACAGGATTAGGTAGGATTGTGAACAAATTCTATTTCTGGGAGAAAAGATATCATAAGTTTCAAATGATTGGCCTTTTCATGAGGCTTCATATTATGGGCTTTTAAGGATCTGTGAAGAATCTATGTGGGTCAATCCAAAGACAATTTTATGGTCTATCAACTGGTTTCATTAAAATAACAGGAAATAAAGAACATTTTCTACACTATATTGCTTTGAACATGAAAAGTTCAATTATCTGCCCTTGATGGGCATCTTCCACTATATTGTGAACTTACACATTTATGTACATGTCAAATAAAGTTGATGTAGCCGGGCGTGGTGGCGCACGCCTTTAATCTCAGCACTAGGGAGGTAGAGGTAGGAGGATTGCCATGAGTTCGAGGCCATCCTGAGACTCCATAGTGAGTTCCAGGTTAGCCTGGGCTAGAGTGAGACCCTACCTCGAAAAGCCAAAAAAAAAAAATAATAATAATAATAATTAAAAAAAAATAAAGTTGATGTGACAAGGTTATTCTCTTAGAATTATATATATTCTTCTTTCATAGATTCTTTTTTAAATTATTTTTATTTATTTATTAGAGAGACAGAGAGGAAGAGAGAGATAGAGATAACATGGGAATGTCAGGGCCTACAGCCACTGCAAATGAACTCCAGACACATGCACCACCTGGTGCGTCTGGCTTTATGTGGGTCCTGGGGAATTGAACCTGAGTCCTTAGGCTTCACAGGAAAACACCTTAACCATTAAACAATCTCTCCAGCCCTTTCATAGATTCTTATTCTAAACCTCTTGTGAGATAGAAATAAGCATATCTAAAAATAATGTCTGAGTCACCAAGAAATTTGTCAGCATATTTAATGTAAAAGAGAATTTTTTTCTAAAACAAATACGTAAATCCAATCACCAAGGCATTTTTGAGGAAAGGAGGCCAAAAAATGTTTTCTCATTTTTCATAGCCTGACAATATAGACAATAATAAATTTCAATTAGATAGGCTGGGATTCATTGAATTACAGCTGTGGTTGCAATACCATGTAAATAGTGCTGGCTAATATAAACTTGACTTCTGCATTTCTGCTTTCTTTTATTCATTTATCTATGGAACTTGACTATAATCATATGTCATGATTCCTTTGGAGAATAAAAATAGTCCTCAAATAATTTACATTTGGATTTCAGACTTTCTCCACACTTCTGTGTGAAGCAGGATGCCTGGCCTAGTTCAGTGGAAGTTAACTGGCAAGCCACAACCATCCCCTGTAAAAGGAGTTTCCATCTTTTACCACGTTTTCAATATAGGCAACCAAGGCTACCAAGTCCTAAGAAAAATAAGGAAAAGGATAGGTGCTGGGAATTTGGAAAAATGCCCTCCAAAAAATCCCATAGTAAATCAGCTTTTGCCTCAGTTAAAAATAAAAAAATAAAAAATAAATAAGAAAAAGATGGCCCCCATCAGTGGGATCTAAGGATTTGCCTACTGTCACATTTCAGACAGAAGGATAACTAATACAAGAAGTCCACTGTTTAACACCCTGTCAGACATGCCTGAGGACTAGAGGTCAGGAAATATAGCCTCTGGCTCTCAGGATTTTGCTACCAGCATGGATTCTGAAATCTGCAGTGGCAACAGGGAAAACAGTGCTGCCAATCAGAGCTGCCGCCAGCACACATCTGGGTTGTGACCTGGACAATGTCTGGAAGCCCTGTAAAACTGCACTGCCATGGAAACCCGCTTGCTGACCAAGAAGAGCCAGGGCAGAGAAATAGACATCTGCTTCTCCCCCCACTCCCTTCCAATCTCATCCAAGTATTAGTAACTGGAAAAAAGGGAAAAAAGAAGATATGTGGCTTCCCTTAAATAACAGACTGGACTTCCTAGGCAGCATCCAGGCTCACTGTTATTAAAAGGATTTATGGCAGGAAATGGCTCTGGGATCTCCTAAGAAGTTCTTACTGTTGGCAGCCAAGGGGGTGCATTTTGAACCACTAGGGGTTTAAGCTTGGTTCATGCACATAGCAAGCTGAAACTGGAAGCCTATTTGCCACCAGGTCCCACTTTGAAAAGAATAGTTGAACCTGTTGAGTATGAACTACAATGGCACAGCTCTCAGAGATAGTGGGAGCCATCCCTGACTGAGGGATGAGATCAGCCTCCATCATGGAACTGCACATGGATCTGCAAGCAGATGCTTATGCTCAGCAGTGAATTCTGCCAAACCAATTTGTCTCAGTGGTTACGTGAAACAAAGACAATGGTGACTAAGTCAAGTCTCAGGCTCTGCTGGTGAGAGAATTGGAAGCAAGATCTTCTCCGTAGATTATTATTCCCTGGAGTTCAGTCACAATTCAGAAGTAAAGGAAAACAAACAATCAGAAGAAACTGAGCATCCTACTGCTTCCAAGTTATATAGGAGTTGATTTTAATTTGGACATTTTTAGCGTCCACATATAGGTGATACACTGAAATCATTGTGGACTGTTTTCCAAAGCCGATGAGCTACATTTTTCGTCCTTTACAAAACTGGGGGGAGGTAGTAGAAATGACTTTAGGTGCTGAATAGCAGCTGGATGAATTGTGACTGGGCACATGCAAGAACGCTGAACTCAAAGCCAACAGCAGGGAAGGTGTGGGCTACCTGATATATGTGACAGAAGCCCTGGAGACCATAACTTAGTGGCCCAGGTATCTCTTGAGGAATTGATAATGGGACATGACATGACAAAAACCATGGCCTCCTGGCTCCTCCTAAACTTTATGATGCTTTACAGGCACTGTTGGCCCACTACGTCAGCAGAGGAGTTGTTGCTCTGAAAAGAGAACTGTACCAGAGAAGCACCAGTCACAGCAGCAGGGAGATGTGCCGTCATGGAAATGGGAGAATTAATTTATACTGACTATTGGGACACTCACTTAGCATTCCTTTTGTACCCAGCTCCCAGAGTACTGGCTCTGAGAACCACATCCTCCAAGGAAGACAACCACAGAACACCTCCTGGTCAACACAGCTGGTCTAGAGAAGATCTTTCAAAGGTTCGCACAGAGTATTTTCCCAAGGAAATATACTGGCCAAGTTGCTCTGAAGCCCACTCTTCACACAGAACAAGCAGACACACACGAGAATACACCAGGTCACACGTCAGGTGCCACATACCACATGCACAGATCTCTCAGACAGAGCTGATCTTCACTATGAATGGCCAACAAAGACTTGAAGCAAACCCCCAAATGACAGTGTCCAAAAGAAATACTCATAAAAAGAAATATGAAGAAAAACAATGACTACACAAACAAAGTAAATTTAGCCAAGTAAGGTGATGCATTCCTTTAATCCCAGCACTCAGGAGACAGAGGTGGGGGGATCAGCATGAGTTCGAGGCCATCCTGAGACTACATAGTGAAATCCAGATCAGCCTGAGATAGAGTGAGACCTTACCTCAAAAAAACAAAAGTAGATTTAAAAGACAGTGATATCCTTTACTTGGGAGATGGAGACAAGAGGATCAGAAGTTCAAGGTCATCCTCTGCTTCATAGTGAAGGCCGGCCTGGCTTACATGAAACCCTGTTTCAACAACAAAGGAGAAAAGAAAGGAAAAGTTAAGAAAGAAAAGACAGTAATCATATTCTTAGAGAAATAAGAGCTATTAGCTCAATGAGTCAGAATGACATTTATTGTCACTAGGGTAACATTTAAAAGTCATATTTAAGTTAATTGTAATAGAATAACCTGGACAACCAGATGCATTAATACCATATATGTGCATTCCCCACAGTTCAATTAGGAATGGAGCTCTGTTCCACATCACGATTCTGGGTCCCAGTCAGTTTTTGTTTCATGTCTTCACCAACCTTTTGGTTTTAGAGTTCCACCAATTCATCTGTGAAATGATGAAAGAAATAGTAAAGTGGGCATCCATAGGTCTGAATTCTTTGGCCAACAACATGCTAACCTTATTTATGTTCACTTTCTACAAGGAAGACGAGAGGAGAGCTTGTAAACATGGGCCCAGGGGAGGTTGTCGCTTCACATCAGCCAAATGATTTGAAGGAGTGAGGTGTAAATCTCTATTTGTGCCACATTACTCTTGTGTGTGGGGTGGGGATGGGGTATGTGCCACACTTTGAAAATGAGCAAGATGAAAAGATGATTAGAGGATAAATAAAGTAGTTTTGAGAACATGAAAAGCTGGGATGCCATTATTAAATAATCAGTATAGGAGAAGATAGAATTGAAACAGATTACAAGAAAGTGCACTATGCAAAGTGATGGGAAAATAGGACATAAACATGTTAAAGTTGAAAATTAATCTATCATTGGCTATTTGACCAGTAGCCAAATAAGAAGTATTCATGAATGAAAAATGGAATGAAAGTGGGAAATCAAATAATTAAACAAGATCCAAATCATTTGTAGTTAGGGTATTTAAAGTATTTTAAATGCTTTAAAGGCAAAGGACAACATTTCACACAGGAATTAAAATAACACTAGACTTTAAAAACTACATTAGGGACCAGAGGAAAGAGGAACAATATAGTCAGAATTACAAGAAGATCTAATTTTCAACCAAGCATTCTAGACACAACTACACTAACAATGAAGAGACTTTCAAACATGGAATGTTTTGAAAAGTTATCTCTCTCATGCTTTCTTTCAAAAACTGTGTTCCAGGCTGGAGAGATGTCATAGCAGTTAAGGCATTTTTGCCTGGGAAGGCTGAGGACCCAAGTTTGATTCCACAGAACACACGTGCCACATATGTCTGGGGTTCATTTGCAGTGGCTGGAGGCCCAGGTGCACCCAGTCTCTCTCTTACTTGCTCTCTCTAATAAAAATAAATAAAATGTTTTAAAAAACAAAAAAACTGGGCTGGAGAGATGGCTTAGCGGTTAAGCGCTTGCCTGTGAAGCTTAAGAACCCCGGTTCGAGGCTCGGTTCCCCAGGTCCCACGTTAGCCAGATGCACAAGGGGGCGCACGCGTCTGGAGTTCGTTTGCAGAGGCTGGAAGCCCTGGCGCGCCCATTCTCTCTCTCCCTCTATCTGTCTTTCTCTCTGTGTCTGTCCCTCTCAAATAAATAAATAAAAAATTAAAAAAAAAAAACTGTGTTCTACCAGAATAAGGAAAAGAGTGGGGAAAAAAAAAAAAAGAAGAAAGAAAAGAAACCTAGGGAAATGGGACACAGCATGAGATAGGAAGAGAGGAACTCCCCAGAATGAAGGACAACAGGATCACAGGACCGCTGAGCCTCATCCAGACACCTTATGGGAGCAGAGACATGCCTCCTTCAAAAGAGGAAAGTGATGGTGCACTATGGTACTGACGTCATCATGGTAGAGTAGTTAAGTAGCTAGAGGAAACTTAACACAGTTGGATGGTAAGGGTAGTTAGCAGTGGCATTACCATAGAAATACATTTGACTTAAACTTGTCTGGGCAAATAAAAACTATGAAAAGGTGAGCAAAATTAAAGGACATAAGAACATGGGTAATACACTAGTAATAGATAACTAAGTCCTTAGATATAGTTGAAGATTTTGCAAAGTGTCTAATTCTGCCTAAAAACAAATACATTGATTATTTTAAATGTTAGCAGTTTATCTTGCTGGATATTTTAGGGACACGTCTTATGTGCAAGCAGAAATGACCCTTGTTGCCAGTTTGTAGATCAATTCATACTTCCTTTCCAGTTATGGTCTATGTTTCATTCTCTCTTAATCACTACCTTTAATATGCAAAATTGAATTGAAATCATTTAGTGGCTTCTGAAAAGCATGTAGGCAACATTTTCACACTTTTATTAAATTTTTGAAGTTTCATATGATGGCCTTTGATGAAAGGTATTGGCGATTCTCTGTGAATGTTCTGCAAAATAAAATTAATCTTTAATAATTAAGAGAGGAGTGGCAACTTGGAACTCTATGAAAGTATGACATTTACCTATCCATCTGGCATAATTTGTGCCCGCCATACCAATTTACAAATGTACAAATTTACAATGTACAAAATTTAACAAATAAAACAAGAGCATTTCTACAGTAAGTCTAAAAAATGAGCCATATTACTTTGTCCTGGTTTACTAAGTCTCAGGCATCAATTTTCATACTCTTACCACAGAAAAACTTGCATGAGAGGAAGTTGTAACACCTATGGTATTTAAATCATGGATTTTTCACTTGGCTATCTTACTGCTAAAGGCACAAAAATCTCTCCTATTTCTACATATCATAGTTTGGTCAGATAACACAGTAGTAGGCAGTCATTAAAGGGAGAGTTTTGTCTTTTGGGAGAGTTTCCCAAAGGCCAACTTGCAAATCACACATCTGAGAGTTGCCCTGGAGTATTTGTTAAAAATGCTAATTCCTGAATCCTGCCCAAAAAAAATGACTAATTTGAAATCTCCAGGTCTGAAAATCTAATTTTGGAATCTCAGAAACCTCCCATGTACTTCTCACATGGATGGAATTTAAAGATGTTCTGACTGAGTCTGTAGATTTGAATATGAGAGCATTCCAATGTCTTGGCACCACAATGTCCAAGTAAAGGCAAGGGTCTCTCATGCTTAGAAGCAGCCTCTAAGGGAAGGGAAGTAAACCTTAAAGACATAAGTTCCCAAGGGGCTAACAATCACATTGTTACGACAGAAAACACGCTCCTTCGTTTTATGCTGATAAAGCTATAGATGGTGCACAAGCATTCTCACTTCTGTGGTGTTGTTTGATAATTACTACAACTAATTTCGTAAGCTTTGATCTTTTTAGGTAAAACATTTAAATAAAGCATCAAGAAGAGAGTGTTGCCGGGCGTGGTGGCACACGCCTTTAATCCCAGCACTTGAGAGGCAGAGGTAGGAAGATCACTGGGAGTTCAAGGCTACCCTGAGACTACAGAGTTAATTCCAGGTCAGCCTGGACCAGTGAGACCCTACCTTGAAAAACCAAAAAAAAAAAAAAAAAAGAAGAGAGTGCTTTGACATCTTGAAGACTTGAGGTTAAGAATAGCTGCTTATAAGATGAAACTCACCCCAATTTATGCAAGATGGGGACTATACTTTCCTCTCACAATTGAGTAGCCCATACCTTCTTCAAGGACCTTGCTTCTTTGAGGAACCTGACCTACCATCCTAAGACTATCTGTGGGCTTGTGCTTACATGGTGATGACTAGACATCAATTCATTATATCTATCCTGTTCTAGGCAGTAGAAAGAACCAGTGAAAATGTGTGCTTATCAAGGGAGACAGATTCCTATCCAAGGTACATTCCTTTTAATCCCTATGCAGCAACCTCAAGCCTTGTTCCAATTAATGGTTTCAATTAGGTATCCCAATAAACAAGAAATGTAGTTTGGGCTGAATGCACTTCAATTTCCAACAAAACTGAAGTTCCATTACATAAAAAGAAGAAGAGAATGGATACTGGATCGGCTGAAAGTCAAGATTCTATCCTATCGTTAATATTTGGTTAAGAGAAATGTATCCCTCTTCCCTGGGCCCCAGTTTTCTCATCTGTAAAACAGGAAACCACTATTCACTTCTCAAAACGGTTATAACATTTACAGAGAGCATGATCTAAAAGACTTCATAAATGGAGGCTGAAGAGATGGCTTAGCAGTTAAGGCGCTTGCCTCAAAGCTTAAGGAGATATGTTCCACTTTCCAGATCCCAGTAAGCCAGGCACACAAAGGTGAGGCAAGCATAAGGTCGCACTTGCTCACTAGGTGACACAAGCTTCTGGAGTTCCATGATTGTAGTGGCTGAGGCCCTGGCATACCAATTCCGCCCGCCCCCCCCCCCGTCTTTGTCTCTCTAAAAAAAAACTTTAAAAGTAAATAAAAGATGATGTGCAATAAAGATTTAATAAATGAAATAATTTACCAAGAGAAATCTTAACTTCTAAAATGAAGGGCAGGTTAATTTTCTGGCCTCTATCCAATACTGGAGCAGGGTCATATTGCCTTGCCAGCACAACTCAACTATATTATCCTATGTCATTTCATTGATTAGGCTTGAACAGACTCTCACAAAGTCCATCAACTACTAAAGAAAACTAAGTATCTGGGAATGATGGAAATTACCAATAATGAAGAGGTTGTCTAAGCACATATGCTGGGGTCATGCAAATTCATGTAAACCTTACTCTTCTTCACCAAAACCATGGCTTTATTAGCCTAAGAGACATTTTACCTTATGTACATGCTACATGTCCTAATAAAAATTGCAAGCTTGGACTTTTACAGTAATGTTTCTACAAGTAGAGTCAAGATGTAATCATAGTTATCCCACTATTGTATCTTTATTTCTCTTCTTGTTTCTGTAGATTGAGAAAAAAAAAATACCCACAAAAAGGTCCCTTTACAACATGCATGTCCTTTTGTGATGCAGTTCAGAACTTTCCCATCACAGCTTGGAGTCTAGTCCCCCACCTGTTGAATCTAGGCTCGCCTTGGGTTCATTGGGGCAGACATGACATGTCTTATACAAGACTAGCTAGGTCTCAATGGGATTTAAAGATCTGGTTTCATCTGCATGAAATAACCATGAAAGACAGTGAGTCCAGACCATATGGAACAGATCTCTGTACGCCATAGAACAGTCAGAGTTGCCAGGTAAGTCAGCTAGGCCATCCTCATCCTCATGGTCCAGGAAACATCCTGACGAAATATGCAGCTACAGAGGTGAGCCCAAAAAGAATGATGACACAACCATTGTGCAAAATGGCAAGAACTTGTAAGGCATTGCAATCTGAGCCTTGAGGTAATTTCCTATGCAGAGCAAATCATAATTTTTAGAGAAATATATTCAGGCTTTTTTTGTTTGCTTGTTCTTTCAAGGTAGGGTCTCACTCTGGCTCAGGCTGACCTGGAATTCACTATGTAGTCTCAGGGTGGCCTCGAACTCTCAGCGATCCTCCTACCTCTGCCTCCCAAGTGGTGGGATTAAAGGCGTGCATCACCTCGCCCAGCTATTCAGGCTTTTATTTACCTTCCTGTTGTCTTTCACCTTGATATACAAGAGATTTAACTAATTAAACAGTTCATCAAAAAATTAAAAAGCCTAATTTCCAAAATGTAAACTGTGTGTTGGGGAAGGTAGACATAGCCCTGAACATGGTGGGTCCTTAATAATAACATGTAAAATGAAAGAATGAGCTAGTCATGTGTGAACTACCCTAAACTCAATAAAGATCCAGGGTTTATAATCTGCTTCACTAAAATCTCCACCAGCATTAATCTTACAGCGCCATCTACTGGCACATCAGATAATTTTGCAAAAGCCAAGCAGAGGCGAATTCTCACTTCATTTCGATATGACAATAACCCAATATTTCTTAATAACCCATGCATATGTCTTTAAAAATGAAATCATATAGGTACACTATTTCCCCTACATTCTTTATTTTTATAGTAGAATGCGTTTCAGTACATCGTTCTGTTTTTGTGATGAAAAAAGCTACCTGAGATCCCCCTGGGCCCACAGAGAGAGAGGGGGGCTCATTTTTTCCTCTCTGGAGCTAGCAGCAGCGTTTTCTGATCTTCAGACAGAAGGCAGCTAGAATGAGGAGATAAACCACCCCTCCCACATCAGCCAGGACCCAGGTGAAACCATAGAGGAATTGGCAAGATGAGCAAGAGTGCTGCTTCAATGGCAAACCTGTCAACCAGTGCCAGGGTCATGGAGACACACACTGAGGATACTCCAAAGGCACCAAAGCAGGCATCAAGAACCTGATGAGAGCACACCACTAAAGTAGACTTAAAACAAACCCACCATGGCTCAGGGAATTTTGTGGAAGAGGAGATGGAAAAAAATGTAAGAGTCACAGAGTGGAAGGGAATGTCCAGAGGCACTGCCCTCACCCCTTACAATGACTGACTGATGTTCTCACATCTCAGAAGCCGCAAACTTGGGGGGAATCCCAGCAATCCCACTGAGGATGTTCCTCAGTGGTATGAGGGCAGGGAGGAGGGAAATGATGGTACTAACATATGATGTATCCATACAACTTTCTTTTTGTTGCTGTCAATTTGTCAAAAATGGAAGTTTTGATCAATTTGATTGGAGGAACTGAAAACTCAGAAATGTAAGTGAAGAAATTAAACTATTTCTCAGTTGTTGGTTTTTCCGTTCCAATCCAGAATGTCTTTTTACAGCATAATTAACAAAAGGTAAATTAAAAATTTCTCTAGTCCAACATTCTAGAAAAAAAAAAAGAAAAAGAAAAAGCTACCTGAGCAAGGAATGGTGGTACACATCTTATATGCCAACACTTGGGAAGTAGGAACAGAAGGATCCAGAGTTCAAGATCAGCCTCAGATACATGGTGGCTCAAGATCAATATTAGTACATGAAACCCTGTGTATGTGCATACATATACATATATATGTATACATATATACATGTATAAATAAAATTATATATATAACCTTTCATTGGAGAAGATTCCCAATACTCATATGGGTTATTTCTAAACTCACTATTGTAATCCATTCCACACTGTTGGGATGAACATACAAACTAGCCACAGCTTAGAGAGAAAGGGATTTATTTCAAGCTTACAGACCCAGGGGAAAGTTCATCTATGGTGGACGAAGCAGGCTCCCATTCAAAAAACCAAGCAGAGAAAGAAACCACCACCAGCCAGCAAACACCAAGATGGCCAGCACAAAGCTGCAGGAAGCTGGTCTCCACAGCTCAGACCTCTCTGCAGATCTGGAATTTAAATCCTCTCACCAAAACACCTTTAGGCTGAATCTACTCTCAGTGACATCTCCTCCAGCTAGACATCTGGATAACTAAGTTGCAAACATAATAAAACACCTGGGTTGGGCTGGGGAGATGCTTAGCATTT
Organism: Jaculus jaculus; assembly: GCF_020740685.1. Classification (NCBI taxonomy): domain Eukaryota; kingdom Metazoa; phylum Chordata; class Mammalia; order Rodentia; family Dipodidae; genus Jaculus; species Jaculus jaculus. Next base: position 148,791,487 of record NC_059105.1, on the reverse strand, counting down.
GCCTGCAAAGCCAAAGGATCCTGGTTCGATTCTCCAAGGCCCATGTAAGCCAGATGAACAAGGGGCACATGTGTCTGGAATTCATTTGCAGTGGCTGAAGGCCCTGATGTGCCCATCCTCTTTCCCTTTCTCTCTCTCTCTCTCTCTCTCTCTCTCTCTCTCTCTCTCTCTCTCTGTCTCTCTGTCTCTCTCAGTAATTAATTAATTAATTAATTAAATATATTTTAAAAACCTCAGTCTAAGGAGAACATACATTCAAACTACCACACACTCTCATATTAAAAAATGTACCTAATTTTCATGTTATATCTAGCTGGTAGTAGAAGTCCACAGGAATTTACATGGCTCAAAGTTAGGTGTTTAAGGAATATTTTTTTGAGAATTCTTTTTAACCATCTCAACAAAAGCTCTATTAATTATTTTGTGAAATATTTCCAGGCTGACCTCACTCTGCCTGTGTTCTATAATTTAACTTTAGCCCATCTGGAATAAAACCAGTTGCCTTCCTAGGAATATTTTGACCTTGTGCACAGAATCTCATCAGGCACACAGCCACCAGATGTCACAAGGCCTTCCAGTCAGACATGAGAGCCGTGGCAAGGACGCTTCTCCCCGCACTACTAGGGTGCATGAGTGGAACCTACAGGGCCGTGCTTCTCCCCAATGAGATAGTTTGAATAGATAGCCCTCCCCCAATATGTTCAGTGTTTTATTAGTTTTTAGTTTGCAACTGCAGCTACCTGGCTGGAGGTGGCATCACTGGGCAGGTTTGGTGGTAGGTCTGCGATGTCAATCTAAAAATATGCAAAGTGTGCCTAGTTGGAGTTCCTGGAGTGTGCTGTGTGGTGTGGCTTTTGGACTTGTGACCTCTCTGTGTGTGTGTGTCTGGTCCTTTTAAGAGGGGGCCAACTTCTTCTGCCATTATGGATCTGTTAAGTTTCAATACATCCCTTCCTCCATAACCGTGCCTAGTCTGGAAGTTCAGCTCAGTGAACCTGAAGCTGTCTGCTACAACTTCAGACCACTGGAACCTTTAAAACGGCATTTTAAACAAGAAACTTGAACAAAAACTCAGGGATCCTTTTATGAAAACTGAGTTCATCTATATTTGGGATCTCCTTCTCTAAAAGTTGTTTTTTTCCTTTTGCTGTCATTGTGTGTTTCTGTTAGTAGAAAATTATATGGCAGCCATTGCTTGTAAAAAGAAGAGTGTGGTTAGCATGCCTTGTAACAAACACTGGCTTTCACAAAGGCGTCTTTCAACTCGATGAAATTGGGTGGGTTGTAAACACTCTTAAAAGAACACTGTATCAATTGATTATTGACACACAGTTTGTATACTTGAAATTCTTACCAATAAATTTTCTTTAAAATATTTCCAAATAATAGTGAGGGACAGGACTGGAAATATGCCACAGTAAGGTTCTTGCTTACAAACAATGCCCAGGTTTGATACCCCAGTATCCTTGTAGAGTCAGATGAACAAGGTGGCACATGCATCTGGAGTTTATTTGCAGGAGAAACAGGCCCTTGCATGCCCATTCTCTCTCTCTTTCTCTCTCTCAGAAATAAACATTTTCTTTTTTAAGTTGGTAAGGTCTGGAGAGATGGATTAATGGTTAAAGCACTTGTCTGTAAAACCAAAGGACCCAGGTTCTATACCCCAGGACACACGCAAGCCAGATGCACATGGTGGCACGTGTGTCTGGAGTTGGTTTGCAGTGGAAGGAGGCCCTGGTGTGCCCATTCTCTCTATCTATCTATTTGCCTCTTTTCTTCTCTCTTTCTATCTCAAATGAATACAAATAAAAGAATTTTTTTTTAAAGTTAGGGAAGGGGTAAGAGAGACAGGGAGGCAGAGATGCAGACAGAGATAGAGACTGAAAGACTCTTGGAAGTTTGCCTGAAAGTTACATTATGCCTTCATTCGTCCAACATTCTACAATGTACCCTTAGCCAAGCAACATCATGAGAGGAAAAGGCATGTGTGTGCCATGATGTTAACCAGTACAGAATTTCTTTTACTTTAAATAACCATCTTCCACTGTTATAGCCTCCTGAAATCTCCTCCTAAGTGGTCTGGTCATGTTAATTTTTAAATACTTCTATTGCATTCTCCATAGACAAACTTTTGATTTTTTAAAAATGAAAATGTTAGCTTGCCACTTGTTTGCTTAACATTCATGGGGGTGGCTTATGCTGCAAGGCATATTTGGATATCCTATAAACCCTTGATAACTTCCTAATGTGCGTCAGATAAAAGACAATCATTAGTATTCTTCAAGAGTCTTCAGACAGTACTTAATACAGTGTGTGATATATACCTAGGATGCTCTCTGTAAAATGTACTTATTATTTTTATGTTGTTTAAAATGTAAAGTGGCTGACCTTTGAATACTTTAGAATACCTTATGTCAATCATGAAATTAAAAACAGTTAATGAATTCATACTCTGGCCAAGAGAGTGACCAATGTTTGCTACTCATTGTGAAACATAGAGCTAGCTTAATGAACTCCGAAACTGTGAGACTCTTTCATTCCTTCATGTTTGTTTATATAAGTAAGTAAACTGAAATCAAGAAAGTTAATGATTTATTTCTACCCACACCATTTGTTGGAGAGAAAATAAAATTTAAAAACCTGGAAAAAGATTTCAATTTCTTTTACTTACAGTGTTCCAATGCTTCCTCTCACTATCCCTCAGCAATGTCCTCAGAGCCAACACTTACAGAGTATCTGGTAAGTATATGCCAGTAGTGTTCAGACCCAAATGCCTATCCCAGGGAAAGGTGGGAAACACCCTCTCTGAGATGAGTCTGCCTTCCTTGCATTCATTCAGCAGCATCTGTGCTTACCAGAAGGGACTGCAAAGAGATTACCTATGTATTAGAAGATTGTTAATATATGGTATTAAAAATTAATTCCATTTCTGAATATAAATTGAATAAGAGGGGAGCTTATCAACCATCTGCTACTTAGTTTCCTGTTGTCCTGATTACTTATATTTATGCTAATGAAAAACCAGCCCTCAGGGCTCCACAAATCTCTCATTTGTCTCTCTTCCTCATGCACCTACCCAGGGAAAGGGACTCACATTAAAGTTAGAAAGTTACAAATTTTATTTCAGTAGAGGAGTGTAAGGAGAATGGATCAAGGCCTGAGGAAGAAAGAGATCCGGTGTCCTAAAAGAATGTCCCAAGTATTGATGGCTTTGGGTTGGGGAGACAGGTATCTTATGATTTAGTTGAGAAATGAGCTTTGAACTTGTATCTGAATCCTGGTTTCCTCAAGTTGAATTCTGCTGTTAATTCAGTGGGCTTGCACTAGTCCTTCCTTTGTCTTGTCATGCATTTCCTCACCTCTAAAGCACCTCCCATGACTGCTCTGTAAATCTGGAACATAATTTTCACCCACTATATGATGAGAAGTTTTCACATCACTTCAAACAAACAAACAAAAAAAGCTCAATTACCTCAGCTTCTGAACATATTGCTAAATCAGCCCCTCTCTTAATTGTTATTGACAAGCCATACAAAACTTTTACCTTTAGAAAGGCTAAATATTTGGAAGAATACATTTCCTATATCTTCTTTTGGTAAATAAAAGGAATGTTGTGAGCAAAAGAGGATCCATTAGTCATTCATACATTACCACATCAAAGAAATGGCAATATTTAATACATAAGCTTTACTGGAAAGGTGAAAGAAAACAAAAATTTTCTTGAATGCTACATGCATTTTATCAAATTACCATATGTTTCATGTTCTTTCAGTAGTACAACGCATATAAACAGAACCAATGGTTCTAAACACCTGTCTCATTAATGGAGCAATTTTTTAGTGATTCAGTAAGTAGACAAAAGGCAGTTATAAGGGATCTTTCTACTGCCTTCTTGAGCATCTCCTTCTGCAGAGCACTTCAAAGGGAGGCATTCTCTATGTGTGCATTTATAACACTCACCCTCAGAATGAAAACCATCATAAAATGCATAAGGATCAAGGGCAAAGCAAACTCGTTTCTACATTTGTAAAAGTAACATTTTGAAGGACTCAATTAACAACTTGGTTGTTAACAATTGTGGATTTAATGAATCTTCAGTGCAGAACTCTTCTTTGAATAACTGGTTGAATTCTCCACAATGAACAGATAGGCTAAATTACATCATCCAAGGAAACTTCATTCTAAATCACTCTTACAAACTGTCACTAAAATACTAAGTTTGTGAAGCACAGTTGCAAGGTATAGTTATTAACCTAAAGCAAACACTCATGCATCTTTCTAACAGGTGTATTCATTACTTTTCTCTTCACTGTGATCTTAATAAAAGCAACTTAAGAAAGGAAGACTTTCCTTGGCTTACTGTTCAAGGAGATACAGCCCATCATGGTGGAGAAATCATGGTGATGGAAGCATGAGGTAATGGGTCACATCACATCCATAGTCAGGAAGCAGAAACTGATGAATGCTGGTACTCGGCTTGTTTTTCTCCTTTTGAGTCTGGAACTTCAGAATGTAGAATGGTGCTGCTCACATATGTTTCTTGATATCAATTAATCCAACCTAGAAATTATCTTACAGGCATGCCCAGAGGCTTTTCTCCCATATTGATAATCAATATTAACTATCACACCAGTTAATACATAAAATACTATAGGCAGTCTCATGAGTCACTTCTTTTTTTTTTAAATTTTTATTTATTTATTTATTTATTTGAGAGCGACAGACACAGAGAGAAAGACAGATAGAGGGAGAGAGAGAGAATGGGCGCGCCAGGGCTTCCAGCCTCTGCAAACGAACTCCAGACGCGTGCGCCCCCTTGTGCATCTGGCTAACGTGGGACCTGGGGAACTGAGCCTCCAACCGGGGTCTTTAGGCTTCACAGGCAAGTGCTTAACCACTAAGCCAGCTCCCCAGCCCATGAGTCACTTCTTGAACACACCTTTCTCTCCCATTGTATTACCACTGCCACAAATTTCATTGTAATATATCCTCTTTATCTTCATATTAATATCACTAATGTATTTATTTACAAAGATGCAAGAGTTTCATCTGTTTGGATCAGTGCATACCATTGTATGCCTTATTTCCCTTCAACATTGTGCCTATGATTCATCCACACTGTAGAGTTATAGTTTGTTCATTTGTTTATGTACTGTGAAATTACATCACCTGGATATGCAGTGTATCTTTATTGACCTCGCTATTTACAGAAATATGAATTGATTTTTTCCAGGTTTTATATCCTAAGCAAATTCTACCCTGAGTATTGTTATTATACATCTTTGCACATGCATGTGCATGTTCGGCTAGGTGTGTGTGTAGGACTGTGGAAGGTCAGTGATTACATATGCAGTTGGACAATTTAACCTACTAAAGCTTTGTGGATAGTGGCAGAAGACATAAGATTTCTGAATCAGATATTTTATTATTCACAAAAATAGTGGTAGGCAAAATTAGGATTTGTTTGTGTTTTCCAAGTATCAATTGCCACAGCACATTAAAAAGAGGGTCAGATGGATTTCTATGAATATTGTGAGGTACATATAAAAAAAAGGACCCCTAGCTCAGGGAATCCCAAGAATTTATAATGGACAATAGCCTAACTGACCCTTAGACCATTAGGAACATTGTGTCTATCTCTAAGCTCTGTTTTCAATTGCTATTTAATAGAATGAGCTGGGCTGGAGAGATGGCTTAGCAGCAAAGCCTAAGGATCCCATGTAATACAGATGCACAAAAGTGAGGCAAGCAAAAGGTCGCACATGCCCAATAAGTGGTTAAAGTGTCTGGAGTTCAATTATAGTCACTGAGGCCCTGGCAAGCCAATTTTCTCTCCCTCTGTATCTGTCTCTCTGTCTCTTTCTCCCTTTCTAAAAATAAAAAATAAAAATAAAATAATGGGTTGGAGAGATGGCTTAGTGGTTAAAGAACTTGTGTGTGAAGTGTAAGGACTCAGGTTTGATGCCCCAATACACACATAATCCAGATGCGCAAGAGGATGCATGTGTCTGAAGTTTATTTGCAGTGGCTGGGGTCCCTAGTGTACCCATTCTCTCTCTTTCTCTCTCTTTCAAATAAATAAATAAGTAAAATTTTTAAATATTTTATTGACAACTTCCATAATTATAAAACAATATCCCATGGTAATTCCCTTCCTCCCCACCCCCACTTTCCCCTTTGAAACTCCACTCTCCATCGTATCCCTTCCCCCCACCCCCATCATTCTATCTTTTATTTTAATGTCATGATCTTTTCTTCCTATTATGATGGTCTTGTTTAGGAAGTGTCAGGCTCTTTGAGGTCATGGATATCCAGGCCATGTGTCTGGAGGAGCATATTGTAAGGAGTCCTAGCCTTACTTTGGCTCTTACATTCTTTCTACCACTTCTTCCACAATGGACCCTGAGCTATGGAAGGTGTGATTGAGATTTGATTTCAGTGCTGAGCTCTCCTCTGTCACTTTTTCTCAGTATCATGGTGCCTCCTGAGTCATCCCAAGGTCACTGACATCTGAAAAGAGAAAGTTCTCTAGCCAAAAGTGAGAGTAGCATTAATATAAGGGTATGAACATTAAGAGAAGTGCTTACTGGGCAGTTTGGTGAGCATAATATATATTTTTAGCCAGAGAACAGCAAATGTTATACTTAGGGCTCATGACTACCCCTGTTGTAGGTTTTCAGTATCAGGGATGTATTCCCTCCCATGGAGTGGGCCTCCAGTCAAATTAGAAGGTGGTTGTTTCCCCATAACAGACATGCCACTATTGAACAAGTTAGCACATTTGGCCTGGGTGGCCAATTATAAGATTTGCTGTGTCCACCATTGGATATCTTCACTGGTGATTTCTCTTTTTTCCATTGACTGTATGCAGCATGACTTTTTCCAGCTTTCTGTCAGCTAGTCTACATGGAGGAGGTTTGCAGCTCATCTCCAGCAGGGTTTCTCAGTGACGGTGCAGTGCAAGCATGAGGAGTCTTCAGAAATAGGGTCTTATCATCTATTCCTGGTGAGAAACCAAGGGCCTCGGCAATGGACTAAAATGTTTGGGGGCCAACAACTCACTGGAAGGTATCCCATCCCTGGCACTGAAAATTTTCTAGTAGCAATCTATGACTCCTGTGTGTTCCATTGTCCAAAATAGTAGGTTTCCATATGACTTATTTATATCCTCTCAGATTTTGATTAGCCCTCCCTCCACCTTTCCTTTCAATCTCTTCCCCTGATCTTACTTAGACCTTTTCACCCCAATTAATCTGTTCTTCTACTTACATATAAACAATGTCATCCTATTAGGTCCCTCCTCCCTCCCTTTCTATCCCCTTTATATCTCCTTTCTAGCTTACTGGCCTATGCTACTGAGTTTTCTTCCTACTTACACAGAAGTTCAGTTATTTAAGTACAATACTTAAAAGAAGTTTGATTAAAAAAACAAGTAATGCCTCTGCCTAAATGATCAACAGACATAAGAGTTACCTAGGAACCTAATGTTCCCCAACATTAAGTAAAGATATTTTTAATCAGAAAACCACCCTGCATTTTTTCTTCTTCTTTGTCTTTTAAAAATTATTTATAAGAGGAATTTTTGAGTATATAAAAATACTGCTTACTGAAATATCTTTAAGGACATGAAATAACAGGAGCATAACTTTCATTTAAACAGTGTAAATTGCATGTCTTAAAGATATTTCAAAACAGAACTTTGTTTTCCTTTCTTAGCTGATATCTGGTAGAAAGTAAAATTCTCTGTAAACTGTCCTTTCTGTCCTAAAACCCTTAAGGAAAGTCCCAATTCTATGTTCCCTTCTCTAATCCATGTTCGGTAACACTTCATCATGCTAAAGCAACTATAAAAGCATTAGTGGTTTTGTACAGAGAATAAAAGTGAGTCACTGCACAAAGGAAGAAAAATATGAAACCTTGATCATGACTGAAATCCATTCCCAGCACCCAGTGGGCCTTATGTGATTAAATCAAAATGTCATCATGATTCCCTGAAGAGGATCTCTGATTTCTACTCCAGTTTCTCTCTGCATCACAATGCCAGGGAAGTTATCCTCTGAAATATTTCTCTTCAAGCACTTAGAGAATTCAGCAAGTTATACAAACTGGGTCAGGTGTGGTTACTTGTTTTACCAAGAGCCAATTTTTGAACTTTTATGAGATAAATCGATCATATCTTTTTATGCTGACGCTTGAATATTTTAATGGAAATGGAAGGGACTCCAAACCTAGGGCTAATGAATTCCTAGAGACAAGCACGTATTTGAATGCAGAGAATACCTCACAACTATGTCCTTTATAGCTCTTCCCATCTGGACCATGATCTATCTACCCCAGGAACAGGTTTAAGATAAGTAGGAACTGCCTCTATTTTCCAGATCTTCCCAAATTATGCAAACTGGACCATTATAAATATATTTATCATGCTACCTCAGTGTCTTTCATGAAAACCAACAAAAGGCTGTCATCACATTCCACCTATTCCTCTGGGCTAATCCTAGAGTTTTCCAAGTGACTCCTTATGGAATGTTATTTTTCCTGATTCTAGGGATCTGTCGGCATAAAAATTTATTGCTTCATTAAAGTCAGTTCTATGTGTATGTTTTATAATACATGATTTAAACAAATCACAGAAATAGCTGAAATAATCAAGACTCTTCTTATAGTCATAACTAGCTCTATATTGTGCCTACATAAATAGTTTTGTCAATATCAGAAGGTCTCTTTGAGACTGGGGAGATAGATCAGCCACTAAAAGTGCTTTCTGGGCTGGAGAGATGGCTGAGTGGTTAAGGTATTTGCCTAGAAACCCAAAGGATCCCAATTCAACTCTCCAGGACCCATGTAAGCCAGATGTACAGGGGATGCATGCATCATTTGCAGTGGCTGGAGGCCCTGGCACACCCATTCTTTCTCTCTCTCTCTCTCTCTCTCTCTCTCTCTCTCTCTCTCTCTCAAATAAATAAATAAAAAGTGCTTTCTGCACTGGAGTCTGGATCCCAAGAACCCACAAAAAATCAAATACAAGGTATACATTGATGTATAATGCTAAAATGAGCCTATGGTAATGGGCAAACAAGAGAGATCCAGACTCAAACAGGTGGAAGGTGAGAACTGGCACCCTAAGATGATTCTTGTCCCCATACATGTGCTGGGTCATGTGCACACTGACTCTCTCTCTCTGAATCAGACATGGTGGTGCATGTCTGTATTCATACACACACACTCTGAATCAGACATGGTGGTGCATGCCTGTATCCTTCCCCCCCCCATCAGGTGTAATGGTGCATGCCTATATTCCCAGCCCTGGGGAAGGTAAGGCAGGAGGAAAGCTGCAAGCTTAAGCCTGGGCAGCATGCCAGGAACTGTAAGACCCAGTCTCAAAAAGCACACAAAAAAATTTCTCTCTTCCTACTTATCTTTTCATGCTGTTTAAAAATAAAGAAGATACCTCTTAGCCAATCAGAAGGCCATTGGTTACCCATGAAGGCTGTGTGCCACCATTGCAGTTGGTATGCATTTCTTGTCAGAATGGTTGCTCCAGAGTAGCTTAGACCCCTGCTTGCTCATCTTGTTATTGATCACATTGCCCTAGAAGTTCATGTAGTGCGATCCAGTACTAGATCTAGTGATGAAAAGCTCTACACGAGCTAACTCTCTGGGGACTGGCTCTCTTCAGGCAACATATGGTGTCTTCAACAATAGGCTCTTACCTCAGGCAGGTAATCAAGTGCTTTGACAGAAACCTGCCTTGCTCAGGGAAACTTGTAGGTCCCTCCAATCAATAGTTCAGTGTGGGTTGCACCTATTGCTGGTACTGTGAGTTACAGATCAGAGCCAAAAATTTTTAAGGTTAGACTTTACCCCACCCTCTCCAAGGCCCCTCTTTTTGGGCACTCCCCCTATACTCATGGTGAGGTTTATATCTTTTAGTCTACCCTCAAGGAGAAAGGTTTCTATAGTACCAGTTCATTTGGGGTTTAGGTTTGTGTTTATTCCTCCCCACCTACCTTTTTCCTCACTTCAAATACTTCCATCTCTATTGTCTGGGCCTCAAGTTACCTATTCAGTATGCCAGCAACTCAAGCTGATGCAGGTTAGGAAGTGCAGATGACTAAGAACATGAAATGTTAGTCTTTCTGTGATTGTGTATGTTTGCTGAGTATGATCTGTTCCAAGTCCATCCATTTTCCTACAAATTTTATTGCATCACTTTTTTCTTACTGCTGAGTAGAATTCCATCATATATACATACAACTTCATTGTCCATTCATCTAATCATGAATACCTGGGTTTATTCTTAGCTATTATGAATTGAGCAGCTATAAACATGGTTGGGCAAATATCTCCACAGTGAAGCATGAAGTTTTTAGGGTAAATGCTGAGTAAGGAAATAACTGGGTCTGTTGGTAGTTCTATATTCATCTTTTTCAGGAATATTTATATTGATTTCTGATTGGCTAAGAGATCTGCTCAATGGAAAGGAACCCATATCTAGAACTGGGAACCAGGTCTGAATCCTATGGAGACAAAGATTATGCTCCCCAATGTTAAGCTCCTACTAGTCTTTGACTAAAAGAGGCCTATATCCATCAAACTGTCCCTAAATTTATAATTTTTGTCCATAATTTAACCTAGGCTGACTTCATTCTCCACTGGATAATGTGTTTTTCTTTTTCAGACAGTAGCAAGACCTCTCAGTCAAGGCCCAGGTGAAACCACAGAGGTATTGGTAAGATGAGCAAGAGTGCTGCTTTCATGGTGAACCTGACAATTAGTGCCAGGGTGAAGGAGACAGATGCTGAGGATACTCATCACATACCACAGAAGAAATACAGAGGCTCCTAAGAGCTGATCACTTGAGTAGACTTAAAACACATCCACTGAGGCTCAGGGAATTTTGAGGAAGAGGCACTAGAAAGATTGTAAGAACCACAGGTTGGGATGTCACAATCAGAAGCATTGCCTTCCCCCAATAACTGACTGCTGCTCCCACAGTGCATAAGCCATAAGCCCATGAGGAATACCATCAACCCCACTGAGGAGGGGCCCTTGCAGAATGGGGGCAGGGAGAAGGAAAATGATGGCACTAATACATGATATATATATACAAACTATGTTCTTAATTTAAAAAAAAAACAAACAAATCATTAATGTAAAGACAACACATATTTTACTACACATCACAAATAGGAAAAAGCTCAATAAAAATTACCAGTCAATATAAATAAACCTTTACATACAAACTCACTGGCAGTCTATATCCCAAGGAAGAATTCTTTTTACTATAATGATCCCAGTGATGTAGTTACTCTCATGTTACTGGGATAGAACACCCAACCAAAAGCAGCTGATGGGTGAAAAGAGTTTACTTTTGCTTACAGTTTTGATGGTAAGCCATGCCATGGCAGGAGAAAGCATGTCACATAGGGAAGCTGGACATCACACCTTGTGACAACAGGTAGAAAATAACAGCAAGAAAATGAGCTAAACTCTGGCAAGAGGAAAGCCGGGCAATAACACCCCCCCCCAAGTCCACCCCAGAAACACACCTCCCCAGCAAGTCTAACCTCCCACACTGACACTGACTGGGGACCAAGCAATCAAAATGCAGGAGTTTATGGGGGAACATCTAATTCAAGCCATCGCACATGGCATGGACTTCAAAGACCCTAATCAGAGTTTTAAATAGGGTAATTATGTGGCCCCTCTCTACCTAACTCCATATGTCCCATTGAACACGTCTTTGTGATGCACAGAAAAGTACTTCATGTAGCCTTCCAAAGAAGCAACACCCATAAGACTAATTCTCAGGAGGTTGAAGTGGTTTTCTGAGTGGTTCACCAGGGGAATGGCAGCCACAGTATATCTCACCATGCAGCTTACAAGGATGATACTGAGTCCCTCCTAAGAAAATGAATCCCAACATCTACCTGCTGTCAGCTAGAGTTATAGAAGCTTGCTTGTAACAGAAGACCCTGGGGTATCCAGCACGTAAGGGAAACCCCCCTGTCACAAAGAACCGTGAAAGAGTGTCACAAAAGAATGGACTTCTCACAAGGACACTTCTTAAATAAGATATTGCCTCAGACTTTTAAGAGAGCCACAGTCAGCAATGGGGAATTTGGGAGGAAGTACAAGAGGTATAAATAATTACCTAAGGAAAAGAGGAAAGAAAAACAGAGACCTAGAAGAGAACAAGAACACCAGGTCACAATCATGGCTCAGTTACAGGACGAATGAGACTTACCAGCTGTGGTGATTAACTCTGGTTGTTAACTTGACAGGATTTAGAATTACCATGGAAACAAATCTCATGTCATGCCTGTGAGGAATTTTCTAAATTAGATTAGTTGAGATGAGAGGACTCACTCTGTGAGCAGTACCATCCCATGAACTAGTTTCCGCTAGTATATAAAAAGGAGAAAGCTAGCTATGCACTCAGGATCTCTCATTTTCTACCTTCTCCAATGCTGATGTGACCATGCAAAGCCAGCTGTCTGCTACAGCCATGTTTTTCTGCCATGATCAACTCTACCCTTTGGAACTATATAAGCTGAATCAAACCTTTTTCCTTCCATAAGACACTTCTGGATGGGTATTTTGTCCCAGAAGTTAAAAAGCAACTAGCAGAGAGAGATGTTTATGAAGTCTAGAAAAGAGAGAAAATGATTATTACTATCCCAGTCTCTCAAGGGATTATAAGAAGGCAACCAATTAACTGAAAAACTGCAAGCACCCACACTCAAGAAGGAAGAAGGTAGGTAATCTCTTTTTTTTTAAATTTTTCCATTTTTTGTTTGTTTTTATTTATTTACTTGAAAGTGACAGAGAAAGAGGCAGATACAGAGAGAGAGAGAATGCGTGCACCATGGCCTCCAGCTACTGCAAACAAACTCCAGATGTGTGCACCCCCTTGTGCATCTGGCTATCATGGGTCCTGGGGAACTGAGCCTCAAACTGAGGTCCTTAGGCTTCACAGGCAAGTGCTTAACCACTAAGCCATCTCTCCAGCCCAGTAGCCAATCTCTTGAATAAACAAGTCCTTTGAGAAATATCAAGGCAACACTTCCAATGCCAGATAGAGGCACAGACTCCAGAAGGGCACACTTTAGAAAATCTGTCACTGTAAAGTTTACCCAGAATTTTTCAAAAGCAGAGAAAGGAAGGCAGAAGCTGGAGAGAGAGGTACTTGCTACATTTAACCAAGTTTGAAACTGCGTTTGTGAATCCTGTCTAAGAGACAAAACAAGATAAATAGGAGAAGAGTGGAAGGGCATTCAGGCAGCTGTTGAATCACACAAGAAAATGACTAAGAACATTGTAGAGAAAATAACTGTCTCTCTAGTGTGAGAGCAGAGACCTCAAGGTAATGAATTGAATTTGCCAAGAAAGGGACAGTAACTGGTTCCAAAACAAGAGTCCCAAAGCCTGCAGCACAGTCTCCCAGCTGACAGCTCTAGAGCTTCCAGCTTCCAGTTGCCCTGAAAGTGAGGAGCAGAGAGAAAAACATATGCCATGAGTAGCAGAGGTCCTATGAAATAACAAGTAAGAACAGGAGAATTGCGCTTTATTTGGCTGTCCTTAGCAGCCAGGTAAGTGTTTGCTCTACATAAAATAAGTCATGACCTTGAAGTCATGAACTTTTACAAAGAAACTGAGGGTTGGTGGTGTAAAAACTCAGTAGAGATTTCAGAGTCTCAAAAATGATAATCTCTAATGCATCATATTCATTTTTTGCCTCTGTATATCGACTATTGATTTCTTTTCCTTATTCTATCTTCTCATCTGTCCCTCTTCAAAACCAACTTTTAAGGTTCTTCCCCCATTTCTTCCTTGAAGTTGCATGGGGTTTTTACTTCTGCTGATTTCTTCTACCTTAAATTCTATTAGTGAGTACCATAGAGATTTACACCTAATTGTCTCCTAATTGTTCTATGTACGTTAGCTGCCAAGTCTTCTAATTTATGTTCTTTGAGGAAAAGCATTAGATTTTTCTCCCCAGCCCCTCTTAATTACCAGACCATCTGGAATAACACTAGGCACAAAATAAGCCCACACTAAAGAATCATTTTACAAGCTCCTAAATGAAGCATTAACTAACATTATTTTCACTTTAAAATGGGATGTAAAGTAGACTTTAAAAAGTTAAACCTCACTAATTAAAAGAAGTACTATTAAAGACCTAGCTTGAAAATTTTCATCTAATTTTCAATTTTCCTGACCTAGCATAGATGCACAACAAAAAGGTAACCCAGTATGATAGCATAATGCTGCCCTTCTCTGGAATTAAGGTGTGTGGTCACTACCAGAACTTGAATTATTCAAAGTCATCCTAATGTGTCAGTAGGCACAATCACATTACTATGTCAGAGCCATTTCCACATTTGTAAAATGAGTGCATTAATGGTACCTATATCAAGAACATTATATAGGAATTATATGAGACAATTTCTTTTAAAGTAATTAATAGTAAATATAATAAATAGTAAATATCCAATTAATGGCAACTAATTGAAAGCATTATTTATCTATCTCTGGTACACTTATATCAAGATAGTAACTTAGTGTTAATAGCCTCCAAGAAGGCTCTACTTCTTAAAATGTCCACAAATTTCCCAAACACCACCAACAACTGAGGATCAAACAGTCAAAGCATGTGTCTACATCCAAACCACCATAGACCCTCTGCCTAACATCCTCATAAGATGAAGAGATTTGAAAATGTTGATATATAGAATTAAGACCATGTGAGAAGACAAGAAGCTGTTTGCCATCTATAAGCCACTGAGAGAGTCTTCAGGACAAACCCAACCTGTTGGTACCTTGATCTTAAAACTCCTGTTTTCAGAACTGTGACAAAATACTTTTTTTTATCATCTAAGCCAAAAAGTATCATTACTAAATTTATTTCTAGTTTCACCTTATTTTAAATTTGGAAGCAAATGTAAGATAAAAAGACATGGTATTTTGCTTCCATGTTTATAAAAGGTCAGGGGGCTACGCTGATGGCACTTGCTTGCAAAATCTTCCATCCAGGGTTCAATTCCCCAGAACCCATGTAACACCATATACATAAAGTGGTACAAGTATCTGGAGTTCATATGCAGTAACAAGAGACCATGATGTATGCTTATGACATAAGTAAAGCAAATAAATAAATAATGTAATAGTAAAAACGTTAATATTTGCTTAGCATCAACATGGAAAATAGAGATGATTCAAATAAAAATGCTGGGCTGCATATAATAAGGAAGATACCAAATAAGACATGGAAATGGTTGTGGTACTTTGAATTAGGTGTCCCTCATAAACTCGTGTGTTTGGAATATTTAGTTCCCAGGTGTTGGCAGTTTTGGAGGTAAAACCATGCTGAAGGAAGTGTGTTGTTAGGGGTGGGCTTATGGGTGTTATAGCCAGCCCCTCTTTGCTAGAGTTTGGTTCCCACTCTTGCTGCCATTGTCCACCAAGTGAACATCAAGAACACCAAGTGTATAGAGACAGCACTGAAGATGAAAAGGTGGAAGAGTTGGAAGTGACACTGTGGAGAAAAACATCCTGATGGAATCACAAGACCTCTCTGAAAGATGGTTGGGAGAGAAGAAACATTAGTAACTTCCACATTTGTGCTTAGAGTAAATGATCAGCTCATTAATAACTCAGCAGAAAAAAAAAATTATCAAGCCATGGTATTGGGGAAGCCAATAGCTCCCACTCTGGACAGGTCTATTGTCAATACCAATGCTGTCTGTCCTTTGCAACAACACAGGCTGCCTCTCAGTACATAGAAGCTCATTATTCTTAAAGCCTGAACCCAATGCCTGAACACTGTCTAATTAAATGATAGAGCAGAGATTGAAAATTGTTTTACCTTTTGGCATCATCTTATCTCCTTTCCTCTATCTTATTGCTCTTCCTACTTACTCAAGTCTTTTAATTCTTATAATAGTAAAGGGTTCCACTTCATGAAAGTTTCTCTTTCAAGATGGGTGTGATCACAGTACCTGTTGCCTCACTTGTGAGACTGAGGCAATGGGATTATAAATTCAAGGGCTGCCTAGATTACATAAGGAAACCCTGTCCTAAAAACATGTTCCACACTACACTGCCAAAATAGTGCTATATATTTGGATTGTCTCACATTAGATATAGTGGTATATTTATGTTCTAACCATTCTCAAAAAATAAAAAGTCCTGTGATGGGCTACAGAGATTGCTCAGTGGTTAGAGGCACTTGGTTACAAAGCCTACCAGCCTGGGTTCAATTCCCAACTACCCACATAAAAATGCACAAAGTGGCATATGCATATGGAGTTCATTTGCAGTGGCAAGAGATCCTGGCAACCCATGTTCTCTCTCTCTCTCTTTCTCTTCCTCTCTCTCCCTAAAATCAATAAATAAAAATAAACAGAAGCATAAACTTTAAAAAAAAAAAGCCTGTGAGATAAGTGAGGGTTGCTATAATTAACCTCATTCTGTAAGCAGAGGAGCAAGGCATAAGAGAGAGTTAACATAATCAAGTAACTAATTCTGAGACGACCACTGATTCCGGATTTCCTTCTCAATCTCCTTTCTAATAAACAAATGCGACATTCAGCCTCTTAATTTCCTTGAAAGAAAGATGCTACACAAATTTATTTTGTTGTGCATGAAAGCTTTAATTGCATTCCAAACAATGTTTGCTAAAATCTAAAGTAGAATTAGGGAGAAATTCCCCCTAATCAAACCCCATGGCCTTTCCCCAAACTTTATTTGTTTTCTAGGATAATCTGTGACAACTACAAAGTAAAGACACTAAACAAAATTCTAAATGAAGATAATCCTAATGTATTTTGGTCTTGTGAGCCATAATTTCCTACTTATATAGTACAAATTAGGAACCTAAGACTTAGATTTCATTACCATCTTTAGCCTGGTTTAAAAAAAAGTGCTTATAATTTTGAGCATATTTTTGTGAGCAATCAGGCATGTTGAACTGCAAACAATAGGAAATAAAAGTGGGAATAATATAAGGCAGTTCCAGGTCTAAAAGACGCTTACCTTCTTACTTCATACGTGGCTACAATTGCAGTCTCCTCACGTCTCAGATCCTTAGCAGAAGGTATGCAATCAAGGCTCCGTTCTGAGCTGAATGCTCCTAACTTATTAATTCTAACAGACAAGATAAGGGGAAAGAAAACCTCTGAAGCATGTAAATTCCATTGTTTTAATGGATAAATGGACTTAGCCCTGAAGGGTAGCTCCCCACCATCAAGAACTCCTGAATGCAGAATGATGATACTCAGTTTCTCCTTCTGAGTTCAACCTAATTATTCTACAGATGAACAACAATTACTGAAGAGGGTTTAAAACTTAGAGCAGTTATTCCCAATATTGGGAAGTAGCTCTCTAAGTAACAAGAGTGCTACAGGGTCAGCAGCACATGGAGGGGAGCAAACTGAATGTGGACTGAGTAATATTCTGTACTTACTTGCAGAACGAGGTGAAGTAGAGCCAGCCTAGCTCATCTCAGTTCTTTTAGGATACTGAATGAAATAATAAACACACTAGCATAATTCATGGATTTCTTAAAATTATATATTTTCTGATCAATGGATATAAAAATGCAAGTACTAGCTTTTTCATACCATCAACTATTTTGCTAATACACAAGACTCCTTAAATCTTATAAGCTGGCGGTATTATTATAAATATTTATAAATTGTTGTTTATACTTAGGAAACATTTATTCAATAATAAAATATAATATATGTCAAGGAAAATAAACAAAGCATGTTTATTATCCTTGACCTATATTATGCAGAGGGGTTATTATAATTCCTTAAACTTGGTCATTAGTATGAATTCTCCATAGAATAAGTTTTACCTGGAAAAATGGGAATATAGCTAATCACAGTTTCCTTTTACATGAAAGTATTTTCAACATTTTATAATTTTATAATAAGAATGAAGTAATAGCTATAAAATTCCTTGAACTCCTTAGAGGAAGAGATGCTGTAAATGCAAAGCATCACTGTTGTTAGTCTGCAATGAATCCCGGCTAGCATAAGGGGTAATTAAAGGAGAGAGCTGGGGAGCGATTAAAATTAATTGATATCTCACCATCCTTGTAGGGTGTTGCTTTTGCCATTCACTTATACCTTCAAAGTAGGGTCAAGTACAAAATATAAATAAATAAATGTGAATTGAAAGTAGAAATTTTATCTCCCGCCATGACATTCTGAGATTTGGTCCACAGAACTTTTCTCAGTGCTTCACAGAGAGCAACTAGGAAGGTTCAGAGTCCACCTTCTCATCGCAGGTCTTCATGAGTCTCATCTGAGGAATGGCCACCGACAGTTCAGTATGGACACATGACACCTAACTGTGTATTCACTGTGAGGCTGAGATAAAGTAAATTGTTTTGCACTCAAGATGGGTATTGCTTAATCATGTACAGGGATGCTGAACAGTTGACGATTTCTCCTGCCTCCTTTACTTCTAGCTGAAACCTCATGACCTGGCCTTGAAAGATTGAAAAAGCCCCAATCTTTCCCACTGAGTTCTTGAGTTCATTCATTTCTCAGCTAAGAATGACCTGACTGTATTTATCTTCTCACATCTTGTCCATAATTCGAGGTCTATGTCCTGTGATTTTTTTTTTTTTGAAAAGAATTTAGATATTTCATCTAGGATCTTATTTACAATTTCTTACTCCATAACTTCTGTGATTGCTATAAGGATGCTATTTAGTCATACAATTATAGGCAGACCGGATACTTAGAAAATGTGCACATGCATACTCATGCACTAGGATGCCAGATCTCCTCAGGAATACCATTAATGTATTTCTGAGACAGGATCTCATTGACCTGAAGCTCATGGATGAAACTAGGCTACCTGGAGAAGGAACTCCAGAGATATAACTGGCTGTCTTCCAGGTTCTGTAACGACAGGGCACTCTAACATGTCTGAAATTTATGTGGACAGTAAGGATCCAACTCAGGTCCTCATGCTTATAAGCCAAACACTCGACTAACCGGGTTATCTCCCTGGCCCTCTTTCTGACTTTTATGGTGGGTGAAATCACACTGAAGTAAGGAAGTAATTGGGGCAAAATGACCAGAATCCAAAACCTTGTTATGCAGAAGTCTCCCATATTATTTTAACTTTGCATAAAACCAGACCAATAGTATTTTTATTTAGTTAGTTACTAAATTTTGAGAGAGAGAGAGAGAAAATGGGTGCACCAGGGTCTCTAGCCACTGCCAATGAATTCCAGACACATGTGCTAACTTGAACATCTGGCTTACATGGGTAATGGGGAATTAGATGTGGTTACTTGGGCTTTACAGGCAAGCTCCTTAATTGCTAAGCCATCTCTCCAGCCCATCTAATGGTATTTTTTCCTCTACACTAACATCAGTCCTTGATCTGGGTTTAGCGTTCCCTCCAACTACTTCTTTTAGTCTGTAGATAATACCTGAGTGTTTACTTGACACCACAGGTCCAATAACAACCCTTTTACTTTCTCAATGGCTCTAATTTTTCATGATCTCTACTTCTGATACTCTCACCTCCATTAAGCGACAAGTTCTACAAACATAACTCTATGCTCCACATACCTCCACTATTGGCAGAGGGTTTCAAACTATGCAGCTAATAAGACAATTCATAATCTTGCCGATTTAGTTTATGTTCAAGATGGAATTTTCACATGGCAGTCAGCTAAGTTAGATCCAAAGAAATAAAAAGCTTCTATTTGCGGGACTTGGCAACCCAGGTTTCATGTTGTTACATCCCCATTTCAGTGCTCCTTCTCATTATTAGAAAGTAACATATACTCCTGGAACAGTTAAGTCGTCTTCCACAAGGTCACATCGTTTGGAAGACAGGCTGCAATCCAGGTCTGTATCATTTCAAAGTCTTCCTCTTTCCACTATGCATAACTGTGTGGGCTAGAAACCAAGAGATGTGAAGTCTAAAACAGACTGCCAGAAAAGTAAGGAATTGGGTAAACACTGGTTCTTTGCTCTTGGGTTATTATTAATGGTGGAGAGTGGGAATTATATGCTTATCTGTAGTGATTTTCATCATGAGGCTTCTAGAAACTGCAGTTAAGTGGATCTGACCTACAAGCACCTGAAAGAAACCTCGAATTTGCTCCCCAGTGTGAATGAATAAGATAAAATTAAAGAAGCCAAGATGATGTTCTGGTCTTCCGGAGGATCCCTTTATGTCGGTGATGGTATGTGACTGCTACCTTAGACAGGAGCACTTCCACTGTGCTGAGACAGTCTGTGCCTTTCTCTTTTACAGCACCCCTTAGGCAGAAGCACCATAAGAGTCATGACAAAGGCATGCCATCCATCAGATAGCGGCTTGCTTTTGTTCTGTGAACTTGACACATCCCTGTGTTCTCATACGCCTTGCCCCTAGCTTCTGCACATTGCCTTCCCACTCTCCCTCCTCCCCTTCCTTCGTCACCTCCTGTTCCTCCCCTGCTTCTTCTGTTTGCAACTCAGTGACACTAAATATTTTAAGTGTGAATTAATATGCATCATATTGAGGGGCTTTCAGAACAGAAGGAAGCTAGGTACAACTTGTGCAAAGATGTATCTACGTGCGATTATGGTGTGTGATGGACAATAGCAATATTCTCAGTAACATAGTAAGAGGCCTGAAATAAAGGTGGAGTAGATGAATTAACTTATTAATAAGAAACATAAAATATGACTGAGGCAGGCTCTCTAACTGTCCTTCTTTGGACCTTGATACTTGCTGCTCTCCATGTATCATAATGAAAGCACTGGCACATTCAAGAAGCTCTGATAACTATTTTTCAGAGTGGTGTAAAGTTCTGCTCAGTTCTGAATGTTTTTAATTCATCAGTGTGACAACAAAACTTTTACTTGGGAATCAGGAAGAATGTAGATAAATGACAGCATTATACATAGTTCTTATGTTAAAAGACCTGCAAGCACTATACAGATGACAATCAAATTTACAGAGATATCAAGCCTAACAATAAATAGTATCCTTCATAAATAATCTTTATGAAGTGGTGACCCCTGAAATAGGGTCTATAGTGATACATGGATGACACACATCTCCCAGGAACAAAGCTTCGGACTGGGAAATGATAGATTCTATTGTCGTCCTTAGCACAAGGTCACTAGCAGTAGCCAATAAGGAGATCAAGATAGTGATGTTTTCTTCAATGCAGATCAGTCTGGGTCTGGATATTGCAAAAGACACATCACCTCTAGGGCATTGTAGAAAGACCCTGCCACCTGATAATTGGGGAGAAAATATGGGGCTAGGATTTATTTTATTGTTATTATTATTATTATTATACTTCTATCTTCTCCCAAACTTTTAACAGATTAAAAGGACAAGTTCACAGTAGCACTTATCTAAAGTCTTCATAATTTGAAATTTTCTTACATTCACTCTCTCTGGGGAGCCTCCAACCTCCCTTACCACCACTTACCCACACACGTCTTAGGATGACTCAGCCTTCCAGTCAGTGCTCTCCTTTCTGCCTTCTACAGAACCATACAGCATGTTATGACTGTCATGTCATATGGTCCCCAGGAGGCTGAAGTTCTTTCTCTACTATTTAATGCTTTCCTTGGGCTCTGGTTGAAATATTATTCTCAGAGTGCCAGATTGAATGTGTGTAGATTTCTATTTTGCTGTAATAGTGGACTTGGTTTTTCAGATGAATGCTCTCGCATTTGTTTTCCATCCTCAAGGATAACTAGATTTAACTGTCTAGAGTCACCATTGTGTATGCTGGCCGGTTTCCATGTTTTTCCAGGAGTTTGTTTTGTTATTGCTTCAGGCAGGAGAGGAATTTGATTTGAATGTGTCTCTTCCAAAATTCAATTGATGCAAGGATGATGGCATCAAGAGGTGATGAGGAAAAGGAAGGCTTCCCCTGCTTTTAAGAGGCTTCACACAGCATTTGGCTATCTTACTAAACAGCTCTTCTCCTCTTCTTCCACATAGCAAAACAACGAAAATGTGTTTGTCCAATACCAGGTACCAGCACCTTTATCTTGATAGTCTGTAACCTCCAGAATCTTGAAAAGTAAATTCATACTATTATAGGTTGCCTAATCTCAGATTCTTCATTGTAACTGAATAAACTGGCTAAGTCAGAGAGTAGTGGGCAAGTCAGGCCCCTGCTTCTCCATCCTGACCTGAAGCACACAGTGTCTTCATGATGCCAAGAACTCATGGTCATCATTCCAGACCTGCTTTCTCAAGCAGCTGTCAACTTTATTTATTCATTGATTGTTTTTGGTTCAGGAAGATGGAGTGTTTGCGTAGGTCAAGGCACAGGAGAGGGCACAGAACATCTCTACACTGTCTGAATGCTCAGCTCTTCCAGTACCCCAATGAGTCACTCACCCAGAAGTTCTTGTTCCTTGTTCCTTTTCATCTTGTTTCCCAGTAATGCTGGAATACCTAAGCACTTAAGTGATGGGGATGCCTAAGCAAAAAGAGAGGCGTACAGAAGAAAAAAAAAATCTTACTTAAGAAAAAAGGAAAAGAAAATGTACATTCTTAACAAGTTCCTAGTCTTTCTCATATTACTTGGTAGCAGCAACAGTAGTGTAGATAGTATTAGCAAAAACGAAATAGATTTAGCAAGTCAATGAGTGATATAAAGTTGTTGTAGTGGTAGAAGAAGCAGTGAGTCTCTTCTCTAACTTTGGGACGTTAGGGATTCTGGAAAAGAGGTTGGGTTAAGGCAAATGTTAAATCCTGAGTTGGAGTGTGGGCAGGATACCAAGGCAAAACCATGAGCTGATGGGATTGGCATGAGCACACAAAGCAGGTAGAGAGCACATAAGAAAGTCAACCAGGACAGGGCATGCTCAGGGAATGCTAAGATGGGAGGCGGTTGATTTTGTTTGTTTGGTTTTATTTTTTCCTTTTTTTAAAGAAAATATGGTGGGGACACATCTTAAAATATTTTGTTAATGGGCTGGAGAGATGGCTTAGCGGTTAAGCGCTTGCCTGTGAAGCCAAAGGACTCTGGTTCGAGGCTCTTTTCCCCAGGACCCACGTTAGCCAGACGCACAAGGGGCCTCACGCGTCTGGAGTTCATTTGCAGTGGCTGGAGGACCTGGCACGCCCATTCTCTCTGTTTCTCTGCCTCTTCCTCTCTCTGTCTGTCGCTCTCAAATAAATAAAGAGTATATATAATTAAAATATTTTGTTAATGACACCATACAGTTTGGCCTTAGAAATGACATTTAGTAGGATCCTATCACTGACAAGGCACATTCTTAGGGTGATGGAGAAATTGTTTCAAGTTACTCTGTAGGCAGCAGACGTATGTGAGTGGGAGCCCAAGCAAGAGAGAAGGAACATGAGAGGGGCAACAGAATGACTGTAGCTGACATCCTGGCTTGGGAAGCAAGCTTCACAAATGAGAGTGTTAGGAGGAGTGGAGGATCTGCTGCTGTCAGGTGGAAGGCCATGGAAACAAGTGACAGGTGGGCTGAGTGTCTGTGACGGTTAAGATCGTCACCACCTACTTTGTTCCTCAAGCAGAGAAGCTTGATTGTGCTACTTGTCTTCTCTCTCTCCCCAACACTCTATTTCCTATGTGTACTGAGACCTCAGTTTCCTCAATGTCTCTTTACTTTTACTTATACTTCCAGAACAAGCCAAACTATGATAATCTTATCTTATGATAACCTTGAGTGCTCAGTGGCAGTTCAATAATCTCACCTATGATAATCTCAGGACCACTTGTGGTTCAATTCATGCTATTTTTATTTTCTGACTTACCTTTTAAAACTAAAAGTCTGATCATATTACACTCCTACTTCTTTTAATATTATCTTATGTTTTATTTTAGGTATTAATTGGCTGATTGACTAGAATTTTATTTATGTGGTGGTAAAACTCAAATCTTGGGCCTTGCATGTGCTAGGCAGCCATTCTGCTACTGAAGGATATCCCCAGATGTGCATTCGAAACTTCCTGATTCAGCAAATAGTGGCCCCAACTATATTAGATAAAAGGTCTTCTACCCTAGGATCATTCCCATGGTTACAAATTTCATTGGTAACATCTGAGTCTAACATCTGAGTCTAAGGAAATAGGTGGAGCAAATGTTCTTATCCCATCTATTTCATTTTTCTCCTCCTCAGCTTTCCATGTAATTCCAAGTTTTTGTTCACTTTTTCCAATTCAAAATATTTTCATGACTATCATTATATATATGTTGGAAAGGAGGAGGAATAAAGGTCATTGTCAACTAGCAGTGAGTCACAGATGAAAGAAAGAAACAAAGAAAGAAATGAGACAAAGAAAGGAACAAAGAAACAAAGGAGAGAGGAAGGAAAAGAAGGAAGGAGAAGTTGGGGGAGGGAGAAGAAGAGGTGGCAGCAGTCAGTTGTGGGTCTGAGAGCAATGATGCACTGTTTAAAACTTGTCCTCTCTACACCCATCCTACTCAAAACCACAGGCTTGTCAAGGGGCTCCCCTGCACAACTATCCACAGCCTAAGAGAAAAATCTCATTTACATAGCCTGTTGATATTCTACGTCATCTGACGTCCACCACTTCTTCAGTCTTTTTGTCTGCTGTCTCCAGATGTGTCTTTCCCACTGCAGAAACATGGACTGGCACTGTTCCGTTCACATGTTATGCTGTCTCTCTTCATCACCGATTGGCCTGCTGCCTCCTCTGCCCACCTTGGTCCTCTCACTTTTTTGAATAGAATTATTATTCTTATTCATAATCTTCTCCAAGCTCCAAGTTTCCTCAGAGCCTTCCTTACTTCCTTACTCATGTAAAGATATGTGAGTATATTAGTTAATATTACTTTTGTTCCCACCACAGAAATCCAAGTCAAATGAGTTAGAAGAAAGTAAATTATTTCCACTTATGAACATACTATGAAAAGAGTAGCCCACAGATGACCATGTTACCTAAAAAAAGGGTAATTACACTGAATGCATTATATTATAATCTGTTAAGATTGTATTTTCCCTAATAGGCATTTCTTAAATTATTCACCTTGAGATTTCTCAAGGTAAAACACAATACCCAATGTGGTAGAAGGTAACTGCATGGATGCTGAATAAAGGAAATTATTCAATGTTCATTGGAAGTTTCGAAAAGTAAATTCAAGTGAGAGTTGTGTGTGTGTATTCGTATTTATAGTATTTAGATAAAAAAACTTTGCAAATAAGTTTAAGTTTCAGAGTTAAAGAAAATTTGATAAATCAATGGCTTTATAAATAGATGACTCTAGGCTTCTACTTTCAACATGGGTAAATAGTAGGGTACCTTTCCTTGGAGTTGGGACAGCAGACAATGAGTTCAAGAGCAGGTTAAGGAAGGTCAGAGGTGAGTAGAAAGTCCATCTACCTACCGGCATTACCTTCTCTCACTGTCATCTGTTGCGGGATTGAGGAAAATAGTAGTTCAAAAAAGTGGCTGAGGAAAATGGGAAGTTTATTCTGAGGGAAGTGGCATGTTATATTACCAAAGACCTGGTGCCTCATGGTACAGACATGAAACCTGGAATAGAATGGCCATGCTTCCCAGGAGACACCGAGTTGGTGCTCCTGGAGAGCAAACCCTTCTATCCACCTTTGCACTTCTTTATTTGTTTCTACTTCACATCCCCTTCCTATGAATATGCTTGAGTGTTCAAAGAATTTTTCCCTTCCATGTAACTTCAAGTGATTCTCTTTCACCTTGTCTCTACAATGTTTGAAAGGGGGCTAATTAATCAATCTCTTTTGTGAAAGCTCTTCACTCACACCACCAGCTCTTTGGCCATCTCAGTTTGGAACCATTGCTACAGAAATATCATTGCAAAGGGCATTGTCACTTAGTTACAAAGAACTATAGCATTTTCCCCTCAAGCTTTGCTCTTTCCAGAATATGTAAAACCATTTGAGTCTATTAATAATCCCTTCCTCTTGAGACACTCTCATTTTTTACCTTTGGACATAGGTATCAGAATCATCATAGCAAACATCCCTAGAGGGGTCCTATGCTGAATGTGTTGCCTCTGACCATGCAGTCTTCTCACTGCATGGTGCTCAGAAAGTCATTTGGTCCCCAGAGCTCAGTTCATGTAGCCCCAAAACAGGTATAATATCCACTTGGCAGTATTGTCTTCTGAACCTAATCATTGGACATTTAAGAAATGTTGAACACTTACTGAATACAAGGTAAGTTTGGACGTTTGGAATGTACTTGTGGGAAATGAAAAAGAGAGTAAACATCCTCTGTATCACTGAGCTGAGACAATGTGGTAGATTGAATGAAATGTTCCCCATAGGCTCATGTGTTTTGAATACTTGGTTCTTAGCTAGTGGCAGTTTGGGAAAGTTATGCAACCAGTTTGGGAGGTGCAACCTTGTTGGAGGAGGTGTCATTGGGAGTGGACCTTGAGGCTTATTAGTTCCACCAACTGGGTGTTCAGAGGAGACTCACTCAAAATACATTTTTCCCTGATGCTGTGGAGGTACAACCGAGGCTTCCCACTCAGGCCTGCTGCGCTTTCCCTGCCATGAGGATACTTCCGCTTAAGGGTCTAAGCTGAAATAAACCCTTGTCCCACAATCTGCTTCTTGTTGGGCGTTTTGTTCCAGCAATGAGATGATAACTGCTACAAAGAACAAACAACAAATGCATTAAGTATGTGTGTGATATGGAATGTTAGAGTGACAAGTATACAAAAAAATAATAATAATAAACCCTCACATAAAGTAACAAAAGGGAATTAGAATCTCACTGAAGGAATAGATTGCAATTTTGAATAGGTTGCCTCATGAAGAAAGCTACATTTGAGCAAAAGATTTAGAAAGGGCATGTTAACCAGGTGGTAACTTAGGAAAGAGTTGTTTCTGATAGAAGAGTGTGTAAAGGCCAGTGCACCAGTCACACAAAGGAAATGCATCATAGAAGGAGGTAAAGAGTGAGCTCTTCTGGGGCACTGTGAGGATCTAGTCTTTTATTCTGAGTGAAAAAATAAGCCATATACAAAAATCAACCCAAATGGCTCAAAAACATAAGACCTGAAACTAAAATTACAACAGGAAAACAGATTCATGACATGGTATGGATATGAACAAAGCACAGCAAACAAAAGCGGATATAAGTGGATATTTGGGATAACACCAACCTCAAAAGCACATTCAGGTGGCCAGGGCAAATGTAAACATGTACTTAAGGGCTTGGTGAAGGGCCACAGGAACATCCACAGTCCAGTGAGGGGGCCTACCTGTAGCGCTTAGAGTTTCTACATTCAACAAGAGGTTACTCTCATTTATTTGCAAATAAATTGTGTGTGTGTGTGTGTGTGTGTGTGTGTGTGTGTGTGTGGAGAGAGAGAGAGAGAGAGAGAGAGAGAGAGAATAAATGTAAAAATTTAGTAGTCCACAAAAATATTAAATGAGATTAAGTACTATAAATTCCCTATGAACAAGGGTTCATAGTTTCAAGACGGCCCAAGCTCAAGTACTAATTCCTTCAGTTATTTGTCAAGTCATTGGTGAGGAGATTGCTTTTGTTTTTGCAATTTAAACCAACAATATAACATTAATACAAAATTACCTTCTGTTACTCTGAATGCATGGTCCAGTTAATTTTATTACAATACTTGAACGTTATAAATGTCACACATGGGAGAAAAATAACTGGGCCTTAAATCAAGAGTCACTTTCACTATTTTATTCAAAATTCTTATTTAAATATATATCAAGACACTAATCTATTTAGTTGGAGAGGTCATTTTAGAATAGCATTTGTGTTTTAAAATGAATAGTTTTGTTTATCAAATCTCTGAAGTAATCTTTCAGAAGGCACTGGTTTTAAGAATTGTTCTAGGGGGGTGGAGGGAGGGAATTACCATGGGATTTTTTTTATAATCATGGAAAATGATAATAAAATTTAAAAAAAAAGGAATTGTTCTAAAAGGTGACTTCTGGTCAAGATGGTGTCTGCCTAACCTCACCTCACCTCATAGGGAAGAAAAGGCAAGACCCTTAACGTTGGGGAGGGGGCGTACATGTTTGATTGTTTGTTTAGGGGTTTGTTGATTCCAGTAGGCTTCCAGTGGGAGGGTACAGAGGAGAAAAATAGGGAATCCACTGATTCCCACACTCTTGGGAAGCCCACTAGTCCCCCAGTCCTCTCAAGCTGCTGTCCTGGCCGCAGTCGTGGTAAGACATCCTTCCTGTACTAAGTGCAGGCTGAGCAGACCCAAGCTAGCAGACTAGGTCCTCCACCCTAGGCTTTCCCGCCACAGGGCAGAGCTCCACAGACACAATCGCTGTCCCAGTTGCTGTTGCCACCCAGCCTTGCTTACCCTTGTACAGGCAGCTGCCATTTCCCACCAGCTTTTCTGACCACCCAGTAAAATCACAATTCCTACCCAGCCTTGCAGACCCCTGTGCAGGCGATTGCAATTCCCACCCACCCTTGTGGAGCCCTGCTCGGGCAATCACCATTACTGCCCAGCCTTGTGGATGCCTACACACCCTCAATCACCGTTCCCACCCAGGCTTGCTGCTCCCATGCAGGCTATGGCCATCCCCCTTGCCACTGCCCCCTCTCACCTCTGAATATGGACCCAGGCTAGTGTCTCCACCCTAGCCTTTCTGAACTCCAAGGGAATCACTGCCCCCCCCAGCACACTAGAGTCCCCCACCCTAGGCTTTCAGAAACATTGTGATGGACAGACTACAGTGAAAAAGGAATAGCATGAAATATCAGATGCAAGAAATTCCAGCTAGATTGCCCAGTCCCACAATGGATCTGTCTAATTAAAACATAGAAGAGGCCATAGGATCAGAACCCCAAAATGAAGAAACAAACTATGCAACTCTGGCCAAGCAAATAGAAGAACTTGCAGAAACTCAACAAAGGACCAATAATTGTAAAAAAAAAAAAAAAAAAAAAAATGGTATTTTCACTGGATTAGACCTATTAGAAAAGAACCAGGAAGAGTTCTTAAAACAGTTGGATGATCTGAAGGAGAGAAAACAAAACAAAACAAAAAAGAGAACCTCAATAACCAGCTGGCTAAGCTCAATGAAGAGATTAAAAAAATACAAGGATGAACTCCAAGAAGCATTAAGAAAATCAGAAAATGTTGTGAAACAGAACTCAATAGAGGGTTGGAAACTATACATAAAAAAGCAATAAAAAATATGAATCAAACTGAACAAGCCCAAAACTCTGTAGAAGCTTTCAAGAATAGTGTCAGCCACGTGGAGGACACATAATCAGAACAAGAGGAAAAAACAGAAGAACTAGTTCATGAATCAAAAAGGATCAACAAGTTCAAAAATTTCTGTGAACAGAGCATGAGGGAACTGTGGGATACCCTTAAGCATATGAACATTCAGATCATGGGAAAACCAGAAGAGGAAGAAATACAGACCAAAGGCATGAAAAATTCATTCAACAAAATTATTGAAGAAAACTTTCCCACTCTCTCAAAAGAAAGTCTTTTCAAGTAGCAGAACCCCAAACAGACTAGACCAAAGCAGAAATTCTCCAAGACATATTATCATTAAGACTCTAAACATCGATACAAAGAGAGAGTCCTAAAAGCAGCTAGGGAGAGACAACACATTACATATAAAGGAAACCCCATCAGAATTACTTCAGACTTCTCAGTGGAAACTGTGAAAGCCAGAGGGGCCTGGAATGGGACATTGCAAACTCTAAGATCCTATGGCTTCCAACCCAAACTATTCTACCCAGAAAAAGCATCCCTCATAATAGATGATGAAAGAAAACCTTTCCATGAGAAAATTCAGCTTTACAACTATATGAACACAAAGCCAAACCAACAGAAAGTATTTCAGGGAATGCTCCAGATAGAAGATTCAAATAACCAAATTCAAGAAACAGATCACAATAACCAAACTTTAAGAAGTCACAAAATCTACAAAGTCCAAAAAAACACCAAACCACATAAACCAACACAATATGGCAGGTATTAAATCAAACCTCACAGTTATTACCCTAAATATCGATGGCCTTAATTCACCTATCAAGAGACATAATCTAACAGGGTGGATCAGAAAATTAGACCCCTTAATCTTCTGTCTTCGAGAAACCCACCTCACCACTAAAGTCAGACACCTCCTCAGGATGAAAGGGTGGAAAATGATATTCCAAGCAAATGGAAATGAGAAGCAAGCAGGTGTAGCTATATAATATCAGATAAAATAGACTTCAAACCAAAAGTAATCAAAAAAGACAAAGAAGGCCACTTTTTACCTATCAAGGAAAGGACCAACAACAGGATATCACAATCATTAAACATTAAGCACCTAACAGAGGTGCACCACAATTCATAAAACAAAACCTACTTGACAACAAAACAGATACAACCACCAACCCCATCACAGTTGGGGACTTCAGTACTCCACTATCACCAATAGATAGATCATCCAAACAGAAGATTAACAGGGAAGTAAGAGAGCTCAACAATAAAGATCAATTAGACCTAATGTACACTTGTAGAACATACTACCCAAAATCCACAGATTACACATTCTTTTCAGCAGCCCGTGGAACTTTCTCTAAAATATATCGTATGCTGTGTCATAAAGCCTGCCTGCATATATAGGAGGATTGATATAATTTCCTGCATGATATCAGATCACAATGATGAATTGTTAGAAATTAATAACCAACGATGCAACAGGAAACAAACCAACTCCTGGAAACTGAACAACACACTCTTAAACAATAAACGGGTAGTGGACAAAATAAAAAAATGAAATTGAAAAATTTCTAAATCTGAATGACAATGAGAACATAATGCACCAAATGTTATGGACACAATGAAGATGGCCCTCAGGGGGAATTCATTGTGATAAATGCCTTCATATCAAGGACAGAGAGATCCCAAATCAATAACCTAACCATTCACCTAACGACATTGAAAAAACAAGAAGTATCCAACCTAAAAAGCTCCAGACAGAAAGAAATTATTAAGATCACAGCATAAACCAGGTGTGGTGGCGTACGCCTTTAATCCCAGCACTTGGGAGGCAGAGGTAGGAGTATCACTGAGAGTTCGAGGCCACCCTGAGACTACATAGTTAATTCCAGGTCAGCCTGTACCAGAGTGAGACCCTACGTCGAAAAACCAAAAAAAAAAAAAAAAAAAAAAGATCACAGCATAAATTAATGAATTGTAAACTAAGAAAAACATTAAGAAAATAGCTGAAACAAAGAACTGGTTCTGTGAAGAAATAAGCAAGATCGATAAACCCCTGGCCAATTTGATCAAGTGGAAAAAAGAAATGCTTCAAACTAACAAAATTAGAAATGAAAAAGGAGAAACCACAACATATATAAGTGAAATTGGGAGGATCATCAAGACTTATTTCAAAATTGGATAATATGGATAAAATGGATAAATTCCTGGACACAAACTACCTACCAAAGCTAAACTCAGAGCAGTTTAATTTCCTAAACAAACCTTTCACAACCACTGAGATTGAAAGGGTAATCAAAAATATACCTAAAAAGAAGAGTCCAGGACCAGATGGTTTCTCAGCTGAATTCTATCACACCTTCATGGAAGAACTGAAACCAATTTTTCTCAAATAGTGCCAGACAATCAGAGAACAAGGAATGCTTCCCAACTCCTTTTATGAAACTACTATCACCTTAATACCAAAACCAGGCAGAGATGCCACAAGAAAAGAAAACTACATTTTTTCTGATGACCTTAGATATAAAGATCCTGAACAAAATCCTCACAAACTGAATTCAACAGCACATCAAAAGCTTTATCCACATGGATAAAGTAGGCTTCATCCCAGGAACACAGAGATGGTTCAGCATACAGGAATCTGTCAATGTAATACACCACATAAATAAGCTTAAACACAAAAACCACATCATCATCTGGGTAGATGCAAAAAATGCCTTTGACAAAATACAACATCACTTCATGATCAAAACACTGGAAAAAATAAGCATGGACAGTCTATATCTCAACATAATAAAGGCTATATATAAAGACCCTAAAGCCCAAATAATACTAAATGGGGAGAGACTGAAGGAATTCTCATTGAGATCAGGAATAAGACAGGGGTGTCCACTCTCACATCTGCTCTTCAACATAGCTCTGAAAGTACTAGCTCAAGCAATAAGATAGGAGAAATAAATCAAAGCGATACAAATTAGAAAGGAAGAAATTAAGTCAACCCTATTTGCAGATGACATGGTTCTATACATAAGTGACCTGAGAACCTCCATCTCAAAACTCTTAAAAGTGATTAACTCCTTCAGTAAAGTAGTAGGATACAAAATCAATACACAAAAATCAGTAGCCCTTCTATATGCAAAAGACAAATATACAGAGAAATAAATGTGACATTGTCTCATTTTCAATAGCAACAAAAAAAATAAAATATCTCATAATAATATTAATCAAGGAGGTGAAAGACCTATACAATGAAAATATAAAAGCACTCAAGAAAGAAATTGAAGAGGACTTGAGAAAAGTGGAAATACATCCCATGCTCCTGGATAGGCAGAATTAACATTGTGAAACTGGCAATCTTACCAAAAGCAATATACAGATGTAATGAAATACCAATAAAAAATCCCAACATCTTTCTTCACAGAGATAGAAAAAAATGATCTCAAAATTCATATGGAATGGTAGAAGACCTCAGACATCCAAGCATATCCTCAGCAAAAGAAACACCTCTGGAGGCATCACCATACCTGATCTAAAGTTACACTACAAAAAATTTTTTAAAAAACATGGTCCTGGCATAAAAACAGGATCATAGACCAATGGAACTGAATTAAGGACCTGTACTTTGGGTCATGTATCTACAAGTACTTGATATTTGAAAAGGCCTTAACAATGTAGACTGGAAAAGAAGACAACATCTTCAACAAATGGTACTGTGCAAATTGCATAACCATATGCAGAAAAACTAACCTTGATCCTCACATTTTGCTGTGCACAAAAATCAAGTCCAAATTTCTCAAAGACTTCAATATAAGACCAGAAACTATGCCACTATTGAAAGAAAACTAGGAGGAATTTTCCATGATATAGGAGTGGGAAAATATTTCCTGAAAAAAAAAGAAACCCACTAGCTCAGGAAATCAAACAATCACTCAACCATTGGGATCTCAGGAAGCTGAAAAGCTTTTGCACAGAAAAACATACAACAAGCAGAGCTAATAGATTACCCAAAAGATGGGAGAAAATTTTTGGTGGATACACATCAGAGGCCTAATTTATAGACTCTACAATAAACTCAAAAACTTAAACACTAAAAAGTCAAGCAACCCACTCACAAAATGGGGCAGAGAACTGCACAGGGAGTTCTCAGAGGAAGAAAAACAAATAGAAAACATGCACTTCAGAAAATGCAGGCCCAGATGGATTCACTGCTGAATTTTACCAGACCTTTAAGGAAGAACTAACACCATTGCTTCTTAAGCTTTTCCAGGAAATAGAAAAAGAAGGAATTCTACCAAACTCCTTCTATGAGGCCAGCATCACCCTGATACCAAAACCAGGCAAAGATAGAACAAGAAAAGAAAATTACAGACCAATCTCCCTCATGAACACACATGCAAAAATTCTCAACAAAATATTGGCAAACAGAATACAAGAGTATATCAGAAAGATCATTCACCCTGCGGAAGTAGGCTTTATCCCAGAGATGCAGGGATGGTTCAATATACACAAATCTATAAATGTAATACATTATATAAATGGGTTGAAGGACAAAAATCACATGATCATCTCATTGGACTCAGAGAAAGCATTCTACAAAATCCAACATCCCTTCATGATAAAAGTCCTACAGAGACTGGGAATAGAAGGAACATATCTCAATATAATAAAAGCTATTTATGACAAGCCTACAGCCAACATACTACTAAATGGGGAAAAACTGGAAGCTTTTCCACTAAAATCAGGAACAAGACAAGGGTGTCCACAGTCCCCATTTTTATTTAACATAGTTTTGGAAGTCTTAGCCATAGCAATAAGGCAAGAGACACACATAAAAAGGATACAAATTGAAAAGGAAGAGATCAAGTTATCATTATTTGCAGATGACATGATTCTATACATAAAGGACCCTAAAGACTCTACTAGCAAACTGTTAGAGCTGATCAAAACCTACAGCAATGTAGCAGGATACAAAAGAAACACACAGAAATCAGTAGCCTTCCTATATGCTAACAACAAACACACAGAGGATGAACTCAGAGAATCACTCCTATTCACAATTACATCAAAAAATAAAAATAAAAATAAAGTACCTTGGAATAAACCTAACCAAGGAAGTAAAGAATCTCTACAATGAGAACTTTAAAACACTCAAGAGAGAAATTTCAGAAGACACTAGAAAGTGGAGAAATATCTCTTGTTCCTTGATTGGAAGAATCAATATTGTGAAGATGGCAATCTTACCAAAAGCAATCTACACATTTAATGCAATCCCTATCAAAATTCCAAAGGCATTCTTCATGGAAATAGAAAAAACAACCCAAAAATTCATTTGGAATCACAAAAAAATCTCGAATATCTAAAACAATACTGAGCAACAAAAATGAGGCTGGTGGTATCACCATCCCTGATTTTAACCTATACTACAGAGCCATAGTAACAAAAACAGCATGGTGCTGGCACAAAAACAGACATGTAGATCACTGGAACAGAATACAGGACCCAGATGTAAGCCCAGGTAGCTATAGCCACCTGATATTTGATAAAAATGCCCAAAATACTCACTGGAGAAAAGACAGCAAATGGTGTTGGGAAAACTGGATATATATCTGCAGAAGGATGAAAATAGATTATTCTCTCTTGCCATGCACAAGAATTAAGTCCATATGGATTAAAGACCTTAACATCAGACCTGAAACTCTGAAACTGCTAGAGGAAAAAGTAGGGGAAACCCTCCAACATATTGGTCTTGGCAAAGACTTTCTGAATACAACCCCAATTGCTCAGGCAATAAAACCACAGATTAATCACTGGGACCTCATGAAATTACAAAGATTTTGCTCTGCAAAGGACACAGTGAAAAAAGCAAAGAGGAAACCTACAGAATGGGAAAAAATCTTTGCCAGCTATATATCTGATAAATGTTGGTGGGGATGTGGAAAAAGAGGAACCCTTCTACACTGCTGGTGGGAATGCAATCTGGTCCAGCCATTGTAGAAATCAGTGTGGAGGTTCCTAAAACAGCTAAAGATTGATCTACCATATGAACCAGCTATAGCACTCCTCGGCATATATCCTAAGGACTCATCTCATTTCTTTAGAAGTACGTGCTCAACCATGTTTATTGCTGCTCAATTTATAATAGCTGGGAAATGGAACCAGCCTAGATGTCCCTCAACTGATGAGTGGATAATGAAGATGTGGTACATTTATACAATGGAGTTCTACTCAGTGGTAAAGAAAAATGAAGTGATGAAATTTGCAGAAAAATGGATGGATCTGGAAAGGATTATACTAAGTAAGGTAACCCAGGCTCAGAAAGCCAAGTGCCACATGTTCTCTCTCATATGTGGATCCTAGCTACAGATGACTGGGCTTATGCATGAGAATGAAAATACTTAGTAGCAGAGGCCAGTAAGTTTAAAAGGAGATATAAAGGGAAGAGAAAGGAAGGGAGGAGGGTACTTAATAGGTTGGTATTGTATATATGTAAGTACAATGATTGTTATGGGGAGGTAATATGATGGAGAATGGAATGTCAAAGGGGAAAGTGTGTGGGGGGGTATTGCCATGGGATTTTTTTTATAATCATGGAAAATGTTAATAAAAATTAAATTTAAAAAAAGAAAAGAAAATGTTCAACATCCCTGTTCATCAGGGAAATGCAAATTAAAATAAGTATGAGATACCAGTTTACCCTAGTTAGGATAGCAAACATCTAATGACAACAAATGCTGGCAAGGTTGTGGAGAAATAGCAACCATCATCCACTGTTGGTGGGAATGTAAGCTGGTATAACCAATATGGAAAGCAATATGGAGACTCCTAAAAAGGATGACTATAGAGGTACCAACAGACTTATTGTTCACTTACTGGGCATTTACCCCTAAAGCTCCAAATGTTAGCTCAGAGAGATTTGCTCAACCATGCTTATGGCTGTGCAATTCATAATTACTAAGACCTGGAATCAACCCAGATGTCCACCATTAGATGAATGGATAACTAAGATGTACATGATGGAATTTTATTCAGCAGTAAGGAAAAAATTACACAATGAAATTTGAAGAAAAATGGTCAAACTTGGACCAGATCATTCTTATCAAATGCACCCAATCCCAGAATAATAATCATCACATGGTCTCACTCATCTATAGCTATCCTGAATCTGCCCATGATGCTGACATACTTAATAAATATCTTGAGGACTGGACAATAAGGATGGTTGGGCAGGAGGGGAGGGTAAGGGTGAGGGAGACAAAAACCTGG
The DNA here is from genome assembly GCF_020740685.1 of Jaculus jaculus. Taxonomy (NCBI): domain Eukaryota; kingdom Metazoa; phylum Chordata; class Mammalia; order Rodentia; family Dipodidae; genus Jaculus; species Jaculus jaculus. Next base: position 148,755,015 of record NC_059105.1, on the reverse strand, counting down.
GCCTAAATGAAAATGGTACCTTAAGATCCTACATCCTGAAAGACATACTAAAAAGTCAAATCTTTATCAGGTACTTAGAGAGAATACCTGATTCACAGGGGCCTGGAGAGGGTATGATAAAGACTATCCTCAATATTTTACTGTTTATCTCTCTTTCTTTATGCTCTTTCTCTTTTATATTACCTACATTTTTCTTCCTTCTCCCTTGGCACTGACCTATAACTCCCAGTACCAGCACATGGGTAACACCCACCATGAGCTGCTGATCAGAGAGACCTACAAGGTTTCCCAAAAGGAGACAGAATTTTGTCAGAGTACTTGATGACCCACCAAATGTTGATGGTAAGACCTTACTGCTGAAGACACCATATGCTGTTGGGACAGAACATGAAGTGATCTGGCTGGAAACTGGAAGAGAGTCAATCCCCAGACAGTTAGCTTGTCTAGTACCAGAGGTGTTACATGAGTGACTGGGGAAAATGACCAACATCTGTCTAGGCAACTCGTGCTCTAAGCTACTCAGCAGCAACCAACCTGACATGATGCTCACACAGTGCAATAGTGGTGCACAGCCATGGTGGGTTACCAACTGCTGTTGATTTGGCTAATGGATCTACTCAGTTGCAATGAAAACCAGACCTGGAATGGGCAAACAAATCAGAACCATATCCCAAAACAAGTCTGCTCTCCAATATCAAGCTCCTACCAATAGTGGGCTACAAAAGGACCTATACCTATTAAATTCTCTCTAAAATAATAATGGGTAACCATGTGTTTTGCACTAACCTCACTCACTGTTGGAGAATTTGCTTCTCTTTTTCAGATGGATGCAGAACCCAAGGAGATAATCAGCCCATCATACCCACCAGGGTGCCAGCTGAAACTATAGAGTTAGTTGGGAAATGAGCAAGAGTTGTTTTCTTGGTGAACCTGGTATCAGTCCAAGGGTGAAGGAGGCAGACATTAAGAACAATAAACTCCTACCAAATCAGATATCCAGAGACACAGAGACTCCCAAGAACTTGTCACTGAAACAGACCTAAAATGAACCCAACATGGCAAGGGAAACAAGGGAAATTCGTGGAAGAGGGGGTGGAAAGATTGTTAGAGCCATAAGTTGGGTCATTATGCACAGAGACATTGCCTCTCCCCCATAACTGATGGCTACCTCCACAATGCAACACCCACAATCCTCATGGGGGGATTACTGGGAGAAGGCTAATGACCATCCTGGCTGCATACACACTATATACATAACTAATAAAAAAAAAGTTCTAAAGCACAGGTCTGCTGACTGTCAGAAACCATATAACTAAGCCCAGAAAGGTGTTTTCAACTAAAAGTAACACCTATCCCATACTGCATATAGCAATGAGGCTTTCTAGAAGATAAGATGCCTGTTTCTGTTTACATAGCACCAAATATAGCTCACAAATTCTAAAAGAACAAAGAAACTTAGAATGTCAGAGTGTTCAATATGTTCAATCCTTCACACATCCTTTTACTCCTTACATAAAAGGTACTTAATATGTTAGGTATTATGCTTACATAAAAAGATACCTCTCATATAAATAGAAATTATTTGAAATTTAAAGGGTAAAAGATGAAAAATGATCTATCCAGCCCATGTAAGTTACATGAAAATCCAAACATTTACAAAATCCAAAAATTTCACAGAACTGACATTTTCCTAAAAGGAAAATTCATGATTCCTGCTCTCAAGGAGGGTAAATAATACTACAAATAAATTTACATAGACTAAGGTTTTCCTTGCCTTGACATATAAATAAAAGTAAAACCCATGATATCTAAACTTCTCAGGTTATGTAGTTAAGAACTACAGAATTGTTTTCTGGGAAGGTGGCTAGCTGAGGCACTGGGCACACTCTTGTGAATGGGCTGTCTGCACACTGGGCGGGGCTGGTTCCTTTCTTTAGTTTCTTTGCACATGTGCAACAAGACATAATATGTCCTGTTTTGCCATGAACAACACAACCGTTTTTTAGGTTGACCTCGGCAAATCACACAAGGTTCAGTGGCATCAAGGGGGAAACTAGATTCCATACTTTCTTCCCTGTCTTAGGTTTCTTCCTTCTCCACCTCTTTACAGTCTTCTTGGCTGCTACAAAATCAAATCATGCTGTTAGAAGTCGATGGCTGAGAATAGTCCTCACTTTCTTGGCACAGGGAGGCCTGTGTGACTTTATGCTCACTTTCTTCAGTGCATGTCTCTGAGTTCATTCTCCATGGGGGTTTTGTGTTGTTGTTTGTCTGTTTACCATCCAAGCCCTCTCCTACCTGAGCTGAGTTTTCTAGTTTGGTTTATTTCAAAGATTTTCCCTTATCTTTTTTTATCTTTCCCTTTATCATCTGGAAGCCAGTTCTCAAGAGGGCCCAACACTGGTGGTGGGAGTGGAGGATCCATTTCACCGCAGGAAGTGCACTGCAGCTAGTCAGCAAGGAAAGGTCAGGATCCTCTTCAAATGTGTCTGTAAGGCTTGGCCCTGCCCAATACACTGTGACTCTACAAACTTCATCATTTTCATAGGAGAGTTCTCATCCTCCTTCAAGGAGACTGTAATCCTCCAAACAAGAGATCCAACTTCAAATTCTACAGTAGATTAATCTGAAACAGAATCCTGATACAGCCACTCTGCTGAATGTTCGCCTACACCACCCTGACGATCCTGACTTGAGAGGCCCTCTGTGGACTGGCTGCACCTGCTTCTGTCACGCACAGAGCCAGGCTGTCATCATAGGAAAAGGATTTGGGTGCCTTCTCCGTCATTCACCAGTTAAGTCATCTGAATGTGCCCCTGTCTCACTAATGGTTCTCCTTCTAGATGAGGCATATGGTCTGTAAGCCGGCTGTGAGGATGAAGGCTTCTCTCTTGCAGCTCTCACTCGGTCCTTTGGACCACTCCCACCTTCCCGAGGACAGCCATTCTCACCCCCGGACCTGCCAGAGTTTGACAGCTCTTACTTACCACTACCAAGTTTCTGTAGATCATTGTGTGTGTGTGTGTGTGTGTGTGTGTGTGTGTGTGTGTGTGTGTGTGTGTGTGTGTATTTACACCGAGAAGCTTGTCACTCCAAAAGAATCTCTAGGAAGATCATTTGAACAATATACAACATGTTGCTGCTTCTCATCATATAATCTTTTAGTCATAATATACTGGCCAAGATAAGATATAACCTCTTTCATAATCTAAGTATCTTTTTGTGCCCCAATGGACTTTAACAACTTCAAAAGCAATGACTTTGGTCTAACCTGGATCAAAGTAGAAAAAGTGCTGGAGTGGGGTGACCACAGACAGGCATCTGTCTCTGACCCCCATGAGGAACCTGACCTGATGGCCCAGGTCCCCCCCAGGCCTGGCTTCGTGCTGGTTCCCAGGGCCATTGGTAGGGCTTGCCCCCTACTCCTCACAGGGAGCTTTGTTCAACATATTTTTCAGCAGAAATTTAAGAATTTCATAATTAATAGCCAATTACTTTGCAAATTGCTCTATAGACATATTCATGATATCCACACTTCTCCTGAATTGATCACAAAATTATTTTATCCATTCAATCTTGTTTTTTAAATTCATTTATTTGCAATGAGAGAGAATGGGTGCCCCCAGAACCTCTGGCCCATGTAAACAACTCCAGAGGTATGTGCCATTTTGTGCATCTGGCTTTACATGGGTACTGAGGAATCAAAAAGCCCAATTATTTATTTATGGTTTTATAACACAGAACATCTTTAGAAGCTTAGCAGGCATTGATAAATCACTTCACAAATGCATTTATCTATCTTTGGTAGAAGAATTCCAGCTTTATTTATTTATAAGTATTACAAAGTTAGCCAAAGATTTTCTTTCTAAATTCCTGTAGCAGTTACCATCTCATTGCCAGACAAGAGACGCAGCCTGAAGCATCTTATGGAAGGAAAGGGTTTATTTCAGCTTACAGTTGTGAGGGGAAATTTCATCGTCATGGACAAAGCATTTAGGAGCAAAGAGCCAGGTAAGCATCACATTGCCATAGCAGCAACAGGGAAGTAACATGAGTACTGGGCTTAGAGCTGGGCTATATTGCCCAAAAGCCTGAACCACTAACACACTACCAGCAAGGCTCCAAGTTCTGAAGACCCCACAGCTTCCCTAAATTGCCAACAGCTGGGGACCAAGGATTCAAAACAGCTGAACCTGTAGGGGACGTTTCATTCAACCTACCACAGCTCCTCCTGTTATTAGTCTGTCCAAGTAACTAAGTGCTGACCAATATGTGGTAGTGGGAGCACACAGCTATTTGCATGGGGGTAGAGCAAGATGCAGGGAGGGCAGTGGAAACAGAAGCCAGGCTATTGACTGCCAAGGGCCTACCCCTAGTGATCTTCTTCCTTCAGCTACGTAACTTCCCAAAATACTGCCACTAGTTGGAGAACAAGCAATTAAGACATGAGCACATGGGGAACATTTCAGATGCTAATCATACAGCTCTCATTCATGTGAAAAATGGGTTAAATAAATTATTTTCTTCTGTGAACTTTTTTTTTAATATGAGTATCAACCATGAACAATGTGATGAGTGAGGAAAATAATTTTTTCTCCAGTGCCACCACACCAGAGAGTTTTGGTCCCACATCTGCAAACGTGGGTGTGTTCTTGAGCTCTTGCACATCCTTGTTTCAGGTGTCAAGTTTATGTGGACAGGTAGAGCCATATAGTGCCCTTGGTCTCATTCCAGTGTGACTCCTCAATGCACATAGCATTCATAGAATCTCAAGGCTAGGATGGAGTATTTGGGGAACTCAGTCAGTATTTGTAATAGGATGAGATTATGTCTAACCTACCCTGGGAGTCTGGGTGTACTAATTTGTTAAGACCTGAAAGGAAAAAAATCAATTATAAAAACTAACCTGCAAGAAAAAATTACAGTATTTAATAGGCCTCATTATAAAAAGAAAATGCTCTTTAAAAATAAATTTAAATTTCTTACCCTAATTTAAATCTCATGTTCTCCTGTGCATATTTTGATAGTCAGCAAAAAGCTGGTACAACTTGTTCAGTATTCACTCTCCATGTTTGTGAAGATAGTTCTTAAGACAATCTTCTCATGAATATTGAGTCTAAAACTCACACTTGCTATGGCAACTGTTGTTTCTATTTTTTTTAAATGATATCCAACTCACTGATGGGAACTTTCATAACCATAATATAAGTATTTAACTCTTAAAGTTGTAGATGTTTGAAATCTATTTATAAGAAAGAAAGATGGGGTAACAAATTTACAAATCAAAACATGCTTTAAAGTTAAAATTATCATTTCTAAACTAAGTAGATAAAAAGACTATTAGTTAAAATGGGTACATGCATTATTCAAATGATACAGCTAACATTTAAGCTTAAAATAAATGAAAATCAAATGTCTAATTAATATTCATTTATTCTTGTGACTTTATAACCAGAACAGTACAAGCTACTTTTGTATGGCATCATTTATAGAAATAGTGTTCCAACATACTTTACAAAATTAAAATAATGCATAATATTAATTTTGTTTGTTTTCAGTTTCTAGGACATGTCTGACATATTTCTGTGTACCATCAATCTCAATTTTCTATTTTTATTAGGAATCTTGATGAAGGGTGTTAGCACTGCACTCAACAAAATCCATCAAATGATTAATTTTCTTAAACATATGAGTTTAATGTAGTAAGATAAAATTGCTTAAAACATTAATTGGGTTTCCATTTGCTTATTGGTCCTGATCCCCTATGTAATATTTAACTGTATGGATTCTGCAGAACTGGTGAGTCCATTTGTCTCTACTGGCAAACTTATCTTTATGGGATCAGAACTGAAAAGAAAGTAAATGAGCCGGGTTTTATGGTGCACGCCTTTAATCCCAGCACTCAAGAGGCAAAAATAGGAGGATTACTTTGAGTTCCAGGCCACCCTGAGACTACAGACTGAATTCCAGGTCAGCCTGGGCTAGATCAAGACCCTACCTCAAAAAACAAACAAGAAGGAGGAGGAGGAGGAGGAGAAGGAAAAGAAGAAGGAAGAGGAGGAGAAGGAGGAAGCAGCAAATGAAGCTAGAAAAAAGAAGAAGAGTGCCACATTGTTACCTAAAATCCATTTTCATATGAAAACACATTACGACTACTGAAAATGAGTTTTCCCACTATTAGCAAAAGTGATGAAAGAAGGCTAGAGGGATGGCGTAGTGGTTAAGGTGTTTGCCTGCAAAGCCAAAAGACCCAGGTTCGATTCCCCAGGACCCACATAAGCCAGATGCACAAGAGGGTGCATGTGTCTGGAGTTCATTTGCAATGGCTGGAGGCCCTGGCATGCCCATTCACATTTTCTCTCCCCCGTTTCTCAGTCAAATAAATAAATAAAAATAAATATTTTTTAAGTGATGAAAGAAAGCTAAATAAAACCTGTCATGGGAGATTGGAATACAGTGTCTCCATCAGTGCCTGTGTAAATATGAATGGATACAGAAGTACATGCAGATATGGGTATGAATTGTTAGTTTACATGTATGCATTTCCTAGCTCTGTCCACTGAAAGAACTTACAGGCAATATTGTTCTAGCAATGAAAACATTATCTGTCACATTTCAGTTTTAATAATACCTTCTTACAATAAAAGGACTCCTGGCTATTAAAAGAATGATGAATTCCAAGACTGAGATAAAATAGTACAATATTATCCTGGAATGTCTTGTGGGCAGAAAGAAAGGAAGTGGTGGAAAATGAGGAAGTACTTGAAGAAACTAAATGGCCAAATCTGGGTCCAGAAGCACACAACCAGAGTTTGACACTACCTGACTTTTCAACTAAGTAGGAAGCTACAATAACCATAGGACTGTAAACTGGCCAATGAAAAGGCAGATATATCAATGGAACAAACTAAAGGTCTTGGAAATAGACTCACATAAATATAGCCAACTGGTCCTTGTATAGGAGTCAACTACTGTCATTTCAAATAATACACACACACATACATACACATGCAAACACATGTCACTCATACCTTTCACATATAATTATTCAAACATACCATAGACCTAGATGTGAAATACAAAGGTATAATTTCCCAGGCAGTAGCATTGGAGAAATTTTAGACAATTTTAGATATGACAATGACTTTTTTTTAGATAAATGTCAAAAACATGAAAGAATTGGTTGATAGTCTGGATTTCATTAAAATGGCAAACTTCTGCTCTGTAAAAGACAATGTCAAATAATTTAGAAGACAAACCAAATACTGGGAGAAAATATGTTTAAAAGGCATGTCTGTTAAGGCTCTTATCTCAAATATGCAAAATTTCTTAAAGTTCAACAATAGAAAGATGAAATTTTTCATTAAAATTTTGCCAAAAACTTGTACAGGCACCTCCCAAAAAATACATAAATAGAAAGTCAGTGTATGAAAAAAATGAAATGTTATTACAGAACTAAACAAGAAAACAAAAATGAGAGTGTGTTACCTGGTGATTAGAACATTGACAACACTAAATGCTGGTGAGGATAAGGAACAGGAAGTCCCACTCAGTGCTAAAGGAACACAGCATGGTGGTCACATGGGAAGGCAGTCCTACTGTGTTTTCATACAGGTAAATATTCCTTTTCCATTTCATCTAACAACCACACTCTAGTAGTCATCCAAATAATTTGAAAAGCTTATGTCCTACAAACTTCTACACATGAATGATTACAATAATCTTATTCATAATTGTCAAAATTTGAAAGAAACTTCAACAGGTGAATGGATCTGTCATACACTCTGTCATGGTTAATATTGACAACTTGATGGATTTCCAAGTGTAATGGAAACAAGTCTGTGCATAGGTCTGTGAGCAAATTTTGAGATTAGGTTAACTGAAGTGGGAAGAGCAAGAGCAGTCTATGGACTGCGGTCCTAGACTGAATAGAAAGGCAAGAAAGCTGAACACCAGCATTCCTCACATTCTGCTTCCTGTCTGGGGTCTGAGTGTAGCCAGCCACCTAAGCTCCTGGTATGACACCTACCCAGCCAATATGGACTAGGAGCTTTAATTGGCCCAACCACTTGAGAGGTAATTTACCAGTCACTTGCAGAGTTAAGATGAAAAGACTGAACTTGAAAGCTTCCACATGCACATAAAAAGTATATATATAACATTTTTATTACAACATTGTAACTTAAGTGTCCCTTAGCTGAAAATAATCAAGTAAATTTTGATATACTAAGTGAAGCACTGTAGAGCTTTTAAAATTCCACATGATTATGGACCAATGCAAACTACAGAGACAGGAAAAGCAAGTGAACAACTGCATGGCATGTATTGCAGTCTAGAAAATACCAGAACAGTATTGTGTGTTACTTAAGGGTGCATACAGCTGTAACTAGATGTTAAAATATACAAAGGCATGCTAAATAATAACTTGTACATAGGAAGGAAAGAAAGAGCCTTTGAATCTAAGAAAAGTTTCTAGGATGGTTTCAATTTTTTTAAGGGTTTTATCTCATTTTTCAAAATTAAGCAAGCAAAGAAGTCATATTTTACATAACATTCTTAGGGTATGAAATGTATCTTGATTAATGCAGATATGTGATAAGTTTCAATTATTGAAAAGTTGGCTGGTTCTGCACACTGGAAGCAATGATCTTTCTCAATGTCATAAAATAGGGGAAGTTTCATAACAGTATAGCATAATGACATAAACCAAACAAAGTGAAACTCAGAACTAAAATCAGACCCTAAATTTGTAAAGAAAATGCACAGCCACAAATTCTCCCAAGTGATAAAAATGAAAGAACACCCCAAGGCATCATCTTTCAGTATTCAGCATGAGATGGAACCTGACAGGAACGAGTGTGCTGAGCACAATATTCTGTCTGGTTCCCATACTCCAGCCTTGTCATGAAACCAAGCTCCACTCAGGAAACAGAAAGCCAAATTATGCAGAGATGCCATCCAAAAGTGTGAGTCATTACAACAATTGAAAGGCTAGCCTTTCATCCTGAATTGGAAAGTTAAAAATCAAACCTAGTAAGTCTAAATTGACACGCAGTCACTTTACATCTCCATCGGATTTTAGAAGCTGTCTGCAGAAGTGGCAATGACAGGTCAAACAGTTTTGTCATAACCACTCATGGATTGAATAGCCACAAAGGAAAAGGAAGAGTTCCCTTTACTCCAAGGAGAAATGTATTCAAGCAAAACTTCTAAACCTTCAACTAGCTTCTCTACTGTTCTCACAGATGGACTTTAGATATTCCCAGGCTAAGCAAGCTCCATGCTTCTCAGGGTTGGACTGAAAGGGAGGAAAGACGGTGTGTTGGTTTGAATCAGATATCCCCCAGAATTTGTGTGCTCCTAAAGCTGCATCCCCAGCTGATGGCAATTTGGGAGAGGGGGACCTTCCTGGAGGAGCTGTGTCACTGGCCATGGACCTTGAGGCTTATTGTTGCAGTCCGGTTCGCATTGCTGTTAGAAATCACCCAACAAAGAGCAGCTTCTGGGAAAAAGAGATTTATTTTGGCTTAAAGGCTCGAGGGGAAGATCCTCCATGTCAGGGGCAAACGATGGCATGAGCAGAGGGTGGACATCACCCCCTGGCCAACATAAGGTGGACCACAGCAACAGGAGGGTGTGCCAAACATTGGCATGGGGAAACTGGCTATAAAGCCCATAAGCCCACCCCTAACAATACACTCCCTCCAGGAGACATTAATTCCTAAATATCCATCAGCTGGGGAGCTAGCATTCACAACACCTAAGTTTATGGGGGACACCTGAATCAAACCACCACACTTATTAACCCCCAGTTTGCCAGTGTTCATTGGCTCATCCTCCTGCCGTGGCGTTCCACATGCTGTGGCCGAGGTGATGCGCTGCCTTTGCTCATGTCACGTTTCCCTGTGTCATCATGGAGCTTCCCTGTGAGTCTGGAAGCCAAATTAACTTTTTCTTCCTATCCGTTATTTTTGGCTAGGGGGTTGTGCCAGCAACAAGAAGCTAAGCACAATAGGCAGCAATGTCCTGAACTGTTTCTACCGCTCCCGTCTAAAGACCTCACTTCCAACAGCTGGAGGCCTGAGAGTGGACATGGTCTTCTGTATGCTTGAGGCTTTCCATTCCTCATTCAGATGGTGTTTTTCTTTATACCTCAGCAAGTGCTAAAAAGGGAGAAGCTGGGCTGGAGATGGCTTAGCACTTAAGCACTTGCCTGTGAAGCCTAAGGACCCCGATTCGTTGCTCGATTCCCCAGGACCCACGTTAGCCAGAAGCACAAGGGGGTGCACGTATCTGGAGTTTGTTTGCAGTGGCTGGAAGCCCTGGAGTCCCCATTCTCCCTCTCTCTCTCCCCTTCCTTCTCTCTGTCTGTTGCTCTCAAATAAATAAATAAAAATAAATAAATTAATTAAGAAGAGAAAAGCTAATGAAATCGCAGATGTCCTCGCAAAAATGCAGCTGCATGAAAAATGCTCACATTGGCTGGGTTTGGTAGTGCAAGCCTTTAATCCCAACACTGGGGAGGCAGAGGTAGGAGGATCATGGTGAGTTCTAGGCCACCCTGAGAGTAGTGAATTCCAGGTCAGCCTGGGCTAGGGCGAGACCCTACCTCAAAAAACAAAAAGCAACAACAACAAAATGCCCATATCATTTCTAATCATGAAAAGAATGTTATATATAAAGATTGTTATATATTAGGAAAGCCTTCTAGATAAGATTTAGTATCCTTTGACCTTAAGCAAGCAATATCTTTTTACTTACTTTTTCCACAATGCTCACTGATAATGGATCCCCAAAACCTGCACATGGTCACCAATTCTATACCAATGAACTATATATAGCCCTTCAGGTTACTATTTTTTATGTGATTAATGTTCCCAATTACTTCGTTTTTCAGGTGTTCACTATAGTCTCAAAGCACAAGAAAGTTCATGAGGAAAAATATTATGATGCAGCCCATATTTGAGCATGGACACATCCATAGGGTGCTTTCACCACCAACCCCAATTTGCACAATGCTTTATTTTGTTTGACTTGGAAAGAAGAATGTCTTGGCTGCTAATCAAACAGCTCGTATCTCTTACAAAAACTGTCCCCACCTCGCCTTTCGCACAGGTGCTTTCAAGGCCACAGGAAGCTTTCAAGGCCTCCAAAGCAATGCTGCTCCACAAGTGAGAGGCCCTCTGTGCAAGCCTGGCTCCCTAGACCCTTTCCTCCTTTGTCTCAACCTCGGCAATCCTAACCGCAGCAGAGGTTCCTGGGATGTGGGGATTCCTTTGGTTCCTGAACACACAGACTTTCCTCATTGGTGGCAATCACTGGCACCTCCGTGGAGGGAAAATAGTTAACCATACTGGGTATAGGGAGCCAACAGTGACTCAGGCTCCCTTGTGGTGGGGTGCAAGGGTATCATCCATGGGGCTGCACCTGCATTTGCTCCTCAGGTTTGTCTTGATAGCTCTGCAGAACAGTTTGCTAAGCCACTTTCAGATGAATTGGTCACATATACTCTAAGGTGCTTTACGCCCACTCCTATCCCAACATAGCATCTGTGTTGGGTGATCAACAACCCCGTCATTTCCCCACAGGCCCACAAGCTACTCCTCTCTGCTCCCTGGAACCACTTGTAAACCAACTTAAGTGGTGACAAGCATCACCCGGCCTCCTCTATCGGTTATCAAATCTGGAACTCTCAAGGCCTTGGTTCCTTCCTCTTCCTTCTATTATTCTGTTCACTATACATCCCTTTTGCCTATCACCAAAGCCACTTCAGCACCATCAGTCCCGCCTCACCAAAAGCCACTTGTCTAACAGGAGAAGTTGAGCCTCCCTCCCTTCTTTGGTGGGCAGATCCTTCAGTAGAGACCCCCTTCCTCTGAATGCGAGTGAAACAGCTCACCACCAGAGCACTGGACGTCTACTCAAATTAAAAAAGAAGCCTCTTTCTCAGGACACATAGCTTCCATCTGTTGGAAGACAGTTGTAAAAACATGTAAATTTTTGATGCCTGCAATGTCATGGCGCCCCTTAGGGGCTGTGCAGGTAGTGTGCAGGATAGGCCACACACACACACACACACCCTGACTTCGCTCCAGCTTCCCTTCCTCAAGGCTTGCATCCATTCACTGACATCTTCTCTTCCAATAGGACAGAGCTGTGGGTTCTTCATGGATGCCTGAGCCTGGTGGCTAAGCAAACAGAATATGGAGACAGAATGCCAGCTATGCTTTGCACTTGTTAAGTTCTATGTCTAGTTTTCTCACTAAGAAAATGGGAGTGCTAGCAAGACATGCTTCATGGTTCTATGCTGAAGATGGCCTCAGTAAGTGCTTGCGAGGTAGTGAAAATCGGAATGGGGTGTAACACAGCGGTAAGACACCTGCCTAGCATATTTGAGGCCCTGGGTCCCATCCCCCAGAGTGCAATACATATATATGTATATATGTATCATGTGTTCTTTAATATATAAATATGAGAGAAGATAGATGAAAGCTAGATGATGAAATAGGTCTTGGCCCACTGCAAATGCTCCACTGGCAGTGTTCTATCATTACTTTTCATATAACATTTTTCCTACATCCTTTCTCTTGGAAACTATTCCACTCCACTGTGCCTATTATATACTTCATGAAGATTTCACTGTACCTAAAGGCTCGGAGAATCTTTCATGACCAGAGCTTGGCAGGCACTCTTGTTTCTTCCTCCAGGCTCCCTCAGTCCCTGAGTACCTCCTGAGATATAGCTCCAATAACCGCTGTCTTTGGCCCTTAAATGCCCCTTTGTTTTTCAGGGTATTTTTGAAGTTCATAAACATGAAAAATTATTTAAAGGTAGTAATCTTTAAATTATACATCTCTTTAAAAAAATCACAATAGTCCTGCAAGTTGATTTGTTTCTGGGGCAAATTAGTGCTTAAGCGGCTGGTGGGGGTGAGTGCTCCACAGCACACACCTGATTTGTACTCTTGGTCTGAGAGTGGGTGAGCCACAATAAAAGCAGGGTTTTTAAGTACAAAAAAAAAAAAAAAATAGGCACAGATGATCAGAACTGACTAAAACCCAGGCCTTATATATTTTTGGGCAATTTGCAAATACAGTCCTCCCTTCTCAATTATCAATTAACTACTGAGGATTCAAGCTCGCCCGTTATTAAAATAAATATTTTCAATATTTTATTTACTTATTATGAGAGAGAGAAAGAGGCAGAGAGAGAGAGAGAATGGGCATATCAGGGCCTCTCACAACTGCAAACGTCAGACACATGCCCCACCTTGTGCATTGGCTTTATATGGGTACTCAAACCCGGGTCCTGCGGTTTTGCAGACAAGGGCCTTAGCCACTAAACCATCTCTCCTGCCCTAAAATAAATACATATAAACTTTTTGTAAGGGTTTTTTATTTGTTCAAGGCTAAAAAGCAAATAGTGTGTGTGTGTGTGTGTGTGTACGCACTAGCACATGTACTAGTGTCTTTTGTTACTAAAAAAGAGTTTTGCATCCAGCTTTATATGACTGCTGGAGAATTAAGCCTAGGCTGGCACACTTTTCAAGCAGGCGCCTTTTAATTGCTGAGGCATCTCCCCAAACCCAAGTTTGTTGGGTTTTTATTTTATTTTTTGAGACAAGCTCTCTGTATATAGTTCAGGCTGGCCTGGAGATCCCTATCCACCTGCCTCAGCCTCCCAAGTGCTAGAGTCAGAAGCACCTGTCTCCACACTAGCTTAACTGTATTTTGACTTCTCTGAGTGGTAAGCTGTTTGCCTGCAGAGACAAGGTTTTTTGGAGGTCTGAATTTCCAAGTCCCAGCCTAACTTGGGTCTTAGAGTAAGAATTCCACAAAGCTCATCCTGAAAACAAGAACAACTCATTGTGAACATTTTGTGGTATAGGACTGATTTTAAGCTGGTGAATTCAAGTTCCCAGTTCAAACTGAAAAAAAAAAAAGCAGATCTTCCCCAATGAATGTCAGCTACTTAATAGAATGAGTGACATAAAGGAGCTAAAACAAGAAGGTAAATACTAATAGCAAAATGTGAATTTGATACAGGAATTTGGGGTTCCTTATATGTCAATGCACCAATAATTTGGGGTGTTCCCAGATCCTAAGGAGACAAGAGGGGGTTTGAGAAGTCTACCTCAAGGCTCGGGTCTGGGTTTTTTATGGGGAGACACTACGTAAGGAAGATGGGGTTGGCAGTTTTTGTGAGCCTGATGGATGCGTTGGCTATTTAACCAATTTACTCCTGAATCGGAGAGCCTAGGGTCAGGAATTCTGAAAAGGGAAGTCTTCTCAAATGTGAATTCTCTAGAACGGGAGTGGGAGGACTCCCTAAAGGAGCAGAAATGAGGAAAGGCCAGATCCTTCTGAGTTACTGACATGCAGTAAAGTGTAATGACCTAGATTTTTTTCCTGCATGCCCAAGGACAATTCCTGTGCTTAGCCAAGAAAAGGCCATTCACTTTGGGATCTGTCACCCCTAAGCTGCCTAGCCAATTTCTATGCATCAAATTGACCATCAAGGTGAACTTTCATGTCTTCTCTCATTGAATTGTAACATCAACAACTACAAAAACATCCCTCATGTTAGGACACTGAGGCCTTTGGGGTTAAGTAGCATGTCCAAGGCCTCTCAGCCAGCAAGGAGCAGAACTGTGGTTGCACTCCACTATTGCAGAGGTGGTGTCTGCCCCTCACTTTGCTCTCATTGGTGAAACTGGAAGTATGCTGGCTCCTAGGGACCACTGACTTCAGCTGTACAGTTCTAGGACTGGGAATATGACGAATGGTAAGGCAATGGCTACAGTGGCAGTGAAGGAGGAATGAGAAGGCCAGGCAGATGCCATGGGAAGGGCTACTCCCAGGAATTTTGCCACAGCATCAAGACTGTGCCTGTGAAGGCTGTGTGATGATACACAGGAGGCAGGAGGTATAGTAGGCATCTCATCTACTGGGATCTCAAGACTGGCCTCAAGTTCCAGTGCTGCCATGCTATCATTGAAAAGTCCCTTCATCGGGTTCATGCCACACTTGCTTCTTTTGATGAAGATTTTATAAATTGACCCCAAAGAGAAGCCAAGTATTGGATTAATCATCTATGGGAAAGGAATTCTTTGGTGGTGCTGCCTTATCTTATTGGTTGTTCTGTACCCCTCCTTTAAGAAGAAGGAGAAGAGGGATGGAGAGATGGCTTAGCAGTTAAGGCACTTGCCTGTAAAGCCAAAGGACCCAGATTCGATTCCCCTGTATCCATGTAAGCCATATACTGAAGATGATACATGTGTCTGGAGTTCATTTGCAGAGGCTGAAGGCCCTGGCATGCCCATTCACTCTCTTTCTCTCTCTCTCTCCTTCTTTCTGTCTGTCTAATGAAATAAATAATTTATTTTTTCAAAGGAGAAGAAAATGCCAAAGTCTATAATTCTGATACTTAAAATATTTGAGTCTTTTCTCATTCACTTTAGCCCCACACAAACCTCAGCAGGATGGACTATAATGTTATAGTAACTATTCCAATGCCCTCTGCCTCATTCTGCCCACAACCTCAGTTATGCTCTTGAAGGACTAATAGCCTGTCCTTGGAGTGTTTTTCTTCAGTAAGTCAGAATGTCTGGCATACAGTCAGTAAATATGAAAAAAACTGACTAATTCTTCACATTTCACAGATGTGGACGCTGAGGTTCAGAGAGGTAGAGGGATTTGCCAAGAAGGAAAAGCAAATCCCAAGCATCATGCTTTTGGCACTGACTGCACTTGACCTTGCCAAAGTTAAGATGTAGAGGGCGCCTACTCCCAGAGCCTCTCATTAGGAAACCCACAATGAAGACTGCCGATTTCTCATGTGCCTCAATCAAAAATGAAATCTAATTAACGGGATATGATGTGATGAAATATCCATCCACAGAGAGTGAAAACATCCTACGAGTCAGCTAGTGATGAGATTTCTGACGACTACCTTCCTTCTCAAAGCTGCTAAAAAGGGCAATTTTCTGTTCCTACATGATTTAAATCCCTTGGGACCCATTTATACTTAGGAATCTAAGAACAAAAATAAGTCTTGCTTCTCATCGCATGTCCCTCAAAGCATTTGCTCTTATGCCAGGTTGTATAATCGACACCTTCTAAGCGTTTTTTGTTTTTTGGGTTTTTGTTGTTGTTATTAAGAAGAAAGTAACTATAGTTGTGATTGTGAATATGTCAAGCAGGTGTGATTTCCTGGCTCCATTTAGCCAAATTTCCCAAGGACTCTTTCCATCTAGCGCCTTTCAGTGCAAGGTAGTCTAGGTAGAAGGGCAGAGATTTCAGTTTACTATGGCACAGCAAGCTTCCAATAGAACCTTGTCAGTGAAATTTCACGCAATGGGAGGACATGCATGTTCTTCATATTATGACAGTCTTATATTGTCATGCAATGAAATGGATTTTTTTTTATTCTGAATTCATTTAAAGCCTCAAATGAGATTATAATGGTAAATATCACAGAGGAAAATATTAACAATGACAGTCATGGTGTTCAAACTATTCAGGCTTCGCCCACCAAAACATCTAAGGAGGAAATTTATTCTTCAGTGCCTCGGTTCTACTTCTTGATCTCAGGTTAGTGAGTTGGAATAGGAGGATTTTATTATTTTTATTCATCAAAAAATATATTTATCATTTGGCTCTGGCTTGAAATTCCGAGTACCAGAAACAGGTTACAAACCAAATTGAGTTGTTGATTGAAGAGAACTATGAAGTCCCCCAAACAAAACAGGCTTTTGTCAAAGCACTTTATAACCTCCTGAGGTCAAAGGTAAGACCCAATTACTAAAGACACCACATACTGCTGACACAGAACATTGAGTGACCTGGCCAGAATCTGGAAGGAAACCTGTTCCCAGATGGTTAGCCCATATAGTGCTGGAAAACACTATATGAGCTGCTGGAGGAAAATGGCTAATAATGTGATGAAAAAGCTATATGAAAACAACCAATCTGACAAGACATACACACCTGTGCAGCAGTGGCATTCAGCTTATGTGTGTAACCAGTGACTTTCTGATTGGCCAAGAGATCTGCTCAGTGGAAAGAAAGCTATACCTGGAACTGCTAATAAAGTCAGAATCCTATGTAGACCAAGATTATTGACTCCAACAAGAAGTTTTCACTAGTTTTTGGCAAAGAGAGGCTACACCCATCAAAATATCTCTAAATTAAGCCCCTTAGACCTATGCTAATCTCACTCTCCAATGGAGAATCTGTGTTTCTTTTTCAGAAAGCAGTGAGAAGCAAGGACAACCAAACTCTATCAACAAGACAGGAAAAGATAGCTGACTCCCTGACAGGAAACAACCACCCCTTGCCCATCAGCCATGGCCCAGGTGAAACCACATAAGAATTAACAATTTGAGCCAGATGCTCCTTCAATGGGGAGCCTGACAACCTGCACCATGGTGATGGAGACAGACACTGAGGATACTCAAAATGTACCTAAGCAGAAATCCAGAAACTGCTGACAGCACAACAGTAAAGTGGACTGAAGACACACCCACCAGCTGAGTGTGGTGGCACACACCTTTAATCCCAGCACTTGGGAGGCAGAGATAGGAGCATGGCCCTGAGTTTGAGGCCACCCTGAGACTACACAATGAACTCCAGGTCAGCCTGAGCTAGAGTGAGACCCTACCTCAAAAAAACAAACAAAACAAAAACAAACAAACAAACAAAAAAACCACACACCAAGGGAAAAAAAAAAACACCCCACCAAGGCTCAGGGGATTTTGCAAAAGAGGGAGCAAAAAGATTGTAAGAGCCACAGAGTAGGAGAGACTATCCCAAGGCTATGCCACCCAATGACTGCTGCCCTCACAACTCCTTACCTACACCCCCATAGTGTAGACCAGGAGTACCCTCAGTGGAATGGGTGCAGGGAGGAAGGAAATGATGGTACTAGCATCTGATGTGACCATACAAAGTCCTTGCTTAATAAAAAAAGAAAATATATGTTTACTGATTATACGTGAAATACTTAGGAAAGCAGAATGTGGCAGTCAGGTTTGCATTGCTGGTAGAAATCATCCAACCAAGAGCAGCTTGTGGGGAAAAAAGAGATTTATTTTGGCTTACAGGCTCAAGGGGATGCTCCACAATGGCAGGGGAAAATGACAGCATGAGCAGAGGGTGGACATCACCCCCTGGTGGACAATAGCAACAGGAGATTGTGCCAAACACTGGCAAGGGGAAACTGGCTATAACACCCATAAGCCTGCCCCCAACAACACACTCCCTCCAGGAGGTATTAATTCCCAGATCTCCATCAACTGGGAACCTAGCATTCAGAACACCTAAGTATATGGGCGACACCAAATCAAACCACCACATTCCGCCTCTGGCCCCCATAAACTGATATCCATACATGATGTAAAATACAATGTATTCAGTCCAACTTAAAAGTCCCCATAGTTTTTATCAATCCCAATGATGTCCAAACATCCCCATAGTCCAAGATCTTTTTTTGTTTGTTTGTTTGTTTGTTTGTTTAAGAGCAATAGACAAAGAGAGAGAAAGGCAGATAGAGACAGATAGAGAATGGGCGTGCCAGGGCTTCCAGCCACCGCAAACAAACTCCAGACACGTGTGCCCCCTTGTGTATCTGGCTAACATGGGTCCTGGGGAATCGAGCCTGGAACTGGGTCCTTAGGCTTCACAGGCAAGTGCTTAACCGCTAAGCCATCTCTCCAGCCCCCAAGATCTTTTAACTGAGCCATAATACCAAAAAAAACTCCCCCCCAAAACCCATAATGGTACAGAATAAACACACTGCAAAAGATGGCATTGAGCATAGTAAATAAATATTCAACCAATAAAAGAGTTAAAACAACCAGGGAGAACATCAAACTCTGTAGTTTCAAGTCCAAAAACTCTAGCCAGTGACAAGTCTCCAAGTCTGATAATTCTAACCAGCAATAAGTGTCTGGCATTCCAATTCCACCCCTTCAGCTAGGCTATTCACAGTCCTGGAAAACTTCATCAGGGCCAACAGCTTTCCTTAGCAGCCACCTTGTGGTCCGGGCATCTCCACTGTAATCCAGGGTTCATCCTCATGGCCTCATCGGGTCTCCATGCAGGCAACCAGCAAACCTGCTTCACACTGCCGATGGCCATTTCCAAAACACAAGACTATTGCAAACTCAATGACCCTCTCTTTCCTGCATTTCTTATACTCCACAATACCAGGTAGGCTGCCAATTTGTCAATTCGGGGGGAGGGGCAAATAAAGCAGACTTTGAAGAACAGGACACTTCTTGAGCACTCAGGCCCCTCCAAAAGAGTCTATATTCTTCCTGTTGCCCCAGTGCAGGTCAGCTGGCCCAATCTATCTCAAAGGTTGTAATCTTTCAATTGCAGCTGAATGGGCAGCAGTTCACCCAAAGATTTCTCTTTCTGTGCCATATCCTTCTGCTCACACCAGTTCATTTCTATACAAACCAAACCTGCGCAACTTTTCAGGACTCACACAAACTGCTAGCCCAGTCCTGGCAAAGCTCTTTCTCATCCTCATAAACTGAACCTTATAGTCCATAGTTCTTATGGCATTCAGGCCTTTCAACTCGGACCAGAATACTCCATCAAGCTGTACTTACAGCACTCCAAGGTATCTCCTAGACCAAGGTTTCAAATTCTTCCACATTCCTCTTGAAAATTAGCTCCAAATGGCCAAAGCCACACAGTCAGGTGTCTAGCAGCAATCCCACTCCTTAGTACCACTTTACTGTTGCAGTCAGGTTCACACTGCTGGTAGAAATCATGCAACCAAGAGCAGCTTGTGGGGGAAAAAAAAAAAAACACGTTTATTGTTGCTTACAGGCTCGAGGGGAAGCCCCATGATGGCAGAGGAAAATGATGGCATGAGCAGAGGATGGACATCATCCCCTGGCCCCCATAAGGTGGACAATAGTGACAGGAGAGTGTGCCAAACACTGGCATGGGGAAACTGGCTATAACACCCATAAGCCTGCCGCTTAATTCCCAAATCTCCATCAGCTGGGAACCTAACATTCAGAACACCTAAGTTTATGGAGGACACCTGAATCAAACTACCACACAGAATGAACTCTCACTTATTATTTCATATATTTTATATTGCTTGAGTTATTGAACATTGTGCTATCTTACTAATTTTATATATTACTAAACAGTGCTTAGAATCATGGACACCTTTCTAAAAAAGCAAACAAAGAAAAGACAAACAATATTTGCTCACTTTTAGCCACTTCAGAAATAACATACATTTACTTTGTCACCAAATATTAGGTATATCCTTCCATATGGCAAATAATGTTAGGTAAGCAGTTATGTGATTCTTCAATTTCTGAGGATAGGAAAGTTGAGGAGATGCTGAACTTATAGGTTTTTTTCCTATTTTTTTTTCTTTTTAAATTAATTAATTATTTTGGTTAATTAATTATTTTAGTTCCAGGATGACCTGGAATTCACTATATAGTCTAAGGGTGGACTCAAACACATGGTGATCCTCCTATCTCTGCCTCCTAAATGCTGGGATTAAGAGTGTGCCACCACACACAGCTTTTATTTATTTATTTGTTTGTTTATTTGGTTATTTTTAAACTTTTTATTGACAACCTTCATATATATAGACAGTACACCATGATCATAACCCCTCCCACCATCCTTCCTCTGCCTCTTCATTAGTTCCCCCTAATTCCTTCTTTCCAACTAGTCGCTCCTCTTTTTGATGTCACCACTTCCCCCTTCTGAATTAGTCAGGGTTCTCTAGAGGAACAAAACTGATAGAATGAAGTATATGAAGAGGGAATTTATTGGATTAGTTTACAGCAGTCCAACAATAGCAGGCTGCAAGCCTGAGAGTCGAGAAACCCAGTATCAGTCCACAAGGCTGGATGCCTCAGCAGTCCCAATCCAGGACTGATGCCTGGAGGTGAGCTGGTGAGAGACTGCTCTCCAGTCCATGCTGGTCTTCAGTCCACACTGGAAGGCAGCAATCAGCATCAGCAACCAGGTGGGAGGAGGGAATACGTTCCCTCCCAGAGTTTCCTTAGATAAAGTCCCCCACCCCTCCGCCAGGAGCCGCCCACTCTGGGGGAAGGGCTCACCCTAGGGGAAGGATTCCTCCTTTAGTTAATCCTTCCTGGAAACAACCAGAGAGACCCACCCATGAGGAATGTCTGTGGACTCCTAAATAGATCAGGTTGACACAAACTTAACCATCACAAGTCCACCCCTTGTCAACTTGACACCAAACCAAATTTCTTTATGTCATACTTAATTTCCAATTGAAGACAGTAACCAGGTTATAATTCTGCCTAACATGATATAACTATCCCACTTGCCACCAGAAACATACAATCTTCCCCCCAACACAAAACAAGGTTCCTTGAGGAATGCCTAGTTGCTAATACAATATATTCAACAGCAGTTAAGTAGCATTTTTATCTTAATCAGTATTACTTAACTAGTAGAGACAGAGGAAGAACAAAAGCATCTTAATATTGGTGTATGTATGTACAAACACTCTTAACAAGGTAGAACAGAAACATTCATGGTAATGATAGTCATCATCGTTGTAACTGGTCAAGTGGCCATAGCTGGTATTTGTAACTTCTTCTACTACCCTTTCTGTACTTCCTCCACCTTCAGCACCTCAGCAGGTCTTCGTTCTTTACCTGGAGGGGTGACCCATACCTTCATTCCTGAAGGATCTGGGCCATATATCATACTACCTCAGTCAGAAGCAATGCTGTGGGGAATAACATGATGGTGGATAAGGCATTCTCTAAGCCCATGGATGGTAGTTTTCACAGAAGCTCTACATACAGGAAAGGCAAATACATACCCAGAACAAGTGTCTATTCCTACAAGGACAAAATGCTGCCCTTTCCATGATAGAAAAGGTCCAATATAATTAACCTGCCACCAAATTGCTCCCTGTGGAATTCTTCCATACCTGGGGCTCAGAGTTGGTCTCTGCTG
Organism: Jaculus jaculus; assembly: GCF_020740685.1. Lineage (NCBI taxonomy): Eukaryota > Metazoa > Chordata > Mammalia > Rodentia > Dipodidae > Jaculus > Jaculus jaculus. Next base: position 148,733,029 of record NC_059105.1, on the reverse strand, counting down.
CTGGCAGATTTTTCAGTCAGCAGCAGCCATAGCCAGGTCAATCTTATTTGGTGGAAATCCATGTTGTTGGGCCCATGCATCACCTGCATCCCTGCCACCAAGGCCACTTTGTTCATGGGCCCATTGGATAATGACAGGGATGGCTGAGGAAAGAAGTTGACCATTATCCACAGAATGGGTCAGCTTATCTACTTGATTATTAAAGTCATCTTCTGATGAGGTCACCTTCAGATGAGCATTAACATGGAACACAATTATCTCTATATCCTTTGCCCATTCAGAGAATTCTATCCACATATACCTTCCCCCAATGTCTTTCTCACCAATTTTCCAATTGTGCTCCTTCCAAGTCCCAGACCAGCCAGCCAAACCAGTGGCCACAGACCATGAACCAGTGTATAATCACAGATCTGGCCATTTTTCCTTCCAAGAAAAATGCACAACCATGTGTACTGCCCAAAGTTCTGCCTTTTGTGAAAACTTCCCTTTACCACAGTCCTTCAGAGTTGTCCCAGAAAGAGGCTGTAGTGCTGCAGCTGTCCACTTCTGGGAGGTGCCCGCATAATGTGCTGAAGCATCTCTAAACCATGCCCCTGCCCTCTCCTCTTCAGTCAGCCAATCATATGATACACTCCATGATGCCATAGGTGCATGCTCGGGGACAGAAAACATTGTAACAGGAGTAGCAACCATAGGCATTTGGGCATCTTCCTCATGTAACTTACTTTTACCTTCAGGGCCTCTCAATCCTGATCATGGATATACCACTTCCATTTGATTATGGACTGCTGCTGTGCAGATCCAAGTTTATGGTCTGGTGTGTCAGCTCATAATGGGCAGCTCGGATCATATAGTAGACCATTGTCAAATGTTCAGTTTCCACTAAGGCCCAATAGAGGCCAAGAGCTGTCTCTTAAAGGGAGAATAATTGTCTGAAGATGACACCAAACATTTGTTCCAGAATCCCAAGGGCCTCTGCTGTGATTCACCTATGGGGGCCTGCCAAAGTCTCCAAACAGCATCCCTGTCTGTCACTGACATCTCAATGATCATTGTATCTGGTGGATCATATGGCCCAGAGCAGTCTGAATAGCAGCCTGGGCCTATTGAAGAGTATTCTGTTGTTCTGGGCCCTCACTGAAAACTAGTAGCTTTCCTAGTCACTTGGTATATGGGATGGAGTAACACACCCAAGTGAGGGATGTGCTGTCTCCAAAATCCAAATAGGCCCACTAGATGTTGTGCTTCCTTCTTAGTGGAAGGAGGTGCCAGATGCATCAACTTATCATTTACATTAGAAGGAGTATCCCTGCATGTCCCACACCACTGAACTCCTAGAAATTTCACTGAGGTGGAAGGTTCTTGAAATTTGGATGGATTTACTTCCCATTCCCTGATGCACATGTACTATACCAGCAACTCCAGAGTGGCTGTCACCTCCTGCTCATTTGATTCAATCAGCGTAATGTCATTGACATAATAGACCAATGTGACACCTTATGGAAGGCACAGGCAATCAAGATACCTGCAAACTAAGCTGTGACACAGGGCTGGTGACCTTGCCAGCTGAAGGCAAGTTGCTTCTGGTGTTTCTTATGGACAGGTATGGAGAAGAAATCATTTGCAAGATCAATAGCTGCATATGAGGTACCAGGAGATGTGTTAATCTGCTCAAGTAAAGAAACCACATCTGGTGCAGCAGCTGCAATTGGAGTCACCACCTGATTAAGTTTCTAATAATTCACTGTTATTCTGCAGGATATGTCTGTCTTCTGAACAGGCCAAACAGAAGAGTTAAAGGAAGATGTGGTGGCAACCCCCACCCCTGCATTCTTCAAGTCCTTTATAGTGGCAATAATTTCATAATCCCACCGGGGATGGGATACTGTTTTTGGCTCACTATTTTCCCTGGTGGAGGGAGCTCCAATGGCTTCCATTTGGCCTTTCCAACCATAATACCCCTCACCCCACAAGCCAGGGAACCCATGTGGAGGTTCTGCCAACTCTATCCCAATTATTCATTCTGGGATTGGAGAAATAACTACAGGATGAGTTCAGGGACCCACTGCCAATCGAACATTTGCCAAAACTCCATGGATCACCTGATCTCCATAAGATCCTACTTTAACTTGAAGGCCATGGTGTTTGTAATCAATGTCAGTTCACAGTGACCAGTAAACCCCAAAAGGTCTAGTTATTTCCTTTTCCCTGTGTACAGTTAACCTAGCAAAAGGCTGCAGGTCCCTCTGAGGAAGGATAGGACTAAGCTTAATATTGAAACTTTGGGGGATTGTGTGGGGAGGTCCTTCCTCAAGGGGACTCAGCCACCCCTTCAATCAAGGAGCTCAAGATCTGTAAACTGGCTCAAGTCTGGAAACTGGTTAAGAGGCATTGATTCTCTGTTGCTGTAATTCAAAGTGCCTTTTCCTTTGCTCTAGAACTGTTCTGCTTATGCAGATCAAGCAGGAATTTAGTAGGTTTCTTATCTATTTCATTTCTGGGAACACCATGATTAATCAGCCAATGTCAAAGGTCTACATGAGTCATACCATTATGAGCATTGTTTTACCTATGCTGTCCATTATGGTAAATATGCTCACCTCACCTTTGGCAATTCAGTCCTGCCACCTGGCCCTTGTTATTCCAAGATTCAGTTAGACCCATTGCATCTAAGTCACCTAATGCAGCAACTGTGGCTGAAACTGTGATGTCTTCTTTACATAAAAGACCAAGCATTGGGCACTTTAAGTATGCTCGTGCTCCCCTCACAAATCTGTTTCTTATGCTCTTAGTGAAGGGCACATCTGCTGGATGTTCCCAACGTGAGGGCATAGATGAGTTTATGTGGAAAATCCAGTCCAGCATTCCAAGTTCTCTGAGCCTTTTAATCCCTTCATGATCAGCCTGATCTAATCTTGTATTCTTTCCACCAACATCCCACACCCTTAAAATCCATTCCCACACATATTCCCCATTCTGATTATGGAAGCTAGAAAATTCCTGAAGTTCTTTAGGGGTGTACCTCTCCTCCTTTTGTGACATCCCTTCTATTTCACCTTTAGGGGCATGCTTAGCTTTATATCTGGCTACGGGCCTAGAGGTGAGGATGGGCGGGCACTGAGGAGTATCAGCAGTGTCTGCTGAGGGTTTGCTGCTTCCTCAAAGAAAGAATAATTCTCCCAGGCAAGGGTTGAGAGGGCAAGACTTCAGGGTGTGGGGGTGGGATGCAACTTCCCCTAAAGGAGGGGAGGCCAAATTCTCATGCAAAAACTTCTTCAGAATCTGACAGTTCAATGTCCCCAGCTTCTTCAGGGTCTTCCCACACATCCCTATCCCAAGTCATAAGGTCCCACTCTTTTCCAACCAGAGCCCTCACTTTAACTCCTGATAGGTTGTGAGGCTGGGATTTGAGTTTACATTGCAAGTTAGCCAATCATACAATGACAGCTTAGGTTTGGTCCTAGCAATTTGAACCCTATTCTGGCTAGAGAGGAGACTATCCTCCAGGGCTCCCTGAGAAACCTTCAGATCATGTATGTGGGTGCAGTGGTTTGATTCAAATGTCCCCATAAACTTAGGCATTCTGAATGCTAGGTTCCCAGCTGATGGAGATTTGGGAATTAACACCTCCAGGAGGCTGTATATTGTTGAGGACAGGCTTATGGGTGTTACATCCAGTTTCCCCTTGCCAGTTTTTGGCACACTCTCCTGTTGCTGTTGTCCATATTATGTTGGCCAGGGGGTGATGTCCACCCTCTGCTCATGCCATCATTTTCTCTGCCATCATGGAGCTTCCTCTCAAGCCTGTACACCAAAATAAACATCTTTTTCCCACAAGCTGCTCTTGGTTGGGTGAATTCTACCAGCAATGTGAACCTGACAGCAACAGTGGGTCTTTAAGCTAGGAAATTTCCTTTCTGAGCTTCTGCTTTTCTCTTAATAGTTTATCCAGAGGTGCTAGAAGCCTCGACCCAGCATCATTATTCATCTTACTTTTCCACAAATATTCAAAAGTTCTAGATACAGAGTCACTAAATTCCTTGCTCTTCACAAGATATGACTCAGGACCACCAAATAACATCTATCTCATGGAGTTCTTTAAAGAGTTCACAGCCTGGATTATTAGTGCCTTCCTTATTACCAGTAAAAGTGTTCTCCTTATGACCAGTATAAGCACTCTCCTTATTACCAGTAGAACCTTTAGTGGCACTGAAGTTGGAGAGCCAAGTCCAGAGAGCACAAGCCCATTAAGGAAATCCATTCTTACAATTCTGTTTTTCTAGAACAACTCCTGGTACCACAATGTGTATTAGTCAGGGTTCCTTAAAGGAACAGAACAGGTAGAATGAGGTGTATAAAATGAGAATTTATTCGATTAGCTTATGGCAATCCAACCGTAGCAGGTTGCAGGCCTGAAAATCAAGGAACCCAGTAGCTGCTCAGTCCATGAGGCTGGGTGTCTCAACAGTCCTAATCCAGCACTGAAGTCCTGGAGGCGTCCTGGAGAGGCTCTGCTCTTCAGTTCAGGCTGGTCTTCAGTTCACACTGGAAAGCAGGAAGCAGTGCCAGTAGCCAGTTGTGAGGAGGGGATACTTTCCTTTCCAGGATTTCCTTAGATAAAGCCCCCCTCCCAGAGGGGTCACCCATTCTTGGGGAAGGGCTCACCCTGGGGGAAGGATTTCTCCTTTAGTTAATCCTTCCTGGAAGCAATATCAGAGAACACTGATGAGGAATGTCTGTGAATTCCTAAACAGATCAAGTTGACACAAATTTAACCATTACAACCTCCTATTATGGAGGTCTTGTGTGGGTAGTATTAGCCTCTGTGAGATCATGAATACTATAGCCACTTTGTGTCTGAAGGACAGTTTTGCAAAGCACTCCTCTCCTTCTTTTGGCTCTTACATTCTTCTGCCCAGGTCTTCTACAAATGTCTCTGAGCCTTTCAGGGTGGGATAGAGATGTGTCACTTAGTGCTTAACACTTTACTGCCATTTCTTCTCAGCATTTTGGTGAGATTTGAGTCTCCTCAGTGGTCACTGCGATTTGAAAAGAGAAAAAGTGAAAGTAGCATTAGTATATAGACATAAACATAATTACTTAGAGGGCAGTTTGGTGAGCATAATATATCCAGTTAGCCAGACAACAATAGTAATTTCCCCCTTGGGCTTATGGCCTCCCCAGCCATATGTTTTAGATTAGAATTCGCTCTTATGGAATGGGCCTCAGATACAATCAGAGAGTAGTTGATTTCCCCCAGAGCAGACATGCCAACATTGCACCAGCTGCTGGTTAAGACCATTGAAGACTTTTCTGCCCCAATAGGCTGTGTATCTCTTTCCAGCATCCTAGCAGCTAGTTGATAGGGAGGAGGCTTTCATTTCAGTTCCCACTTGATTTCTCAGTGACCTAAAGCCCCAGTATATGGTATCTTGAGCAGTAGTGTCTTACCATCCAGTTCTGGGGGCAATCAAGAGCCTTCACTATTGCCTATAATGTTGGGGGGGGTGGGTTAGAATCAGAGGCCCTGGACCAACAACATGCTAGAAGGTATCCCATCTCTGATACTGAAATTGTTTTATAATAATGGGTACTATGGCTTCTTAGCACATCATTACCCACCCCCACAGGGTACTTCTGCCCAAACTTTTTTAAACATAAGTAATATCTTTTTTAAACCTTTTAAAACATAAGTAATATCTACCTAGGAAAGAAGGAGGATTCCATATGGCTTATTCATAACATCTTTAATTTTGATTAACCTTCCTCCCACCCCTTCCTCTCTGCTACCCCCTCCCCTGGCCCCACTATAGTTCTTATTGAACATCTCCAGGTTGAACTAGCATGTATGCCTATCCTCTGTAAAGATGCCACCAACTTGTAATTGTTTTCCCATTTAATCATTAAAAACAAAAGTAATTTAAAATGTTTTATTAGTCAAAAGAAGCTAGAGAAGAAAAAGCACCATCACCAGTAGCATCTTTGTCCACATTCCTTTCCTTGAGAAGAAGGATCTAAAATTTTGGATATTATTCAACAACCTGAGGAAACAGGTATATATATTATTGTCATGCTTTTGATAAGCAATTGAAGCTCAAGAAGGTCAAGACTCTTCAGTAAGTGTACCTCAATAATGGACTTCACACTGAGACCCTGAGGTGTGATGGCAATTGTCTGATACCTTGTTCATTCACCATCAAGATTTAATGCTCTATAAGGTTCCCTAATGTTGATTATGTGAGTGAGATACATGACCTTGCTGAGCTCCATGTTATGTAAGCCACTCACTTAGCTGTGAAAAATAAACAAATATACAACATCTTTTACATATTTAACAGCAAAATACACAAAGCAAATAGGTAGGAAATCAGAGGTATTTTGTAGCATTTTTGTAGAATTCTCAGGAATAAGTTATATTCTGTAGAATTCAAAGTTTTAGAGATAGAATTTTCAAATTAGTTTAGGAAAAGGATATTTTTAGCTAGTTATTTTGCCTTACATTTAAAAAAAAATTTAACTTACTATTGAGTATGTGCCTTGAAAAACAAATGGCAGAGAAAAATAAGACAAAATGAGAGTTAAGAAAGTGACGGTGTGCATCAGGGAATATGCACTTAAAAACAACAATGACAAGTTCTAATGCATAACTCACATCCCACACACTCATATGAAAGGCAGAATCTGGAAGAAAAGTCTTAGCTGTCAATTATATCTGTCTCAAACTTGTGTTAATGATAATGGAGCAGAAGAAGGAGAATTGGCACATGTTTTTAGTTAGTAAAACATGGGTAACTTTTTTTACTTGTAACGTTTTAAATCTCCTATGGCGACTACATTTACAGTTGTTTTCATCTTAGAATCATAAAATCATTATTGTACAAGAGTACTATCTCCCCATCAGACTCACTGCAGTGTCATGCTGACGTGTATAACCTTAGAGTTTCTGTGAAGAGGGACTTTAAAGTGGGAATTGAAAGTAACACAGCAGCATCAACATACTGTAAGTATTTCCCAGCCTTCTCCTTCCTCAGCAGGACAGATAGCATCAACAAATTCTACATGGTCTGCCATGGGCTTTTCATACATCATATAACATTTACTTTAAGATTCTAGTGCTTATTTTACCTCTGACATTGCAAGTTGCTTTGAAACATGTTTGAGGGTGTGGTGGTGCACACCTTTAATCCCAGCACTCCAGAGGTAGAAGTCAGAGGATAACTGTGAGTTCAAGGCCACCCTGAGACAACATAGTGAATTCCATGTCAGCCTGGGCCAGAGCAAGACTCTACCTCAGAAAAACAAAAACAACACAAAAAAGCAAACCAAACAAATAAAATGTGCTTGATGCCCCAATCCTTTTTTTTTTTGTCTTTTTCTTTTTTTAATGGGCACGCTAAGGCCTCTAGCCACTGCAAATGAACTCCAGTCACATGTGCCACCATATGCACCTGGCTTATGTGGGTTCTGGGGAATCAAATCTGGGTCTTTAGGCTTCACAGGCAAGTGCCTTAACCACTAAACCATCTCTCCAGCCCCAGGATGTCCTGATTCTTATAGATACTTCATAAAATAATACTTGTCTTGATTTTTATTTCACAAATTTAGGTTACAAGGTAACAAATTTATAATCAGAAAACAAAGTGACTCAGAGATGATTTACAGTCGGGAGACAGATTTGTTTTTTCTTTCCATAAATAGATGCCCTAGAAAAAAAAATTGAGAGCCATCACGCTACTGGCATTCTAGCCTAATCTGAGAGTTGAAAACTAATTCATCATTTTTAGTTATCTGTACTGTAGGATGTTAGGTTTGATCATTCATTGACAAAAGGCATCTCCCAGAAGCCCGATGCTGGTGCAAAGAGGTAGTTATTTTCAAGCTGCGACCAAACTCCAACACCCACATAGAAGCTTCTATGTTTCCAAGGATGTCCCCCAAACATTTCATCCTGGTGACCACAGCATTCATCTCAATCGTGGAAGCCCTTCCTATAGAACATCAGTTGTCTCAGTATGCTAGAAGGAATCTTCCCAAAGAGACAGGTAGTTGAATAACACAGCTTTATTTTCACCAAGGAACCAGGATATTTAGATGTAGCAATATCCCACCTAGTGACTAAAGTAAATGATTTTGGAAAATCACTATACATGCACATTTGTTGCATACAGTATTAAAATGAAAAAAAGGCAATTCTATAATATTTGATGGTTCCCAATTTATATTTTCTAGAAAATACCTTTCATCTCCCCTGAACACATTGAAGACATAGCCTCAACCAGCTGTCATATGCCTGCCTCTGCAGAAGCACAGCTTCTCAAAGTGAGGAACTCTTCTTAGAAGCCCATGTCAGAAAGAAGGATGCCTGGGCCTTATTTGGCAGTGTTCACTAGGACTTGTAGAGCTAAGGACGCCCTACAACTCAATTGACAACTTTTATTTACTTAGCCCATAGAAAATATCAACATTGTGTTGCAGTCATGTTTGCATTGCTGGCAGAAATCATTCAATCAAGAGCAGCTTGTGGGGGCAAAAAAAAAAAAAAAAAGGTTTATTTTGGCTTACCGACTCAAAGAGAAGCTCTATGATGGAAGGGGAAAATGATAACATGAGCAGAGGGTGGACATCACTTCCTGGCCAACATCAGGTGGACAACAGGAACAGGAGAGTGTGCCAAACCCTGGCAAGGGGAAACTTACTATAACACCCATAAGCTGGCTCCTAAGAATACACTGTCTCCTGGAGGCATTAATTTCCAAATCTCCATCAGCTGGGAACCTAGCACCTAAATTTATGGAAGACACCTGATTAAACCACCACAGATAGAATAGCTGGCCTTCAAGCTCTTCCTGAATGGCTCCAGGAGTCATGCAGCTCTTTAGTTCTGTTGGAAGGGAATTTGCTTACTTTTCCAGAGAGGATGCTACATTCCCTTCACTTTTCGTGACAGTAGCATGAATCTTCGCCTACTGAGACAGGCACCTTCAATTGGAGCAAGAAAAGAGTTTAGTTTTCATCTTTCTATAATATTTTTATTTATTTGTTTGTTTGTTTGAGAAGAAGAGAGAAAGAAGCAGACAGAAAGAGAATAAGTGTGGGTACACAGGGCCTCCTGCCACTACCAGCAAACTCCAGATGTATGCGCCACTCTGTGCATTTAGCCTTTTGTGAGTATTGGGGAATTGAACTTGGGCTATCAGGCTTTCAGGCTTTACAAGCAAATGCCTTTAACTTCTGAGCCATCTCTCTAGGCCCAAGAAAGAAGTTTCTTAACATTCTCTCTAAAGCTAGATCCAAATGTCCTAAAGCCCGGGGTGTCACAACACGTAACGTGGAACTTGGTGTTCATACATGATATATATATTGTACAGGAGTGAAAAGTTGATGCTCATTGAAAGAGTGCATGCAAAATCACATAGTTATTCTCCAGACTTTGAAAATTCCTTGTGATACAGACCTGCCAATAACATCCAAAGTACATGTCAAGTTTCAGATGAAAGAAGAGTGGGGAGGCAAGCTAATAAGAGGGTTATAAGTCCTGAATTTTACAGTTCTGTGAATGGCTGCCATCTTTGATCAGTAAGAAATGTCTAAGATACTAAAATGTTTATTTTATTTTTTTTAATGAGAGAGAGGGAGAGACAGAATTGGTGTGCCAGAGCCTCCAGCCATCGCAAACTCCAGACACGTGTGCCACCTAGTGTGCATGTGTGACCTTTCACTTGTATCATCTTGTGCATCCAGCTTACGTGGCATTTGGAGAACCAAACGTGTGTCCTTAAGCTTCACTGGCAAGCTCCTTAACCACTCAGTCATCTATCCGTCCCTTAATGTTTACCTTCAAAGTTTTTATTTATTTTAGAAGTGACCATTTCAAAAAGCCTCTACTATATATGACTATGCATACCTACATGCACATATATATGAACAAATGTGAAGAACAAGCACATAGTTCCAGGCACTGTTCTATGTACCTTATATAAGAATCACAACCCTATAATGTAGGTGTTATTGTTATTACTATTTTCAGATTAGGGCATAGAAACTTTCCCAAGATTACACAGCTAATAAATCTTAGAGTACTTTATACCCAAACATTCTTCTTTGCAATTCATGGCTTGATTTCCATATTATAGACCCCTCATAATAATTTTTATTTTCCCTTTTATCCATGATGGAGAAATATTACCTTGATATATTCTCACTGACCCCATCTTCTGTCTACCTCAAACCTCACCAAGTACTATTATTATAAAGGCATGTACACTTAAGCTTTTGTATTCACAGAGATTATTTAAGATATCATGGCACAAAGTTCTATGAAATTCCTAGACACATGCAAGCAGAGTTTTGAACCAATATTTGATGTATTTTAAATCTGTGCCCAAGGAACTTTTATCACCACAAAAGGCAAGTTCCAATGGACCACTGATTCCTTTGTTTACTTTATTTATTCAATCATTTACTTGTAACATCCAGAGCATACACACTTTTGGATTAATCTTACAGATGAAAAATCTCATAACATAGAGAAATGAACAGATGGCATTATTCCAAGAAGAGCTAAGGAAACTTCATAGTTCTCTGCATAAAAATTTCAAGTAAAATTTATGTCGAAACTCAAGCATATGACTACTTGAAACAGGCAATCTGCTGTCTGGGTTAGAGTTTACAGGAGGAAACATAAGTGCTACCAGTAAGCATTTCATCTCTGACTCCAGGGATGTACACACACCCTCTAATTGGTGCCATTCGGCACTAATCAATATCTTACAAGCCCCTAACAGGCAGTCCTGCAGATCTCTAGGAGACAACTCACACCCCAGAAAGCGCAGGAGCCCTGAATATTCATACCAAGTGCAAATGTTAATTCATGCAGTGCTTGTGTTAAACTGGTCTAATTATCTACTGAAGGAATCTATTAAAGGCATGCTGTCAATTCTACAGATTGGGTTCACCAAAGTGAAACTGAGTTGCATGCCTTTTTAGCTAATTACAAAAAAGAATCTGCCTGATATGCTTTAAAAATGGTCAAAAAAATTAAAAAATCAAAAGAGTACACACAGCAAGCATCAGGTCCCAATACACACTGCTACTTCTCTTTCTTGTCAATCTGGAAAGTACAGGACAGGATGAGAGAAAGCATAGCTTAGGAGACCATGTGCCCTGCCCTTGCGTCTCCCCAAGTCTCATCAGGCATGTGGCCTGCTGTGGAGACCAGTTGGTTTTGGTTGGTTTGGTTTGGTTTGGTTTGGTTTGGTGTGGTTTGTTTGTGTTGTGTTGTGTTGTGTTTTGTTTTTAAGAATTGTAAGGGCTGGAGAGATGGCTTAGGGATTAAGCGCTTGCCTGTGGAGCCTAAGGACCCCAGTTCGAGGCTTGGCTCCCCAGGACCCACGTTAGCCAGATGCACAAGGGGGCGTACGCGTCTGGAGTTTGTTTGCAGTGACTGGAGGCCCTGGCGAGCCCATTCTCTCTCTCTCTCTCTCTCTCTCTCTCTCTCACTCTCTCTCTTTCTCTGTCTGTCACTCTCAAATAACGAAATAAAAATAAAACATTTTAAGAAAAGAATTGTAAGCTGTGGATAACGGGTATTTCATTGTTCAAAATAATAACCAATAATGTTTAATGTTCAGCAATATTCCTCTATAGCTATATTTAGTGTTCTAGCATACTCAGAAAAATTTCGTTTTGCCTTTGATGCTAAAATAAAAATCACGAGAAAAGTATGCTTCTTCACTTAGTGCTACTCCCTCTTTCCCTAGCTAGCTTCTTTGCATCTCAGTTTTCAGCAAACTCACCCTATATTCAAATAATGCTGAGTAGACTCTCCATTACGGAGGAGGAAGTAGTTTATAATTTAAATAATATATCAAAATAGTTTTGGCTGGGGAGATAGGTCAGTTGGGAAAGTGCTTGTTTGGCAAACATGAGGACCCAAGTCCAATTCTCAGAACTTACATGGAAAAGCTCAGCATGGTGGCATGCACCCATAACCATAGAACTGGGGATGTGGAGACAGGAAAACCCCTGGGGCTCCCTTGCCAGCCAGCCTAGTCTAGTTGGCAAGCTCTAGGTCAATCCTGTCTCAAAAATCAGCAGATAGCATGTATCAGTTGCCTGTCCTAAGAAATCAAGCTGAAACAGAGCAGAAAGCTGCCTCCGTCTTGGCTAGCTGTCAAAGTTCTAAAAAGTGTTTTGAGAGTGGCTCGAGGTGAGTAATCATCAACAGTCTTTCCCAGAAGTGCACCATGCAAGCTCCAAAACCAGCCAGGCAAGACATTCCCACCAGTGCAGTTGCCGCATGACCGTTATGAGGGCAACCAACTGCTATCTGATTGGATTTGAGGTGGGAATCCATGCCAGGTACTGAAAACCTAGTCAGTCCAAAGCCAGTGATTAGAAGGTCATTGGCCTTAGGGGTAGCAACTACTGTTGTTTGGATAAATGGACATGTTGTGCTCATCAAACTGCCCTCTAAGTATTTATGCCCATGTCCATAGATTAGTGCTTCTCTCACTTGCAGTCAAAGAAGCTTCCTTTTTTTATATGGTGGTAACTAATGGGGAAACCCATGACTCATCAAAGTGCTGAAAAGCTACAGTTAAGTGTTCAACAACAAATTAGACATGTTTATAACACCCACCAATTCTCAGAGAATATTGCAAAAGAGATGGCAGAAATAATTGAAGAGTCAGAGGATGGGAAGGAGTGCTTTAGAACACTTGTCTCCCTGACATAAAGTGTCCATTGCATTCATGATCTCACAGTGGCTCTTGTTACCTACCCAGTGCTGGCGTCGTCAACATGTCCCCATGGATGATGGAGGAAGGCAAAAATAAATACACCAAACTTGATGAAGAACTAGTGGGAAAAGAAAGAAAAGATTGTGCCAAAGAAAGTTGGAGTGAAAAGAAAATAATGGGAAGGTCTTATGATCAAAATATATTTGTATATGTATAAAAATTGTCAATAAAATTATACTATTAGAAAACAGTGGATAACACCTGAGGTATAGCACCCAAGGACTCTGTCTGTCCTTCACATGTGTGTAGTCATACACACCTGCGTATGTGCAGGCATGTGCACACACACACACACAGTTTCACATATACAAATACATACAGAGACACATATCTTACAGGATGTGGCCAACTTGCTATCCAGATCAGATGAGATTTTTCTCTGCCTGGACAATGTTCATAATTTCACTGTCCTGATCAGCTGGTTTTCTCATTCCCCTCTGATAGTCCTGTTTCATCATCTACAACATCCTGCTCTATATTCATAGCCAGCACAAAAACTCAGCTCCAAATAGTGACCTGAGTCATCAAATATTCAGTTATGTGCTCAGCATTTTAGAAGGCATGGGTCGTTCCTCCGTTTACAAAGATCACTGCTTGTGTGGCTATTAAGTGATTTGGAAATTCCTATGGCACTGAGTCACAGCTGGTCTGCTTTCCCGCTCACTGCATGTCCAGCAATCCCATTAGCTTTCCCTTTAACGTTGCTCCAGAGTCTTCCCACGTACCACCTGCACAAATGACCATCATCTTCTGCCTTCAGCCCTGCAACAGCAACAGCAGTAAAGCCTGCTCCTCTGCTGTCTCTGCCCTTTTGCTTTATGCCTCTTTACATAGAAGCTTAAATATAACGATAACATAATTAAGCTAAAATATAAAATTCCTAGCAAAGTTAAATAAATAAGCCACAGCAAGACAGTATGTGGTTCCACTTATATGAGAAGTTGTACAACTCATCAGAAAGTACACTGGGGGTTTTCAAGTTCCAGGGGAGGGGGAAGTTGTTCACTGAATGTAGACTTCCACCTTTTTTTAAGAAAATGGGACTAGCTGATACTACTGAATGGAGTGCTTAAAAGTGGGTACATTAAAAAGTTCAGCCGGGGTATGTGGAAAAAGAGGAACCCTTCTACACTGCTGGTGGGAATGCAATCTGGTCCAGCCATTGTGGAAATCAGTGTGGAGGTTCCTAAAACAGCTAAAGATTGATCTACCATATGACCCAGCTATAGCACTCCTAGGCATATATCCTAAGGACTTACCTCATTTCCTTAGAAGTACGCGCTCAACCATGTTTATTGCTGCTCAATTTATAATAGCTGGGAAATGGAACCAACCTAGACGTCCCTCAACTGATGAGTGGATAATGAAGATGTGGCATATTTATGCAATGGAGTTCTACTCAGTGGTAAAGAAAAATGAAGTTATGAAATTTGCAGAAAAATGGATGGATCTGGAAAGGATACTAAGTGAGGTAACCCAGGCCCAGAAAGCCAAGTGCCACATGTTCTCCCTCATATGTGGATCCTAGCTATAGATGATTGGGCTTCTGTTTGAGAAGGAAATTATTTAGTAGCAGAGGCCAGTAAGTTAAAAAGGAGATATAAAGGGAAGAGAAAGGAAGAGAGGAGGGTGCTTAATAGGTTGGTATTGTATATATGTAAGTAGAATGATTGAGATGGGGAGGTAATATGATAGAGAATGGAATTTCAAAGGGGAAAGTGTTGGGGGAGGGAGGGTATTACCATGGGATATTTTTTATAATCATAGAAAATGTTAATAAAAATTGTGAAAAGATAAAAAAAAAAAAAAAAGTTCAGCCAGGCGTGGTGGCGCACACCTTTAATCCCAGCACTCTGGAGGCAGAGTTAGGTGGATCACCATGAGTGCAAGGCTACCCTGAAACTACATAGTGAATTCTGGGTCAGCCTAGGCTATAGTGATACCCTACCTTGAAAAAACTAAAAAAAAAAAAAAAATCAGAGAGTTATATCAGATCTTTTCCTCTGATACAGTGACTTCAGATGTTACTCAGTAAAAGGCTGAACCTTCTCCATGGCCCACATGAGCTAATTATAAAATTCCCCTACTTCTCCTCCTTGGTGTGCACACAAACCCTACACCCATCTGCCAGCCCCGTCTCTTCCTTACTTTACCTTTCCTCATTCTTTCAGGTTAAACTGGCTTTCCTCCCTTGCTGGACACTTATTACCATTACAAGAGACATGAAAAAATATTTTTGTTTACTTTTCTATATGATTGAAACAGTGACTTCAACAGTGGAGATATTCAGTAGATGTTTAATGAATAAATAAATTTAAAGGTATGTAGCAAGAGTCAGTGTTATTACAGATAACTAAAGTATAATTTGTAAACCTGTTTTAGGCCTCTAGTTTCTGACAGTTTGCTAATGCTCACTTGACCTCAATCTTATTAAACTGGAAATATTTCTAACAGGGACAAGCATATGTGAAAGATAGAAATAGTTTTGCCTAGTTTGATGTTGTATATTCTTTAATTGTTCAGAGATCACAACATTCCCCAAAGATATTTCTAATGTGTTGTGAGCCTTTCTGTTTAGCAAAGCTGCCCAGTGTCACAAGCATTTGATGGTCTCATTTCTAACAGTAGGCAACACACCATGACATAGCCATAAACTACAGACTGATTAAAAACACATCCGCCAGGCGTGGTGGCGCATGCCTTTAATCCCAGCTCTCAGGAGGCAGAGGTAGGAGGATTGCTGTGAGTTCAGGGCCACCCTGAGACTATAGTGAATTCCAGGTCAGCCTGGGCTAGAGTGAGACCCTATGTCAAAAAACCAAAAAAGTAAAATATCAAAAATAAAACACATCCGCCCATTAAAATCTGCATGGTGTATAAAGCTGAACATGTTAACTTGAGCCCGCAGTCCTGACTGTTGATATGGATTGGTGGAAATGGGAGACAAAAAGCAGGGGAGAAGCCACAACAGAGAAGCAGTGAAGAAAACTGGAGCAAAGGGAGAGAACAAAAGACCTCCAAGCCTGTGGTCAAGAGGTAAATCAAAGCCTCTTTAAACTGCAATGAAAAGATGTAGAAATGCAATATCAGAAGCTAAATAAGGTCATTCATAAGAGAATATCTGTAGCATATTTGCAACCTATTGTGGGGGTGAAATTCATGAATAATATTAAAGGTATTTACATGATCCACTGTTCTCTTGGATAGTGTTTGCCTAATGTAATAAGATCTGGATTGCTTGAGCTAAATACAAATTTGAGGTGATAAGACCTCAACCTGACTGCCTGTGTTATTTTTAAAAAGAAGAACTTTTATGATTACAATGATTTACATCAATATTATCAGTTTATTCCCTCCATATTCTAGATTATTCTCATTGAATGCATACCCTGTAATAATTATACAATCCATGGTAGAGATTTTTCTTGCCCTTATTAATATGCCTGGTGGTTGGTTTCATTGAAAACAAGGTCTTAAAATTCAAATTTAATTTAAACAATTCCAGCGATCTTCCTTCTTAAGGAAACTATCATATGAGGAAGTACAGTATCTCCTAAAGAAAACAGAATGTTCTTGAATAAACTGAAATCTAACTAAAAATTGTTCCCCTAGCCAATTTTTCTGAAGTCACTTCTTTTTAAACATACATCTATCTCATTTCCTTCCAACTCCTAAAAGTTGACAGAAACACATTTGCAAAGCACAAAGCAAATACCTCTAGTTAAGAAGCTTTCCTCTTCTTTCCATCCGCCTTTCTGGTGCATAGATTTTCATAAAATATTCTTAGGAAAACTAAGGAAGAAAACTTTATATTGAAAACAGTGTTTTCTTAAGCATATGCCTGTTTCGCAATCTTTGTGTGTGAGGCTTGCCTTTTATCATTTACCTAAATCCTTATTTTAATTGGTGCCTTGTCTTTAGTTAGGAAAACCCAATAGTAGGTTATATGCTTTTTAAAAAAATATTTTTATCTATTTGACAGAGAAAGAGGGAGAGAGACAGAGAGAATGAGCACACCAGGGCCTTCAGCCACTGCAAGCAAACTTCAGATAAGTTCACCACCTTGTGCACCCAGATTACATGGGTCCTGGGAAATTGAACGTGGGTCCTAACCACTAAGCATTTCTCCAGTCCTAGATGCTTTTAATTTTGTTAGTTTATTTATTTATTTAAGAGTGACAGACAGAGAGAGAAAGAGGCAGAGAGAGAGGGGGGGGGGGGAGAGAAAGAGAGAGAGAGAGAGAGAGAGAGAGAGAGAGAGAGAGAGAGAGAATGGGAACCCCAGGGCCTCCAGCCACTGCAAACAAATTCCAGATGCATGCATCACCTTGTGCATTTGACTTACTTGGGTCTTGAGGAATTGATCCTTGAACAAGGGTCTTTAGGCTTTATAGGCAAGCACTGAACCACTAAGCCATCTCTCCAGCCTCTGTAAATGCTTTTATAAAAAGGATTGTTTAATCCTTTTTGAGCATCATTAGCTTAGCTCAACTGAGGAAGATATTTGATGAGTGGTGGGTTTACCTTCCACTCCATCTTCTAATTGTGGATCACCTGGCTTTGGCTCTGTTTTTACTTCATGTGCTTCACAGCAGCCCAGGACAAGACCTCAGGACCTCTGCCCCCCTGATGTCCTACGTGGTTGTTTTTGTTGAGTTCGGGACAATATTTTAACTATCTAAAGTGATCAATCTTTGTCTCTTCCCCAGAAGCACCAGATGACTATTAGCAAATGATGTAAATTTAATGTGGTCCATTTTTTTCTGTACATCACATTGAGAAGTAAACGTATTAACAAATTTCATGTTCTTTTGTAGCCATGGAAGTGGGGAAGGACATCTAAATATGATGTGATGTGCTATTTATTGACTCAGCAAGTATTTTGAGAGCCTGTGGGGTGCAATGTGATTATTATGTGTCAGGGAAGATGAGATGAATAGATGCTCTCTATTCTCAAGGAGCTTAAGAAAGTCTAAGGTTTATATTTTACTTTTACTTTACACAAGTCTTACTTTACATGAAGTTTTACAGTAGATAGTCATATAATCTCACTAAAAATTTTGCAAACAAAACCTCTCCCAACATTCTACCAAATATTGTCTGTGAAGAAGGAAACTGTGATGTGTTAGTTCCAGATGACCCTATTCCTTACCCTTTATTCATGCAAAGTAAGTGACAGTTCCTTCCTTACTAAAGAGACTGTCTTTCTGTCCTTCCTGAATGTGGATGACCCTTACAACTGGCTTTAGCAAAGTGATTGCCATGGAAGGGTGAAATATGCCAGGTCTGAACTAGATGTCAAGAGACTCTTGCTCTCTTCCTCGAAAGTCACCATCAGTATGTTAACAAACAGGGCAAATGTCTAGATGGTGACACATATGCAATAAAATCACCTCCATCCTGCCAGCCACCATCAGTACCCAGGCGGACTTGAGAAGGCTAAGCCTAGACTGAGCAGCACCCACACGTGTGTGCTGAGACCGTGAAGCACATCTCCATCAGCAGAGCCGTCCAGCTGACACTCACACTGGCAGACAAAGGAAGCTTATTCTTCTGAGTCACTGAGGTTTATTACTTTTGCCAAACAAAATTAATTCTGTTCCACCACCAACCAACTTAGGAGAAGAGCTTAAATCTTAAAATAAAAAGAGCTTAAAATCCAAGCCACTAAAAAGCTAAGTCCATGCTGTCAGCAATAAGTACTGAACTGATATGTGTATATTGGGTTCAGGTAGGAGGAAAGAACAGGAATTTATCCCATGGTAGGATTCCAACATTTCTACCAATTCTATCCTCTTGCTTAACAAACAGACTGTAGCCAGGAAGGCAGAAGATGTATACCAGAAGAGTTTATTATTCTGGAGAAAGCCAGAACAGAATAGGGGAGAGAACAGAGAAATAAGATGTTTTATGGGGTGGAGGAAGGGTAGTCTACACACACATGTGCACACACACACACACACACACACACACACACACAAATAGGTCACTAGGAGTGCCTGTGTGCTCATAGCCTATCTCTTTAGGAAAGATCGGTCACACTGGAGGAGAAGTCGGGCTACTGAGCTACACTCTCCATAGATGAGCAGAGTTAGGTTGGTGGGAGTTTAATTGATCCCTGTGTAGATAAGTTGGGGTTTCAGCTGGTTTTCTCAGTAAGACATGATTGCCTGAATTAATGTGGTAATGGTGGATCTGTTATATAACCTTGATAATTAGGAAGATAAAATGTGAAGAACTACTGGGTGGAGCTGACAGGGGTGAAGCCAGAGGAAAGAGAAAAGCAGGCAGAGTAAGGGCAGCGAGTTTGCTCTCTACCACAATGTGTCTGAATCGTTGAATCCTGAAGATAGGATTTACAAAGAAGCCATCAAGGCATCTAGTATCTTGTATAGCCCTGTTGGTGCCTAGCCAGCAGGAAGAACTTAATCATTCATTTGTGAATGGATGAATTAAGTACGTAGAAAAAAGTTCTGACCTTGAACCCAGATAAAGAGTTTATGTTATGAGAATGAGTGGGATTAGTTCTGTTCAAAATGTGGATGATATATTCATAAGCTCACAGTGTCTGACATTACCTATACAAGACCTTCATAATAGGAGGAAAAAGATGATGACATAAAAATAGAAGAGAGACTAATTGGAAGGAATAAGGATTCAATGGAGGGAAGATTTTCAAGGGGGATGATGAACATGGTGGGAAGGAATTACATGATTTATTGTCTACACTGACAGAAGGTGTCATAAAAAGCTTTTTTAAAATGTGGATCAGAGACAATACTGATTCTCAAACTGACACCCATCTTCAGTGAGATAAGCACAGATACCCAATGTGACCATTTGGAAATTGTTGCAGCACTTTACTGGGTAATTTCATATCTGCTACACCTAATATGAAAAAAATCAGACAAAAATATCACATGACTTTTTCTCATTTTTTTTCCTAGTAAATCTGAGGGGTTGCTTTTTATTTTTATAAAATTCCAAGTATGTAAAACTGAATAGGTTTAAAACAAACATGATCACAGTAACAAAAATCCAGGTCCATGACCTCACGAGTTTTAAGTACTAGACAAGACCATCTGAGGAAGTGTTTGTGGAAGTACCTTTCCAAGTCATTCTTACCTACTAATATTTCTTCTTGCATGTTTTTCTTAACCAAATTTCATTCCTCCATTTAGAGTCTAATAGTAAGCTAGGTTTCCTTTTATTCATTGTATATATTTATTCAACTTGGCTCAAGAATTATTTCTAAAACACAGATTAAAAGTACTTCTTTTCTTTTTCCATGTCTTATGCGAGGTATAATTCTAAGACAGTCCCCTGGTGACATGTTCTTCTGGTCCCATGAACATGAGTTTGATTTTGACTTACTTAACAGAATCCAGTGAGGTCAATGCACATGAAAATAGATGATAGCTCAATAGATAACAGATCTCCTGCAAGACTTGCACTCACACCAGCCCTGAAGAAGCAAGGCACTATTACTTCTAAATCTAAACAAACAAAAAAATTTTAAAGGATTTAAATGTAAAGGGGTACTGCCACCAAGATGAGGAAGCTGAGAAGATGATTCTGTTTCCAGTTGATTTATTAGGTAAGGACTGACTCATAGCCAACATCTTAAATGCAGCTTGGTGAGAGACTTC
The DNA here is from genome assembly GCF_020740685.1 of Jaculus jaculus. Taxonomy (NCBI): domain Eukaryota; kingdom Metazoa; phylum Chordata; class Mammalia; order Rodentia; family Dipodidae; genus Jaculus; species Jaculus jaculus. The sequence continues at coordinate 148,712,580 of NC_059105.1, read as the reverse complement.
ATATATAGGATGTCATTAAGTCATACTTGGAGAGTTGGCACAGAGCAAAGGTGAGATGCTTGCATTGTTTCAAGCAACTAAATTTGTGATAATTTGTTATGCGTCATAAAAAATTAATGTAATCAGGTAACTCACTGGATTCAGATGAGAAGGAATCAGGAAAATAGGGAGCTGGCATACCACTTCTATCATATAATGGAGACATGAGAAAGAGAAAACAATTGTGAGAGGAATAAAACTTGTTTTGAATGAAGCAAATTTAGGACACTCTAAATTACAGAGCATGCAAATAACTTGCAAGTCAAACTTAAAAGAAACACATTTGTTACAAAATATTTGAATCACTAACAATGAAATGAAAGACATAGCAGAAAACCATAGACAGGTTGCATTAAAAAAAAAAAAAATGAAGAAGCCAGGAGTGATAGCTTAGCAGTTAAGGTGCTTTTCTGCAAAGCCAAAACACACAGATTTGATTCCCTAAGACCCACATAAGCCATATGCACAAGGTGACACATGTATCAGGAGTTTGTTTGCAGTGGTTGAATGCCCTGGTGTGCCCATTTTTTCTCTCCCTCTCTCTTTCTCTCTCTCTCTCCCTCTCTCTCTTCCTCTCTCTTTCTCTCTCTCTCATAAATAAGCAAAATAAAAAAGAATACCATGAATATACAATGGAGGTATGGAATCTTGGGAAAGAGGGAAAAGTTTCAAGAGGAAGGGACTTAGCAACTAAGGCTAGTATTTCAGAGGTGTCAAATAGAATAACAATTATGAAATATGAAGAAAACTCAGGAGAATCAAGAGCCATCAATAAGACAAGAAGATAGTCAACTGCCCACACCATGAGCTGTGCCATCTCTACCACATGTGCTGGGGCCCAAGAGAAATTGCACAGGACATGGCAACAGGATACTGCTCTTACTGCTAGCTGGCAACCAGCTCCCGGATGATAGTGACACAGTGATCAATCAAAGCAGAAATCCAGAGGCTATAGAGAACTCAACACTAATTCAGACTGCCAACAGGCCTGCCATAGCACAGGGAATATTGCAGAAGAGGGGGAGGAAAGGGTATAAGGGCCACAGAGTAGGTAGGAATACCTTGAGGCACAGTGCCCTTACTTCCCCACAGCAAGTGAGGCCTTCATGACCCCACAGTGAATACCATAACCCCACTGAGGTGGGACCCCCAAGGAAATGGGAGTAGGGATGAGAGGATAAAAGAGAATAGCCTGTTATAAGTATAAAAAAAAAGAATTATGAAATGTTATTTTACTTCATGACAAAGTACAGAATGGTTGCTGAAAGGTTTTCAGAGTAGATTCTGTAGATTACAGATCAAAATCAACATGATAAAGAGTTAGTGGCTGGTGCAAATTTATAGATATTGAATATAGATATAAGTTCTGGAGAGATTTTAGAAAAAGAAGAGATATTAATGGCCCTTAAGTCATGCAGAGTACAGAGCCAAACACATGTATTTCTAACATGGTAGAAGTGAGTACCCAGTAGAGAAGGCAGATAAATGATGCTTGGGAAGAGAAGAGATTTAGGCATAATACCTTGGGCTCCAGTCAAAGCAATAACACTACAGATCGTTTAATTTTCAATTTATTTCCAAAAGAAGACATAAGAGCATGTGAAGTGGATTTTGTATAAGATGAGGGAGGAGGACAACCACACAAAGAGAAAGAATGAGACATCAAAATATAATGAGGATGGAGCTGGACGTGGTGGCGCATGTCTTTAATCCCAGCACTCGGGAGGCAGGAGGCAGAGGTAGGAGGATTGCCATGAGTTCAAGGCCACCCTGAGACTCCATAGTGAATTCCAGGTCAGCCTGGGCTTGAGTGAAACCCTACCTCTAAAAACCAACATATATATATGTGTGTGTGTGTGTGTGTGTGTGTGTGTGTGTGTGTGTGTGTAGTGGGGATGGGGCTCAATGGGATGGATATGCAAAAAGAAAAAAGAGGACAATGGGAGGAGATTATGATCAAATTATAGTATTTTCATGTATTAAACTTCTCAATGAACTGGCTTAGCTGTTAAGGCACTTTCTTGGGAAGCCTAAGGGCTGGAGTTCAATTCCCCAGTACCTACATAAGCCAGATGCAAATGATGATGCATGTGTCTGGAGTTTGCTTGCAGTGACTAGGTGGCTCTGGCACACCCATTCTCTCTCTCTCTCTCTCTCTCTCTTCATACACACACACACACACACACACACACACACACACACACACACGTATGTATGTAAATATAATCTGCCTCTGTGCCACTCTCTCCCTCTCTTAAATAAATAATTTTTATTTAAAATCTCAATGAAAAATATTAAAACAACAACTATAAAAAAACTAGCTCTTAGTTGGCAGTTTCTTAATAAAGAAGGCAAGTTGTCCACTTCAAAATGAGAAGCAAGGATGAGATCAGAAATTGGAACTGAGATGAGTTTTGGAATAGCGGGTGTGCAGACTGTTATCGGATCAACAAGAGATTAATGAAAGGATTAAGAAGCAATTAAAGTCAGGCAGCGTGAATTGGTATTAGGCCAAGTCTGCAGAGTTCTGCTAGAGATCTGTTACTGATGTTTGGAAACAGCGAGAGGAGAGGCAGGATTGATGTCAGGTCAGTGGCACGCAGCAAGCCCAGCAAGGGTAGTGAAGATGGGCATGCACGTGCACACACACACACACACACACGCACACACACTTCTTATAGCAAACAGACAGCCAAAAATGGAGATTTTCACAACAGATGGCAAACATACTTTCTGTCAGGTCTAACACTGGTAAGATCTTTAAAATGTAATCAGTAGAAAGAGAGAAAAAAGCATGAAACATTTTAATCACAGCCCAATTCAGCACTGACCTTAATGATCTAGGTAATTGCCTTAAGCTGATCTCTTTTTCTGAAGTTCCCGTGTGTTGTGTTTGAAAATACACAAGTGATAGTCATTGTCTTAAAATACTTTAAGCAGAAGCAACATGGCTGACTAAAACTTTATGTAAGTTCAATATCCTGATTCTATAATTTACTACTTACATTAAAAAAAGGTTTTTTTTAGGGCTGGAGAGATGGCTTAGTCGTTAAGGCATCTGCCTGCAAAGCCTAAGGACCCATGTTCAATTCTCCAGGTCCCATGAAAGCCAGACACACAGTAACCCAAATGTGCAATGTTGCACATGCACACAAGGGGCCACACACGTCTAGAGTCCAACTGCAGTGGCTGGGGGCCCTGGTGCACCCATTTTCTCTCTCTTTCTCTCTCTTTCTCTGTTTCAAATAAATCAGTAAATAAATACATTTTTTAAAAGAAATTATTTCACAGTTGACACAAAATGATGGAAGAACAGGAACTAGCTGGAGGCAATGGGGAAAGGGAAAAAATGACAGCAAAATACAATGATGTCTATGAAGATACCACTATGAAACCCATTATTTTGTTGGCTAACATAAAAAAATAATAGGGGCTGGAGAGGTGGCTTAGCAATTAAGCGCTTGCCTGTGAAGCCTAAGGACCTCAGTTCGAGGCTCAGTTCCCCAGGACCCACAATAGCCAGATGCACAAGAGGGCGCACACATCTGGAGTTCATTTGCAGTGGCTGGAGGCCCTGGCACACCCATTCTCTCTCTCTCTCTCTCTCTCTCTCTCATTCTCTCTCTCTCTCTATCTCTCTCTCTCTTTCTCTCTGTTGCTCTCAAATAAATAAACAATTTTAAAAAAAAATTAACTGCAAGAGTATTATTCCTCCTAAGTTCCTGATTCTAACTGGGATAGGGGATAGTCGCAAGCTCCCAATGATCAATTGATAAAGACTTGAAATAACTTATCTAATCATGCATAGCATCATGGCAACTATACCAGATATTGAAATAACACAATTAATCTAATGCCCATAGAGCTACATTGTTTCCTAGAATAGGCTTGTAAAAAATGGAAAATAATAGAACAAGTAAAATGATCAAGGATCAGTTATCAAAGCATCAAAAACAATTTAATACTTTGGTAGGAAATGTAAAACTTGATACTTAGAGAAATTTGAGGCCATAAATTTAAACCACACAGTTTTATGAATGAGAAAAGTGAGAACTGAGACCCAGAGAACCTAGCTGGCTCTTCTGAAAATGGGCTGTAAATGCAAACCAGAAAATGAGCTCTTCCATCTCCAGGATGCTCCTATTCACTGTGAGGAGAGCAGCAGAGACACTGCAGTGCCCAAAGCTCACACTTACTGGAGATGTAAAGAGAGCAAAACGGTAATTTCTCTACATTTCTTTATACTAGCCTTGAGAAATGGAGAAGTCAGGAGGCTCTGTTGATGGCAGGCAAACAGGATGTTCTGTTAATAGCAGGTAAGCAAGAGGCTCTGCTGGAACGAACAGCATTTCCTGGGGCCTGCATTATTGAGCAAACTCCTTAAGATAAGTGGGACTCCCGGTCACAGGCCTACCTCACACCCCCCAAGTGGCGCTTTGTGTACCTGACCAACAGACCTACTTACAAGTTCTTTTTTTTTATTTCACTTTTATGACTGTATCTGTCACATGTAAATTGTGATTTATGGCCTAATTCCCATACTGTTTCTTTTTTATAAAATCTGACACTCCAAATAGTTCAGGGCTTCACTCAGAATCTGAAGTGGAGACCTGTTATACCAAACTACCCTTTATTTTTTTTTCCTTTTCTATCTTTTTTTAACCCAATAAAACTTTGCCTCACATTCATTAGTTAATGGTCTCATTTGTGTGACACCGGAGCCCATAACACACACATGGGACACTCATCACATGGTGGGCATAATCATTTTTTGTTATATACTTACATCTGTTAAGAAATTAATCAGAAGCATACGTGTGGATCAGCAAAAATAAAGCTCCTCTAAATTGAATGGAAACAAACACCTTATACCTATGCCTGTGGCACAAACTGTACAAAATTCATGTCCTCCAACATATTTTGTAAAACATGTGCATGAGACAGAGAAAAATATCAATTTTTCAACTAACCTTGATATCAGGAAGAGCATGATAGCTCACCAAGTGAGCTCTAAAACTCAGCCCCTGGGGCCCTGTGCCTTATCAGCAAGCCTAAAGGATATAAAGTAATCCTTTGAAAATTCAGGGGGAAAAAGTATTTTCACAGATTGCTGAAAGCCTCAAGCCTAGCCCATCAGCTTCATACTTAGTCTGCAATGTGGCAAGGCTCTGACTAGCTATTGAAAGGAAAAGGAAAGAAAGAAAGAAGGAAAGAAAGAGAGCGAGAGAGAAGGAAGTGAGGAAAGGAAGGAAGAAAGAGCGAAGGAAGGAAGGAAGGAGGGAAGGAAGGAAGGAAAGAAGGAAGGGAAGAAAGACAACCTAGAAGTAATTTGGGAAAGAAATGTCTGCTGCATTATTTCAAGTAGCATTTTAGACAATTGGGCTCCAAATTTTATTTGCTCAATTAAAAGGAAATGTAAAAACAGAACACACCTATCTGTTTCTCTTCAATTTAAAACAATAAGGAGCTGAGGATGATTGAACAGAGTAAGGAGTATCACCAGACTTGGTGTTCCCTCCAGCTCAAGATAAGTTTTTGAAGTGTGCATACTTTGGATATGATGAAGAGGAAAAAGGAACTTTGACCCATGAAAGACATTTTTCATTTGCTTTAATAAACTTTTATTCTCTTTCTACTATGTATCAATTAATTTAGGTTCTTAAGGATTCATAACTAAACAAGTCCTACGCCCTGCCACTTCAAATTCTTTTGTCTCCTAAGAGAGGCAGATGCATAAACAGATAATTTCATATGCTAAATTAGAAATATAATGAGGCTTCTATTTGAAGCACAGAAGGAAAGGGGGAGTGGGTGGCACTTAGTCTCATCTCTGGTTCAAAATTGTTGAAGCAGATGACTAATGTACTCAGGAGGATGAGTAAAGAGTTTGGGTGGTGAGAGATGAGGAAAGCATCCAGGTATGAAGCAAGACCTGAGCACTCACCAGTGTGGGAGTTCTGGGGCCACAGCTGGCAGTTACTATGAAATAGTAAAGACAAGGCAGGGGCAGGAAGAAGTGAAGAGTAAGAAGTACTTAAGGCCAGTTACCAGAGAGACTCATGTGGTGTGTGGAATATCTTAAGAGCTTGGGTTTAATTTAATTCTGTACAACATGAGTTGCTAATTGCCAGAATATGATAGAAAGTTCATTCCAGGCAATGGGAGGAATTAACTTAAAAGAGACTAGGCTAGAAGGAAGAGATCAGCTACAATGATTTGGAAGTGTTAGTGAGGAAGGTTAAGAGTCTAGGATGGGGACATGGTTTTCAGTGTCACTACCTGGGGTGAGAAGGATACAAAAAAGCAGGGAAAGAGATAAGATTGACTTGGGAAAGCTAAATATTGGGTGACTGAGAAATGTCCAGGCTTAAAGTTGTGGCAGATGAACATTTCAGAGGATGGAGGTTCTGAGTTCACCTCTGGATACCACCTTCTGCCTGACCATTTCCTCTTGTTCCAGCAGCATATGACATCTCCTCTTAGCTACCTGCCTGCCCAAGGAAGTGGTACCCAGAGGATGCTACCCATGGAGACACATATCCTGCCTCTGTACTTGGGAGGTGGCCCAATAGGAAGCCTCTTCCACCTTGGACGAAAGCTTGGTTCCAGGTAGATCAAGAGAGGCCATGAAGATAAAATTGCACATAGCAAGGGTGTCCTGCATGACCACTGCCACACTGTCTCCCCATTCTCCTGACCAAGTAGAACAGCTCAGGGTGTGAATTACTCAGGTGGCCTCTCCAGCATATGGTAGTCTTTTCCCCATTGTCTCACTGACTATAGTGGAATCAGTTCCAGTGGAAATGAATTACTCAAGACCATATTTATGACCAATCTGCATTGCCCCAAATCCCATCTTTATCACCACCCCTCCTCACTTCATGACAGACATAATTCTTTCCCATCTCAACTTACTGCCATGCCTCAATAATCTTGTTTGGTCTTTCATTTCATGAAATATTATAGTTATATGCAATTTTTAGTGACATATTTTTCTCTCCTATCTTATTAGCTTTATATTCCAATTTCTGAATTTAAATATATATATTTGTGGTACTGTGGCAGAGCAAACCTGAATTTGAGTAAAATGGAGACAAAAATGTTTTATTTTCAAGATTGTCAGAAGAACATTAGGAGGGCTGGACAGATGGCTTAGTGGTTAAGGTATTTGCCTGCAAAGCCAAAGGACCCAGGTACAATTCCCCAGGACCCATGTAAGACAGGTGCACAAAAGGGTACATGTGTCTAGAGTTCACTTGCAGTGGTTGGAGGCCTTGATGTACCCATTTTCTCTCTATCTGCCTCCCTCACTCCCTCTTTCTCTCTCTCCAATAAATAAATATAAATAAAACATTTAAAAAATAAAAGAACATGGGAGGTATGTGGAGATGTAGGCGCTAAAGAGTCAATAAATATTATTTCTTTTCCTGTCCTCTCATAATTCTGCCCCCTATATATTCTTCATAGTTCATGTCATTATTCTTTGGCTTCTATTTCTCTGTGTGTGTGTCTTCATCCCTCATTCCTTCCTTCCCTTCTTTCCTTTCTTCCTTCTTTTTGAGACAAGGTATCACTATTGTAGCAGACAGCTTCAAGTTCACTGAGATGAACTTCCAGGCCAGGCACAGTTATGTTGAAGCTTACAGACCCAGGGGAAGTTCTATAGTGGCCAAAGAAGCTGGCCTGCCTTCACAGGACCAAACACAGAGAGAAGCACAAGCCTAAAAGTCAAAAGCCACACAGTACAGCACACTTCAGGAACTCCAGCTAGGCACACTTTGCATATCTTTATATTGAAATTTCAAACCCACCACCATACCTTAAGATTTGCCCAGTGACACTGCCTCCAGCCAGGTGGCTGCAGATGCAAACTACAAACTAAAAACAAAGAAAACCAAAAAATAACAACAACAACAACAAAAAACCACTGAATATATTGGGGGCCATCTATTCAAACTACAACTATGTTGCCCAGACTGGCTTCAAACTCCGTTGTTTCCTGCCTCTAAGAATTAAAGCATACACTATCATGCTGCCTATTTTCATATTTTCTAGTTCTATTTTCTCTCCCCTCCCTCAGTAATTCTCCCAGATTTCATAGTCCTAGCACAAAGATGGGCTAACAAGCAGGGATGCTCAAACTGGAAAATATGTATAGTCCCAATACCACTACTTTCTCCATATCTCTAATTCTTTTCAAAATGAACTCTCTGACAGCAGCCAGTACCTCTTTTCTTGATGTTTGTCTGCAGCTAAGTAGCCTTGATGTTGCTACTTGGTAAGCTTTTTCAAATCATGCTGATGTATATCTCAGTGGGTGAAATGCAAATGAGGCCACTTCTCCCCCCAATTCCTGTTGCTCTTCTTGTTCTCATACAGCTTATTAGCACATCTGTTTCTCACCCGTGTCCAAAGACATCTTCAAAATAAAGATTGCAGGTTCCTTTCTATATTCATTGATATTAGCCTGGGGTGGTGGCAGCTCACCCCAGAAATTAAATTAGGTAGATTCACAAAGTCTCAAGTCTTAAAAGCTATTTTTTTTTATTATTATTAAACTACGCTTGAAATGAAAGGAAATACCCTTATGCTGTGTAATTAATGCATTAGGAAGGTGGCAGACCTCCCCCACAGGCAGAGCTCTGCAGCAAAGTCCCAGCATTTGCTTGCATCATCAGTCAAAATGCTTTCAGCTTCAGTTCACAGAAATATGACAAAAAAGTGGCTGAAAACTTCATGCTATATTTTACAAATTCCAGAGAGGGCTCTGTGTGATAAAGAGGTCAGTTGTACCATTAGTACCCCGGTGCTAATGTGCCACCATCAGCATGCCGTCAATCCATCTCCTGTGTTTTACAGCAGGGATACTAGCTATTGGCAAACAGGACTACTGAAAATGGAATAGGGCCTTCCTGCCTGTGTATTTTCTTTGTTTCTTGAGAACGCTTTCTAGGGAGCACTCAGCAATTTCACCAGCTTCCCTTCACCAGAATTAGATCATCATCAAGGGGCATGGGAGTACCATGGTTGACTTAGTCTTATTTTGATACAGAGGAATTGGCACTCATTCCCCAAGCCTATGCAGGAAGTAATCTCTTCATAAAGGTGCATCTCTGTAAAGGCACCTGAACAAAACTGATGCTATATGAACAAGACACAAGAGAGAGAAAGATGGCTATGAGTGCTGTAACCAGCTGTGTTTTGTGTCATTCTTAACAAATACTTGTAAGTATAATGCTCTGCAAATGCCATGGACCTAAGCTGAGATCAGGGTGTCAGGAGCACAAAATGTACGGAAGCATTCATTCTCAGGTGCTGATTCTAAGCTTGTATGACCCAGAAAGCAAATGCTTTCTTTAAATTCTGTACCTTAGCAAGCTTAATGGTTTCACACTGGACCTGTTCCTGACTGAAGACATACTATTTAGTTCAATAAATGCATGTATTTGATTCTAAGGTGTACTGGAAATAAATTGTGTTCATAATATCCCAATTGATTCATAAAATTCACTCATTACCTAAGGATTTCTTTGTGTAAAATTTGACTTTCTATCTGCAATACACTCTTCTGTATCCCACTATCAGATTATTTTCCTCATCACAGAGACACATTTTAGAATCAAAGCATGAGGTTATCAGCACATGATGCTGGAGTTCAGCTTAGGATACTGTGAGCATCTTTGGGATCTCAGTGAGAGAACAGGGTGCTGAGAGATGCTGGGCAATGCTTGGGAAGAAATTCTGGCTTTTAGAAAGTGGATTCAGAGAAAAGTATTAGCTCTGTCAACTTTGAAAGACATGGAACAGGAGCAGGAAAGGAATAGCACTGTGAGCCATGCATCACACAGCAGAGGCTTCAAACAACATGCTTGCTACTGCTCTGCAGACTGGTCATCAGCCGGAAGCTTCTGATTTGTAGCATGCCAATTGTGTTTGCTCAGCTATGGCTTCAGCAGGAGCAGTCCTGTAGGGGCCTGGAATTCTCCCTGAGTCTAAGAAGCAAGTCTACCCTTGCCCACAGGGGGTTATGTAGCTTTCAAAAGCAAGAGAAACTAACTCTAAGTGCTATTCAAGCACCTCTTTGTCTCATGTTTGCTTACATTCCATTAGCCAAAGTGAATCATGCTGCAAAGCCAAGAACTGGTGTGGGGAAGCACCAATAGTGCAGGAGAGAGAGAGAGAGGACATACATATGGTTATTTTTTGTCTTCTTTGCAATGTAACACAAGAGTTCTTTTTGTAACTGTAAAGTTCCTGTATTAGTCAGCTTCAGATTAATGTGGCAAATCCCTGAGATACCCAACTTGTCAAGAGAGAAAACTTTTATTTTGTTCATGGTTTCAGAGATTGCAATCTGTGATTCATTGGTCCTGTTGCGTATAGGCCTGCAACAAGGTGTATCATGGCATAGGGACATGAGAGAATGAAACTGTTTGCTGTCCAGGGAGCCAGGTTCTCATATTCCCTTTCAAGGACATGCCCCACACTTATCCAAAGACCACCCAAAGGGCCCCATTATTTAAAGTCTCAAACTATTTCCCACTATTGCTTTCTAGATAATGTAGGTCAATTTGAGAAATACTGCTATGTAACGAAACACTATGTGGTTGAGTTCCAGGAATGCAAACCAGGGATAGATACCATTCCAGGGCACCTGCCTGGGAGAGAACAATCTACCTGAAGGTCAGAGAGGAATACAGCTATGTGCCATGGTGAGACAGGGCTGAGCACTAGGGCTGCATGCCAAGGCTAAACACCATTCCAGAGCACCTGCCTGGGAGAGAACAAACCACGTGAATGTCAGAAAGGAACAAAGTTGCACACCATTGTAAAATGGAGCTGAGCACCAGGGCTCTGCACCTGAGCTAGACCACCCAAGGTCCTACCCATATTTTCTAGGAAATGGCACACACAAAGTAGACCCTCTTCTGGGTCAAGCCTAGCCACCTCAAACTAATGGACAGTCTTCAACACACACATGATCAATTTAGACCAGGCAGTCCAATGTAGGCTATATAAGAACTGCTATTGCTACATCCTCAGTGAGACAGCTAATCTCAAGATGGGCAGATCACAAACAAGGTAAATAACACACCAGAACCAGAAAAGGGATCCCCACCAAGTCTAATCCCATAATGAAAGCCTCCAGTGAAAACTTAGAGGAAACCCAAGACATACAAGCTAAAATTAAATCTTGACTAAGATCTTAAACAAACAATGAGCCCATGAAGAAATGGATGGTTAAAGGGGGAGCAGCTGGACAAAGAGTAATCAAACAGGAACTCCAAGAATGGATGAAGGAAATGGAAGAAAACTGAAAAAAAAAAAAATTCAAATCACAACTCAAAGGATAGATCAATGAATTGGAAGAAATGAAACAAAAAGAACTCAAAGGATGGATGAAGGAAATAGAAGCTAATAAACAAGAACAATTAAATCCATGTCTGAAGGAAGCCAAAGGGAATCAGGAAACAGTACTCCATAGATAACATAAAGAAATCAAGATCAATCAAAAAGCAATCAACAGAAAGCTAAAGAAATTTGAGGAGAATCAGAAATCAATGAATTGGGGACTTCCGGTTAAGATGGCGGCATAGGTACCATGCCAAAGCAGCCTGGGGGGAAAAAAGACCAAAAAAAAACCATCAAAATACACACTTTTACTAAAAAGCAAGGGGTATAGGAAATTGAACTGGCAGCGGAGAAGTAGAAGAGATCCAGAGCACCCAGAGCCCGCACAGGGGGGCAAGAGCGGCCCCGGTAGTTCCAGCAACCACAGTGGTGGCAGCAGCGGCGCACCAGAAAGCCGCCAGACTCAGCTCCAGCCGCAGGAAAAGCCAGGTGTGGGAGCTTCCACTCCCACCAGCGCTCTCCACAACTCAGGAAACGTGAAGGGAGAGTGGCAGTGAGCAGCTGAGGAGCAGACCACGAGGTAGAAGAACACATGGAACAGCGAGAGATCCAGAGCAGCTGCAGCTCCCTCCCCTCCCCCACAACCTAAGCCCAGCTCCAGCGAACAGAACAGTGGTCCCGGGACCGGCCACGCCAACTTGGGGCGACAGCGGGACCCAGCAGCTCCGGCACCAGTAACAGAGGCCCCAACAGCAGCAGACCCAGGAGCGGCAGCAGCGGCAGACCCAGCAGCAGCAGCTTCAGCAGGAGCAGTGGCTCCAGAAGTGGCAGCTACAGCAGCAGCAGCAACAGAGGCAGCAGCAGCTTCAGCAGCTGACAGACCCATCAGAGGCAGCTTTAGCAGCAGCAGTTCCAGCAGCAGGGGTGCGGATCTGCAGGGCCACAGTTGCCAGGCTCAGTTCGCCCTGCAGGAAAAGCCAGTGCCCAGCTCGAGAAATCAGAGCAGCAGCCCGATGATCAGGCAGCAACTTGACTGAGACCAAAATCATCCAAGGTAACTGGGATTGCAGCAGGGAAGGGTCTCACTTGGTCACAAGCTCACTTGGATCCCTCAACAGACCAGAAATCTTAACCTCTATGTGGATAGAGGATCTGGTTGTAATAATAACTACTCTGGCACACATAATTGGGGCTGTTTTTGATTGAATGGGTACAGTGTTTAGTTAACTTTTAGCATGTACCTGTATTTTATTCCACTCAGCCTACATGAATACTCCTATAGCAAGGAAACTCCACCCCTAGGAGCACCTCTGTAGATACTCTGAGAGTCTTAAGAGCCACACCTAACACCTTAAGCTCCTACCCTGAAAATATATAACATCAAATCAACTGATACAGCTAAGAATACCCTGCTAGCTAGAAAATCCAAGATGCAAAAATATATACATTAAAACACAAGGAACACTAAAGGCAAGACGGTATAAATACACCTAAAAGTATTAATGCATCAGAAATGACCTCCAGAAAGAATGAGTTAGAGGAAATGCCTGAGAAAGATTTCAAAAGAATGATTGTAAATATGTTCAAAGAAGTCAGAGAACAAATCAAAGGAGTCAAAGAGGAACTCAAAGACGAAATAAAAGGAATCAAAGAAGAGGCAGGACACCATTTTCATGAAATAAAGAAGGCAATACAAGACATAAATAAGGAAATAGAAATAATAAAGAAAAACCAGTCAGAATTACTAGCAATGAAGAACACAGTTAATGAATTAAAAAACTGTGTAGAAAACCTCACCAGTAGAATGGATGAAGGAGAGGACAGAATATCTAAGCTAGAAGACCAGGTGGCAGAACTAATACAGTCCAACAAAGAGAAAGACAAACTTATAGAAAAGTATGAGTGGGAATTTCAGGATATTCGGGACACTATGAAAAGATCCAATATAAGAATTGAGGGCATAGTAGAAGGAGAAGAATTCCACTCCAAAGGGATAGTAGGTGTCTTCAACAAAGTCATAGAAGAAAATTTCCACCAAATTGGGAAAGAAGTGCCAATGCAGATACAGGAAGCCTTTAGAACCCCAGCCAGACAAAACCTGGAAAGAACTTCTCCTCGTCATATTATAATCAAACTACCAAACACACAAACCAAGGAAAAAATACTGAAAGCAGTTAGAGAGAAAAATCAAGTTACCTTCAAAAGCAAGCCCATCAGGATCACAGCAGATTATACAATGCAAACTTTTAAAGCCAGAAGGGCTTGGATTGATGATACATTCCAAGTTCTGAAAGATAACAACTGTCAACCAAGGTTACTTTATCCTGCAAAGTTATCCATTCAAATAGACGGAGAAATAAGGACATTCCATGACAAAAGCAGGTTAAAGGAGTATTTGAAGACAAAACAAGATCTACAGAAAATACTTGATAGAATCCTCCATGCTGAAGAAAAGGAAAAGCACATGTATAAGGAACCTAGAAAAAACAAACAATACTCAAATACTAGTTAACACAAGAGAGCACAGGTAGAACAGAAACCACAAAAAAAAAAAAAAATGGCAAACATAAATACACACCTTTCAATAATATCTCTTAATATCAAAAGCCTCAATGCCCCAACGAACAGACATAGGTTTGCAGACTGGGTTAAAAAGCAGGATCCTACAATTTGTTGTCTCCAAGAAACACACCTTTATACAAAGGATAGACATTATCTTAGGGTGAAAGGTTGGAAGACGGTGTTTCAAGCAAATGGGCCTAGAAAACAAGCAGGAGTTGCTATCCTAATATCTGACAAGGTAGACTTTAGTTCAACGTTAGTAAAAAAAGATAAAGAAGGTCACTTTATATTGATTAAGGGCACACTCCAACAGGAGGACATTACAATCCTAAACATATATGCACCTAACATGGGGGCTCCCAAATTCATCAAAGAAACACTATTAGAACTAAGGTCACAGATAACACCAAACCCAGTGGTGGTGGGTGGCTTTAACACCCCACTCTCATCAATTGATATGTCATCCCAGGAAAAATAAGCACAGAGGCATCTGGACTAAATGAGGTCATAGAAGGAATGGACCTAACAGATATATACAGGACATTTCATCCAAAGGCTGCAGAATATACATTCTTTTCAGCAGCACATGGATAATTCTCTAAAATAGACCATATAATAGGACACAAAGCAAATCTTAACAAATTCAGGAAAATTGAAATAATTCCTTGTATTCTATCTGACCACAGTGGAATTAAACTACAAATCAGTAGCAAGAAAGGCTATAGAGCATACACAAAATCATAGAAACTAAACAATACACTACTAAACAATGAATGGGTCAATGAAGAAATCAAGAAGGAAATCAAAAAATTTATAGAGTCAAATGATAATGAGAACACAACATATCAAAATCTCTGGGACACATTGAAGGCAGTTCTAAGAGGTAAATTTATAGCCTTAAGTGCCTATATTAAGAAATTAGAAAGGTCGCAAGTAAACAACCTAATGCTTCACCTTAAAGCCTTGGAAAAAGAAGAACAAGGCAAGACAAAAAACAGTAGGTGGGAAGAAATAATAAAGATCAGGGCAGAAATTAATGAAATAGAAACAAACAAACAAAAAAAAAATAATCCAAAGAATTAATGAAACAAAGAGTTGGTTCTTTGAAAGGATAAACAAGATTGATAAACCCTTAGCAAATCTGACCAAAAGAAAGAAAGAAGAGACACAAATTAATAAAATCAGAGATGAACAAGGTAACATCACAACAGATTCCAGAGAAATTCAAAAAATCATAGGGACATACTATAAAAGCATATACTCCACAAAGTATGAAAATCTGAAAGAAATGGATGATTTCCTTGATTTATATGACCTACCTAAATTAAATCAAGATGAGATTAATCACTTAAATAGACCTATAACAAGCATGGAGATACGAACAGTTATCAATAATCTCCCAACTAAAAACAGTCCAGGCCCAGATGGATTCACTGCTGAATTTTACCACACATTCAAGGAAGAGTTAACACCATTGCTTCTTAAGCTTTTCCACGAAATACAAAAAGAAGGAATTCTACCAAACTCCTTCTATGTTGCCAGTATCACCCTGATACAAAAACCAGGCAAGGAGAGAACAAAAAAAGAAAATTACAGACCAATCTCCCTCATGAACATAGATGCAAAAATTCTCTAGAAAATATTGGCAAACAGAATACAAGAATATATTAAAAAGAGGCCCCCAAAACCTCAGCACTGAAGCAGACCAAAAATGAACCCAACATGGCTCAGGGAAATCTTGCGGAAGAGGGGGCAGAAAGAATGTCAGAGTTACATGTTGGGTCATGATTTGCAGAGACATTTATCATACTAATACCTGGGGGCTAACTCCACAATGCACGACCCATTTTCATTAACAAGGAGGGTCTAATGGGAGGGGGTAGATCACAGATGAGCCTAAATAATGGTACCAAACTGCCTGTATTCACTGAAATGAAAACTAATAAATTAAATTTAAAAAAAAAAAAGAATATATTAAAAAGATCATTCACCCTGCGGAAGTAGGCTTTCTCCCAGAGATGCAGGGATGGTTCAATATATACAAATCTATAAATGTAATATATTATATAAATGGGTTGAAGGACAAAAATCACATGATAGTCTCATTAGACGCAGAGGAAGCGTTCAACAAAATCCAACATCCCTTCATGATAAAAGTCCTACAGAGACTGGGAATAGAAGGAACATATCTCAATATAATAAAGGCTATTTATGACAAGCCTACAGCCAACATATTACTAAATGGGGAAAAACTGGAAGCTTTTCCACTAAAATCAGGAACAAGACAAAGGTGTCCACTGTCCCCACTTTTATTTAATATAGTTTTGGAAGTCTTAGCCATAGCAATAAGGCAAGAGACACACATAAAAGGGATACAAATTGGAAAGGAAGAAATCAAGTTATCATTATTTGAAAATGACATGATTCTATACATAAAGGACCCTAAAAACTCTACCAGCAAACTGTTAGAGCTGATAAAAACCTACAGCCATGTAGCAAGATACAAAATAAATACACAGAAATCAGTAGCCTTCATATATGCTAACAACAAACACACAGAGGATGAACTCAGGGAATCACTCCCATTCAGAATTACATCAAAAAAAAAAAAAAAAGTACCTTGGAATAAACCTAACCAAGGAAGTAAAGAATCTCTATAATGAGAACTTTAAAACACTCAAGAGAGAAATTGCAGAAGACACTAGAAAGTGGAGAAACATCCCCTGTTCCTGGATTGGAAGAATCAATATTGTGAAAATGGCAATCTTACCAAAAGCAATCTACACATTTAATGCAATCCCTATCAAAATTCCAAAAGCATTCTTCATGGAAATAGAAAAAACAATCCAAAAATTCATTTGGAATCATAAAAAAACCTTGAATATCTAAAATAATACTAAGCAACAAAAATAAGGCTGGTGGTATCACCATACCTGATTTTAACCTATACTACAGAGCCATAGTAACAAAAACAGCTTGGTACTGGCACAAAAACAGACATGTAGATCAGTGGAACAGAATAGAGGACCCAGATGTAAGCCCAAGTAGCTATAGCCACCTAATATTTGATAATAATGCCCAAAATACTCATTGGAGAAAAGACAGCCTCTTCAGCAAATGGTGTTGGGAAAACTGGATATATATCTGCAGAAGGATGGAAATAGATTATTCTCTCTTGCCATGCACAAGAATTAAGTCCAAATGGATTAAAGACTTTAACATCAGACCTGAAACTCTGAAACTGCTAGAGGAAAAAGTAGGGGAAACCCTCCAACATATTGGTTTTGGCAAAGACTTTCTGAATACAACCCCAATTGCTCAGGCAATAAAACAACAGATTAATCACTGGGACCTCATGAAATTACAAAGATTTTGCACTGCAAAGGACACAGTGAAAAAAGCAAAGAGGCAACCTACAGAATGGGAAAAAATCTTCGCCAGCTATATATCTGATAGAGGATTAGTATCTAGGATATGCAAAGAACTCAAAAAGTTACATAATAAGGAATCAAACAAGCCAATCAAAAAATGGCCTATGGAGCTAAGTAGAGCATTCTCAGAAGAAGAAATACAAATGGCATATAAGCACCTAAAAAAAGTTCTACATCACTAGTCATCAGGGAAATGCAGATTAAAACTACATTGAGATTCCACCTCACTCCTGTCAGATGGGCCACCATCATGAAAACAAATGATCATAAATGTTGGCGGGGATGTGGAAAAAAAGGAACCCTCTGCACTGCTGGTGGGAATGCAATCTGGTCCAGCCATTGTAGAAATCAGTGTGGAGGTTCCTAAAACAGCTAAAGATTGATCTACCATATGACCCAGCTATAGCACTCCTAGGCATATATCCTAAGGACTTATCTCATTTCCTTAGAGGTACGTGCTCAACCATGTTTATTGCTGCTCAATTTATAATAGCTGGGAAATGGAACCAGCCTAGATGTCCCTCAACTGATGAGTAGATAATGAAGATGTGGCACATTTATACAATGGAGTTCTACTCAGTGGTAAAGAAAAATGAAGTTATGAAATTTGCAGAAAAATGGATGGATCTGGAAAGGATTATACTAAGTGAGGTAACCCAGGCCTGGAAAGCAAAACGCCACATGTACTCTCTCATACGTGGATCCTAGCTACAGATGACTGGGCTTGTGCGTGAGAATGAAAATGCTTAGTAGCGGAGTCCAGTAAGTTAAAAAGGAGACACAAAGGGAAGGGAAAGGAAGGGAGGAGGGTACTTAATAGGTTGATATTGTATATATGTAAGTACAATGATTGTTATGGGGAGGTAATATGATGGAGAATCGAATTTCAAAGGAGAAAGTGGGGGGGGAGGGAGGGAATTAACACAGGATTTTTTTATAATTATGGAAAATGCTAATAAAAATTAAAAAAATAAAGAAAAATAAAATACTAACAACAACAACAAAAAATCAATGAATTCATAGGTAATGGAACAAGTTCAAGGAGGATATATACCAATGCAGTAATGAACTCCAAAAGACAACAAAAAGATGAAATCAATAAATGAAAATGGGGCTGGAGAGATGGCTTAGCAGTTAAGGCACTGGCCTGCAAACCCTAAGAACCCTGGTTTGATTCTCCAGGTCCCACATAAGCCAGGGGCACATGGTGGAGCATGCATCTAGAGTTTGTTTGCAATGGCTAGAGGCCCTGATGTGCTCATTCTCTCTCTCTCTCCCTCTTGCTCATTCTCTTAAATAAAGAAATAAAAATAAAATACTTAAAAAAAGGAATGAAAATGAAATTCAAGCAAGAGATGGAAATGCTAAAGGAAATCAGAAAAGCCATACCCTCTTAAAAGGATTCCAAGAAAGACTCACCAGCAGAATAAACAGCATGGAGAACAGAATTTCGGAACTCAAGGATAATGACAGGAGAATTAGATCTGAACTCCACAAACATTGTCAAGTTCTAAAAGATGTGCAAATATAACATGAAGGAGCTTTGGGATAGTTTAAAAAGACCAAATATTTGTATCATGAGGATACATGAAAGCAAAGAAATAAAGACCAAGGGCATAGAAAATATCTTCAACAAAATTATTGAAGAAAAAATTCCCAACCTTATAAAAGAAATACTGATCAGGGTACAGGAGGTGCACAGTGTGAAATTTGGGAGTGACCAAGACCACATAAACCACTCTGAGGCAAAGATAAAAGCTTTTATTCAGGAAAAGTATGAGCTTCCAGGGCTGACAGAATACCAAATAGGACCAGAGAAGAAATACCCCATGTTACATAATAATAAAAATACTAAACAAAGTGGGGTAGTTTGAACAAATGACACCCCCCCCCATAGATTCAGAAGTTTACTAAAACTTCTTTGTTTTCTAGCCACCTGGCCAGAGGAGGTGGGCAGTTTATCCCTAAGGTATGGTGGTGGATTTGACATTCTAATGTAAAGACATGCAAAGTGCCTGGAGTTTCTGAAGTATACTTGTTTTTTGGTGTGGTCTTGGGGATTTGGTTTGTGGTATCTGTCCCTGTCTCCTTCTTTAAGAAGAGGCCAACTTCTTCTACCATTATGAAACTTCCCCTAGATCTGCAACCTTCAATAAATATCTCTTCTTCTATAACTATGGCTGGTTTGGGAAGTCAGCTCAGTGAACCTGAAGCTGTCTGCTACACACAGAAAACAAAGAGAATACTAAAAGCTGTAAGAGAAAAACAACTCATTACATACAGTGATAAACCAATCAGAACTACCTCAGATTTTTCAATAGAAACCCTTAAAGCCTAAAGAGTCTGAAATGGGGTAGTTCAAAAGCTAAAAGACTATGGCTGCCAACCCAAATACTATACTCAGAAAAATTCTCTATTAGGTTAAAAAAGGTTAAAAAAAAAAAAAACACCTTTCATGAGGGCTGGAGGGATAACTTAGCAGTTAAGGCATTTGCCTGCAAAGCCAAAGGATCCCAGTTTGATTCCCCAGGACCCACATTAGCTAGATGCACAAGGGGGTGCATGCATCTGGAGTTCGTATACATTGGCTGGAGGCCCTGATGTGCCCATTCTCTCCCTCTCTCTCTCCCTCTCTCTCTACCTCTCTCTCTCTCTCTCTCTCTCTCTCTCTCCCCTCTTTCTCTGTCAAATAAGTAACTAAATAAAAATATTTAAAAATCTTTCATGATATAAATGAGCTTTACAATGAGCACCAAACCAGCCATAGAGAATACTGCATGGAATGTGCCACACCCAGGAGATGAAATAACATACATATGAGGAAAGAAGAAGAAAAATCAAAATTAGAATGACAAAACAAGCAAACAAAAAGAAAACAAACAAACAAAGAAAACACCGAACCTTTAACATGACAAGGATTAACTCACATCTCATAATTATATCTCTGTACATTGATGGGCACAACTCTCCAATCAAAAGATACAGATTAATAGGCAGGATCAGAAAGCTGGATCCATCCATTCACTAGCCACAAGAAACCCACCTTACAATTAAAGAAACACCACCTCAGAATGAAAAGATGGAAAAAGATTTTTCTAAGCAAAGAGAAACAAGAAATAAGCAGGAGTGGCTGTACTGATTCTGAAAAAAAAAAAATGGCTTTAAAGCTGGAGAGATGGCTCGCCAGTTAAGGTACTTACCTGCAAAGTCTATCAACCTGTGTTTTATTCCCCAATACCCACATAAAGTCAGATGCATGCATCTGAAGTTCATGTGCACTAGCTAGAGGCCTTGGCATGCTCTCTCTCTCTCTCTATCTCTACCACTGCTTGCAAATAAACTATATATTTTTTTACTTGACTTTAGGGGCTGGAAAGATTGCTTAGTGGCTAAGGCATTTGCCTGTAAAGCTTAAGGACCCAGGTTTGATTCCCGGAACCCATGTCAGCCAGATACACATGGTTGCACATGCATCTGGAGCTTGTTTACAGTCACTGGAAGTCCTAGTGCACCCATTGTCTCTCTTTCTCAAATAAAAAATAAAACAATTTTTTAAAGTGACTTTAAGCTGAAAGTAATCAAAATAGGCACAGGCCATTTCACACTCATTAAAGAAATAATTCAACAAAAGATATGATAATCATAAACTTATATGCACCAAACACAGGAACACCTAATTTTCTAAAGCAATGTTTACTAGATAATGAAACATATAAATCCCAATACAGTAATGGTAGGAAACTTTCATGCCCCACTATCATCAATAAACTGGTCCTACAAGTAGAAAATAAACTGAGAAACAATGGAGCTCAACAATGCCACAGATCTAATGGATTTAACAGGCATCTACAGAACAGTCCACCCTAATTCTCCTGGATACACATACTTTTCAGCAGCTCATGGAACCTTCTTCAAAATAGACCATATATTATGGCATAAAGCTTGTCTCCAGAGTTCCAGAAAAATTGACATAACTCCCTGTATTAGATCTTATCACATGCATATTAAAACTAGAACTCAGCAACAGTAATAACAGAAAATACACCAACTCCTGGAGACTGAACAACTCACCATTAAACAATGGATGAGTTGTTGAAGAAATCAGAAAGGAAACCCATGAATTTACCAAACTGAATTACAATGAATGCACAATATACCAAAACATAGTGAAGGAAGTTCTAAGAGGGAAGTTTATAGCACTAACTGCCTCCATTAAAAAAAAATAGAGAGTTCTCAAATAAGTAGCTTAAACATGCCTTTGAAGGTCCTGGAAAAACAATAACAATCCAAGCCCAAAAGTACCAGATGGAAAGAAATAATCAAGATGAAGCAGAAATCAATGAAGTGGGAATAAAGAAAACAATTTTAAAATTTTATGAAACTAAGAGTCGATTCTTTAAAAAAGTAAACAAGATTGATAAACCACTGGCCAAATTGTTCAAAATAAGAAAAAAAAAATAGAAGACTCAAATCAAAAGATTAGAAGTGAAAATGGAGATATCACAACTGGCACCAATGAAATTGGAAGACTCATCAGGGCATATTTCAAAAACTTGTATTTCACAAAATTGGGAAACCTGGAAGAAATGGATGAATTCCTGGACTCATATCACCTTCCAAAACTAAATCCAGAACAGACAGACTTCATAAACAAACATTACTTCTAACAAAATTGAAAAAGTAATTTAAAACCTTCTAACGAAAAATAAGTCCAGCCCCAGATGGATTCACTGCTGAGTTCTGCCAAACTTTCATTCAAGAGCTAAAACCAACCTTTGATTTGTAATTTGAATTCTTTTTCCTAACTTGCTTCCATTTCCTTCAGCCATTCTTGATGTTCCTGTTTGATTACTTTTTGACCAATTTCTTCCCATTCAAACATCTATTGGTTCATGATATTACTAAGTTTGTTTTAAATGCTTGTTGAGATTTAATTTGGGGCTTATATATCTTAGGTTTCCTCTATTTTTTCACTGGAAGCTTCCATTGTGAGCTAAGTAATCTTGGTGTGGATCTCTTTGCTGTGTGTCATGTGTTATCTGTTTTGCACTGGGGTCTGTCCATCTCAAGACCAGTTGTCTCACTGAGCATGCAACCATAGCAGTCCTTGTATAGTCTGTGTTGTGTGGCCTGGTCTAAATTGATCTATATGGCTGTGGGGCTGAAAACTATCCACTAAGTTGGGGTAGTGTACTTGAGCCTGCTGAGTAGGGTATACTTTGTGTGTGGCACCTCCTGGAAAATCTGGGTAAGACCTTGGGAGGCCTGTCTTCCTGGTTGACCAAGCTGGCACCTTTCTTCCATTCTTATTCGTTGTCAGGCTTTTTGGTGTGAGGTCAACTCAAGCTTCTCCTGGGTGCTGGGGCTGGTAAATGGTGGCCCTCTGCTTCAACCCCAGATCATTTGTGTTTTTTAGGTGAGCTTGCATGGTGGGTTTTCATCTTTTCCAGGAGCCTCCATACTGATTCCCATAGTGGTTGTGACCACTTTCCACTCCTACCAGCAGTAGGTAAGAGTTCTTCTTCCCCACAGCCTTGCTGATATGTGTTGGCATTTAATTTTTTGATGTATGGCACTCTGAATGGAGTGAGTATGGGAGGTCTGTCCATCTTCTCATGCCCTCTACTTCTTTCTTCCGTGCTATTATGTTTGCTTTATATAGGTCTTTTCACTTTCTTGGTCAGTGATATTACAGGTGAGAAGTAGAATGCAAGTTGGTCAGCTGCTTATTGCTGACCCTCAGCTGGTCTGTCCCCTCCAAGGCAATTGTCCCAGAATGGAAAACAGCCCTGGCAGCTAACTCCCCAGCTCAGCTCCTACCCATGAGGGTATGTAGCCCTGCTTGGAGCTGGCATACAGCTGGTCTGACCCCTTCCAGGCAGCTGCCTGGAAATAAGAGTCTAGCTTTGGCTCAAAACTCCCACACTCAACAGACTCACTCTGGCATGGCCCTTCTTGCAGATGATCTTCTCCCAAACAACCACCCCAGAATGGCAATAAGCCCTGTTGTAGAACTGCCCCACTCAGCCTTTACCCACAGTATAGAAAAAAAGGTAAGCAACACTACCTTATTTTCAATAGCCACAAAGAAAATAAAATTAAAGACCTTGTAATATCACTGACCAGGAAAGTGAAAAGACCTATGTAAAGCAAACATAATAGCACTGAAGAAAGAAGTAGAGGGCATGAGAAAATGGACAGGCCTCCTATACTCACTCCATTCAGAGTGCCATACATCAAAAAATTAAATGCCAACATATACCAGCAAGGCTGTGGGGAAGAATAACTCTTACCTACTGCTGGTAGGAGTGGAAAGTGGTCACAACCACTATGGGAATCCATATGGAGACTCTTGAAAAAGATGAAAATAGGTCTATCATTGGCCCCGGCAATACCAATCCTGGGCATATGCCCTAGGGATTCCACTCATTATTAACAGACACTTGCTCAACCATGTTTGCTGCAGCTCTATTCACAATAGCTGGGAACTAGAATCAGCCTAGATGCCCATAAACTGTTGAATGGATAATGAAGATGTGATACTTGCACACAATGAATTCTATTCAGTGGTAAGGAAAAATGAAATAATGAAATGTGCATAAAATGGATAGAGTTGGAAAAAAATCATTCTGAGGGAAGTTATTCAGGCACAGAAGGACAAATACCATATGCACTCTCTCATCTGTGGTTCCTAACTGGATCAATTGGAGATGAGTGAAAATGGTAGTTAACATCAGGAATAAGGGCATAAAACTAGATTGAGACCACGAGAGAGAAGAAATGGATTGGGCGGAGAGGAGGGTTTCCCGGTGGGTTGCGGGACAGGCAGATGGAATGTTCAAGTGGCTTGAAGGGATAGGAAGTAGGGAGGGTGAAGAGGGAGTTGCAAAAAAAAAAAAATGTTAAGACAACATTAAGAAGCAGTTCCATGGAAACCCTAATTCTGACTGGCAGTCTACCAGATACAACCACCAATGAAGTGGGAGGGGGGACGGTGTGGGCAGATGGTAGAAAAAGCTTAACCTTAAAACCATGGACTCTGGCTGTTAAACCCCAGGCCTAGAATTGAGTTGCCCCTCCACAGTAAGCTGTTTTCAGAGAGACTCATGAGGTCCCCATAACAATGTAGGCCATTGCCAAAACATTTAATTACTCACCACAGCTAAAAGGTAAGACCCTATTGCTGAAGACATAGGCTGTACTCACAGGACATCAGAATACCAGTAGGAAACAAAGGGGAAACTAGAGATTTGAACATAAAATTCTCAAAGGAAGAAATATAAATTGCTATTACACATTTAAGTAGATGTTGAACATCTTTCATTATTGGAGAAATACAAATCAAGATCACTCTGAGATTGCATCTCATTCCTGTCAGGATGGTATTCATCAAAAAAGTGAATGACAACAAATGTTGATGAAGCTGTGGGGACAAGTGAACTCTTTTTTAAATTTTTTTGTTTATCTTTATTTATTTATTTGAGAGTGACAGACAGAGAGAGAAAAAGGCAGATAGAGAGAGAGAGAGAGAATATGGGCGCACCAGGGCCTCCAGCCACTGCAAACAAACTCCAGGTGCGTGTGCCCCCTTGTGCATCTGGCTTATGTGTGTCCTGGAGAGTCAAACCAGGATCCTTTGGCTTCACAGGCAAGTGCTTAACCACTAAGCAATCTCTCTAGCACAGAGGAACTCTTATCCACTGCTGGTGGGACAGCAAACTTGTACAACCACTATGGAAATCAGTATGGAGGATCATGAAAATAGAATGATCATTTGACCCGGTGATAGCACTCTTGGGCATGTACTCTAAAGACTCCACTTTTTACTACAGAGACACTTGCTCAGCCATGTCTGTTGCAGCTCTATTCATGATAGCTGGGAACTAGAATCAGCCTATATTCTTATCAACTGATGAATGGATAATGAAGATGTGCTATCTACACACAATAGAATTCTACTCAGTGGTAACTAAAACTGAAACAATAAAACCTGCAAGAAAATGCATAGAGTTGGAAAAAAAAAATCACTCTAAGGGGGGGTCACGCAGGCACAGAAAGACAAATGCCACATGTACTTTTCTCTCATATGGTTCCTGACTGGAGGAAACTGGACATGAGTGCAAATGGTTGTCAGCACCAGGAATATGGGCATAAAACTAGAGTGAGATCAGAAGAGAGAAGCAATCAGAAGAGAGGGGAAGATGAGTTACCTGACAGGTTAGGGAATGGACAGAATATCAGGGACAGGGGGAATTTAGGGGGAAAGGATTAAGAGGAGGGACTTACACAGAAGTTTAGACAACACAAATAAGTTCTATAGAAATTTGCATTTTGGCTAGCATTATATAAGATATAACCACCAATAAAGTGAGAGGAGGAGCAGTCTGAACAGAAGGTATAAAAAGCTTAACCTTAAAACCATGGACTCTGTCTGGTAAATCCCAGGCCCAGAATTGGGTTGGCCCCACAGTGAGCTGTTGGCCAGAGAGACTCATGAGGTCTCCAAAACAATATAGGCTACTGCCAAAATACTTGATTACCTGCCAAAGCTAAAAGGTAAGACCCTATTGCTGAAGACATCATAGTCACAGGATGTCAGAGTATTATGGTGGAAAATAAGCTCCCACCTGGCTCCTAGTGCTAGAAAGTTCTGTGGGAGTCTCTGGGGACAACAGTCACCAGCAGCATGAATAAGTCAGGGATCCTGCAGACTATGAAAACAACCAGCCAGTCAAGAGCAATAGTGGCATGCAGCTGCTGCAGGTAACCAACTGTTCTCTGATCAGACATGAGGCCCTTCAGTGGGACAGAACACATATCTGATACTGGAAACCAAGTCAGAATCCCATGGTCAGAAAACTCAATCTTTAGAGAGAAGCTCCCACTGCTCCCTGGAGAAGAAGAATGGGCTTATACACCAAAAAACAAAAAAAAAAAAAAAAAAAAAAAAAACCTCTCAAATAAATTTGTATCTCTTGTAACCCAAGTTACTGTCACTCTCATTGGGAGTACCTGCTTTATTTTATAAATGGTAGACAAAATGCAGGAGAACCAAGATCCATTGATAAGGCTCCACAGTGTAAGGGACACCTGGGACATCCCAGCAGACCTTATCTGTCTCTGCCCACAGAGATGGAAGTATCAGACAATTCAAATCATGACTAATTCCCTGATCACACAACAAACTTATATTTTAGCTTCTTTGGCATTTTACCTACACAGCAGACATTTTGTGAAGGAAATGTGAAGACTCAGTTTGATATTTATATTCATTGTTGAAAACTAACATGTTAGCATTTGGGTTTATATGCTTATATCTTGTTCAGATTGTTTTCAAGCACCCGTAACTTTCTTCAAAAAAATTTCATAGATATCTTCATGCCACATTATGACAGAAAGTGTTTATAAAACATCATCTACATGTATCTTGCTTCACTAGATCTTATAATTTATAAGATTAACAACAAAACAAATTAACATAGCAAGAATTGCTTATAGTTTTATAATTACATTTTATTATGAAGTTTTCATTATAGATAAACACTGGCTGTTATAGTCAGCTTCACATTGCTGGGATAAATATTCAAGCCAGACACAGCTTATGGGAGGAAAGGTTTATTTCAGGTTACAGATCCAGGGTAAGTTCCATAATGGTGGAAGAGGCTTGCCCTCTTTCACAGATTGGAGCAGAGAGAAACCACCCCCACCACAGGCAAGCACAAAGAGACGGCAAACAGCAGGGAACTACAGCCAGCAGCAGGGACCCAGGCCGAGCTCAGACCTCTGCAAACCTTTAGGCAAGTTCGCATTGCTGGCAGAAATCACCTAAGAGAAGCTTGCAAGAGAAAAACAAAAAATGGAATATTTTGGCTTATAGACTGAAGGGGATGCTCCGTGATGGCAGGAGAAAACAATAGCATGAACAGAGCTTGGACATCACCACCTGGCCAACATTAGATGGACAACAGCAGCAGGAGAGTGTGCCAAACACACTGACAAGGGGAAACTGGCTATAATACCCTTATGCCTGCCCCCAACAATACATTGCCTCCCGGAGGTTTTAATTTCCAAATTGCCATCAGCTGGGTACCCAGCATTCAGAACACCTAAGTTTATGGGGAACACCTGAATCAAACCACCACTCTATCCTAGGGCTCGACCCCAGGATCCACCCACAGTGATATCTCTTCCATCCAGGCAGCTGGAAATCCAAGTTACAAGCTTTAGTAAAACACCTGAGTCTGTTGGAGCACATATGTTCAAACTATTACACTGGCAAATGTATTTTATTTTGCCATTAAAAATTATTCTGAGGACAGGATTGATGGCTTAGTAGTTAAGATGCTTGCTTGCAAAGCCTAAGGACACAGGTTCAGTTCCCTACAGCCCATGTAAGCCAGATGCACTTGGTGGCACATGCACCTGGAATTCGTTTACAGTGGTTAGAGGTACTGGTGTGCCTATTCTCTCTCTCTCTCTCTCTCTCAAACAAGTAAATAAAATACTTTTTAAAAAGTTATTTTGAGAAAAGCTCTTCCTGCTTCATTAGACACTGAAGAGGAAAATGGCTTTAATTTGGGGGGGGGTAGTGATATTTGTGTGTTATGTGTGCACGCATATGTGTGTGCAGATGCATGCATCCTGCGGGAGCACGTGCAGAGGTCAGAGGATATCAGGTGTGTTCCTCTATCACTCTTCCACCTTATTTTCTTGAGATAGGGTCTGTCACTGAACCTGGAACTCACCTTATTTTGTCTAGACTAGCTGACCAGAAAACCCCAGCAAATTTCCTGTCTCCACTTCTGAGTGCCGGGGGTACAGGTATATGTTCAGCTTTGAAAATGGCTTTAAAAAAGGTTGAGACTGTGCATTAATGTGAGCCTGCCTCATCTAGTCTAATGAAAGGAAAAGAACCAGTAGCGTTATTGGGCTTGCTAAGCCAAGAAACAAATCATAAGAAGTAAAATCACAACATATGCCAGGCATGGTGGCACACGCCTTTAATCCCAGTACTTGGGAGGCAGAGGTAGGAGGAAAGCCATGAGTTCAAGGCCACCCTGAGACTACATAGTGAGTTCCAGGTCAGCCTGGACCAGAGGACCCTACCTCGAAAAAACAAACCAAAAAAACCCACTACGTATATGATACTCTTTGTACTATGCTGTTACAGACAGTCCCACCTGTCCTTAACAGTGAACTAAAAATGCCAGAGATGTTATTAAAGTGAGGGTGTTGAACTGAGCACTCTCTAAAGGCCATTTCAATCTAACATCGTACAGTTTTATGACTCAATGTCCTACCTCAAGTCCTGGACATAGTGATCCCATGGGGAAACTTATGCCCACCCAATCTGCCACTTACAGGTTGATGGGGTGTTTATGTCCTGTCTGCACATTAAGAATGTGGCTACATTTTAAAGTGGTAGAAAAGTCAAGAAATGAATAGTATTCTATGAGACATCAAAGTACATGAACTTCACACATAAATCATGTTTGAAGGCAGTATAGCCACTCCCACTGAACTAAGAACTGTCTGAATGCTCTGGCATGGTAGAATAGTGAGACTGAAACCATCTTGCCTGTAAAACCTAACTCTTTAGTATCCAACCCTTCATAAAAAATCACTGCCAGGCCATCTTGAAAGCTGAGTACCTGGCCCTCTGTGCCTCCTTTCCCTTGAATGTCTGCTCCTAGTACTAAATGTTCCTTCTCAGATTATCCAGACCTTAAATAACTTTCCTGCCTCCCTACCCCAACTGCTGCACGGAGAGGGTTCACTGTGCGTTCCACTTCACCAGTTGTATGTCAGGCAAATCATGCATATAATTCTCACTTGAAATGAGTTAATTATTTAAGTTCTCAATCTTTTAGCAGGTCTATCAGTCAGCATTACAACAAGGAAATGAATAAACATGAGGTTATTTTATACTCCCCACCCCCATCATTCATTAAAGTCATTTCTGAGACTCATTAGTGAAGAGCTTAAGCAGCCTTTATAGTAGAGTGATAAGATGCCAGACACGACTTTCCCAGCTACAAGGAGTATCACCTACACGGAAGGAATGAAATTACTATCAGCTCATAGAAATTAACTGTGACTCAGCCTCTCACCGTGTTTCTCTAGCTCTTCAGGAAAATCTAATTCCATCCCTGTGATTTATTTAAATTGCCAGGAAAAAAATGGTTAAGGGAACAAAGCACTTGGATGCATAAAATGATGTGCCACTTGCCTACCATGGAGTGCCTTTCTGTTCTATCCTCAGGAAATGAAAGAGTAAGAAAAAAAAAAGGGGGCAGTCTTTAAGAGGATTTTCAATCAGAACACTACACAACCTAAGCCTCTCCTGACTCCTAAAAGCCTGTGGTATAGTTTTCCTCATTTAATGGAATGAAGATGGCTGAAGCCTCTCTTGTTTGAAATTCATTTCCAAAACACGTCCCTTTTAAACAACACCTCCCCTGGCCATGTTTTTAACACCCACTGAAAAGTACTCAGCCAGTCCCCATACTTATCTACCTGCTGGGGAGCACAAGATATAGAACAGCGGGCGGTGCCGAGCACAGACCCTTAGAATCAGAAACTTTGAGTGGCATTTTACGGTAATTCCTTTTGATGACCTCTTGCAGTTTTTTCTGGTCACATCTGGTTGTTTGCTTGGAGTTTATTAAAAGAGCATTCTGTTTCAGTAGAGGAGAAATGACTTGAGGGGGATAATGAGGAAGGGGTTTGTGCTTCTGTTACTTAATAATATGGTAAAGTTTAGGAATTAGATAAAATGAGAGCCTTTTGAGTGCCCGTAGTTTTCACAGTTACTCTGAGCATTGTGGATCCCTTGGGGTCAGCCCGTATGGTGTGCCAAAGCCAGTGTGGCATCTGTCAGTGAAAGCAGAACAGATTTAATATGGAGACTCCTGAAAGCTGTGTCACGTTCCAAGGGTGGAGAGAGGACGCCTGGTGGGGAGAAGTGTTTATTTTGGCAGGGAGGAGAAAGGACAGCAGATTGGGTCCAACAGGAACAGTAAGGCATAATCAAGCCTTGTGCTGCCTTTTGAATTAAAGTCTGCCTGCCTCCTACGAAATGGCAGCACTTGGCAATGAACTACTTCCCATAAGAAATAATGAGCTTCCTCGCTATAAAGGAGTCTTTTTTTTTTTTTTTAAGTAAAATTTCAAAGCATAGTTAATGAGCTTCAGAAGAGGGCCAGGAAAATCGTAGGCAAAATATCAGTTTTGAAAATTTCACAAGTGTTTGGTGAAGGATATATGTTAGGCAAGGTTGAAAGACCTACAAAAATTGCAAACTATGTTTTATTTTTCTTTTTAAATTGTAGCATCTGGTCACTCTCTTATCTTTCGTCATTTTTCTCTTGAATTAGTACTTGAGTTTGTTTTAACTAAAACCAAGAAAAGTATAAATTACCCAGGATGTCCAGCCTTTTGACATTGAGACATGATGTTGTCATCTACAAATGTGTTCAGCCACATTCCTAGCTATCCTGGGACTAGTGGGCCAGAGGTTAGACATACCTGGATTAAATCATAAAAACTATCCAAGTGTTCATTTAGGAGAGTCAATAGCCACATGCCTTAGAACAGAATTACATTGTTTTTCATCAAAACTTTGGGCTCAGGCTGAAGAGATGGCTTAGCAGTTAAGTGCTTAAGCACTTGCCTGTGAAGGCTAAGGACTCCAGTTCGATGAGGCTCAATTCCCCAGGACCCACATTAGCCAGATGCACAAAAGTCGCACACATCTGGAGTTCGTTTGCAGTCGCTAGAAGCCCTGGTGAGCCCATTCTCTCTCTCTCTCTCTCTCTCTCTCTGTCACTCTCAAATAAATAAATAAAAATGAACCAAAAATATTTTTAAAAACACAAACTTTGGGCCCAATGATATTCTATTTCTCAGTTGGATGTGATATTTGAAATCACAATTGCTTCTGAGGACTCAAGGAATCTGTCAGTCATAATGAGAAGTTAAATATATGTATACATTTATATAAGTATCTATAAATATATACATTTATATAAATATCTATAAATATATACTATATATATATACATATATATATATATATACACATATCATTAAACATTGATAGTATGTCAAGCCATGCATGCTACTATGTGTGTATGTATGCTTAATATGCACACATTCTTTCTTCCATTTTGCTTGACAAATGCAAGTCAATCCCCTGCTGAAATAATAGTTGAGTATCAATCATGGGAGAGCACCCACTATTTTGGACTCTTTGATTGGATGAGTGGATAAGTGGCCAAGCAAGACCCAACAGAATCATTTCTTTGGATTGAGAAAAGAGGTTTACTCTCTTTCCTTTGGAAATACCAAGCTGGTACCCTACAAATTGGGGTGGCACTCTGCTATCTTTTTTGCCAGCAAAAGAATGCTTAAAAACCAATAGAAGTGATTGAGGCTAACAGACAAAAGCAGGACAGCTTAACAGAAGAGAGAAAGATCTAAAATACAATTTCTGTCCAGGATGTGGTCCTCTCTGATGTGATTTTTGATCAATAGTCCAATGTTTACCTTAGGCTGCTCTGAGTTGGGCATCTATCCCTTACTACTTAAAAAGTTCTGACATTCTGTTTAAAAGCAAGAAAGTCTCTCATAAAGACTACAAGATCTAGCTGTAATGAGAAAGTTATTGAAACTGTAAGTAATCAATTCTACAACTATATACCAGGGGGTGATATAATTTTCCCTTCCTAGTTAAAATAAAGAGGATATTGAACAGGAAGAAAGGGATGATTAATGATCCTGTATGTCTTCAGAATAGATGCACCATAGAGTAACGGGAGGGGTTCAGTCCACTCTACAGAGTATACTATGCCATAATGAATTTGGA
Organism: Jaculus jaculus; assembly: GCF_020740685.1. NCBI lineage: Eukaryota > Metazoa > Chordata > Mammalia > Rodentia > Dipodidae > Jaculus > Jaculus jaculus. The sequence goes on along the minus strand of NC_059105.1, from coordinate 148,680,330 downwards.
ATAATAAGACATAGAGAAATTTGCATTAGAATGTTATTGGAGATTTGGAACTTGGGGTCTTTTGTGTCATTCTCATGTTTACTCTTTCAGTATCCCATAGATATTTCTCCACAGTAATTAAAAAAAAAAAAATCTTTAAGTTTCTCTTTTTAGGTGGAGGTGACCACTAGGGTGAACCAAAATTCACCAATGTGCTGAAAAATGATAGGGAAATGTTAATCACTGAGACATCTCTATCACACTCACCCAGGACCTACTGCAGAAGAGGTGGCAGAAAGAACGTAAGAGCCAAAGGAAGGGGAGGAGTGCTTCGCCATACTATCTTCCAGACACAAAGTGGCCATGGTATTCATGACTCTACAGTGGCTAATGTTAATATATGTCAAGCCACATATAATTGGTGGGGGGGGATTATCTGGTAGTTTGAATGGGTGTCCCCCAATAGATTCAAGCTTGTGGTTTAGATCTCCAGCCACCTGGGTCCAGACTTAAGGTGTTACTGGGGATGGATCTATTTCTAGCCTAAAGGTATGCAAAGTGCTTGAGCTCTGTCTGGGGTTCCTGGAGTGCGCTTGTTTAAGGTACTGCTAGGGATATTTCTCTCTGTGTGAATTTGGTAAAAGGGTCCAGCTTCTTCCACCATTATGGAATGTCCCCTGATCTGTAAGCTTCAATAAATCCCTTCCTCCCATCAACTGTGCCTGCTCTGGAAGTTCATCCCAGCAATGTGAAGCTGACTACACTAATGAACACATCAAAAAAGAAGCGAGGGGCTGGCGAGACGGCTTAGCAGTTAAGGCGTTTGCCTGCAAAGCCAAAGGATCCCGGTTCATTTCCCCAGGACACACATAAACCAGATGCACAAGGGGGCTCATGGATCTGGAGTTCGTTTGCAGTGGCTGGAGGCCCTGGTGTGCCCATTCTCTCTCTCCCCCACCTCTTTCTCTCTCTCAAATAAATAAATATTTTTTTTAATTTTATTTACTTATTTATTTGAGAGCGACAGACACAGAGAGAAAGACAGATAGAGGGAGAGAGAGAGAATGGGCGCGCCAGGGCTTCCAGCCTCTGCAAACGAACTCCAGACGCGTGCGCCCCCTTGTGCATCTGGCTAACATGGGACCTGGGGAACCGAGCCTCGAACCGGGGTCCTTAGGCTTCACAGGCAAGCGCTTAACCGCTAAGCCATCTCTCCAGCCCTAAATAAATATTTTTTAAAAAGAGGCAAAACACGTAGAAAAGAAGGGATTCTGTGGAGGGGGGTCAGGATGGGGAGAAGACAGGGTAAAGAGGGGGGATTACGATAATGTTAAACAGTCTACATGTATGGAGGTTGTCCATCAGAAATTAAAAAACACTAAAACTTTCCTGCCAACATCCTACTTACGAAGGTTGAGGCTTCATATAAAAGAGTAATGTCTAGAGCAGGGCAGCTGAAACTTTGAAATGATGATTTAAGGTTATGAAATGTGGTGTATGTACATGTTGATAGCACATGTACTTCCTCAGCAGCAGAGACCGTAACTGAGCCTAGTTAGCAAGACAAATTAGTATAAAAGAGGGAAGTGGCCAGATGGTGCACATTGTTAATAACGCCCATCTGTGAACTACGGGCACTGATTTGCAAGTGTGTTTGCTGCTTCTTTTCTTGGACAGCCAAGTAGCTAAGAACCTCTTTGTAGAGATGCCTGGGCACCCGAGTGGCTTCTAAGGTGTCTTTCATTTCTTCTCAGCCACAAATTCAGAGAAAAAGTTGTTTGTTTAGGGCCCGAGTGTCTTGTCTTTCTCCAATGGAGTAAAATATATCATCATACCTTTGAATTGTTCCCCTTTTTCAACAACTGGCAGATAATAAGAAAGCCTTTAGAGTTTTAAACTGTAACCTGATAAGTATATGTGTATCTATTTTAATGTTTTTGTGTGTGCATGGTATGCATACATATATGTGTGTCTGCATGTCTGTAGACATGTGTGTGCATGTGTCTATGGGATGCATATGTGAGTGCATATGAATGGAGACCAATCAGTGTTGGCTGTCTTTCCTTCTTGCCTTCCACCTTGTCTTTTCTTATTAAGTAGAAAATGTGTATGGACACATTATATGTTGGTGCCGTCATTTCCCTCCTCCTTGCCTCTGCTCCGCTGAAGGCCCTCCTTAGTGGGATTGCTGGCATTTATCATGTGGCTGTAGGTTAGGAGTTGTGAGAGCAGCAGACTGTCAGTGTGGAGAGGGCTATGTCTCAGTGTATTCCTTCCCAGCCTGGGGCTGGTACAATCTTTCCACCCCCACTTCCGCAAACTTCCCTGAGCCTTGTTTTTGAGACAGGTGTATCTCCCTGAACCCAGAGATCACCAATTCAGTTGAACTGCTTAGCCAGCAGGCTAGAGGATCTCCTATGTCTGCTTCCCCAGCATGGGGATTACAAGTGTATACCACCACATCCAGCATTTATGTGGGTGCTCAGGATCTAAAATCAGATCTTTATGCTTTCACAGCAAGTACTTTACCCACTGAGCTGTCTTTTGTCCGAGAGGAAGGAATGGATATGCAAAACTAGGCACAGGAGACAATCTCCTAAAGAAAGAAGTGCCCGGACAGAAATCAAAGAGAAAGAAAACACATAATGGCTCTCATGCCAAAGGAGGAGCATTCAGCATTCAACTGATCCCAAGATAAGGGTATGCTTGGGTGGATGTGTGTTGGTAGGACATTAGGCAATAGATACTTAATCTCTACTTAGGCCTACAGGTGTTTCAGACATGTTATTCTTAGGTCAGCTTGATTCTTCTGATGTCTTTTACTCTGATTCCACACTCACTCAGCCCACTACCCACTCCAAAGCTGCTCAACCTATATTGTGGAATTTTTTGATTATTTACTACCATATTAATAGTGTGTGTATGTATGTGTGTGTAAAATGGTAACTTCAAAGTGAATAACTCCATTATTAGAATAAAAATACAAATTATATTTGAAAATTCCAGACTGAATACCTATATTTCTGTACACTAGCTAAAACAAAAATATTTAAAACTAAACTGATTTTGCAGTTTTATTGTTTTTCCATGTATTAAGTTAAGCATTATAGATTTGACGTGTGTGTGTGTGTGTGTGTGTGTGTGTGTGTGTGTGTAACAATACTTTCCTAGCTAGGCTCTATTAGGAATAGGACTTAACATAGACTTCAAAGATTTTTTATCAAAATGTCAATTTCTCGTGCAAGCTAACAAACAGGTATGGCAATGCATATTTCAAGATCATTTGCCTTTAACTTGGAATAAGGCTATAAAATTTCCACTGGATTATGGAAAACCAGAGACAGAAGGATCACATTGCACATTCTCTAATTTTAGAAAAGCATTAACGCCTGGATTGATTAATCAATTCATTAGAAAATACAGAGTAAATTAGTGTCAGAAGTACGATCAGAGCCTGGCATCCAAGATGTTCTTTCTTCCACATTATGCTGACATAGTATATGTTCCCATGCCCACAGACCAGGGGGGATAGTACAAGACAAAAAATGACTGTGGTACAATATGGGAAGCCAAGTCCTGTGCTGCTCTTTCTCCAAAATTTAAGTGTCTATGTTATTATTTTCTAAGCACTGCAGAAGGCATCATACTTAAAAGAAAAAAATCTTTTCAGGTTACTCAGGTATAGCTTTATTTGCACAATATACAAAAGTATTGTAAAACAAGAAATGTTATTTGTAACTCTAACCAAACAGGAAAATCAATATTGATATTTGGCAAATTTCTTTCCTGAATTATTTCTGGGCATAAATCGATGTGTTTTATTTTCTCTCCAGTATTTTTGAAAGTGTTCAAAAAGAAGTGGTAGAGCTTACATAGAAACAGGACTCAAACCCAGAAAAAGTCACACTCCACTTAGCCTGATCCAGACTTCAGAGAATTAATTAGGAATGTGTTCTGTTCATAAAGTCAAACATACTTTTTAACAAAGTCATGAAGATTAAATGATGATTTAATTAATTACATGATAAACGATTTAGGATTGTCCCTAGAATATAAAACATACCATATAAATGTTTAAAAATAAATAAATATTTAATCAATATATATAGAATGAATATGTCTGTGTATGCATACTTTCATGCTGTGTAAACACTTTGTGCTTTGTGCCATGGAATGTTCACATTGCTATATATTAATAAAGTCTTCTTTCATCATTTATTCACTATCTACTGACTCCTATTAGTCCTCATACTTCTATTTTCTTCTAGTTATTTGCATAAACAGCTTCCTAACAAAATCATTATATTGCCTTTGCAATGAACCCCACTTAGCCACACAGCAATGACTCACTCCGACCCCCAGTCTTTTGCCCAGCTTTTCAATCTCCCTTCATGTTACACATGACCTTGTAACAAACTGTATAATGTACTTCACCATTTATGATATTTATATTTCATTTGCTTCTAACAATATTTTGTTAAGAAATAATACAATCTCAGCAAATTTCTCAGCAGAGGATGGCTATCCCCTTTTTCATTCTAGATAGCATCTTTCTTTTAATTTCCATTAGTTTTATTTGCTGCTATACCACCATGTTGGTTCATTAAGTTTCCTGCTAAGTGCATCTCCCATTTGGCCATTTGTGCTGACACCCAACCTCCTCTTTCCTACATGTCTTCCCCCTCTTTATGGATGAAAGTTCAAAGCTCCAAGAAAAAAATCTATTGTATACCCCCAAACAGCCATTTGTTCATCTCTAAGTAGTTTTCCAAACTCCACTGTAATTTTATGATTATAAGAAACACTTTTTCAGAATGAAAATGTGATATAGTATGCTTTATATGGGGTGCATGCCACACACAATCAGCAAGGGAGTTTTCAGCATTTTCTGTAGCAGAATCCTAAGCCAATTTTAAAGGATGCTGACTGTGGAAAACTGACACAAGAAATAAGTCAGCAGAAGAATTTAAAACACAAAGGACAATGAGAATATTGAGCACAAAAATGGTCATATAAGGTGGTTTATAAATTTGAGGAAATTAGACTGTCATCTTTAAGTACTCATCAGTTAGATGTTAATCTTGCACCTGCTTCACAGAGAAGTTTTGTGTTTAATTCTCATGTAAGCATTTTAAACTATTACAATATATTTCTATATTACTAGTGCCAGTGCTAGAAGTATTGCTTTAACCAACTTTATTCATATTTTGGACACATAGTCATTCTGATATAACAGCAGAGCGCTGCAGACAACATTCAGATCAGATATTCACTACATCCTTATGTGTTTCTCTGGTTCTACCCTGTACTATGAGATATTTCTGTTTTAAGATAAAATAAATGCCAGAGTAGCAGATCTAGGAATATAGGAAGCTTTTGGTCACCTACTTTAGGAGAAACATCTCTTATAGGGAGGGAAGTGTTTTAGGGGAAGGGAAGAGGAGGATGAGGAAAAGCAAACACAAAACTAAATCTAAAATGAAGTGGCACCATAGAAACCTTTATCCATGGAGACAGACTAAAAGGAGTAACCCTCAACAGGAGTATGGGGGGAGCACCTGAAAAGAAGGGCCCTGGAGAGGGTGGAATGAAGCCTAACCTTAAAACAATGTTTTTGTGCTGGGCATGGTGGCACATGCCTTTAATCCCAGCACTCCACACTCGGAAGGCAGAGGTAGGACGATCGCTATGAGTTCAAGGCCAACCTGAGACTACAGAGTCAATTCCAGATCAGCCTGGGCTAGAGTGAGACCCTATCTTGAAATAAAAAATCATCTCTGGCTTGTAACTTCCAGTAAGAGAAATTGGTTGCCACCCACAATGAGCTGTTGATCTGAGACCTGCAAGGTCTGCAAAACAAGACAAGTTTCTGTCAAAGCACTTGATTACCCACCTGAGGCAAAGGTAAGACCCTATTGCTGAAGATACCATATGCTGCTGATACAAGACATAGAGAGACCTGGCTGGAATCTGGAAGAGAGCCAGACCCCAGATATTTAACCCATCTAGTGCTGGAAAGTGCTACATGAGCTTCTAGGGAAAGTGAGCAACTAGAGGTCTCAGCTACTCAGAAGCAAACACCCTGACATAATGTATATGCCAGTGCAATAGTGGCACACAGCCTTGGTGGGTAAGCAATAGCTTTCTGATTGGCTAAGAGATCCACTCAGTGTAAAGGAACCCATATCTGGAATTGGGAACCAGATCAGAATCCAGTGGAGACAAAGGTTATGCTCTCCAGTGTCAAGCTCTCACTGGTCTTTGGCTAAAAGAGCGGTTAAATACATCAAATCCTCCCTAAATTAATAATGCTTGACCCATCAAAACTATGATGACTTCACTCTCCACTGGAGAATCTGTTCCTCTTTTTCAGAAGGTAGCGAGACCCGAAGAAATAAACTACCCTTCACATTTCAGCCAAGCCACAACTAAAACCACAGAGCAATTGAGGAGATGAGCAAGAGTGCTGCTTCCATGCTGAACCTGATAATCAGTGCCAAGGTGAAGGAGACAGAGCCTGAGGATGCTCAACACTTATCAAAGAAGGGATCCAGAGGCTCCTAAGAGCTCATCACAGAAGTCTTGAAACTCACCCACCATGGCTCATGGAATTTTGCAGAAGAGGGGACATAAAGATTTTAAGAGACACAGTTTGAGACATCATGCCCAGAGGCATCTCCCACCCCCCGGGGAATTACTGACTTCTGCTCCCATAGCGCATAAACCACAGTCCCATGGGGAATGCTTGAAACCCCACTGAGGAGCGTTCCCAGTGGAATGGGGTCAGGGATGAGGGAAAAGAGGGTACCAACACAAGATGTTTACATATAAAATATTTTGTTAATAATAATATTTTTTTAAAAAAGAAGAACATGTCTTGCTTTGAAGATCAGAAATGGTGGAGTATTTGTGACATTATACAATTTTTTGCAATTTAATCAAAATTTCTATGTGTTCCTCTACATTCTGTCTGCATTCTTTGTATCTCTGTCATTATTTCTGATATGTTCCTACCATCTAAACTTCCCACTCTTGTGTTTTGTCAGGAATCAGATAGTTTACCAGCTAGTACATTAAAAACTCAGCATGAGCTAAGGACTTAAGAATTGCATTTATCTAAAGGAAGTCTAGAAATTTTTGAACAATTATTGAAATACACAGTACCCAGGTGTTTTCCTATTGTACCTTTAAAAAGTTCATTGAAAATAGCTGTGGTCACTAAGTTTATCAGGTACTACCCTCAGATACTGTTTCTAGTAGCATTAGGGTTATACTCTACTTACTAAAAATAAAATGTTCAAATTCTAGGTCTTCTCCCTCCCTTGGTATGTAACCTTTCCTCCTATTTTCTCTTCTGGGCAATGACATGACTACCATTTCAGAAGTTTGATGTAAGAAGGAAGTGATATACTGTTGAATATGAGAGACATTCAAGAAGTTAGTGATGATTATATTAGTTATCTACTGCATAACAAATTACATCAATACTTGAAATGCCACATGATTATCTCCACAATTTCTTTGTTACATTGGCCAACCCCACTCAACAAAGGAGAGGATGATGCACTGTATGAATACTACAAAGCAAGGACATTAGGAGATATATCTTGCAGACTGGCAATCATGATGATGGTGATGATGAGACCAAAAGAGCAAGTGCATGGCACTCTCTTTTCCTCATGGTGCTTAATTTCTAAAACTTCTTTTGAAACTGTATGCTTAATAAGTATCTCAATGTGAAACTTTTATTTTATTTCTAAAGAATATCAAAAATCTTCCAAAGTTAACTATTCTGTGTAGGAGTAATGTAGTTTCCTAAGACATAAAATATTTAAGATTCATTTGACAGTTACTTGCCAAGTGCTAAGGGCTCTTCTATTTCCTGTGTGCACATTTCAATGAACAAAACAATGATGTGTGCCTTTATGAAGCTTTTCCTATTGCAGAACAAGGGACAATGTAAAACAGGAAATGGTACAGTAGGTTACAGACAAATGAAAGAAAATACACCATGTTAATGGGATCTAGAATTTGGGGTTAGGTGTGGGATGATCAAAGTCCTCTTTATTAGATGAATTAAAAAATAAGCTCGAGAGACTTCCGGTTAAAATGGCGGCGTAGGTACCACGCCAAAGCAGCCTAGGGGGGAAAAGACCAAAAAAACTCAGCAAAATACACACTTTTACTAAAAAGTGAGGTGTATAGGAAATTGAGGCGGCAGCGGAGAAGTAGAAGAGTTATAGAGCATCCAGAGACCGCACAGGCGGGAAAAGCGGCTCTGACAGCTCGGACAACCCCCGCAGCCGCGGCGCAGCAGAAAGCCGCCAGACTCTCGGCTCGAGCCGCAGGAAAAGCCAGGTGTGGGATTTTCCCCTCACACCACGCTCTCCGCAACTAGGGAAACGTGAGGAGAGAGCGGCAGCGAGCAGCGGAGGAGAAGACCGTGAAATAGAAGAACACGTGGAGCAGCAAGACAACCAGAGCAGCCTCGGCTCCCTCCCCTCCCCCACCGCCTGAACCCAGCTCCAACGAACACAGCAGCGGCCCGGGACCCGGCCACACCAACTTGGGCTGACAGCGGGACCCAAGCAGGAGCAGAGTTCGGCAGCAACTTCAGCGGCTCCAGCACCGGTACCAGCGGCCCCAGCAGCAGCGGACCCAGGAGCGGCAGCGGCAGCAGATCCCGCAGCAGCGGCTTCAGGGGGAGCAGCGGCGGTGGACACGGCAGTGGCGGTGGACATGGCAGCGGCAGCTTCAGCAGCGGTGGTGGCTCCGGTGGTGGCAGCTACGGCAGCAGCAGAGGCAGTAGCAGTGGCTCGGTTTGCCCCGTAGGAAAAGCAAGAGCCCCGCTCCAGAAATCAGAACAGCAGCCTGACGACCCAGGCAGCAACTTGACTGAGACAAAAATCACCCAAGGTAACTGGGATTGCACCAGGGAAGGGTCTCACTTGGTCACAAGCTGACTTGGATCCCTCAACAGACCAGATATCTAAACCTCTTTGTTGATAGAGGATCTGGTCATTATAATAACTACTCTTGCATACATACTCGGGGCTGTTTCTGATTGAATGTGTACAGTGTTTAGTTAAATTTTAGAATCTACCTGTATTTTATTCCACTCAGCCTGCTTGAATACTCCTATAGCAGGGAAACTCAATCCCTAAGAACATCTTTGTAGATACTCTGAGAGTCTTAAGAGCCACACCTAATACCTTAAGGTCCTACCCTGAAAATATATTACATCAAATCAATTGATACAGCTAAGAATACACAGCTAGCTAGAAAATCCAAGCATTAACTTAATCCAAGATGCAAAAATATATACATTATAACACAAGAAACACTAAAAAGCAAGACAATATAAATCCAACTAACAGTATTAATGCATCAGAAATGTCCCCCAGTGAGAAAGAGTTAGAGGAAATGCCTGAGAAAGAGTTCAAAAGAATAATTATAAATATGTTCAAAGAGGTCAAAGAACACATGAAAACAATCAAAGAAGAAATCAAAGAGGAAATCAAAGAGGAAATCAAAGGAATCAAAGAAGAGGCAGGACACCAATTTAATGAAATAAAGAAGGCAATACAAGACAGAAATAGGGAAATAGAAATAATTAAAAAAAAACCAGTCAGAATTACTAGCAATGAAGAAAACAGTTAACGAAATAAAAAACTCTGTAGAAAATCTCACCAGTAGGATGGATGAGGGAGAGGAAAGAATATCTAAGCTAGAAGACCAGGTGGCAGACCTAATGCAGTCCAACAAAGAGAAAGACAAACTTATAGAAAAGTATGAGTGGGAATTTCAAGATATTTGGGACACTATGAAAAGATCCAATATAAGAATTCAGGGCATAGTAGAAGGAGAAGAACTACACTCCAGAGGCATAGTAGGCATCTTCAACAAAATCATAGAGGAAAATTTCCCCCAAATTGGGAAAGAGGTGCCAATACAGATACAGGAAGCCTTTAGAACCCCAGCCAGACAAAACCCAGAAAGAACCTCTCCTCGCCATATTATAATCAAACTTCCAAACACACAAACCAAAGAAAAAATATTGAAAGCAGTTAGAGAGAAAAATCAAGTTACCTACAAAAGCAAGCCCATATGAATTACAGCAGATTATTCAACACAAACTTTTAAAGCCAGAAGGGCTTGGAGTGATATATTCCAAGTTCTGAAAGATAACAACTGTCAACCAAGGTTACTTTATCCTGCAAAGTTATCCATTCAAATAGATGGAGAAATAAAGACATTCCATGACAAAAGCAGGTTAAAGGAGTATCTGAAGACAAAACCAGCTCTACAGAAAATACTTGATAGAATCCTCCATGCTGAACAAAAGGAAAAGCACACATATAAGGAACCTAGAAAAAACAAGCTATACTCAAATACCAGTTAACAGAAGAGAGCACAGGTAGAACCAGTAACACACACACACACACAAAAATGGCAAACATAAATACACACCTTTCAATAATATCTCTTAATATCAACGGTCTCAATGCCCCAACGAAAAGACATAGATTTGCAGACTGGGTTAAAAAGCAGGATCCTACAATTTGTTGTCTCCAAGAAACTCACCTTTCTACAAAGGATAGACATTATCTTAGGGTAAAAGGTTGGAAGACGGTGTTTCAAGCAAATGGGCCTAGAAAACAAGCAGGGGTCGCTATCCTAATATCAGACAGGGTAGACTTTAGTCCGACGTTAGTCAAGAAAGATAAGGAAGGTCACTTTATATTGATTAAGGGCACACTCCAACAGGAGGACATTACAATCCTAAACATATATGCACCTAACATGGGGGCTCCCAAATTCGTCAAACAAACACTATTAGAACTAAGGTCACAGATAACACCAAACACAGTGGTGGTGGGTGACTTTAACACCCCACTCTCATCAATTGACAGGTCATCCAGGGAAAGAATAAACAGAGAGGCATCTGGACTAAATGAGGTCATAGAAGGAATGGACCTAACAGTTATATACAGGACATTTCATCCAAAGGCTGCAGAATATACATTCTTTTCAGCAGCACATGGAACATTCTCTAAAATAGACCATATATTAGGACACAAAGCAAATCTTAACAAATTCAGGAAAATTGAAATAATTCCTTGCATTCTATCTGACCACAATGGAATTAAACTACAAATCAGTAGCAAGAAAGGCTATAGAGCATACACAAAATCATGGAAACTAAACAATACACTACTAAATGATGAGTGGGTCAACGAGGAAATCAAAAAGGAAATCAAAAAATTTATAGAGTCAAATGATAATGAGAACACAACATACCAAAATCTCTGGGACACAATGAAGGCAGTTCTAAGAGGTAAATTTATAGCCTTAAGTGCCTATATTAAGAAATTAGAAAGGTCGCAAGTAAACGACCTAATGCTTCGCCTTAAAGCCTTGGAAAAAGAAGAACAAGGCAAACCAAAAATTAGTAGACGGGAAGAAATAATAAAGATCAGGGCAGAAATTAATGAAATAGAAACAAAAAGAACAATCCAAAGAATTAATGAAACAAAGAGTTGATTCTTTGAAAGGATAAACAAGATTGATAAATCCTTAGCAAATCTGACCAAAAGAAAGAGAGAAGAGACACAAATTAATAAAATCAGAGATGAACAAGGCAACATCACAACAGATTCCAGAGAAATCCAAAAAATCATAGGGACATACTACAAAAGCATATACTCCACAAAGTATGAAAATCTGAAAGAAATGGATGATTTCCTTGATCTATATGACCTACCTAAATTAAATCAAAATGAGATTAATCACTTAAATAGACCTATAACAAACATGGAGATCCGAACAGTTATCAATAATCTCCCAACTAAAAAAAGCCCAGGCCCGGATGGATTCACTGCTGAATTTTACCAGACTTTTAAGGAAGAGCTAACACCATTGCTTCTTAAGCTTTTCCAGGAAATAGAAAAAGAAGGAATCCTACCAAACTCCTTCTATGAGGCCAGCATCACCCTGATACCAAAACCAGGCAAGGAGAGAACAAAAAAAGAAAATTACAGACCAATCTCCCTCATGAACATAGATGCAAAAATTCTCAACAAAATATTGGCAAACAGAATACAAGAGTATATCAAAAAGATCATTCACCCTGACCAAGTAGGCTTTATCCCAGAGATGCAGGGATGGTTCAACATTCGCAAATCTATAAATGTAATACATTACATAAACGGGTTGAAGGACAAAAATCACATGATCATCTCATTAGATGCAGAGAAAGCATTTGACAAAATCCAACATCCCTTCATGATAAAAGTCCTACAGAGACTGGGAATAGAAGGAACATATCTCAATATAATAATGGCTATTTATGACAAGCCTACAGCCAACATATTACTAAATGGGGAAAAACGGGAAGCTTTTCCACTAAAATCAGGAACAAGACAAGGGTGTCCACTGTCCCCACTTTTATTTAATATAGTTTTGGAAGTCTTAGCCATAGCAATAAGGCAAGAGACACACATAAAAGGGATACAAATTGGAAAGGAAGAAATCAAGTTATCATTATTTGCAGATGACATGATTCTATACATAAAGGACCCTAGAGATTCTACTAGCAAGCTGTTAGAGCTGATCAAAACCTACAGCAATGTAGCAGGATACAAAATAAATACACAGAAATCAGTAACCTTCATATATGCTAACAACAAACACACAGAGGATGAAATCAGAGAATCACTCCCATTCACAATTGCATCAAAAAAAATAAAATACCTTGGAATAAACCTAACCAAGGAAGTAAAGAATCTATACAATGAGAACTTTAAAACACTCAAGCGAGAAATTGCAGAAGACACTAGAAAGTGGAGAAACATCCCTTGTTCCTGGATTGGAAGAATCAATATCATGAAAATGGCAATCTTACCTAAAGCAATCTACACATTTAATGCAATCCCTATCAAAATTCCAAAGGCTTTCTTCATGGAAATAGAAAAAACAATCCAAAAATTCATTTGGAATCACAAAAAACCTCGAATATCTAAAATAATACTGAGCAACAAAAAAGAGGCTGGTGGTATCACCATACCTGATTTTACCCTATACTACAGAGCCATAGTAACAAAAACAGCATGGTACTGGCACAAAAACAGACATGTAGATCAGTGGAACAGAATAGAGGACCCAGATGTAAGCCCAAGTAGCTATAGCCACCTGATATTCGATAAAAATGCCAAAAATACTCATTGGAGAAGAGACAGCCTCTTCAGCAAATGGTGTTTTGAAAACTGGATAAATATCTGCAGAAGGATGAAAATAGATTCTTCTCTCTCGCCATGCACAAGAATTAAATCCAAATGGATTGAAGACCTTAACATCAGACCGGAAACTTTGAAACTGCTAGAGGAAAAAGTAGGGGAAACCCTTCAACATATTGGTCTTGGCAAAGACTTTCTGAATACAACCCCAATTGCTCAGGCAATAAAACCACAGATTAACCACTGGGACCTAATGAAATTCCAAAGATTTTGCACCGCAAAGGACACAGTGAAAAAAGCAAAGAGGCAACCTACAGAATGGGAAAAAATCTTCGCCAGCTATATATCTGATAGAGGATTAATATCTAGGATATACAAAGAACTCAAAAAGTTAAATAATAAGGAATCAAACAAGCCAATCAAAAAATGGGCTATGGAGCTAAATAGAGAGTTCTCAAAGGAAGAAATACTAATGGCATATAAGCATCTTAAAAAATGTTCTACGTCACTAGTCACCAGGGAAATGCAGATTAAAACTACATTGAGATTCCACCTCACTCCTGTCAGATGGGCCACCATCATGAAAACAAATGATCATAAATGTTGGCGGGGATGTGGAAAAAAAGGAACCCTCTGCACTGCTGGTGGGAATGCAATCTGGTCCAGCCATTGTGGAAAACAGTGTGGAGGTTCCTAAAACAGCTAGAGATTGATCTACCATATGACCCAGCTATAGCGCTCCTGGGCATATATCCAAAGGACTCATCTCATTTCCTTAGAAGTACATGCTCAACCATGTTTATTGCTGCTCAATTTATAATAGCTGGGAAATGGAACCAGCCTAGATGTCCCTCAACAGATGAGTGGATAATGAAGATGTGGTACATTTATACAATGGAGTTCTACTCATCGGTAAAGAAAAATGAAGTTATGAAATTTGCAGAAAAATGGATGGACCTGGAAAGTATTATACTAAGTGAGGTAACCCAGGCCCAGAAAGCCAAGCGCCACATGTTCTCTCTCATATGTGGATCCTAGCTACAGATGACTGGGCTTCTGCGTGAGAATGAAAATCCGTAGTAACAGAGGCCAGTAAGTTGAAAAGGAGACATAAAGGGTGGAGAAAGGAAGGGAGGAGGATACTTAATAGGTTGATATTGTATATATGTAATTACAATGATTGTAATGGGGAGGTAATATGATGGAGAATGGAATTTCAAACGGGAAAGTGTGGGGGTGGGGAGGGAGGGAATTACCATGGGATATATTTTATAATCATGGAAAATGTTAATAAAAATTAAAAAAAAAAAAATAAGCTCGAGATTTGCCTCTGGAGCTACTGGGAAAGATGGAAGTTAAATGCACACTAATTAATGCAAGATGGTTCAGAACACTATTTGCAAGCACCAGCTTGTGGAACTCAAAACACATTGGGCTCTAGGAGACACTGAGCCTCAGAGCAACAGTGAGAACAGCTATAAGGATGGAGTTAGTGGGAACAGCAAATAATGCATGGTGCTACATTGTGTACCTGTGTGTGTGTGTGTGTGTGTGTGTGTGTGTGTGTGTGTGTTCCCCAGCTCTCCCCAAAGAAACAGGTCCACTGTGGATTATGCACAGCCAGCCAAGGAAAGGGGGTGTGAGTGGGAAAATCCTACCTGTCTGAATGTCGCCATCTTCTAGACTATACAGTAAGCAGCCTCTCAAGATAGGATAACTAACATCATTTCACAGAAATGGAAACTAGTATTACAAATATAAACGAATTGTTAGGCATTTAACTCAAAACAGTTTCTCTACTCTCCCCACCCCCACCCATAAGACTTATCTTTTTTTTTTTTTTTTATTTGAGAGTGACAGACACAGAGAGAAAGACAGATAGAGGGAGAGAGAGAGAATGGGCGCGCCAGGGCTTCCAGCCTCTGCAAACGAACTCCAGACGCGTGCGCCCCCTTGTGCATCTGGCTAACGTGGGACCTGGGGAACCGTGCCTCGAACCGGAGTCGTTAGGCTTCACAGGCAAGCGCTTAACCACTAAGCCATCTCTCCAGCCCAGGCTTATCTTTTCTTCTAAGATCTTCTTGGACATAATGGAGGAGTAATAATAACAATCCTGGCCAAGGGTTACACTGTACAAAGCGTCATTGGTAATTTTATGTGTGGGATCACAAGAAAAAACTACTCAAAATAAGTGAGCATGCTATGTCAGGTAGTGTATGATGATCTCCCAACATCTTCAAACAAGAAATCCTAAGATTTTAGGCACAATCCAAAATACAACTCACAGCCATTGTCTTCCTATGAAGTCTCTACACAGTGGAAATATCAAGAAGGTGGGTACAGACTTTCCTCTCCTTCATCCATTTGTAAGAAGGTGAGGATAACACTCCTCAAAAGATCCTGAACTCAACATGGTAATAGTAGTAATGAATTTGGATTATATGGTTTTCAATAAGCAGAATAAAGCTAATTCTTAAGTCACCGTTGAAGAATTTCGTATGTGATATATTACTCATGATAATTCCTTAGGAAAGATGGACTAGATAATTTGTAATGTGCAATAGCTTGAATGCTAAAATAATATGCCAAAGAGATGTGAAATGATGAAGCAGATCACAGCTCGAGATAATTTATTTTGAGACAAATATAACTGATAATGGCCTGATAGTAGCATGTTTTAGTGTGGAAACGCTTGCCTGCACTTTGTAGTCACAGCACATACCAAGTCATAAATAAAGGTGTTTACCAAACATTAGTGGGGATGTTACATAGGATGTTAAGTTAGATAGGATGTTAGATACCAGCACAGTGATACTAGAGATTAAGAGCCAGGTAGCCCCCTGCCCCCCCCGTGTGTGTGTGTGTGTGTGTGTGTGTGTGTGTGTGTGTGTAGTAAATAAATAAATAAAAACAAATCTAATTATGGTACCAAAATGCCTGTACTTGCAGAATAGAAAGCTAATAAAAAAAATAATAAAAAGTAAAAGGCTGGAGAGGTCTTAATGGTTAAGGTGCTTGCCTGTGAAGCCAGAAGACCCAGGTTCAATTCCCCAGGACCCATGTAAGCCAGATATACAAGGTGGTGCATGTGTCTGGAGTTCATCTACAGTAGCTAGAGGCCCTGGTATTCCCATTCTCTCTCTTTCTCTCTCTCTCTTTCTTTCTCCCTCTTTCTCAAAAAAAATAATTTTAAAATGGAAAAATTATCAAGTATATATAAAGTCAACATTATATTGCTATTTGTCAAAAATTACATATAAAAATATGAATTATAAGCCCACTAAGCACAGCCTCACAGTTTAATACCAATCTTTTCTCACCAGAATCATTACTTACATTCTCTTGTTTGAAAGAGAATGCTGATATTTTTCCTTGCAAAAGAACTCATTTTAATTTCCCACCACCTTGAATTTGAAATCAGATGCTGTGAGTTATACAGTTCTTGCCTCTGCCCTATCAGGATCAGAGAATCTAGTTCAGAAAGGGTGGGGGAGGTGGAACACAGAGGAAACAGTTGTCAATCCCATAAGGGGCACAGGCAGCCCAAGATGGGCCAAGAGAGCTTACTGATCAATACATATATATATACACACACACACACACACACACACACACACACACACACGCATACACACACACATATGTGCCATCATTTTTTCTGCCTCCCTTTCTGCCAAGTTTTTGCTCTTATCATATTCAGGAATTCACGTCTTAACTCTGAAGGGAAGAAAGAAAGAAGACAATGTTTATCCCCCAATCTCTGAGCTTTGGTTTGCCAAGATGATTTTTGAATATGTAAATACTTTTCACATGAAGATGCAAAATACTATCTTCTTGCTGTATTGAAGATAGGGATAAAGCCAGAAGACTCTCGGGGAAGGCTGAGAGGCCAGGGAAGTATATTTCTACTTCTGCAATTCCTTAAACTAATTTAGCTAGAAATTTTGACCAAATCGCTAGGTACTTTGTGATTACTGCTCTAGAAGCACAGGTTTACCTGGCTGGAGGAGAGAGAAGGAGAATGAAGAAAAAAGGGGTTAGAGAAGAAGGTTCTACTGGTGAAAACATTAACTCAACACTGAGGCACCTATACTCCAGTTCCTCTCAGTGGGAGATTGACACCTAGACCATTTTGCTCCTGTGAAGTAAAATTTCTAAAAAGTGCTGACTCTACTTTAAAAAAGGCAGAATGGGCTGACACAACATCTGTGATCATGGATAGACTGAATGTTTCAGAATCAGAGCCAAATTACCTAGGGCTACCATTAGCCCCTCAATAGCCATTTATTTCTCACCTCTGTATCTGACCTAACATCATAGTGACTATCAGGCAAGCAGGTGAAACCTTTTTGATCCAAAAGAGTTCCATAGGATTAGAACTCTCACACACCTATCAAGTCTAATATTATTATCTACCTTAGGGAAGAATTGAGAATGCAGAGTCATGGGACAGTCTAATCATGAGAAGGAAAGGCAGGAAAGCCCAAGCCAAAAGAATTCTCCCCTTCCCAACCTTTGTGGGACAGGGAGGGAAGGTTTAGAAGATTTTCCTCACATAGGGAAAAGTCCAAGAGGTTGGGAGAAGTAAGAAAACTTAAACAACTGGCTCAAGTCTAATTATATGAACTAGGCATCCGATTAGAATGAACCTCATCATCAGATACAGTTGTGTAGGGAGAATGAGGGTTGATTTGTGGGCCCAGGAGGAACATTGACTCAGGAAGGACCTACCCATGGGACTAAGCCCCCAAAACTGAGGAAGAAAGAGAAAGCTGTTGTTTTTGCAGGGTGGTGATTAGAAGGGTTTTGTTTGCAGTCATCTTGGATGAGACTAGATCAGACACAAGTTATAGTCTTACCAGGACAAGAAATGTGACATTCATGTTTCTATGGGCCAGTTCCTAGTTAACTACTTACCAGAAGACACATACCTCGCTCCTAAGCAGTATCATTTTTGAAATTGATATGGGAATATAGTCACGGTGACTGGGACCCCTGAAAGTTAAAAGGACAAAAAAGCTTGCACTTGCTAAAAATCAAAGATGATCTGACTTTTCATCTCTTGCCTAGTTCCCTAGACTTGTTTTTTCACAAACAACCAGGACACCTCTTGGGAGGGAGGTCTTTCATAGGATTGAAACATTGTGGTTGGTCAAGATCAGTCCCCAGAACTTGGGATCAGGGCTAACCTCTTCCTGAGACAGCCCTTAGCCCTAACCAACCAGCTGTCCCTCTGGTTCAACTGAGCTGGAAGACAGCCCACCACCATAAGGTCATAAATACCTTTGCAAGGGGAGGAAAGGCTCTCTGACCACTTGGGAACTACTAGCTGTGGGTTGAGCCAAGGGGAGGTCCCCCTACCCCTTACTCTCCACACAGGTTCTTTATCCCCTCCAGCTCTCCACAGGGCAGGAGCTCCTTGATCTTTCTTTTCTCTCTTTCTTTGCACAGCTTTTCCCAGGCCCTCTATGTGGGGCTTCCAGCCATGTGGGTACCATTCCTTGGCTCTGTACTTCCCTCAATAGGTATAATAATTTATTAATTATCCTTCTCAGTCTTTTTTATTAAATTCTTTAATTAAATTTAAAAGTGAACCTAGGGTTTGGGGTTCAAGGACTTTCCTGGACCCCAAACACCCCATCACAGAATGTACTAACAGACCACCAGCTTCCACCAACCCAATGGCTAAGAATGTCATCAGATAATATCTGAAGCCTATATAGCACAAATTTCCCTGCTTTGCTATGATCTGACTGCCTGATGTTTCCACCAATATATTTGAAAAGTGCCTTGGGTTATGACTTTCTTCTGTTCTGTAACTGTAAAAACTTCATGAGCATCCATAATCATCAGGGAAATGCAAATTAAAACAACTATTAGATTCCACCTTGCACCAGGAAGGATAGCAAACATTAAAAAATCAAATGGAAACAAATGCTGGCAAGGATGTGGAGAAATAGGAACCCTCATCTACTGTTGGTGGGAACATAAGATGGTACAACCATTTTGGAAAGCATTATGGAGACTCCAAGAAAAGTTGACTATTGAGTTACCAACAGACCCAGTTATTCCCTAACTGGGCATTTATCCTAAAATCTTCACACCTCAGTTCAGACAGATTTGCTCAGCCATGTTTATAGCTACTTAATTCATAATAGCAAAGAGCTGGAATCAAGCCAAATGTCCTTCATTAGATGAATGGATAACTAAGATGTGGTATATCTACATGATGGAATTCTACACAGCAGTAGTGAAAAACAACACATTCAAATTTGAAGAAAAATGGTCGAACCTGGAACAGATCATTCTCATGAACTCACACAATCACAGAAAGATAATCGTCATATAATCTCACTCATCTAAAGCTCTTAACCTGAATCTACCTGAGATGCTGGCATACCTAATAAGCAATTCAAATACTGGACAATAGTGTAGGTGGGATAAGAGGAGAGGATAAGGACGGGGGTAAGGGACACAAAACTGGACCCAAATGGCAATGGTACCATAAAATTTGACATCATCACTGAGGCAGACCTAAAATGAACCCAAGGTGGCTCAGGGAAATTTGCAGAAGAGGGGGTGGAAAGAATGTTAGAACCACACATTGGAGTGTTATGCACAAAGACATTGCCTCTTACCCATAACTGATGGCTAACACCACAATGCATGACCCATATTCCCCAATGAGAAGGGTCCCTGCAGAGGGGGGAAGACAAGAAGCAGCCTAACAATGGTACCAACATGGCTGTATACACTGTATACATAAGTAATAAAAAAAAAACCTTGGACGGGCATGGTGGTGCACACCTTTAATCCCAGCACTTGGGAGGCAGAGGTAGAAGGATCACTGTGAGTTCGAGGCCACCCTGAGACTATATAGTGAATTCCAGGTCAGCCTGGGCTACAGTGAGACCCTACCTCAAAAGAAAAAAAAAAAAAACTTGATGAAATTGTTAACATATCAGAACATAGAATTTGGAGTAAGTTAAATCTCTGTTTCTGAGGCCACAGTCACCTATATTCGCCTCCAGAATAAATTCTCTCTTATTCTCTTTGAGGCAAGAGTTTTGTTTTCCAATGACACTCCCAACTATAAGCAGGCAGAAAGCAGCAAGACTTCCTGCTTCTTCCAAGCAAAAAGGCTGACAGCATAACCTGTTATTTGCTCTTAGACCACATTTACAACAGGTTTTCTGTTTTTACTGGCTATGAAGTGTGAAGGAGGAAGGAGGGAGACATTCCAGGAAGCTTGCTGGCCTAGTAATGCTGATTCCTCCCACAGTACCACTGCTGCTGTTGGTCGAACTTAGAACAGATCATACTAAGCAAATTCGCACAATCACAGATAGACAATCATCACATGGTCTCACTCATCATAGTTCCTAACCTGGATCAGCCTGAGTTGCTGACATACCTGAATGGTATCTCAAGGCTTGGACAATAGGGAGGGTAGGACTTGGGGGAAGGAGAAGGGTTGAACCCTCAACAGGATCTTAGAGGTAACATCTGAATCTAAGGACCCTGTTTGTGTCTTTTTTTTTCTTTTCCCTTGGTACTAACCTGTAATTCCCTGTAGCAGGACACAGTTAACATCCACAAGGAGCTGTTGGTTGGAGAGACCTACAAGGTCTCCCAAAACAAACAAGAGACTTCTGTCAGAGCACTTGATTACCCACCAGAGGTTAATGGTAAGACCCTACTACTGAAGATACCATATGCTGTCTGCATGGACCATGGAGAGACCTGGTTGGAATCCAGTAGAGAGCCAGTCCCCAGACAGCCTTCCAGCACTTCATGAACTACTGGGGCAACGTGGCCAACATCTGTCCAAGCAACTCAAAGTCCAAGCTGCTCAGAAGAAAACAACCTGATATGATGCTCACACAAGTGCATCTCCAATGGGGAGGGCCTCTTCGGAAAAGGAGCAGGGATGAGGAAAAAGATGGTACCACCATGTGTTGATTATATACCAAGTATGTCCATATCTAATAAAAATAATTTTTTTTTAAGTTTGGGCAGAAGCGCTCTGTAGGGTGGGGTGCATGATGGTGTGCCCAGAAACCATAGATGTTATAAGAAAATTTTAGTGCCAGATGTGGGGGAATCCCTTCCAGCAAATTTTATTGTGGACGGGGTGACCCCTGGTAACCCCCCCCCCTTCCACTGTGCCAAACACATCAGTTTATTGCCAAAGCTCTTGGTTGCTAGGATAGTTTGAATATATATCTCACATAGACTCGAGTGTTTTATTAAGGCTTGGAGCTTGAATTTCCAGCTGCCTGGCTGGAAGATGGGTCACTAGGGGCAGATCCTGGGGTCCAGCCCTAAGGTGTGTTTGGGGGTGGGCCTGATTTTCAGGCCAAAAGTATGCAGAGCAGTCTGATCTCTGTTGGGTTCCCTGCTGTTTGTTGCTGGTTTTGTGCATTTTGCTTTTGGTGTTTGCTGGCTGGTGGTTGTTTCTCTGTGCTTGGATGTATGAAAGCAGCTTCTTCCAGAACTGATGAAATTTCCACCTGGATCTGTAAGCTTGAAACAAATCCCTTCCTCCAATAAGCTGTGCCTGGTTTGGATGGTCATCCCAGCAATGTGAAGCTGACTACAACAGTTGCCAACAAGAACTACATGGATAAATTCTATTGCTTAATACATGCTTGGGCTGCAGGACACTGAGACATCACTGATCTTGAAGCCTCTTTCCTGTTGACAAGCTCTCAGAACACTGGAAATACCTATGCAACCTGTTGGAGGAGAAAAGTCATCAATAGCCCTAATCAGTAGGGAACCCAGCCAGCTCTACCACTTGTGCCGGTTGGTTTAATGGTGGCATGTCTGTCTTAGGGGAAACCAATTGCTCTCTTATTGGACATGAAGCCTGATCCATGGGAGGGAATACATGCCTGGTACTAGAAACCTAATCTAAAGCCTACGGCTGGGGAGGCCATAAGCCTCAGGGGAAAAATCAGTCCTGTTACCTGGCTAAACGGACATATATTCCCCTCAGACTGCCCTCTAAATATTTCTAGCTATGCCCATATATTAACACTACTTTCACTTTTAGATAGAGAAACTTCACTTTTCTTATGACAGTGACCACTGGAGAGATTCACAACTTACCAAAGTGCTGAGAAGAAATGACAGTGGTGTGTTAAGCACTAAGTAATACATCTCTATTACATGCTCCAAAGCTCAGGGTCCATTGCAGAAGAGGTGGCAGAAAGAATGTAAGAGCCAAAGGAAGGGGAAGAATGAGTCACAATATTGTCTTCCAGGCACAGAGTGATCTTGTGGTGTCCATGACCCCTCAGTGGCTAATGAAACCTACACAATACGTACATAATAGGAAAAAACATGATGATATCAAAATATTAAGAGACTAGTAGGAAAGAAGAAGGGATTCAGTGGAGTGGGATTTGGGAGGGGTAAAAGGGAAGGTAGTGGGAGTTAATTATGATCATGATATATTTTCTATATGTATGAAGATGATCAACAAAAAGTTTTTAAAAATTCCAAGTTGGTTATTTTCTTACTTTATTTCATGTTTAAATAATGTTAAACTGTCAAAGGCATTTCAAAAATGTTGCCATATATATATTGCAGTCAGGTTCGCATTGCTTCTAGAAATCACCCAACCAAGAGCAGCTTGTGGGAAAAAGAGATTGATTTTGGCTTACAGGCTCAAGGGCAAGCTCCATGATGGCAGGGGAAAACAATGACATGAGCAGAGGGTGGGTATTACCCCCTGGCCAACATAAGGTGGACAATAGCAACAGGAGAGTGTGCCAAACACTGCCTTGGGGAAACTGGCTATAACACCCATAAGCCCACCCCCAACAATACACTCCATCCAGGAGGGATTAATTTTGAAATCTCCATCAGCTTGGAACCTAGCATTCAGAACACCTAAGTTTATGGGGGACACCTGCACCAAATCATCATTCTATATATACATATATACATATATGTGTACATATATATATATATGTATATATATATATATATATATAGACACATATATATATACACACATACACACACACACATTTTTGTGGGGGTTCAAGGTAGGGTTTTACTCTAGCCCAGGTTGACCTGGAATTCACTATGTAGTCTCAGGGTGGACTTGAACTCACAACAATCCTCCTACCTCTGCCTCCCAAGTGCTGGGATTAAAGGCGTGTGCCATCATGCCTGGCTTTTGATATATTCTTAAATAATGTATCACATATAAATATTATGTGACTCAGAAAAAATTTTTTATTATATATATATAGTATAATTATATATATATATATATAGTATAAGTATATATATATATAATTACACACATCATAATAGTATAATAGATCCAGGGAGTTCTTTTATTATGGCCTATAAATTTACTCACCCTCATCTATAGCAGATCCTAAGGGTCACAACGTGGAACAATAACAACAAAAGCTACATGGGATAATAACAATATTTGATAAATGCACAGAACATCGTGTGATATTGGCTAACAGGGAACCAAAGGCCGAGTTTTGAAGAACCACACCTGTATTATTAGAACTTCAATGACTGTCTATAGGAATTGTGGCGAGTTAAATATAACAGGTCCAGAGCCAAAATTATCTTATATTATCCTTTTAAAATAGAAAATGTATTATCTTTTCCTATGTATGACTTGACATCTCTGTGACTGGCTGAGACCCCCTGTAGCATATTTCTTTTTAATAGACCTATCCATGAGACCTTGCTGAAGTAAAATCATTCCTTTGTAAGGTAGGGCCCGCAGTGGCTGAGATTTTTCCCAACATCAAGAATATGGACATTTCTCCGACAATGCAAGTTCTGACTTTAAGTCACCTAAGCAACTTATACAATTCTTTCCAGTAGATCCAGTTCCAAATGCTTTCAAAATTACCATTTTCCCCTCAGTGTACATATCTGCCTACTAGCCTTGATTTGCTGTTTAGAAGATGCTTAAGACGCTGATAATAGTCATCTGTGAGTGAGTCGAAAGGCTGAGACTACAGCATGGATACCGAAGCTTCCTACTCTTCTGTATAGATTTACGGACCAAAGACCCCTAATGGTGCTGCTAGAAGGACAACTTTTGAGATTCCTGTAGCCCATAGCCCTGTCTTACCATAGAAAGTAGATGCTTCCCCATCATTTCAAGGGTAAAAGGCAGCATGCATATACAGGTGTGTTTTATGTATGTATGTATGCATGTACATGCAAGTGTTACTTTTCACTGAAGATTTTCTGAATACTGATTTGTACTACCATTGACATGCTAACAGTTTGGGAATGCTATGCATTCATATGTTGTAACTTAATTAATCCAAGGAAACATTCCTTTGTGTCAACATTTATGCTTCAGTTCATTAATGTTCAGTAGTTTCATTTTCACTGGCTTACTCTAAAAGTTACCAAATTTTAGTAGCTCAGAGAGAGCTCTATAGGATAATAAACTCCCTAAAGGCAGGGATTTTACTTACCTTTCTGTGTCTGGCCCCTCATATGATGTCTATGCATATTATTTTCAGTAAGTGCTTGTTAATAAATGAATGAGCAGTGAATGAATGCAATGTTCACTAAAACCTCATCCAAGAACAGTGGTAAGGAAAGGCAGCATTGGGCTGGCTCTTCTCACTGAGCTGGTGCTGCTTCTCTGACTCACTTCCAACAGAAAGCCACACCTGTATTATTAATACTTCAACGACTGTCTACAGAAATATAACAGGTCCAGAGCCAAAATTATATTATCCTTTTAAAATAGAAAATGGTTATCTATGACTTGCCATCGTTGTGAATGGCTGAGGCACTCTTCTAGCATATTCCTTTGCAATAGATTTATGCATGAGTCCTTGCTGAGCTTTGTCAGGCTATGGTGAACATAGAGGGAAACAGCGGCAAGCTGGAGGATCTCCAGAACCCTGGATAAAGAAAGGGGGTTGTTGCAGTCCGGTTCGCATTGCTGTTAGAAATCACCCAACCAAGAGCAGCTTCTGGGAAAAAGAGATTTATTTTGGCTTAGAGGCTCGAGGGGTAGCTCCACGATGGCAGGGGAAAACGATGGCATGAGCAGAGGGTGGACATCACCCCCTGGCCAACAGAAGATGGACCACAGCAACAGGAGGGTGTGCCAAACACTGGCATGGGGAACCTGGCTATAAAGCCCTTAAGCCCGCCCCCAACAATACACTCCCTCCAGAAGGCATTAATTCCCAAATATCCATCAGCTGGGAACCTAGCATTCAGAACCCCTAAGTTTATGGGGGACACCTGAATCAAACCACCACAGGGGTGTTAAGTGTTATGGAAAGATGAGGAGGTAAACTGTCCTGCAAATGAGGGGCCTTGCCTCACCTTGGGTGATGTGACTGAGGTGGGGACTGGGGGAAGGTGGCATTCCTTCTTCTCCATCCAGGTGTGCTTAATTAACATACCAGGAGATGGTTCAAAATCCCAACCTAGACTGAGTATGGCTAGATGGGAGAGAGGGACAGCAGAAGCAGAATGGAGGTAGCTCTGGGGCTCTTACATTCCAGCCTTTTTGTTTACAGAGAGAGGGGGGGGGGGGGAGAGCGAGAGAGCTCACAGGAAACCGAGAAAGCATCATTGTTAAGGAGATGGGCAAGCCTTGCCCCCCCCCACACACACATGTAATTGTTATCTCTGACTGCTTCAGGCCATATCAGAGCATTGAGAGGTCAGGAAGTTTCCCCATTTCAGAGTGATTAGTGATCTCTTCTCCAGCCTCCAGGAAGCACTTTATTCTCGTGATTTGCTGTACCTTCTTATAGTTAGTTTTGTCTTTGGCAAGCATCTGCTTAGTCAGCAGTTCCTCCAGTTTTTACTAGTGACCCCACTGCTTAGTCCTTCCTCTGTGAAGTATTTCTCACAGACCTTATTCCTACTCATGATCTGAAATTTCACTTCTATATACCCAGTGTTCACTATTCTGAAATCCCATTTGGAGATATCCAATTGATTACAAAAACCAATCTCCCGAACTGGAGAGATGGCTTAGTGGTTAAGTGCTCGATATCCCAGGACCCATGTTAGCTAGATGCACAAGGGGGCGCACGTGTCTGGAGTTCCTTTGCAGTGGCTGGAGGCCCTGGCGCCCCATTCCCTCTCTCTATCTGCCTCTTTCTCTCTGTCACTCTCAAATAAATAAATAAAAATGAATAAAAATTAAAAAAAAATCAATCTCCCTTGGTTGTACTCCTACCTCCTGAAATGCAACATTTTTAAAGCCAATTATTTGTCTTCTCTGAAAATCTCTATTTTACTTTCTCCATCAACAATACCACTACACTTTATCTAAAACAGTAGCCTGAATGGAAATAGAATTGTGATGTTTTTGAAATTTAGAGAGTCAAAATGTTACAAATGTATAGACTATATTTTTAACATTCTCAATTGCATCCTAATCAGCATCCAAATTTGTTGTTTTGATTAACTTTGAGACTTACCATTATATTTACAAATGTGCTAAAGAGTTAGGCTGGAGAATCTGGTAGAGCTGTAGAAAGAATTATTGTTCCTTACTATAAATGTGTTAGTACTTAGAGACAAAAATACACAGTTCCATGCACAGTTAATTTAAATATAAATAAGTTATTAATTTAGGTAAGGTTATACTACCAAAACACTTCAGGTCAGACTGATAAATGTGTGATCAAAACTAAAACAAAAAGAGCAGTGTTTTGAGTCCTTTAGATGTGGAGTTATGAATAAAAATATTAATGACCAAAGAATAATAAAATACTAAAACTTTTATTGAAATTCAATGATTACTTTGCATATATAACAATTATGATAGAACATATGTCTCCTTAGGAGATAGTACTCTTCCTTTCCGCATTTTACGTGTAAGAAAATTATAAAGTGCTATCATAATTTATAATATTTCAGTGGTTTTTATTTTCTTTCTCTTTGCTTCCTCCTGCAGTCTTCAAATCCTATTGACTCATCTCTCTATATTCCTGCCTTTGCAGTCCATTTCCCTGAAATGACACATTGGCTATAGCTCCTTGTCTGCATGTTCATGGGATAGAGATGTGTTCTAAAATGTTGCAATAGTAAGAGGTTGGTAGAACCTTTAGGAGGTAGGAACTAGTGGAAAAGATTTAGGTTTTGAGGATGTTGCCCATGGAAAGATAAATGCTGATCATGCAGAAAGAGTTAGGTCTTTTATTTATTTGACAGAGAAAGAGAGAGAATGGGCATGCCAGAGCCTCCAGCCACTGCAAATAAACTCCAGATGCATAAGCAACCTTGCACATCTGGCTTACATAGGTCCTAGGGAATCAAGCCTGGGTCCTTTGGCTTTTCAGGCAAATGCCTTAGCTGCTAAGCAATCTCTCCAGCCCACAGAGTTATTTCTATAAATAGTATTGTTATAGAAAGACAAGCCTGCTCCTCAAATTCTTCTGGCTTTATGCGATCCTTTCCCTTCCACAGTCACTCAATTCCTTTTCATTTGTCCTCTGTGTTATCACCTAGTCAAGGGGACCCACACCAAGGCTCATACAGACAGATCTTGATCTCTGGATTTTTGTGAGCTAAAAACAAAACAAAACATCTCTTTTATTTATACATGACTTAGCTTCTAGTGTAATTATAATTTACTTTTTATATATAACCCAGACCAATATTCTTCCTACAATTTGACATTCACCAAATTATTCTTTAAAAAGTATATTTACCATGCATTCATTTTTTTTTTTCACAGTCACTATGCAGAACTTCTTTACGGTATGAGTTTCAATGGATTGCTATTGACAGTTGGATTATACCCAGACTCCTTGATTTCACATTTGAGGGTTAAAATAAATCTACATTTTCAGTTTTCTCTCTCCTTATACACTTAGCCAGACTCTCAACTATAGCCACCACATCATTAATATATGTCCTAATGTGATGATATTAGGAGGTTACAGAACCTTTAAGAGAAGTACCTAGTGGAAAGATCTAAAGGGCAGCCATCTGAGGACTAATGTGTGCTTCTATTTCTGCTCATGGTACTCCATCCTCTTCAAGTGACCTCTTCCTTTCATCGGAAGACATCTTGCCCATCTCTGTAGGTTTAGCTGTGCTCTCCCACTTTCCTCAGCCACCCTGACCTCTTCATTTCATGACTAGGATGCCTTGAGTTTAATGTTTACCATTCCCCTTTATTACAATTGCATTCTGAATTCTAGTACTTTTTATCACTTCATATTTGCAATGGATTTTGTTTCATTAAAGATAAAAGTAATTTTATAATTCCTTCTACTCCTCTCAATGTTAAACATAACTCATACAATAGGAAGTTGTAACACACTTTCAATTTCAATTACTTTTCATAAAGGAAATGAAAAAGAAAGCCGAAATGCCTTTCTCACTCTATCTGTTGAACCATTTCCTTACCTTGAGTTATCTTGCAGTGTTCCAAATGAGAACAATATAGCTCAATTTTTCTTTATTGAGGGTATATGGTAAAAACAAGTACAAAGCACATCTTGCATATAACTAAAATTACTTTCAAAGACCTCTTTGGGAAAAGTTATTTTGGAGAACTATCAGTGGGTAACAAGTCCAAACACAGACAGATTTTCCTTCAAACTTAGAAAACAAGTTTGTTTTATTAAAATAAATTAGTACGTGATAAAATAGTTAAGAGGAATAGTTGGCAAGGTGCTCACAGTATCAAAGGCATGCTAACTATGCTAACTATGGGACCACAAGCCCCAAACCTCTTGTCCAATGCTCACTACACATACTATACCACAGAAAGGTGGTATAAAGTATGATATAATTTCCTCTATATGCTTCCCAAAACATAAATAATTGTTCAACAGTGTTCTAAATTTCCTTCTTGTGTTTGACAGAATTGTAAGGAGGTGTCCCAGATTCTCTTCTAACTGACCTGTACCTTGAAACAATCCCTCCTCCTGAGTATAGGCCACACATGTGAATATGACAGAATATCACTTCCATAATTGGGCTACTGATTGGTTGATTTTCAGTTCAATGAAAGAAAAAAAAATTATCCAAAGCAGAGTGGATACAATCAGCTCAATTGAGAATGTTGTGTAGGATGACCCAGAGAGGAAGAGGATCTGTGGAAGGGGCGAGTTGACAACGACCTTTGGTTGTCTATACTGGCTGAGAGTTGTGGTAGCCAGAAGCTAGTACAAAGTAATTGCAATCCAGTAGGAGGGAACACTTTCCTATCAAGCTCAAGATGAGAATATAACCATACTGCACCTTGATTATACCTTGGTTTTAACCTTCTGAGATGCAAAGTAGAAGACTCAACTAAACTATCCTAAATTCTAACCCATGGGAAGTGGTAATATAATACATTTGTGTTGTTCTAATGACAAATCTGATCATTTGTAATAGGCAATAGAAAACCTACTACATCTGGTTCTGTCAGGCACTCTACCAAGCTCTTTATAGGCATGATCTTTTTTTTTTTTTTTCTATTTGTGGGCATGTTCTTGTTCAGATATGATCTTCTCATTATCTCAGTTTAGATCAGACAGATATTAAGTTTAAAGAGGTAACATAATTTACCCAAGTCTATGTAACTAGGAAATAATAGAAATGGGATTTCTACAACAAAGCCCAGCAGTGGGGTAGAGTGTACATATGTGTGTGCATGTGCATGTGAGAGATTTTCATTAGGACATTTTCATGCATGTAGCAATGCACGATGATCATAGATATAGCTTCTTTATTTTATTATAAAGAACATTCTTTGTATGAATACATCATGTGTTGGTACCATCTTTTCCCTCCTCCCTGCCCCCATTCTGCTGGGGCCCTCCTCAGTGAGGTTACTGGTATTTCCTGTGGGGTTGTCGGTTATGTGTTGCAGAGCAACAATCAGTTATTGGGGAAGGGAGGCAATGCCTATGGGTATGGTGTCCCAACCTGTGGCTCTTCTAATCATTTTGCCCCCCACTTCCAAAATTTCCTGAGCCATGGTGGGTATGTCTATTCAATATATGGTCCTCACTCTAGCCCACAGTAACTTGGATCCCACTGAAGTACTAGGCTGGCCTCGAACTCATGGTAATCCTCCTACCTCTGTTTCCCAAGTGATTGGATTAAGATGTGTACCACCACATCCAACAACAGACATAACTTTATGGAGTCTCCTGTGTTACTTTACCTTCCAGAGGAGCTGGAATATAGGTGTGCACCACTCAGCTAAATTTATTCTTTTATTTTATTTATTTATTTGTTTTGGTTTTTTGAGGTAGGATCTCATTCTGGTCCAGGCTGACCTGGAATTAACTCTGTAGTCTCAGGGTGGCCTTGAACTCATGGTGATCCTCCTACCTCTGCCTCCCGAGTGTGTCACCACGCCCGGCAATTTATCGTTTTTTAGACTATCTTCTTTGATCATTCTTGGTTGTAGTCTTCTTTCTCAGTGTTTCTTTAAAATATCACACTTAAAAATTGAGCATGGGGGGCTGGAGAGATGGCTTAGCGGTTAAGCGCTTGCCTGTGAAGCCTAAGGACCCCGGTTCGAGGCTCGGTTCCCCAGGTCCCACGTTAGCCAGATGCACAAGGGGGCGCACGCGTCTGGAGTTCGTTTGCAAAGGCTGAAAGCCCTGGCGCGCCCATTATCTCTCTCTCCCTCTATCTGTCTTTCTCTCTGTGTCTGTTGCTCTCAAATAAATAAATAAATAAATAAATAATTGAAAAGAATTTTAAAAAAAAATTGAGCGTGGGGCTAGAGAGATTGCTCAGTTTTTAGAGGCACTTACTTCTAAAACATGATGGCCTGAGTTCAATTCCCCTGTGCCAAGCACAAAGTGATGCATGCACCTGGAGTTTATTTGCAGTAGTAGGGTGCCCTGATGAGCCCATACCCTATCTCTCAAATGAATAAATAATTTTTTTTAATTGAGCATAAGGGCTGAAGAGATGGCTTAGCAGTTAAAGTGCTTGCCTGAGAAGCCTAAGGACCCGTGTTTGACTCTCCGGATCCCACATAAGCAAGACACAGAAGGTGATGCAAGCATGTAAAGCCGCACATATACACAAGATGGCTCACACACCCAGAGTTTGATTGCCTTGGCTGGAGGCCGTGGCCTGCAAGTTCTGTCTCTCCTTTTCCCTCTGTGAACAGTACAGAATACATCCTCCATTAATTTTAACATGTGTACATAAGAGAACACTAGAATTTTAGAGTCAGAAATGTTTTGGAGAATCAGGCACATCAATGTTTATTCTCAACAGCCTCCTGTTTCAAACTTGTAAGTTTTTATTGACAACTTTAATACATGAACACACTGTAATTCGGTGGTGTGCCCATCATGTTGTCCTCTTTTGCTGACTCTACCCTGCCCTCTTCCTAAGATTCCTCCTCCTTCAAAGTACTCTTTACGCTGTTTCATTGTCTTATTCCTTTTGTCCCCCTCTCTTCACTTTCAAAATGGTTATGAACTCAGAACAGTGCAGGTCTTGTGAGTGTATCTGTAATCACTGTGGAGTCATGAATGCACCAGTTGATTCATGTTAGAACAACAGTGCCCCACAGTATGCCTCTCTACCTTGTAACTCTTACATTCTCTGCCTCCTCTTTCACAGTGTTCCCTGAGCCTCGGAGGGTGTGATAGAAAACCCTATCCTTTATTGTTGAGCTCACTGAAGCCTCTTATTTTCTGCTTTGATGTATTTTGAGTCTCCCCAGGGTCTACTGTCATCTCCATAGAAAAGTTTTTCTGGCTAGTAGTGGGAGCAGCACTCATTTTCAATATACTTCCTCTGCAATGTTTCCATCATAAACAACAGTTCTTCAATCAAGAATAAAAGCAGCTTTGACCAAAGGGGAGAGACATTTATATTTAGAAAACTTTTTGGTGGCCATAACCTCTCCATTTAGCCATAGAACAGTGGAAGGTTCCCTGAAAGATATATGACCTGCCAAGCCATGGAGGCTTTTGACTTACTTCTCAGTACCAGGTGTGAATTTCCTCCCACTTAGTAGGCCTCTGTATAATCAGAAAGTTGATTATCCCCATAATGTATGTGATAAGCCCATTTTCTTAACTTCACTGATAAGCTGCCTCAGCTAAAGTTCTGAATGTCAAGATGTATGCTTTCATTAGACTGAGTAGAATTTTCACTTACTCTTGCTGAGAACTTTCTTATTTTATTGACATTGAGAATACCGTGGTAAATGATTACTTAAATATTTGTGAAACATTTACTATAGTTAAGTAATGAATGAAGAACTCAAGAGAGCCACAAATTGACTGAGAAATGATCCTCAAGTTTTTTGCACATTACTGAGAAAACAAACAAACATACAAATATCAGAAAGGATTGAGCCCAGCTTCTAGATCCTAAGGGGAAACATTTGCCACAGGGATGTTGCTAGAAGACACAAAGATACATTGTACATGACCACTTTAGATGAGACTTTATAAGGGACTTCACCAGTTCTAAAATTGGAAAGCAAAGAGAACCTCGACTATTATAATGTCAGTTTTGGAAACCTGAGATGGTGTTAATAATAACTGAATTTATTGTTTTGTTACTATCAATTTAGCAATATTACTGAAAAGTATTACCATATTTATTTCTCATAAAAACCTCAATATATATATTATAGTTGTTCTATTACTGTTATTCTGCTTTTACTAGTGAAGTAACTAAGATGCAAAGAAATCAAGCAACTTGCTGAACATCACAACTATAAAATAGCACAGCATTCACACTTGATTCTAGTAAATAAATCATGTGCAGAATGGAGGAGGTGACAAGAGATAAAGAGAGATAATTATTGCAATTACCCCCAAATTTAACTGTCAGCACCTAAGCCAGAGTGAGAAATAATGTGAATAATATACCCTAGGTCATCAGAAAATAGTCACTGAAATCTAAAAGAAATGAATAATTACACTTGTTAGTCATAGGGCACTTTGAATAACATGGTGTACAATATCTCACATAGGACTATTTAAAATGTGCTGAAATTGACTCAAACCAAAAATAAAATGACAAGTTAAAGTTTTGTAAAGGCATATGGACATGAATAGTCCATGTATGCACCCTCATATTTAACTAAATGCAGAAAGAATGGCCAGTAGTAGGGATTTTTCAAATTGCACTTCATCAAACATTAGTAGGCCATGAAATCAACTAAGTGGATCATAGCCAGTCTTAAAAATGGATGTGTGCAAGCATGCATGCATGTGCGTGTCCATGTCAAGTGTAAGGGCAAGTACTGCATAATAAAATTTTATCTACCTGGGGTTTGTAAGTATGTCATTTGACAAATGTGATTCACTTTAAGTTTGAAAGTTATTATCATATCATTGACTAACTATTTATCTTTACTCCCTTAACTCAGGTAGGATCTTGTCAAAATAACCCATCAAGAATGGTATCAGGTTGAAGCCATTTAAAGTCCATTATGAGTTGATTACAAGACCCTCACACTTTTCAAAAAGATAAGTAGAAAAGAAGTTCATTTATAATTAGAGTTATTTGTTTAGGCTGAGGAATGTATCCTTTCTGTTAGAATGTGTATTGGAGCAACAAAAGTGTTTCTCACTGAACACTGAAGAGCCCCCTTCATTCTGACCCATGGGCAACATTTAAGGTCAGGCAGTCCAGAAGCCCTGCTTACCTAGCTGTCTAGGTGGTTATTAATAACTTGGCCTCGGGCTGGAGAGATGGCTTAGCGGTTAAGCGCTTGCCTGTGAAGCCTAAGGACGCCGGTTCGAGGCTCGGTTCTCCAGGTCCCACATTAGCCAGATGCACAAGGGGGAGCACGCATCTGGAGTTCGTTTGCAGAGGCTGGAAGCCCTGGCGCGCCCATTCTCTCTCTCCCTCTATCTGTCTTTCTCTCTATGTCTGTCGCTCTCAAATAAATAAATAAATAATTTTTAAAAAAATTTAAAAAAAAAATAACTTGGCCTCCTATTCTCAAAAACATCCTCCTCCACAATCACTTACATGATCATTCTTTCCATAGGATGGAAAAAATGTTCCTGTCCTAGAAAGGAACATTTTTAGGGAAGGAGTGTGAACCAAAGATCTTCTAGGGTGTTTTTACTGAATGTATGCCTTCAATTGCTTCTTTTCCT
The DNA here is from genome assembly GCF_020740685.1 of Jaculus jaculus. Classification (NCBI taxonomy): domain Eukaryota; kingdom Metazoa; phylum Chordata; class Mammalia; order Rodentia; family Dipodidae; genus Jaculus; species Jaculus jaculus. The sequence continues at coordinate 148,646,030 of NC_059105.1, read as the reverse complement.
AGCAAACCCTCTATGACATATTTATCAGAGGGAAGTTCATATTTTCTATTTAAGAATGTCCACAAAGACTAGTACAGTCTCGAAGATAATGTTCAAGGACTTGGAAGTTCTCCAACACTCAGTTAACTGAGCTTCCACAGCAAATGTAAGCATTTTGCAGTTTATTTCCAAACTATTTTTCATATAAACATACATGTCACAGGTCTGGAGAGATGGCTTAGAGGTTTAAGGTACTTGCTGGCAATACCTAACGACCTGAGTTCAATTCCAGAATACCCATGTAAAGCCAGATGCACAATGTGGCACATGCATCTGGAGTTCACTTACAGCAGCTAGAGGCCCTGGTGCACCTCTTTTCTGTTTCTCGCTGCTTGCAAATAAATAAAAATACCTGCCCAGAGAAGTAATGGCTGTTGTCTGACTAAATGGATGAATTACACCCAACAAACTGCCCTGTCAACACTTTTTTTCTTTTTTAAAAATATTTATTAGATATGGACATACTAAGTATATAAACAATACATATTGGTACCACCATTTCCCTCCTCCCTTCCCTTTTTTACTGAAGAGGCCCTCCTCGTTGGGGATGCAGCTCAACACCATAGAGATTGTGGGTCATGCATTGTGGTGGCAGCAGCCAGTTATGGGGGAGAGGCAATATCTCTGTGCAAAATGTTCCAACTTGTGGCTCTAACAATTGTTCTGCCCCCTCTTACACAACATTACCTGAGCCATGTTGGGTACATTTTAAGCCTACTTCAGTGATGGGCACTTAGGAGCCTCTGGATCTCTACTTTGGTAGGTGTTGACTGTCCTCAGTGTCTATCTCCTTCACCCTTGTGCTGATACTAGGTTCACCAAGGCAGAACTCTTGTTCATTTTCCTAGTTCCTCTGTGGTTTCATCTGGGGCTGGAATGAAGTGCACTGGGTCCTTTATCTTCTCTGATACTGCTCTCATCGGAAAAAGAGAAGCTGATTCTCCAACAGAGAATGAAGTCAGAACTGGTTAAGTGGGATAACTATTATTAGAGAGAATTTAAAGGGTTTAGATCCTCTTATAGCCCGAGATTCATGGGAGCTTGACACTGGAGAACATGAATGTTATCTGGCTATGATTCTGATTTATTGCCAAGGTCCAGATATGGTTTCCTTTCCACTGAGAAGATGTGATAGCCAATACCAGAGCAGCTGGTTTCCAACCATGACTGTATGCCACTATTGCACTTGTGTGAGCATTATGTCAAGCTGTTTGCTTGAGTAGCTTAGACTTTGAGTTGCTGGGACAGATGTTGGCCAGTTTCCCCCAGTAGCTCATGTAGCGCCTTCCAGCACTAGATGGGCTAACTTTCTGGGGATTGGCTCTCTTCCAGATTCCAACCAGGTCTCTCTATGGCCCGTGCAGACAGTGTATGGTGTCTTCAGCAGTAGGGTCTTACCATTAACCTCTGGTGGGTAATCAAGGGCTCTGACAGAAGTCTGTCTTGTTTGTTTTTGGAGACCTTAGAAGTTTCTCCAATCAACAGCTCTTTGTAGATATTAACCACATCCTGGTACAGGGAATTGCAGATGAGCACCAAGAGAAAAGAAAAAAGAAAAAGAAAAAAAAGGAGAAACAGCAGAAATTCAAAATGAGGTTTCATCTCACCCTCTCCAGGGTCCTTATATTCAGGTGTTCCCCATAAGCCCCTGTTGAGGGTTCAACCTTTTAGTCTAACTTCCAGGACATAGGATTCTACAGTAGCAGTTCAATTTGGGTTCAGTTTTGGGACCCCTCTTTCCCTTCCCTCAACCCCTGGCCTCGCTATTGTCCAAGCCTCAGGATGCTATTCAGGTGTGCCAGCAACTTGTGCTGAACCAGGTCAGGAACCACAGATGAGTGAGACCATGCAATGATTGTCTTTCTGTGATTGTGTGAGTTCACTTATTATGATCTGTTCCAACTTCAACCATTTTCTACAAATTTCATTGTGCCATTTTTTTCTTACTGCTGAGTAGAATTCCATTGTGTAGATATACCACATCTTGGTTACCCATTCATCCACTGATGAGCACCTGGGTTGATTCCAGTTCTTAGCTATTACGAATTTAGCAGCTATAAACATGTTTAAGGAAATATCTAAACTGAGGTGTGGAGCTTTTAGGGTAAATGCCCAGTAAGGGAATAACAGAGTCTGTTAGCAATTCTATATTCATCCTTTTCAGTAGTCACCATATTGATTTCCATAGTGATTGAACCAGCTTACATTCCCACCAACAGTGAATGAGGGTTCCTATTTCTCCACATCCTCTATAACATTTGTTTTCATTTGATTTTTTATTGTTTGCTATCCTTACTGGGGTAATGTAGAATCCCATAGTTGCTTTAATTTGCATTTCCCTAACGGTTAGGGATGTTGAAAATTTTCTTAAGTGTGTGTTAGCCATTTGTAATTCTTCCTCTGAGAACTCCCAATTCAGTTCTCTGCCCCACTTTTGGAGTTGGTTGGTTGATTTTTTTTTTTAACCTTTTTGTGTTCTTTGTAGATTCTCTATATTAGGCTCCTGTCAGTGGTATAGAGGTGAATAGTTTCTCCCCATTCAGTGGGTAATCCATTGGTTCTGCTTATGGTATGTTTGTCTGTGCAAAAGCTTTTTAGATTCATGAACTTCCATTGGTTGTTCTTGTTTAATTTCCTGGGCTATTGGGGTTTTCTTCAGGAAGTCTTTTCCCAATCCTATATGGTGGGGCATGCCTCCTATTTTTTCTTCCAGTAGTTGAAGAGTTTCAGGTCTTTTTGTTTGTTTGTTTGTTTTTGGTTTTTTGTTTTGTTTTGTTTTGTTTTTCGAGGTAGGGTCTCACTCTGGTCCAGGCTGACCTGGAATTAACTCTGTAGTGTCAGGGTGGCCTCAAACTCTAGGCTATCCTCCTTCCTCTGCCTCCCAAGTGCTGGGATTAAAGGCATGCACCACTATGAGTTTCAGGTCTTATATGGAGGTCTTCAATCCATTTGGACTTGATCTTTGTGCAGAGAGAAATGAAATGAGTCTACTTTCATTTTTCTACACATGGTCATCCAATTTGTCCAACACCATTTGTTGAAGATGCTGCCTTTTCTCTGGTCTACATTATTGGCACCTTTGTCAAACATCAGGTATCTATTGTTGCTTGACCGAAAGTCTGGATCTTCAATTCTGTTCCATTGGTCTGTTTCTGGTTTTATTCCAGTTCCATGATGTTTTTGTCAACACTTACATGTTTATTCCCATAAATTAATGCTACACTCTCCTTTGGTTAGAAAAACTTACCTTTCTATTGCTTCAGAAGGTGTTTCTGTTATTGCATTTAAGCTGAGCATTACATCTTAATATTTTGTGAAATACCTAAAAGCACCAAATCTGTTCCTAATTTATGAATTGTGTATTTATGGAAAGTTGGCAGCAAAATGTAATCATAGAACACGAGGAATAAAGGTTTTCTTGTGGTCCAAACAAAGAAAACTAGTGGAACTTAGGATGCATCAGATATGAGATAGCTGAGAAACACTGATCTCCAAAACACACTCAAACATCAGGTTCCCCATCATTTAAACACAACAGCATTTCCTGAGATGATAAATTAATGCTACCTATTTTTTAGTTTTTTTTATTGACAACTACTATACTTAAAGACAATAAACCACGATATTTCCCTCCCTTCCCCACTTTCCCCTTCATAATTCTGCTCTCTATCATATCCCCTCACTCTCTCCATTATTTCTTTTATTTCGATGTTATCAACTTTTTCTACTATTATGAGGGTCTTATGAAGGTACTGCTAGGCGCTGTGAGGTCACGGATATTGAGATCAGTTTCTATCTGGACAATTGCATTGTAAGGAGTGGTACCCTTCCTTTAGCTCTTACATTCTTTCCACCATCTCTTCCACAATGAACCCTGATGCTTGGAGGGTATGATAGAGATGTTTCAGTGCTGGACACTTCTCCGTCCCTTCTTCTCAGCACTATGTTGCCTTTCGGGTCATCCCAATGGTCACTGCCATCGGAAAAGAGCAGCTTCTCTAACCAAAAGTGAGAGTGCATTAATATACGAATATGAATATTAAGTGTAGCTTTCAGGGCAGTTTGGTGAGATTAATATATACATTTAGCCAGACAAGAGAAGGCTTTATACCCCTAAAGCTCATGACCTCCTTGCCATAGACGTTTTTATTAGAGTTTTAGTATAGGCCTATATTACCTCCCATAGAGTGGGCCTCCAGGACAATTAGAGAGCAGCTGGTCTCCTCCAGAGTAGACATCTGACTGTTGCACTCATTCAGTCATTTGGCCTCCCTGGCCAAACATGAGGCTACAGTGTCCACTGTTTTCAAAGCTGATGACTTCTGTCTCCCATAAAGCTGCATGCTATGCAGCTTTTTCCAGCTTTCAGTTGGCTGGTTTACAGGTAGAAGGTTTTCAGCTCAGGGCAGCTTGATTTCTCAGAGACCTTGCTGACCAGGCATGTGAAGTCCTCAGCAATAAGGTCTTACCATCAGTTTCTCATGGGAAAACAAGGGCCTTGATAATGACCTGTAATATTTTGGAGGTAACAAGGACCTCCCTGGCCAACAACTCACTAGCACTGAAAATTTTCTAGTAACAATCTATGGCTTCTGGATAAGCCATTATTCAAAAAAGTAGGTTTTCATATGTCTTATTCAGAATATCTTGAATTTTGATTGACCCTCCCCTGACCCTTCTTTCACACAATCTCTTCTCCTGGCCTCACTTAGGCCATCCACTCCCTGCAATCTGTTCTTTTACTTACACCTATACAATACCATCCCCTTAAGTCCTTCCCTCTCTTCCCTCCCTTATAGCCTTTTTCTAGTTTATTGGCCTCTGCTACCAATTTTTGGTTCCAGCTCACACACAAGTCCTATACATTTGTAGCTAGGATCCACATATGACAGAGAATATGTGATGTTTGGGTTTCTGGACCTGGGTTACCTCACTTAGTATAATCCTTCCCAGACCCATCCATTTCCTTGCAAATTTCATAATTTCATTTTTCTCTACCACTCACTAGAACTCCATGTGTAAATGCATTACATCTTTATTATCCATTCGCCTGTTGAGAGACATCTAGGCTGGTTCCATTTCATATCTTTTGTGAACAGACCAGCAATAAACATGGTTGTACAAATATCTCTAGGGTAGTGAAAAGAGTCATTAGGATATATGCCTAGGAGTGTTATAGCTGGATCTTATGGTAAATCTATTTTTAGCTGTCTCAAGAACCTCCACTCTGGTTTCCACAATGGATGTACCATATTACATTCCCACCAACAGTGTAGAATGGTTCCCCTTTATCCACATCCTCATCAACATTTATTGTCATTTTTTCCTGATGATAGCCATTCTGATATGAGCGAGATGGAATGTGAAAGTAGTTTTAATTTGCATTTACCTAGTGGCTAATGGCTAAGTAGAACACTTTTTAAGATGTTTATATGCCATCTGTGTTTCTTCTGATGAGAACTCTCTATTTAGTTCCATAGTCCATTTTTTTTAATTGGGTTGTTTGATTTCTTTCTTTCTTTTCTTTTTTTGAATTCTTTGTATATTCTGGATATTAATCCTATGTCAGAAGTGCAGCTGGCAAAGATTTTCTCTCATTCTGAAGGCTGTCTCTTTGCTCTATTCACAGGGTCCTTTGCTGTACAAAAACTTTGCAATTTCATGAGATCCCAGTGGTTGATTAGTGGTTTTATTTCCTGAGCAGTTGGGGTTATATTCTGAAAGTCATTGTCTATGCCAGTATATTGAAGGGTTTCCCCTACCTTTTCCTCTATCAATTTCAGAGTTTCAAGTCTGATGTTAAGGTCCCTGACACATTTGGACTTGATTCTTGTGCGTAGAGAAAGACCAGCACCTATTTTCATCCTTCAACACAGAGATGTCCAGTTTTCCCAACACCACTTGTTGAAGAGGCTGTCTTTTCTCCAATGAATATTTTTGGTACTTTTTTCCCCAAAAATTAGATAGCTATAGCTGCCTGAATTAACATTTGGGTCCTCTATTCTGTTCCATTGATCTAGATGTCTGTACCTGTGGCAGTACCCTGCTGTTTTTGTTACTATGGCTTTGTAACATAGCTTAAAATTGGGTGTGGTGATACCACCAGCCTTATTTTTATTGCTGAAAATTGTTCTGGTTATTCAACGTTTTTGTGCTTCCAAATGAACTTTAGAATTTTTTTTTTATTTCTGCAAAGAATGCCATTGGAATTTTAATGGAAATTGCATTAAATGTGTAGACTGCTTTTGGTAAGACTGACATTTGCACAAGATTGATTCTTCTAATGCATGAACATGGGGTGTCTTTCCATTTTTGAGTGTCTTCTGCAATCTCTCTTGAGTGTTTTAAAGTTCTCATTGTAGAGATCCTTCACTTCCTTGGTTAAGTTTATTCTAAGGCACTTTATTTATTTATTTATTTATTTATTTATTTATTTATTTATTTATTTATTTATTTTGAGGCAATTGTGAATGGGAGAGATTCCCTGATATCATCCTCTGCATGTTTAAGTATATAGGAAAGCTACTAATTTCTGTATTTGTTTTGTGTCTTGCTATATTGCTAAAAGTGTTTTTCAGCTCTAACAGTTTGCTGGTCTTAGAGTCTTTAGGGACCTTTATGTATAGAATCATAGCATCTGAAAATAATGATAATTTCATCTCTTACTTTCTAATTTGTATCCCTTTTGTGATTATATTTATTATAGCTCATACTTCTAGTACTATATTAAATAAAAAGGGGGACAGTGGACCCCCTTGTCTTGTTCCTGAATTTAGTGGAAAAGCTTCAAGTTTTCTCCCATTTAGTATTATGCTGGCTTAGGTTTGTCATAAATAGCTTTTATTATGTTTTATTATGTTGAGATATATTCTTTCAATACCCAGTTTCTGTAGGACTTTTACCATGAAGGGATGTTGGATTTTGTCGAATGCCTTTTCTGCATCTATTGAGATGATCATGTGGTTTTTGTCCTTCTGTCCATTTATATAGATTTGTGTATGTTGAACCATACCTGCATCTCTGGGATAAAGCCTATTTGGTCAGGGTAAATAATCTTTCTGATATATTCTTGCTAATATTTTGTTAATTTTTACATCTATGTTCATGAAGGAAACTGGTCTGTACTTTTCTCTTTCTCTACTGTCTTTGTCTGGTTTTCTTATCAGGGTGATGCTGGCTTCAAAGAAGGAGTTTGGTAAAATTCCTTTCTTTTCTATTTTATGGAAAAGTTTGAGAAATAGTGGTGTTAGCTCTTCCATGAATCTCTGTTAAAATTCACCAGTGAAATCTATCTGGGCCTGCACTTTTTTTTAGTTGGGAGACTTTTTATAACTGTGTGGGTCTCATACTTGTTATAGGTCTATTTAAATGATTTATCTCATCTTTATTTAATTTTGGTAAGTCATATAGAAATCATCCATTTCTTTCATATTTTCAAACTTAGAGGTGTATATATTTTTAAAGTATGTCCTTATGATTTTCTGGATTTCTTTGTTATTTGTTGTAATGGTGCCTTTTTTCTTCTCTAATTTTATTAATTTTTGACTTTTCTCTCTTCTTTTCAGATTTTCTAAGGGTGTATCAATCTTGTTTATCCTTTCAAAGAACCAACTCCTTTCATTGTTTCTTTGGGTTTTTTGTTTGTTTGTTTGCTTGCTTGTTTCTATTTTGTTAATTTCTGCCATAACCTTTAAAATTTCTTCCCATCTACTGATTTTAGGTTTGCCTTGTTCTTCTTTTTATAGGGCTTTAAGATGAAGTATTAAATTGTCTACTTGTGTACTCTCTAATTACTTAATATAGGCACGTAGAGCTAAAAACTTCCCTCTTAGGACTGCCTTCATTTTGTCCCAAAGATTTTTGGTATGTTGTATTCTCATCATCATTTGAGTCTATGAATATATTGATTTCCTTTTTGATTTCTTCAATGACCCACTCATCATTCAATAATGTACTGTGTAGTCTCCATGAATTTGTGTATGCTCTGTAGTTTTTCTTGTTGCTGATTTTTAGTTTAATCCCATCATGATCAGACAGAGTACAAGCAGTTATTTCAATTTTCTTGTATTTGTTAAAATTTGCTTTGTGTCCTCATGTATGGTCTATTTTGGAGATTGTTCCATGTACTGGTAAGAAAAATGTATATTTTGGAGCATTTGGATAGAATGCTATGTATATATCTATTAAGCCCATTTGTTCCATGACATCATTTAATCCAGATGTGTCTCTGTTTATTTTTTTGCCAGGATGACCTGTCAGTTGCAGAGAGTGGGGTAATCAAGTCATCCACTACAATTGTGTTAGGTGTTATCTCTGACCTTAAGTCTAATAATGTTTGTTTGATGAAACTGGGAGCCCTCATGTTAGGTGCATATGTTTAGGATGCAATGTCCTCCTGTTGGAGTGTTCCTTTAATCAGTATAAGTGACCTTCTTTATCTTTCCTCACTAATATTGGTTTGAAGTCTACCCTGTTAGATATTAAGATAGCAACCTCTGCTTGTTTCCTAGGCCCATTTCCTTGAAATACCATTTTCCATCTGATCACCCTAAGACAGTGTCTATCTTTTACTGAGAGATGAGTTTCTTGGAGGCAATAAATGGCAGCATCCTGCCTTTTTTTTTTTAATTTTTTTATTTATTTATTTGTTTGAGAGCGACAGAGACAGAGAGAAAGACAGATAGAGGGAGAGAGAGAATGGGCATGCCAGAGCTTCCAGCCTCTGCAAACGAACTCCAGATGCGTGCGCCCCCTTGTGCATCTGGCTAACGTGGGACCTGGGGAACCGAGCCTCGAACCAGGGTCTTAGGCTTCACAGGCAAGCGTTTAACCACTAAGCCATCTCTCCAGCCCAGCATCCTGCCTTTTAATCCAGTCTGCAAGCCTGTGTCTTTTGGTTGGGACATTGAGTCCATTGATATTAAGAATTATTATTGAAAGTTATGTATTTATTCTCATCAGTCTTGTTTTGTGGTGCTTCCTGTTTTCCCTTTACTTGCTTGTTTCAACTATTGTTTGAATATGGTTTATTTTTTCCTATTTCCTCCTGTGTGTGTTTTGCTTTCTCTTTAGCATTAAGGATACCTTCAAGTATTTTCTGTAGAGCTGGTTTAGTTGTCATAAATTCCTTCAGCCTGTTTTTGTTGTGGAATGTCCTTAATTCTCCTTCAGTTTGGATAGATAGCTTTGCAGGATAAAGTAATCTTGGTTAACAGTTGTTACCTTTCAGAACTTAGACTGCATCATTCCAAGCCCTTCTGGCTTTTAAAGTTTGTGTTGAGTAATATGCTATTATTCTGATGGGCTTGCCTTTGTAGGTGACTTGCTTTTTCTCTCTGCTTTCAATATATTTTCTTTGGTTTGCATGTTTAGTAGTTTAATCATAACAAGGCGAGGAGAAGTTCTTTCGAGGTTTTGTCTGTTTGATGTTCTAAAAACTTCTTGTATTTGCATTGGCATTTCTTTCCCAATTTGTGGAAAATTTTTCTTCTATGATTTTGTTGAAAACACCTATTAAGCCTCTGGGTTGAAATTCTTCTCCTTCTACTATACCCTAAGTTCTTATCTTTGATCTTTTTATAGCATCCCAGATATCTTGAAATTCCCACTCATACCTTATTAGCTTGTATTTCTCTTTGTTGGACTATATTAGGTCTACCACCTGGTCTTCTACTTTAGATATTCTGTTCTCTTCTTCATCCATTCTACTGGTGAGACTTTCCAGAGTTTTTTATTTGACTGACTGTATTTTTCAGAGCTAGAATTTCAGCCTGATTTTTTTTCTTCAGTATTTCTATTTCCTTACTCATGTCTTATAATTACCTCCTTATTTCATTAAACTGGTTTCCTGTGTTCTCTTTTTGTGTTTTCTTCTTTAATTCCTTTGTTTTCTTTTTTATTTCTTTGAGTATAGATAAAATTATTTTTTGAAATCTCTGTCACTCATTTCATCTAAAACAATCTCATTGGGGGATATTTCTGATGAATTTATAATTTTTGGTGGGATTTTCTGTCTAGATTCTTTGTGCTTCTTATATTATAACATAGCTACTTTTGCAGCCTGAGTTGATTTGATGCTTGGGTTTTCTACTTATCTTTAGTGTTCTTGGATGTAGTAATCCAAGTTTATATACCTTCAGGATATGAGTTTAGGTATCAAGGGTAGCTGTTGTACCCCAACCCAAAAGCAGAAGTAATCCCATGTGTTGAATTTGTCTGCTAAGCAAGTATTCTAGTGGACTGGGAGAACAATGTATTGGCAAATTCTAAACTTCAACTGAGCAATATACACATTCAATAAAAGGCTGCACAGAGTATGCAAGTGTGGGGATTAAAACAAACAGATAACCTCATAAAGCCAAATCTCTAAGAGTGTGTGTTGCTCTACACCTTTAATTCTGTCATCTGGGAGGTTGATTAATTCTGTTCTGAATTGGGTTCCACGTCAGCCTGGATCTACATCAGACCCTTCCCCCAATAATGACAGAAGCAAAAGACAAAGGCCCTATAAATCTGAAAGCATAAAAGGAAACAATATTCAACCCCCAAATACAACCTAATTGAAAATGGTAGAGCCAATCAAGAATATGTAACCTATTATCTGCCCTGACATGGAAAGAGAGATTAGCACTTCCAATGCAGGGCTATGTACCTGTTTATTTATTTGTTTCTTTTCAGTTGGCTTCATTGCCTTTTGGGATGGTTCCCACCTCTATCCCTCTGTATTGTGTTAATCTCTCTTTCCATGTCAGTCTTGCCTGTATCCCTTTTAGTAGCTCCTTAGCTGATTTCCGCTATCTTTCTTTCTGGTTTATTTACTTTCCAAGGAGGCTGATGAGGTTGGAAAATGCCCTTGTTTGGTCTCTGCTCCTGTCACTCACACAGATTGGGAGCTGCAAGTGCCTCAGTGGTATTCTGGCCATTTTCCTTCTTTCTGGTGGATCTTGGTCTCTCCTGCTTCTACGCTGTGTCTAAGAAGAACCTATACACCTTCATTTTCAGAAGAAGAGTGTATTCTGCTATGGTTTTGCTTAAATCCCTTACTAAGCTGATTTGGCATGGCTCCAATGCCACCATCTTACCTGGAGGTGCCCTATCTTATTTTTTGTCTTAAGCAATTTTATAGAATTATGTAGACTTTAGGGATGCACAAAACTACAATGTACACACAATTTTACACAGAGTTATGTTCTCTTTTACATAAATATTTTAAGAAAATATGGTGGGAAAGAGCTAAATAACTTAAGAGAATATTTCACTTTTTAAGAGGTACTTCCACTACCAAAGTTTGAGATATGCAAGAGTGAAAAGCACTGTGCTTGGAAACAAAGACTGGTATGCTGCTTCTGAGAAACAAAACAAGGCTTTATGCCATGCTGGCATACATACCAGAAATGTTGGATTAGCAAAAAGAACATACTTGCCAAGAACATGAACAAATATAGCCAGTTATGCTCTTCACCTAAGTCCTTCCACCTGCTCCTGTCATCGCCTACTCAGGTCTCCAGCAAATCAATGCATCACCTCCTCCTGGACTTCTTTTCATTCCCCACTGAAGCCCAACTTTCTCCCTTGACTTCTGTGCAACCTCAGGTAGACCATTTTCAGAGGGAACAGGCCAGATCAAATACATTATCAAGCACATCAATATTGAGAAAAAGGCCTGGAATACAACAACTTAAAGTCTATATAGTATATAGTTTTATTTAAAGATCAGACAACCAAAGTTTTGAACATTTGAGGATAATTTAATGTTGTCAATAACTTAAAAGCAAATGTAATTTGTGATCATGCAAATTTTCATGCCTTAAAAAAAATACTTGTGGGCAGGAGCTGGATAGATGGCTCAGCAGTTAAGGAGCTTGTCTGCAAAGCCTAATCACCTGGGTTTGCTTCCCCCAGCACCCACATAAAGCCAGATGCACAAAGTGGAACATTTGTCTGGAGTTTCATTTGTAGCCCTGGAATGACTATTCTGTCTATGCTATCTCTCTCCTCTCTCTGCTTGAAAATAAAACATAAAACTTCTAGAGAAACTCATGCCTTTGGAAAGGATAAGATAGTTTTTGTAAGTGCCACTTTAATAATGTTTTTTTTTCCCCTGTCCTTGATGTACTGGTGGAGTACAAATTCTTTTCTATTTTAAGATTCTCTCATCTGCTTTTCTGCCCTTGAACATTCCTCACAGGTTTGAGAGATACTCCAGAAGACAATTATGGATTTATCCAATGGCATTCCAAGTTTACTATTAAACTATTTCATCCTGAAAAATTTCCACTGTATGCATGCTTAAGCATGTCTAGCATAGAGTGGTTTCTCTATTTAGTTTATAACACCCAGACCATTCTGAAAGTAGCCTGTTATTTTAATAAACTCTGGGAAAACCAATTATTGCAACTTAAAATATACCCATACTATTGCTACACAGGGAGGTTAGGAAATAATAAAACAATCTTGGGGGCTGGGGAGATGGTTCATCAGTTAAATCACTTTCAAAGCTTGCCAGCCTGGATTCAGCTTCCCAGCACCCACATAAAAGCCAGACATGCATCCTATACTCTATTGTAATGGAAAGAGACCCTTGTGCATCCATCTGTACATACACACATACAACTGTGCAAATAACTATTAATAAAACATGTTTTGTTTAAAACTCTCTGAAAGTACTTCTTTGCTAAAATAATATCAAGTCCTCCACTAGCATCCTAGCTCATTATCAGGGGAAGATATGACAAGTTGCTTAAAGAGAAATCAACCAGTAACCTGTGACACTAAATACTCTGGTAATTAGGTTTCCTAGTTTAAGTAGAAATATTCAAATATTGATGAAGTAAATAAATATAACATGTGTGTGTTGAGGGGGAGATAATTATCTAGTATGGAATGTGAAGAGCTTTGGTTTCTTCTACAGATGTAGTTAGGGATCAAGTGCATGCTCCCTTCATTATAATAAGAATCTGATATAATCAACTTATAAAGAGAAAAGGTTTGTTTTAGTCCATCCATGACTGGACAGATCAGGGTAGGAGCACATGGTATAGAGCAAAACCATTTACCTCATGTTGAAGTGAGAAACAGGGTAAGACCAATGTCCAGTAGTCTCTTTCAAAGACATGCCCCCAAAAACCTAAAATCATTCACTAGACCAAACTTCTTAAAGGTTTTATCACCTCCCAATAGAACTCCAAAGATGCCTTTAACATATAGACCTTTTCTCCCATGCATAACTATGGCAGCAAGATAAAGACAAGACTGAATTCTGTTGCAGGAAGAACATTTGGTAGTGATACCAGAAAACAGTATGAGACAGTGGATAGGAAGATGTGTGTATAAGAAAAGCTAATGACCCTTCAGAAAGACCCACTGGACAGTGTGACTCCAAATAATGTCAAGCTCTAGGGAATATTCCCACTTATGATTTGCTGACCATAATGGACACAGAAGCTGTGAGGGAGAGGAAATCAAAGAACCAGGTTGATAGGATACTGAGTAGGTTCTCCATGGAAATGTTGAATTCAGCCTCAAGCATGGCAGCATTAGCACAGGAGAGGATGTGAGTTAGATGCTGGTCCATAGTAAGTCCTCAACATCTAACCTGTACTAGGAGTGGGAACAGACTCCCTGGTAGTGCATCAAAGCCCGCCAAGCCTTACCACAGTGTCCTCTGCTCCTGAAACTTGCTTTACCCACTCAACATAGGCCTGGCTCAGAGCTACAAGTGATGCCGGAATCTTGAACTTCTCCTGTTCCAATAACCACCTTTTTTGAAATCATATCATTTCTTTTGCCAGTTCAATATTATGGGATGTAAAGAGAACATAATGAGTTAACTGTATATGGTCATTTAACCAGGTAGCTCAAAATAATACTCCCTTCGTATGGAGGAAGTAACAGATGCTGTATGTAGACATAACAGATGTATATAGATACATGACAAAGCAACAGAGTGAGAGAAATGTTTTTGAAACAGCTAGGTCTGCTCTTAACACACTGAGTTTAGATGCTCTCTGGCATCAGTTTTCCACAGAGCTGGTGTACCTGGGAGTAGTTGCCAGCCACCATTCTTGGAGGACAGCGAAGATGGAAGAAACAGGTAGATTTGTATATGTCTGCGTATTTATTAAACATAGTTTCTATACTGTAGTACTTGTAATCAGGTTTATAAATATCAGTTCAAGAGGATATCTATGATGCTCTGTGTAATAAAGCCAGTTGTACTAGTTATTCCTGCCTACACTGCCAAACAGAGTAATTTCCTGTGACATCAATGCTAGTTGTCAGCACCACATGCCTATCCTTCCCTTTCCTGAGTTGGCAGCTGTGAACTCTAAGCCCACAGTAAGCCTTTCCAACCACTGTTACCTCAGAAGGAAGCACAATTCTCCATTCCTCTAATTTCTCTGGCTTTCACTCTCATGTACCCTTTTGGAAAGGCAGTTAATACCTTAAATGGATTAATAAGTGAAAAAACTTCCTATGAAAACAATTATAAGCTAATATAAATTCAGTACTTTTTTTTCCTTTCACCCTTGCTACTCTCTTTGACTTTTGTTCATGTTTGTCACTACTTGAAATTTCATCCCACTTGTTTCTAAAAACTAGTGAAGCAGAATGTTGTGGTCCTATTTTTAATGTCTTAGTAAACTGCAGTGTTAGTCTCTGTTGATCCTCCCCAGTGGAGTACAGTTATTCACATATACAACACTCTTCCATAGCAATATGCAGTGGAAAATTCCTCTTGACAAGCCATAGCAAGCTTAATTGAGTCATGACGTATACCATCAATTAGACTACAATGAAGCAAACAGTCCTTTTCCTATGGTAGCAAATGCTTTCACAGAGTTTCAACATGTCTTTGTGGTCTAACATGCCTGAGTAAATCACTTTCTTCATTTGTAAAGAGTTATAGAGAGGTATAGATTTAATGTTTGTGTTAGAAAATTAAATTTTAAAGGGGTGATATGCTCTACTAAGTTTTAATCCTCTTTAGATTTAGTAAATCCTACTTAAAAACAAAAAAGTCTACCACTGAATTACAGTTCAATTTCCGAGTGTTTTGTTTACTCCTTAATCATTCTCTAATGATTCCAAGTCAACTCTTTCCAAGTTTAAATTTTATTATAAACGTCCCTTGTCATATTAATAAAAATTGTTTTGTCAAGATAGTATTTCTGATTTCCTCCCACTGACTTTGCAGCCTGAAGTCATTCAAAATTCTGATGTTACTTTTAATGTTTTCAGGGCAGATGCTGTTAAAGCTTTCAGCACAAGTAGTGGATTATCAGCATACATTATTTAACTTGTGAACCTCTATGTGAATATTCCTCAGGTACCCATGGGATCAGGATGATGTGATAGTTCCAATGTCAGTCTGAAAAGTAGCATTAGTAATGGGACTCATCCTTATTTCCTACCCCATTGCAGCAATAAGGCAGGGAAAGGAAAATTGTAAACCATTGATTTAAACCATATAAATGAGCTGAAAATAAATTGTGCTATCTGCTCTATTTGTCCCTAAAGCCAAATTTACCTAATATATAATACAGGTAGTCCCATTCAATTGCATTAGAGGACTACTCTGCATTTGATAAAATTGGTGCTATTGGTTCAAATTTTCTCTCTCTATCCCAGTTGAGCTACATTAGTCTATGTAGATCATCTCATATTTTTCTCCCATGCATAAACGCTTTTGGATAGAGGTATATTAGATTTGTGATTATTTATTCATGGAGCAAGTACTCAGGTAGCCGTTATTTTATACCTACCAACATTGTGTGAAAGGGTATTTTTCACAGCCCTGCTACAGGGAATAATATGTAACCTAAAAATAAAGAACAGTAGGCCACCTTGATTCCAAACCACAGATACTATCTTATGCTTTAAAAATTCAGTACTAACTATTTAAATGCATTACATTTATTTGTAGTCTTCTGCTGAAACTAGTGGCTATTCAGTGACCTCATGGCAGGGAGAAGTTAATGTGTTGGTAAGTAACCAGTATTTTTATAAAGCTACTTTGAAAGTAACTCAGTGCCATGGAAAGTAATATCAATTACTCCTTGCTTTTCAATTGACATTATAAGGTTGCTCCAAATCCCTACTCTTCAGTTCAATATCTGCAAAGGGAAAGAAGGCACCAAATCTATGTGTAGGAGATTTCTTAGTATTAAAACCACAAGACACACTTCTTTAGAACATGCCTGAAATATTTCAAAGGTTTTTCTTCCTCAAGTATTGATAAATTCAGTGATGCTCTAGGGATAGGGAATTAAATAAAATTAGAAACCTAAACTGTGGAGAATAAGGATAAAGGAAGTTGATAATCTTGAAAGTTTCAAGACCACATACTCTTTTTTTTTAATTTTTTTTAAAATTTATTTATTAGAGAGCAACAGACACAGAGAGAAAGGCAGGTAGAGGGAGAGAGAGAGAGAGAATGGGCGCGCCAGGGCCTCCAGCCTCTGCAAACGAACTCCAGACGCGTGCGGCCCCCTTGTGCATCTGGCTAACGTGGGACCTGGGGAACCGAGCCTCGAACCGGGGTCCTTAGGCTTCACAGGCAAGCGCTTAACCGCTAAGCCATCTCTCCAGCCCAAGACCACATACTCTTGTGAGACAGTGACTAGAAGAGGGGCTGGCAGGGGAGCCAGTTTTCAACTGGGTCTCCTCTTTACTTGCCAGTTTCCCAGACAAACCATAAATAGTACTGAGCCCTGGTTTTCACATTTACAAAAAGGGATTATTAACTTACTACTAAAGGCTGTTCATTTGCATGCTTTTTTAAGACAGTGTCTGTGATGGTTTGATTTAGGTGTTCCCCATAAACTTAGGTGTTCTGGAGGTTAGGTTCCCCAGCTGATGGCAATTGGAAATTAAAGTCTCCTTGGAGGTGGTACATTGTAGGGGGCAGGCTTGTGGATGTTATAGCCAGTTTCCCCATGCCAGTGCTTGGCACACTCTCCTGTTGCTATTGTCCACCTTATGTTGGCCAGGGGGTAATGTCCACTCTCTGTTCATGCCATCATTTCCCCTGCCATCATGGAGCTCCCCCTCAAGCCTATAAGGCAAAATAAACCTCTTTTCCCCACAAGCTACTCTTGGTTGGGTTATTTCTACCAGCAATGCAGGCCTGACTGCAACAGTAAAATGGTTCCGAGGAGTGGGATTGCTGCTACAATCTTGAATGTGTGGCTTTGGCCTTTTGGAGCTGACTTTCAAGAGGAATGTGGAAGGATTTGAAACTTTGGCCTGAGATGCCTTGCAGTGCTGTAAATACAGATTGATGGACTATTCTGGTCAGAGTTGAAAGGCCTGAATGTAGTAAAAACTGTGGACTGTAAGGTTTGGCTAATAATGGTGAGAAAGAGCTTTGCCTGGACTGGGCTAGCAGTTTGTGAGGGAAGTTTGTTGAAATGCCTGGGTCTTGAGAAGTTATGTAGGGTTGCTTTGTGTAGAAATGAACTGGTATGAGCAGAGGGATATGGCATAGAAAGAAAAATCTTTGGATGAACTACTGCCCATTCAGCTGCAATTGAGAGATTACAATCATTGAGATTGGCCAGCTAACTTGTACTGGGGCAACTTGAAGAATGAAGACTCTTTGGAAGGGGCCTGTGTGCTCAAGGAGTGTCCTGTTCTTCAAAGTCTGCTTTATTCCCCCCTGGATTAACAAGTTGGTACCATATCTGGTATTGTGAAGTATAAGAAATCTAGGAAAGAGAGTGTCCCTGAGTTTGCAACATGGTCTTGTGTTTTGGAAATGGCCATGGGCAGAGTGAAGCAGTGAATGCCTGCATGGAGACACTATGGAGCCAAGAGAATGAACCCTGGATTGCAGTGGAGACCCAGTGGAGATGCCAGGACCACAATGGCTGCTAAGGATAGCTGCTAGATCCCATGAAGTTTTCCAGGACTGTGAGTATCCTAGCTGGAGGAGTGGAATTGGAATGCCAAAGACTTAATGCTGGTTAGAATTATCAAAGTTGGAGATTTGTCACTGGCTAGAGTTGTTGGACTTGAAGCTACAGAGTTTGATGTTTGCCCTCATTTTAAATCTTGTTTTGGTTGAATATTTCTCTAATGTCATCTTTTGCAGTGTGAATGTTTATTCTATGCCACTATGGGTTTTTTTGAGGTTATTTTTTTGTATTATGGCTCAGTTAAAAGACCTTGGATTATGGGGATGTGTGAACATCATTAGGATTGATAAAAACTATGGGGACTTTAAAAGATAGACTGAATGCATTGCATTTTACATCATGGATGGTTAACACTTTATGGGGGCCAGGGGCAGAATGTTGTGGTTTGATTCACCTGTGCCCCATAAACATAGGTGTTCTAGAGGTTAGGTTCCCCAGCTGATGGCAACTGGAAATTAAAGCCTCCTTGGAGGCAGTGTATTTTGGGGGGCAGGCTTATGGGTGTGATAGCCAGTTTCCCCATGCCAGTGTTTGGCACACTCTCCTGTTGCTATTGTCCACCTTATGTTGGCCAGGGGGTGATGTCCACTCTCTGCTCATGACATCATTTCCCCTGCCATCATGGAGCTTCCTCTCGAGCCATTAAGCCAAAAGAAACCTCTTTTTCCCAACCCAACCAAGAAGCTCTTGATTGGGTGATTTCTACCAGCAATATGAACCTGACTGCAACAATCTGTAGGTTGTTTTGCAACAGTGTCTAATGCTACAGCCCAGGCTGGCTATGAATCTAACAATTCTCCTTCCTGTTCTTCTACCATCTAAGGTCTGATATTGCCCAGTTGTGTGATGTCATGGAATAAAAATGCTAACTCTTGGAGTCATTTTAAACCAAGAGTGATCCTGCTGCCTCTGTCATTGCTACTTATCTGATGTTTCAATGAACAACAAAAACAGTAGTATGTGAGCAAGTTGAACAGGGAATCAGCATTATGTGAGTGAAGAACAGGCCACATGGGAGCAAGGAACAAGGAACTTTGACTCCAAATTTTTCCTTAAACCTTTGCTAAAATAAAGGGGCAGGACAGGTTGAACTGTGCTGATCTAGAAAATGCTCTCTCTCAGGTGTCATCACTCTAAGCTCACCTGTTGTTTTCATCATTCCTGTGAGTAATTTATTACTTTTAACATCTGTTACTTTCAATAGTGATCAAGGTATCCCAAGCTCCCACATATTGTTGTGGGCCAAGAGTACAATCAGGTCACTGAGGAGAAAGGGCAAAGAGCATGGCTTGTAGTCACATCAGCATATCTAACTCTCCTCGTTAATATGGATCATCTGCACTATCTAGGGCAAAGGTGATCAATCTAAGGCATAGTAAATCTAGTTGCACTGTTCTAAGCACGTAGATTACATGGTAATAAAGTAACTTCATAGCTTAGTTATATGACGGGACAAGAGTTTAACAGAAAAAGGTTTCTCATAGAATTATTCTCAGAAAAGTTATTTGTAACGTCTACAGGAAGTATATCCATATTTCTTTTCCATACTTCTTTCTCACTTGGGATGAGTTAGCTACATGCTCAACAAATGTAGTGAGTATATACACTTATGTAATCATGGGAAAGTCTAATAAAATGCAACACTGAGGGTTCAAATTAAGCTTCAAAGCATTATCTAGGGAAAATGACATTCAACAAACTAACTGTGAAAATTTACTTCAAGGTTTATTTATATAAAATAAACAATACTTTTACACCTATAGTAACCAAAGACAAGATTTGAACTACAAAAATAAAACAGATCAATAAGTACAAAGTAAAACAACAACAAAAATTTTCTGTAATCATTAGCCCTTTATATGAACTGACTATACCTGATGGGGCCAAGGGATCTAGCATTATCTAAAACAGACTGGCTAGATCAATTTTCAAAAGTTGTCAATAGAACAAAGGTACAGAAAACATTTTCTTAGACCTCCCAGTGATCTGAAGATGGTTACATAAGCTTGAAATAAAATAGGCAATGAGAAAACAATCCATAATTTAATTCACAGAGTACAATGAACTATAGTGTTACTATAATCACAGTTTTTTTAAGCTATTTTCCAATTTCTTACATCAAAGTACTAACCAGGCCCGACCCTGACCAGCATCCAAGATTAGGTGAAATCAGGAATGTTCAAGGCGGCATGGCCAGTTAGAAATTTCAATTTCTAATTGGAAATATACTGCATACATTTCCTCTTTCTTTCTCCTTCCTTCTTTCCTCCATTCCCTTCCTAAAAGAAGGTCTTCTTATATAGTCCAGGCTTAAGTTGAACTTGTGATCTCCTGCCTCAACTATCTAAGTGCTGTGATTACAGGCTTACACAACCATTCCTGGCATAGTACTTCTTAATAGCTCGAAACATGAGTTTGGACTCAAGTGAAGTAATTTCTGGAGAAAATGCATGATACGAAACTGAAGATAAAACCCTAAGTATGTATGTGTATATGTGTATATATACAACATTCCCAGTATATAGCCAAACAGAGAAAGCCAGCTGTAAGATAAATGGTTCACAGACAATTCACTCTCATTAGGCATCTCCCTTGTGTGCATTAATACGTGACATCACATTCTCACATAACATTTCATAAGAGTGAAGTACAAATTCCCTCCAGATTGCAACTGTAAGATAATCAGATTCTGTAGTACTCATTATGGCTGTGATTATGTAACAAAACTCTCCAAATATAGTTTAGTTATTGCAGTTATTAATCATTCTGGTTTTGTTTCAAGTACTTGCTTTATAGCCTGCTGGATAGACTCCATTATTCTACAAGCTGAATGCCGAAAGTCAAACATGCGCATGTGAATCTGCTTTCTAAAGGCCTTTCAACATAATTTACCCTTTCAATTTGTATTTTTGAATACAAAATAAAAACTGAGGGAAAATAAAGCTGGTGTCAATAGAGTCACTGACCTTTGAAGTAAACAGAAGTCAGTCCTTAACAGAAAACAACTTCGTAAATAAGAAACCTATTTTGCTAGCATTAGAAATTGTGCTACTTAAGAAGTTAACCTCAAAAAACCAATCAGTTCTAACTAAAAAGAGTTACATTTGATAAGGAAGAAAACAGTAAGAGTGGAGGCAAATGTCCATTTTTAATGGCTCAAAACACAAATAGAGCTATACATTTTAGGCATGGAACCATGTATTCTGATTAATTTAACAATAAAATGCCAAGTAAAAGACAGAAGATTTATTATATATAACAAACACCATCTATACCACCTTAACTCATTACTACAAATATATTCTAGGAATGTTTCATCTAAAAATTCTGTAAGCCCAGGATCTGTTTTGCTAAAATATTAACTAAGTAGGATTCCAAACAGACCCAGGGAAAGTGAGTATATAATTAAATATTAACATGTACAAAACTAAGAAAAATAAATATATATTTCAGCATGGCTTACAAAATTCATATCACCATTTTCCTGTGCTCATTATCTTTTTCAATTTGGCCACATACATTGGGCCCCATGCTTTACCTTCACCAGGAATTACCAAGAGGCCACAGTCCTGCCCAGTGGGGGCAAATGTAAAATCTTTGGAGCAAGTCCTTGCTACTCCTGTAATGTCCACAGGTACAATGTTACTGCAGGAGTTTAAAACTTCATTGATCACATCTTGGTTTTCAGCCTTGGAAAGTGTGCACGTTGAATACACAAGTAGCCCTCCAGGACGTAAGGCCTTAATTGCAGACCTGTGTGTGATAACAAGAGCATTAGTTAGGTACATTAAGAGCAAGACTTAGGTTCTGAGGGAAAGGAAGATTACATGCCTGCAACTGCCCTCACTGTGACTCAGACTGTAGTATGACTAAGAAAGACTAATTAAGAAAGAAAAGATAAAGACAGTATTTGTCTGGTTGATGGTTTATGTGTTTAGGGTAGAAAAGAATATGGTAGAGCATGTGCAATGGGTTTGTCTTTGAATTAATGGTAATAACAGTAAAAACAAAGATACTAATCGAAGGCATATATAAAATGTCATTGACTCCATACTGCAGGCACTCCATGTCAAGCAACCAGGCTAAAACTAGAAGGTTTTTTAAAAAATTTTTTTGTTTATTATTTATTTATTTATTTGAAAGTGACAGAGAGAGAAAGAGGCAGATAGAAAGAGAGAGAGAATGAGCATGCCAGGGCCTCCAGCCACTGCAAATGAACTCCAGAGATGTGTGCCCCCTTTTCATCTTGTTAGCATGGGGTCCTTAGGCTTCACAGGCAAGCACTTAACCACTAAGCCATCTTTCCAGCCCTAAAGCTAGAAGGTTTTAACTAACAAAAATGAATAAATTATTTGTGGACACATAAGAAAGTATTTTTGTTGTTTCACTATAAGCTAAAAATGTACGGGTATAGCCAAGGACTGCCAGAAAAATTAAGGAAGAGAAACCCTTAAAGAATGCATAAGAAACAGAACACAAGCAATAGCCAGGGAGACAATGAAAGTTCAGGTCACAAAATGCTACAAAACAAAGGCAGAAAAGATCCACAAAAGTAGATTACCTGTTTAAAAAAAAAAAAAAAAAAAAAAAAAAAAAAAAAAAAAAAAACAATAGCTAAGAAAATGCCAAAAGGGAGCTCTTTAAAAATTTAATAAGTTTGTCAAGGTAAGGAATATTCTGTAGAAGCACTTGGAAGTTAAGGTTCAAAGCAAAACAACAGATGGACTGAAAGGCAGGTCAATCAATCTGAAATTCAATTAAGAGAATCAAAAAATAAAACAGAATTTTAGGAGAGGGTGTTGAATGAACGGAATGAGAAGATGATTTTCTTTATCTTGCATGTATGTGGTGTGTGTGCATGGATATATGCATCTGAATGTGTGTGCATATGAAGAAGGCTCAAGTTCAACATCAGATGTTTTAATTGTCTTAATTGTTCTCCACTTTAGTTTCTGAGATATGACCTCTTACTGAACTTAGAGCTTGGGACAGTTAATTTCTATTGTCAACTTGACTGGATTAGTAAAAGAGACAGGCCTCTTAGATAAGTTTGTGAAGAAGGAATGTCCAGGAAGGATGACTAACTGAGGGGATAAGACCTTCCCCCACATTGGGCAACACTTCCAGTAACAGCAATTAAATAAAAAGCTTCCAGGAAAATGTGTTTCGCCACCCCTGCCTTTTTTTTTTTTTTTTTTCTGTAGCTGCCCTTGCTACTTCTGGTGAGTATTTCTACCCTGTTGTTGCCACTCTTTATGGACTTTGAAATCCAGCCTCTTTGGCCTTCCAATGTGGATGCTCTCCAGGAATCCTTCATGCCATCAGTACCAGATTGGGACTGCTGAGGCATCTAGCCACATGGACTGAGCAGCTACCAGGTTCTCATATTCCCTACAGACAGCCAATGTTGGATTGCCCAGCTCATCTTATGTAAGCCAATCATCATAATACATATTCATACTATCAACTCTATTCCTCTAACAAAACAAAAATCCCTTATGAATACAAAATTCACTGATTCAACCAGACTAATGAACAAGTAAGCCCCAAGAATTCCCTGTCTCTACCACCTCAGTGCAAAGATACCACACAGGCAGATATCACTATAGTTAGCATTTTAATGTTGGTGGTAGGGATCCAGACTCAGGTCCTCATGCATGTGCACTAAGCACTTTACCCAGTGAACCATCACCCTGGCCCTCATTATTATTTATTGAACATTTATAAGGTACTGGACAGTGTTCTTGATGTTTAATACATATAATTAATAATCATAATGTGGATAAAACAGAACAAAATAAACAATAACAACCCCCCTCCCCAGTAGACAAGGTGGCACACGCCTGAACCCCAGCACTTGGAAGGCTGAGGCAGGAGGAATGACATGAGTTTGAGGCCAGCCTTGGTGACACAGTGAATAACATGACAGACGGGACTAAAGAGCAAGACCCTGTCTTATAAAACTGTCATATCCATGAAGATCACTTTCTTGTGATTCTATCAAGGAGACAGAATATTATAAACAACCCAGTATATCAGAGTCTGAATTATGCTTTCTGAGAATGCTATGCTGGTACCCAAATGCATATCATCTCTAAATGTAGATTGGGTTTGCAAAAGTCTTGAAGGACTTCAGTTATAATTAAGTCACTGGAAAAGGGGAGCACTGATCAAATACGGCTGGTATTCCCATAAGAGGAGGGACTTTGGACACAGTTTCAGAGAAAGACCACATGAATATTCAGGGAAAGAAGCTCTGCAAGCCATAGAGTGACATCTCAGAAGAAATGAACCTGCTAACATAGTTCTGTACCTCAAACTGACAGTCTGCAAGCTGTGATAGATACACTGTTGTGCAAGCCTATAGTACTTTGTTATCATGGCCAAAAAAGATTCATACAAACTTATATACACATAAGTACATAAATGTATATACACACTAGTGCAAAAGCATATATGCAAGAGCTTGAAAATATCTCTTTAGTGTGTAAAGTAGAGGTAGGTACTAAAAATAAAATGGGATAAAAGGATGAGAAGTCTTGGATGGTGAGGGGTACAATTTAAATAAGACTGTGTGATTAAGACCTGAGGAAGTATGGGAGCAGGCCACATGGATAGGAAGGGAGCTAACATTCTACACCAGAGAATAGCCAGTGAATAGTCCCTGAAACATGACAAAGGAGAAGAGAGCATTGTGTGTGGAAATGACAGCACAGAGTCAGGGGTAGGGAGACCCATGAACACAGCATAGACTTCAACTTTGTAACAAGTGACATGCACAAAATTAGATACAACACTGTTAAATATAAAAGGCAGCGAGAGAGAGGAGATACTGAATGTTTCCAGAAGGAAAAATGGATCACTACTGGTCACTTCAGTGTTCAATGATCAGGCTGGCATCTGCAGAGTATACCATAGTTATGGAGGAGCAATACCAAGTGAATTCCATTTGCAGCTGACCCTTCACGCAAATACATAAGCATACAGAAACTTGCAGATATCTGATGACTCAGATATTTGACCTCAAGCAAAATGAGGAGGTAATTCAAGAAGGAGAAGCATAATCCATCAAAGAGCAAATGCTACATGGGAGAATGGTGAAGAGAATAAAGTATCGGAATGAGAGCACTATGAAACACAAAGGGCAATTATTCTAGGCTGCAAGGAAAGAGAATTCTCCAGAAAGAAGGGAGAGGACACAGAAAAACAGGTGAAATGATAACAGGCAAGAAAAACCTGTGGTCTTGGCATGTACAAAAGAAGAGAAAAGGGATAATTTTCTCATGAGATTTGGAAAATTCTTTTTTTAATTTTTTTTACTAGAATTCACAGAATTATGTTTCATTACAGTGTTTTCCTCTCCCCTTCTTTCCTCCTTTTCTCTTTTACACTCTTTTAGGAAAGTTCTTTCAGTGGTGTCACAATCATGAAATAGAGAAAAAATTAATTCTAACACATTGTAGTGAACATTATTTGTACAACTAAACAACCTATATCTTCTATTACTCTTCAACGATGAGACTAATTCTATAAACTGTTAGTAATGCTTGAAGACAGATTATAAAAAATCTCATAAAGAATTCTACCAAGGCTGACAAAATGAAAATGAAACACACTGTATTGTTCTGAAAAGTAAACATGAGGGAGATATACAAAATAGGATAGGTGTGCCAATATCCCTGTCTTACAATAGCAGAAGACAAAAGACACTGTCGAGATGACTTAAAACAGAGAATATAAGATGCCCAGCTAGCTTAGTTGGTGGAGCATGACACTCTTAAAAAGGGAGAAAAGAGAAATTTTAGCCAGTAATAAGAAGTTAATAAGTAATAAGTTTCAGAGCTAACTGGGGGAGAAGAAGCCTGTGTAGCATTCTCAAGATGCATAAGAATGCATAGTCTGGGTAGTACATTTGAGGTAAATGTTAGCAACACATGTCTGAAAGTGGATGAATGATAAACACATGACTTAGAGACATGGAGAACAAGTTAAGATGAGAAGTATATAACAGTCATTACCTCTGAGAGCAAGAAAGAGAGGGGAGAAATACGCAGCTGACGCGTAAAATGGAATGACATGGCTGGAAGCCAGGAGAGAGTCAGACCCCAGACAGTCAGCGTGTCTAGTGCCAGAAGGCACTACATAGGCGACTAGGGGAAATGACCAAGATTTGTCCAAGCAACACATTATTTAACCTAATTAGCAACAAATAACCGGCTGTGATGCCCACACAAGTGCAATAGTGGTACACAGCCATGGTGAGGAATCAATTGCTCTTGATTTGGCTAACTGATCCACTCAGTGGTACTAGACCCATAGCTGGAGCTGGGAAACAAGTCAGAACCATACCCAAACACAAGCCCACTCTACAATATCAAGCTACCATCAATCACGGGGTATAAGAGGGCCTACACCTATCATACTGTCTATCAAAAAAGTAAGTGTTATCTCAATTTTCCGGGTGCTAACTTACTCTCCGTTGGAGAATCTGCTTCTCTTTTCCAGATAGATGCAGATCCTAAGAAAAGAGCTGCCCCAACATACCTCAAAAGGGGCCCAACTGAAACTAAGGACAACTGGAGAAATAAGCAAGGGTGATGTTTTCCTGTGAACCGGATACCAGCACAAAGGGGAAGGAGATCAACGCAGAGAAAAATCAACTCCTACCAAATCAGAGAGCCAGAGCCTCAGAGGCCCCCAACACCTCAGCACTGAAGCAGACCAATAATGAACCCAACATGGCTCAGGGAAATCTTGCGGAAAAGGGGGCGGAAAGAATGTCAGAGTCACATGTTGGGTCATGATTTGCAGAGACATCTATCATACCAATAACTGGGGGCTAGCTCCACAATGCACGACCCATTTTCATTAACAAGGAGGGTCTAATGGGAGGGGGTAGATCACAGATGAGCCTAAATAATGGTACCAAACTGCCTGTATTTACTGAAAAGAAAACTAATAAATTAAATTTAAAAAAAAAAAAAAAGAAAGAAAGAGAGGGAGAAGTATCAGGGGAAAGTTTAACCAGAAGCTCAATTATATTTCTAAGTTTAGATCTGTATAATTTATTTTTAATTTGTAATAAAAGAAATCTTTGTATTGCTATATATAATTTCCTTGTTTAGAAATTAATGTGGGCAGATAAGTTATGCCAACATAATTTTACAAAGATAAATTATGAATGTTGGAGTGAAAACAAAGCAGAAGAATGAGCCAACATTGGCAACATTATAGAAATTAAATTAAATTTGAATCAAGCCAGAAACCTATCATTTGTAAATAGTGAGGCTTCTATGTACCTTTTGCAACTTAAAAAAAAAATTACTTAAATATTAGCTTTGCTAACTATGGAAAAAGACCCAAAGGATACTCTTTTTTTGAGTTAGGGTCTTGCTCTAGTCTAGGCTTAAGTACAATTCACTGTGAAATCTCAGGCTGGCCTCAAACTAAGCATTTCTCCAACTTCAGCCTCCCAGAGAGCTTGGATTAAACACGTGCGCTACCAATACTTTTAATGGGAATTTAGATACCCACATTGAAGTATTGCATATACACCTTGCCCAGCAATCTAACAGCTTTTAAAATTTTATGCCTGTCACTATAGCCAGTAGTAAATGGTTCTAATTTCTAACTAACACAATTTTAGCAAAATGTCAATGTGCATAATGGCTTAAGATAATAAACACATTGCTTTCAGGCTTCTGAAGTAAAGAAGTCTAAAATGGGTCTTATGAATACCCAAAACCAAGGTGTTTATACTCCTGAATTATTCCAGGAGGTTCTAGACAGGAATCCCCTTGTCCCCCAGCAACACACCTCTGCTCTTTCTCATCAGCCAACATTCCTGTCCCTCTGCCTTGACTTCCATTATTGCATCTCCCTTTGCACTTATGTGCTTGCATATGTATGTATAAGTGCATGGGTATGGACACACACATGGGAAGGTCAGAGGTCAAGCTCAGCATGTAAAATCATGTCCTTCTATTTTGCTTCAGACAGAGTGTTTTGTTTTGCTGCTATGAATGACAGACTAGCTGACATTCTCCTGATTCTGCCTACAAATGCTATAGGTGTATTGGGATCACAGACCCTGTGCCTCTTTCCTCCTGGCTTTATATGAGTGCTGGGGATTTGAGCTCCAATTGTCAGGCTTACAGAACAAGCACCTTTAATCATTGGGCCACCTCCTCAGCTTGGCACCTCCTCCTTTTCTACCTTGCCTACTTTCCACTCATTAACAAGGCCCTTTGTGATGGCATTTGGTCCACTCAGATAATTCAGAACAATCTTTCTATCTCAGCATCCTTAATTTATTCACACTGCAAATGCTCTTTAGCCATGTAATGTGAAATAATTATAAGCTCCAGGGGTAAGGGTGTAAAAATCATTATTCTTCTTACCACAGGGCTTTATTAGCAGTTTAAGTCTGGTGTCTAGATATAAACCTATTTTTTTTCTCTCTAAGGACATATTTAGAGGATAGTGAGAAATTAGAAGATACGCATAAAAGAATTTTAAAGACTAACATCAAATACAAAAGAGTAAGTTTGCCCTCAGTGGCAGGCAACCGCTAAATAAACCCCTAGATGTTTTTAAGCAATTTGTGTACAGTAGATTTAACAAACTCACTAACAAAGTAACAATTCTAGAGTGGAAAAGCCAGATATTACAGAGATTTAAATGATGAATTCTGACAAAGCAGTGACATTGGCCATGCAAGATTTGGGTCTTATAGCAACAAAAAGGGTTCTATGCCTTATGTAAATTTCTGTGCTATGAAGTAGTCTTTTCATTTTCTTTCTTTTTGATGAGAGGAAAAAAATACCTAAACAACATCCACTTTGCTACAGCAGTCAGTTCTGCCATCCTTCTACAATAAGCAGCAACTCCTAGTCTTCTCCATGACTGCTTCACCGTTTTAAAAGATCTGAGAAATGTGCTATTATGCACCTGTGCTTGAACCACTAATCATACTGTATGGGATTACTACGAAGCAAGTTGTATCAAGACTGACATCATTTATCGCTGACTGGAAGGCACAGGAGTGGAGCTTTCTAATCAGACTTATAAGGTTATCATGGTGAGTTGGCTAGCCATAACGAAGTCAGTATTCATCTACACTCACAACACTAGACTCCATTGCTAAAATCCAAATGAGAACCAATAAATTATACTTGGCTTCATGTATTGTTCAATACATACTAAACATGGGAAACTTGGGGAAATACTTGTAGAGGAAGTAGAATTGGGGCATAATATAGTTTTTCTCTCTCATTTCTTTCAAGCATGTGTGTCTCCTTGGAAGCCTTCTATATACATGCTTATCAGGATTAAACCCTATTTGAAATCCAAAATAACACTGCTGTAATCAACAAAGCTGATCTTGATGAATAGTCATAGAATAAAATGTGTAGAAAGTGCTTTTATCCCAAGTACTAAAAACAGAGAAAGAATGATGACACTCAGCCATAGAATGTATTCCGGATGCCCTGTTACTTAGAAGCCAATTTTCCATTATCTCTCAGGATGCTGTGGAAAAAGGCTCAAATGCATTTGGTCCTTCAACCATCTAGTTAATGAGGCAGCTAAAAACAAACCAAACAAATCCTTACAAAGAAAAACAATAAACAGAAAATAATGTGGAGTTATTAAATGAAACAAATATCTATACATTTTTGGTAGTTTACAAAGCATACTTGAATGGTATTTCAAATCTACTATACCTGGTACTTTACTGTTAAATCCCCAAGCTCTGCAAACTAAAGGGGTTTTTAAAGTTTTTAAAGTTTTTGGTGGATTCTTTGGTATAAAAATGATAAACTTATTCCTATGTTTTGCTAAACAAATACTAGGACACTGTATTACAGGGTGTTGTTCTAGCCCTACAGGTGTGGGGAGGGGACAGTTATTTGATATACCAAATATGCAACATATTACTGTTTAATCTCAACCTAAATATCTGAGTCTTAAAACACACCAGATTTCAAAAGGTTTACATTGCATTTTGAGCTTCTAACTTAAGTTTTATGAAAAATTACATAAAATAGACTTGGTAATATATACATAGATATAAAACTAGCCAGATAGTTATTTGATGAAAGCATTATTTAATAAAATTACAGGCAGGGCTGGAGAGATGGCTTAGCAGTTAAGCGCTTGCCTGTGAAGCCTAAGGACCCCGGTTCGAGGCTCGGTTCCCCAGGTCCCACGTTAGCCAGATGCACAAGGGGGCGCACGTGTCTGGAGTTCGTTTGCAGAGGCTGGAAGCCCTGGCGCGCCCATTCTCTCTCTCTCCCTCTATCTGTCTTTCTCTCTGTGTCTGTCGCTCTCAAATAAATAAATAAAAAATTAAAAAAAAAATTACAGGCAGACTATTCATTTACTTTTAATTTTTTTTTTTTCGAGGTAGGGTCTCACTCTAACCCAGGCTGACCTGGAATTCACTATGGAGTCTCAGGGTGGCCTTGAACTCAGGGCGATCCTCCTACCTCTGCCTCCTGATTGCTGGGATTAAAGGCGTGCACCGCCTCACCTGGCTCAGGCAGACTATTTAAATGAAAAATTTAAAAAGCATTAGAAGGGACTGATGCATACAGCTCCATGGTAGAATACTTGTCTAGCATGCATGAGGCTGGGTTCATCTCCAGTACTGACAGGAGAAAAAAAAAGCGTCAAACAGGTAAATCTAATTAGTAGTCTATACATTTAGCAGTGTTTTCTCATTTAATATAGGAATAAAAACTAGGTTGTTTTATGTTTTTTCAATATAGCAAGTGTTCCTTTCCCCTTAACCTCAGAATGTGTTTTGATTTTGTAAATCTTTTTCGTTTTCTTTTTTTTTTCTTTTTTGAGGTAGGGTCTCACTCTACCTCAGGCTGACCTGGAATTCACACCTTAGTTTCAGGGTGTCCTCAAACTCACAGTGATCCTCCTACCTCTGCCTCCCAAGTTCTGGGATTACAAGTATGTGCCACCATGCCTGGCCCTAATTTTGTAATTTTTTAAAATGCTTTATTCATAAAGGTAAAGCCAGTTTTCAAAACATCAGTTTATCTTTCAAAAATTTCTTTGCTTTCCAGTGAAGTTTACCATTCTTTTTTAAAATATTTTTTATTTTTATTTATTTATTTGAGAGAAAGAGGTAAGAGGAGAGAGAGAGAGAGAGAGAGAATGGTAGGCACATCAGAGCCTCTACCCACTGCAAACAAACTCCAGATACATGTGCCACAATGGGCATCTGGCTTAGATGGGTACTGAGGAATGGAATCTGGGTCCTTAGGCTTAGCAGGCAAATGCCTTTACCACTATCTCCCCCCTCCTCCGCAAGCTTATCATGCTTGTAGGATTTATTTAAAGAAAATCAGTGCCAACTATCAAGAGCCATTAAGATAGAGGCTTAGAAACAAAGCAAGAATGTGCTGCTTTGTGTCTAGTGCCAGAAGGTGCTACATGGGCAACTGGGGGAAATGACCAATATCTGTCCAAGCAACTTATGGTCTAACCTAATTAGCAACAAATAACCTGATGTGATGCCCACACAAGTGCAATAGTGGCACACAGCCATGGTGAGGAACCAACTGCTCTTGTTTTGGCTAACTGATCCACTCAGTGGTACTAGACCCATAGCCCATGGGGTACAAGAGGGCCTACACCTATCAAACTCTCTATCAAAAAAGTAAGTGTTATCTCAATTTTCCGGGTGCTAACTTACTCTCCGTTGGAGAATCTGCTTCTCTTTTTCAGATAGATGCAGATTCTAAGGAGAGAGCTGCCCCAACATACCTCAAAAGGGGCCCAACTGTAACTAAGGACAAGTGGCGAAACAAGCAAGGGTGATGTTTTCCTGTGAACAAGATACCACCACAAAGAGGAAGGAGACCAACGCAGAGAAAAATCAACTCCTATCAAATCAGAGAGCCAGAGCCTCAGAGGCCCCCAACACCTCAGCACTGAAGCAGACTAAAAATGAACCCAACATGGCTCAGGGAAATTTTGCGGAACAGGGGGTGGAAAGAATGTCAGAGTCACATGTTGGGTCATGATTTGCAGAGACATTTATCATACCAATAACTGGGGGCTAACTCCACAATGCATGACCCATTTACTTCAACAAGGAGGGTCTAATGGGAGGGGGTAGATCATAGATGAGCCTAAACAATGGTACCAAACTGCCTGTATTTGATGAAAAGAAAACTAATAAATTAAATTTTAAAAAAAACAGAGAGAGAAAAAAAAGAATGTGCTGCTTTCTTAGCACAAGGAGAGTAGACCTTTACATTCCCAGTGAACAGGAAAACTAAAGAGAAAAAGAATTACCTGATTTTAGTAACTGGAAGGAAAAACATATTCCTTTAATAACAGTGAATGTTCGATGACCTTGGGAAGCCACAATGCAGCAAAGAAACTAACAGGTCTTGGAACCCTGACAGCTATCAAAGTTCCATAGGGAAGGCGATACAAAAACTTCTCTACAGTTTATTGTGTGACACAGGGTGCTCTGTTTTTCCAACTCTCAGGGTCTCAGAGAATTATTTTTTTATGTATATAAAGAGCTATTAAGACCTCCTAAGATTTTACAAACATATATAATTTCCCCATTTCTGATCTATTCTTTTAGTGCTTGATTAGAAGATTTGGCACTATGTTAGGAAGGTCATTGTTAATTAGATCACTACATTTAACTGTTTTCAACATTTAAAGAAAGGGCATAACTCAAATTATAGGGTAAAAAAAACAGCCCTATCAATATAGCAACAGTGCCATCTTTTGACTAAAGTAGAAAGTGATCTTCCCCCTTTCACTAATTCTTCATGATTTATCACCACATCAGGAGATAAGCAACTTCTTTTTGTGCCTTGGTAGCATTCACTTACAGGTGAAAGTTACCTACAATTCCTGTTGTAGAAGTAAAGGAATCACAGACAACT
The DNA here is from genome assembly GCF_020740685.1 of Jaculus jaculus. Taxonomy (NCBI): domain Eukaryota; kingdom Metazoa; phylum Chordata; class Mammalia; order Rodentia; family Dipodidae; genus Jaculus; species Jaculus jaculus. The sequence goes on along the minus strand of NC_059105.1, from coordinate 148,613,146 downwards.
GTGGGTTTGAAAAATCAAGATCGTGACTAAACAATCCTGTCCTGAATTAGGCTGGAACCAAGGCAGCTGCACCACAAGGTTCTACTTAACTATGAGCAAGGGGGAACCAGTGAGGGGAGCCACAGTCCCCATGGGCAGAAGCAGTCTTAGCATGCTTCCCATGTCAGAAACACTAGCTTCAGACACTTTTTAAAATCATGGAAGATGGTAGTAATTAAAAAAATTGAAATAAGCAAATGAATTCAATCCTGGAATTGTAACAAAATGCTAAATACCTTATATGGCCTTTGTAAATGTGCTGAAAAGTAAATGTGTTACAATAATGTAAAAAATGCATGAAACCTACTGGGAATCTCTTTAGCTCCCTGTTCAAATGATATTAGGTCCCAAACTGAAATTGTGAAATCCAGAGGACATGGACATGGCACTTATGCTCCTGTGAGGAAATTCTTAACCTTTGTTTGGGATAGAATACAAGGTTTCTGAATAAAACAGAGTATAGATTTAGCTCAGGAATCAAACACACTGACTCCTACCCATAACTGTAGGCTAACTCCACAATGCATGACCCATAAACCTCAACAGGAAGGGCCAGGGGGAGGGGGTAAGACACGGACAAGCCTAACAATGGTACCAACTTCACTGTATTCACTGAGTACAAAACTAATTAATAATTTTTAAAAAAAAACACTGATTCCTATGTTAACTGAATAAAGAACATGTGGCCAGACTAATAAGTATGACTTTGATGATCATTTGATGCTTAAAGAATATACCACATACAGTTGTAATGACACCTTACTTGGGAAATGAGTATACAAAGTAGTCTGACCCAATTTATCAAACCCAGGGTCAAAATTCTGACTTGTGTGAAGTTAAACAGCTAATACAGACAGTACAAAGGTTGCCACCATCATCTGGTATCAAAAAAGAGCTGCAAGCATTACAACTGCCAAGTAAGTATGGAATCTGGGGCAACAAGACCTAGGATGCCTCATGCAGATATTTAATCATCCCAATCGGCCCAAATACTCATGGAAGATAAAGAGTCACAATCTGCCTTTAGGCAATTTTAACAGAAAGGAAGCAGTAGCCAGGTCTGAACAATGACCTGAGAATATAGGTAACCTGTCCTTCTATCAAGCCTCTATATACAAGTACTGCCACACAGCATTTGTGAGGTAAATGAGAACAAAGGCCTTAGGCTGAGGCAAAAGTTCATCACAGACTGACACTGAAGTGACTGTCGTGAAGAATTTTAACAAATCAGATTCAAAAAGAACACAAAAGTAGTTAAACCTTTGATAAAATTGGTAATAATTACATAAAGTAACATTTAATCATATTGTTTCCCACAACTATAAAAGAAAAAAAATATTTGCCGTTCTCAGAAGCTCACTGAAAAGATAAGTGCACAGCCAGGTTGTATTAGACCTGTTATCAGCCTTTATCTTACTCTTACCATACTGCTTGATTCTGCCATTTATCCTCAGCTTCATGAATTTTCATCCACTTTGGAGCTGGCTGTTCTCTGCTCATTTCTTCCTTCTCTGAAGTCCCTATTTAGCCTCCTTATTGGATGATCTTCCTCTTGTTCAATTATCTGTCCTCTCTACAACTTCAACCCTGGATTACCTTTATTGCTGAAAGCTACTTCACTCAGTTCTTCAATTAATTTTTGACATATTGCTTATTCCCTCTTTGCAGAAGAGGAAAGTAAAGCAAGAGAGTTAAGCAACTTGAACAGGGTCACTCAGAATATATTTGTCCCAAGATTCAAACCCAGATAAGGCACCTCTACAATGCATGTGTTCAACTCATTATCTTTCTTCTATCCCATTCCAGAGCCAATCAACCACTAAATTCTATTAATTCTTACACTGAAAACATCTTGAAAATATGACATCTCCATCTCTCCCCCCATTCATTTAGTTAAGACCCATGTCATATACTCTTTTATTACTATAAAATCTTTCAATTGATGCCTGCTAATGAATTTTCTTGTTTAGTTCAATTTGTGGAAAACACTTCAATTAGAAGTACTGAGCATAGTTAATGCTCAATATCTGTTCTCATTTCCTCCTATAGGAATGGGAGTTTTAATTGAGGATGACTAAGGTCAATTTCCTAAGCTGTCTCAAAAATACAGGTAGTCATATGACTTAGCCTGACAGGTGGGATGTGAGTTATGTCACTTACACTTGTTTACTCCTTTCTATATGCTGCATGCAAATTAAACAGCAGGCATGAGAATAGCTGCCCTGGACTGTGTGGTGGGCTGAAACTCAGATGACCGAACAGTTTGGTAACTGTATAGATTGCCAATGCAAGCTTAGAAGGCTTACATACACTTATGTATTGAGGTCAATATCTTTTTCTCTATTATATTAGAAGACAAACAACTTAACTAACAGTGAGCTTGGTACCTCAGGTTGGATTGTGTAGGCAAATCTAAAATGTAGAAGTGGCACAGTAAGTAGGTAATAAGGGGCAGGGTCAAGTTACAGAGCCAGAGCAACAACTAGCTAATCTTATATTCAACTCTAATGGCCCATCAGGCCAAGATATTTGGCCAAATAGTATTCAAGGTGTTTTTTGGGTGATGGGCTGGGTAACATAAACATTCAAGTTGAGAGAATGAATAAAGTAGATTGCACTTGTTAATGTGGGTGGACAATCAGCTGATGGACTGAAATGAATAAAACAGTGATCTCACTCAAAGAAATTCTCTAGCACATGACTTTGTACTTGAGCTGCAACATAGGCTCTTGCCTAGGTCTCAAGCCTGCTGGTCACCCTGCAAATTATTGACCTAATAACCTCCCTAATTGTGTGAACCTGTTCTTCAAATCTCATATTCAAATCTTCTCATTCTCATTCTCGTTTTTTTCCCCATTTCCATATAGGCATATAAATTTTCTCTGGAGAATACTAATATTGTCAGTGCCCTTTACTATAATACCACAAAAATTTAATAAAATCACATCTTAATAGGGTTTTCTTAATAAATGTCAAAACTCCATAAAATAATACACACATACACCACACACACACACACACACACACACACACACACACACACACACACACCACAGATCCACTGGCTCAGGATATTCATTCATCTTCTTCTAAGGCTAAACCAGATTCATGTGCATATAGCTCCATGGAGAAATCTAACAGCTCTTCTACAGATGGCTGACATCATTAAACTTTGAAGCTTATGTATAGCAAGAGATATACACAGCTTCTACTAACAGAAAGCTGTGTTCTCTATTTGTCCATTTGGGTTTTTCCACATGTCATACTGTCAGCTTACTCAGTTCAAGCCTAAGCTAGGTAACAGCTTCCATAACTGAATGAGATCTAATTCCAAGATGAAATCCCTTACAGCTCTTGTGGGGATTTCTCTCTGACCAAACTCTGAGACACAATAATTCCTCTACTCCTGTGAAGCCAGGAAGATACTGTTGTATAATTAAACACCAAGTTGAGGAGCTAAAATATGTTCTTTGCCTGTTCTTTCTAAATTCTTAGCAAGTACTAATGCTTATATGAATTATTTTTCACAAAAATCATGTTTCATCTTTCAAGACCCACTTCAAAGTTCAGTTTCTGAAACCTTCACTGATTTCCCAGGAAATTCCCTAGTCTGTTTTTCCCAAGTGATAAATTGTCAACACTTTTTTCTCTCATTGTTCCTTCCTTCCTTCCTTCCTTTCTTCTTTCTTTCGTCCTCTCTCTCTCTCTCTCTTAATTTCTTTCTTTCTTATTTGACAGGGAAAGAGGGAGAGAGAGAGAGAATGGGTGCATTGGGGCCTCCAGCCACTGCAGACGAACTCCAGATGGCATGTGCTCCATTGTGCATCTGGCTAACGTGGGTCCTGGGTAATCGAATCTGGGTCCTTTGACTTTGTAGGGAAATGACTTAACTGCTAAGCCATACCTCTAGCCCAAATTTTTAAGTTCTTTAAAATGGCTATATGATTCTGTATGTGCATATAAATGTACATATATACACTTATTTGTTCTATTTTAAGACAGGGTTTTGCTATGTGATCTTGGCTGGCCTAGTACTTGCTATGTAGACTGTTTTGTCTCAAACTCATCCTTCATGTTTCAGCTTCTTGAGTTCTGGGATAACAGATGTATGTATCCTCACACATCCTCAGCTTGTAACTTTTAAATTTAACACAACTAAAAAGTATGTTCTCTGTGTGTGTGTGTGTGTGTGTGTGTGTGTGTGTGTGTGTACATTGTATAGGTATGTAGACATGTGTATGCATGTTTATGTGCAGGTACATGGGCATATTTGTATACATATGTGTAGAGGCCAGAAGTCAAGTCAATACTGGGTGTCTTTATCTATCACTCTTCTTTTTATTTTTAAATATACTTTATTATTTATTTGAGAGAGGGACACAGAAGAATTAGAGAGAAAATCAGGCATGTCAAGGTCTCCAGCCATTGCAAACATACTCCAGACACATGCACCACCTTGTGCATCTGGCTTACATGGGTACAGGGAGGTAGAACCTGGGTCCTTTGACATCACAGGCAAGCATCTTAACTGCTACGCCATCTTTCCAGCCCCTTCATCTTACTTTTTGAGACAGGATCCCTCAAGGAACCTGGAGCTCAACAATTTGGCTACACTATTAGCCAGCCAAGCCACAGGGAACCTCCTACATCAAAGACCCCAGTACTGGGATTACAGGTATATGCTGCTGCACCGGTTTACTGTGCAAGGAGGGGATGCAAACTCAGTTCCTCGTGCTTGCATGGCAAGCACTTTATCAACTTAGCTATGTTCTTAAGTTACATTTATTACATGAATAAATGAATGAACGGTACTTTAATTAAGAAGCAGGCCAAGTGTGGCACATGTCTTTAACACCAGCACTTTAGAGGCAGAGGTAAAGGACTGCTGTGAGTTTGAGGCCATCATTAGACTACATAGTGAATTCTAGGTCAGCCTAGGCTAAAGAGACACCTTACCTCAGAAAACCAAAAAAATAAAAATGAAGATCCAGGTGGGGTGGTGCACCTTTAATCCCAGTACCCAGGAGGCAGAGGTAGGAGGATTACCATGAGTTCAAGGCCACCCTGAGACTACATAGTGAATTCCAGGCCAGTTTGAGCTAGAGTGAGACCCTACCTAGAAAAACTGAAAAATAAAATAAAATAAAATAAAATTAAATTAAATTAAATTAAATTAAATTAAATTAAATTAAAGGTCAAGTAAAAAAATGTTCAAGTAGAAACATTCAATTACAGGTAACATGTAACAATTCTGAGTATAACAGAGGCCAGAAGCTTTATGGAGGAGGAAAATAAAGGTCTTACTATTTATTCTTTTAAAAATTGAGAAAAGTGTTTCTTCTTGCCCACATGGTTGTACATAACAAAGTTCACTACAAGTAAAACAATTAATTAATGAGGGCTATTCATTAAGTAATTGTGGTCTTGTTCTGACAAGGTGGAACTTTTTGGTGACTTTAAACAAGTAACTTAGCTTTATAAAAAAAAAAAAAAAAACACAAAACAGGGTCAGTGCTTTAAAACTGAGACATCTAGTACCGAAAATACTATTAAAGCAGTGTAAATGTCGATTATATCTGGCATTCCTTTTTTATTAAAAGGGAGGGCTGGAGAGATGGCTTAGTGGTTAAGGCGCTTGCTTGCAAAGCCAGAGAACCTCAGTTTGATTCCCCAGGATTCACATAAGCCAGATGCACAAGGTGGCACATGCATCTGGAGTTTGTTTGCAGTGACTGAAAGCCCGGGCACACCCATATTCCCCCCCCCCTCTCTCTTTCTCTCTCTCTCCTCTTTCCCTCACTCAAATAAATAAAAATAAATTATTTTTTAAAAAAGAAAAGGGAAACCTAACAGAGGACAGAAATGTGCACGTGGGGAGGGGGTTGATTTCAAAGAAAGAAACTCAACCTAGTATTAAAAGTAAGTATTAACCTAATTTGAGGTAACAAATGACCTATTTTAATTATTACAATATAATGGGACAAACTGTAAAAGCATCCCTGAGCCAACTTTCCTGAGTTTTCTGTCTCTGACTTCTCTTCCTTTGCCTCCCTTCAACCCCAAATGTCTATTCCTCCACATTTCGTCACTTTTCTTCCCCTGAGTGATTATTTTACCTTTCCATCCACATCTTGTTTTGCATATTACACTGCTGGCTTCCAGTATTTCTGTCCCACTCTGCTTTTGTTTCTTTCCAACAGCTCTCCAGTCTTTCCTTTCCCCACTGTCTGCTTCTCATCATTTGCCTCTATCAGTTTATTACTGCTGCTGGAAAACAGCAGCTGGGCAAGAGAGCAAATAAAACATCCCCACTATGATTACGTACCATGACCAAGGAAACATTAAAGTGAAAAGTTGGAGCTCATGTACAATCTATCAAATAAATGCAGATTTGAAATTAAGTTTCAGGTACTATAGCCATCAAAAACACAGATATTTCTAAGTTGATAGCTACCCACTGCTATCATCAGTTTTAACAGTATTATTTTACAAGCCTTGAGGGTCCTTTCACTGTGCTCACAGCAAGTAATCAAATCTCTAGATATCAAACTGTTTATTATCAAAGAAATTCTGTAAATTCAAGATAAAGGAACATGACTGAGCTTGCTATTTTCAGGGATACCATACCCAGCAGCTAGTCTTTTGTCAGCTTAAGAAATACAAACCGCTCTGTTAATTATCTTCTCTCCACTGGCAGTAAGTTCCTACCTTGAAGAAGGGATATGTTTTATATGGTACTAGTAGAACAGAGTAATGACATTAGATCCTCCTGAAACAGATTATAAATGACAAGGCTTAACTATTTATTATGAGTTTCCACTTGAAGATCTCAAATTTGGTACATCTTTTCCAACATTTAATTATCTCATTAATATGGACACAGAAAGGGAATATGGATTAAAAGTTCTCCACTAAAACAGAACATAATAAATCTAAGTTTGTGTTGCCTAAATTAGCAAAGAATATCAATAAGACTACATTAGGCCCAACTTCAAGACTGGGTCGTTTATCTACTATCAAAGTCTCCTTACTTACCCAAAGAAAAGAATTAAATAGTCTTTAAGGAAACTGCCAGAACTGATCTGATTTTGTCCCAATAGCAAACATGCTTGTGATCAGGGAATTTCTTATCAATGATTTAAATAGGGTTTTTCAAACTTTTGTAATAACAAACTAGCTTTAAGTGAAATTATATGCTTTTTACCAGTTTGATATAGGGTGGTGGATTAAGGAGCCTTATGATCAGTCAGCCTTATGTATTTCCTCCAGGTGTTTTATGAACCAATGCTATAGAACCCCTATGAACAGCATTTGAAAACCACTGACCTAAATAATCCTTTGGGGACAAAAAAAAAAAAATAATGATGTTCTCCTCCTAAAGAAAGAAGTCATTTGACTCCTGCAGTGGACAGATTATAAGATAATTAAAAGCCTGAAATGCTTAGCAAAGGCATCTTAGTGACTCCATTTAGGTCAATAGAATGGCAAACTCAGATACCTGTAATGAGTGGTGGAATGGGGTCAAGTGCCAGGAAATGTTTCTGATGAAAGAAAAGCTGTAAACTTGTGACTCATACAGTGAACCAAGCTTTCTTTGGTCTTAGTAAAATCCACTGGGTCAAAAGGTAATTGTTTCCAATAGACAGAAATTTCAAAGAAGGCAAAAGAACATAGAGCACTATGGTGGTTGATTCAGATGTTCCTCGTAAACTTAGGTGTTCTGAATACTAGGTTCCCAGCTAATGGAGATTTGGGAATTAACACCTCCTGGAGGCAGTGTATTTTGGAGTGGGCTTATGGGTATCATCACCAGTGTTCCCTTGCCAGTGTTTGACACACTCTCTTGGTGCTGTTGTCCTCCTGATGTTGACCAGGGGGTGACGACCACCCTCTGCTCATGCCACCACTTTGCCCTGCCATCATGGAGCTTCCCCTCAAGTCTGTAAGCCAAAATAAACCCCTTTTTACCCCAAAAGCTGTTCTAAGTCGGATGATCTCTGCCAGCAGTGTGATCCTGACTGCAACAGTAAAGTTGGTACTGAAAGTGGAGTTGCTGCTAGACACCTGACTGTGTGTCTTTGACCTTTGAAGCTGATTTTCAAGAGGGATATGGAAGGATTTGAAACCTTGGCCTCAAAGATTCTTTGCAGTACTCTAAGTACAGCTTGATGGACTAGTCTGGTCAGAGTTGAAAGACCTGAATGCAGTAAGAACTACAGAATGTGAGGTTTAGTTTGTAAGGGTGAGAAAGAGCTTTGCTAGGATTGGGTTAGAAGCAGTTTACATGAGAGGTTTGCTGTTATGCCTGTGACCTGAGAATTTGTACAGGGATGCACTACGTAGAAATAGATTGTTTGAGCAGAGGGATATGGCACAGAAATGTAATATTTGGGCTGAAATTTCTGCCCATTCAGCTGCAATTATATGAAAGATTACAGCCTTTGAGATTGGGCCAGATGATCTGCACTGGGGCAACAGGAAGAATGTAGACTCTTTTGAAGGGGCCTGAATGCTCAAGGAGTGCCCTATTATTCAAAGTCTGCTTTATTCCCTCCTAAATTAACAAACTGGCACCCCACCTGGTATTATTGTGTTTAAGAAATGCAAGAAAGTCCCTGAACCCCAAACCCTGGGTTCACATTTGCATTTGATCAAAGAGTTGGGCAAACCGAACTGAGAAGAGTAATTTTTAAATTATTATATTTATTGAGGGAAGTACAGAACCAAGAGAAGGGAAACGAATACACCGATGTGGCCTGAGAGCCCACGTGGTGGGCTGGCAAAACCATAAATAGAGAGTTACAGAGGACAGAAAATAACATACAAAGTGCTCTGTCATGTAAACAGTAGGAGGAGGTAAAGAGTCCATGTAAGAGTAGGCATTAGGGAGTTCTCCCCACATCTTGGCCCAGCTGAGACGAGATGAGGGCAAACTCACCAGAACCTGGAGGTTCATGAGTGGTCAGGCAGCCCAGAGAGCTTGCTCTCCCCTCATAAACATATAACCTTATGGTGGTGTGTCCTAGCTTTGGCTCAGCTAAGCCACAGAGACAGCTGATAGGTCTGGGCTACAGGCTGCCTCAGGAAGAGGCTAGCCATAAGTTCCAAGTTCTGGGGGCTGAATTTGAGCAACCACAATGTTAGGATTGACTCCTAGGAAAGAAGACCTGCCTCCCAGGAGGGGCCCAGGTTGTTTGTGGAAAAACAAGTCTCTTTTAGGCAAGACATAAAGAGTCACATCATAATTTGATCTCTAGCAAAGTGGAGACTGCAAGGATACTTTCAAGGACCCAGTTACCCTAACTGCCTACTAAAGCTATCTGACTTCTCTCATAATCACAAATACATGAGTCTATGTGGGGTGTTTCACATTCAAACTACCATACAAATTGAATAGAGGATAATGAATTTTATCTAAGCACTCCTTATGCTGAAGACTGTTTTCTAAGGTTGGTTTACTAATAATATTCTAACACTTGAAAAATTCCCATTCTTCCTAGTTAGCTTTGTTCCTTCTGTCAATGCTCTCCTGTACCCATGGCCTACATGCAGTAACAAGTCTTTCTAAATAAAGGCAATCATGTCACTGAACTGTGGAAGACTTCAGTGACTTCCTTTTACTTTATTACATTAGTTGTGTTAAGTTACAGAATGAGCTTTTCAAATTAAACATTAGTCAAAAGTACAATTTAAATTACAGAAAGCTAGGCCTGGAGAGATGGCTCAGCCATTAAGGCACTTGCCTACAAAGCCTAATGAACCAGGTTTAATTCCTCAGCACCCACTTAAAGCCAGATGTACAATGTGACACATTCATCTGGAGTTCATTTGCAGTGGCTAGCAGCCCTGGTGTGCCCATTATCTCTCACTTTCCCTCTTTCTTTTCTCTGTCTCTCTCTCCTTACAAATAAATAAAAACAAATAATTACAGAAAGCTGAGGGTGGGGCTCAGTGTTAGAGCACTTGCCTAGCATGAGCAAGGGCCTGCGTTTGAGCCTGGGCACTCATGAAAAACAAACAACAACAAAAAAAAATCAATATTATCTGGCTCAAGAGTAAAATAGATAAGCACTGATGATAAAGCCCCTGGGCTGGCCTGGAACTCTCTCTTTCTACTGCAGCCTCCTGAGGAAGGAGATTATAGGTTCGCATCACCATGTCCAGATTGAGTCCCACTCTTTAAGAGGTATGTAGTAGTTCATTCAAAAAAATATTTATTTGACAGCAGAGAAAAAGAAAAGAGAGACAGACAGATGGAACAGAGAATGGGCACACCAGGAACTCTAGCTGCTGCAAACAAACTCCAGATGCATGAGCCACTTTGTGCATCTAGCTTTACATGGGGATTGGGGAACTGAACTTGCGTCATTAGGCTTTGCAGGAAAGAAACTTAACTGCTAAGCCATCTCCCAAGTCTGACTCACGTTTTTTCTAAAGAAAAATTTTTTTAAATATTTTATTTATTTATTTGAAACAGAAGGAGAGAGGGGGAAAGTGAGAAAGAATGGGCATGCCAGGGTCTCTAGCCACTACAAATGAACTCCAGACACATGTGCCACCTTGTGCATCTGGCTTTATGTGGGTAATAGGGAACTGAACTAGGGTCCTTAGGCCTTGTCAGACATGTGCCTTAACCATTGAATCATCTCTCCAGCCCCCCGAGTCCCACATTTTCTTTTCCCAACTGAAGCCGTTTAAGTCCCACATTTTAATTAAAAAAAAAAAAAAATGGTGGTCTCTAGGATTCTGGAGATAATATTAAAACCACTGAAAATAAATAAAATCTGTATGCTTATAGTAACATGATCTTAAAACATATTAACTGAAACTTCACAGACCTTTAGGGAGAAATGTACAAATTCAAATTATAATTTGAAAACTGTAACATACTTCTCTCAATAATTTAATAATCAATAAAAACAAATAGTACAAAAGATTTGGGTAACATAAAAATATGATTAATGTACACATATAGAATGTTGAATAAGGAAAATATTATATTTTTTTTACAAGTACACATAAAATATTTACAGAAATTATAAGGATAGGACTATAGACAGGTAAAATCAACTTCAGTTACTGACAAATGGTCACCGACACAAGAAAATTAAATAAATATTTTAATGATAATCTGAAAGCTTACATGTATTTGATTGAGAATAAAAAAATGTGTAGAGGGACTAGATCCCCAGAGACTGGCAGAGGCCCTAATTACCATAAAGTGAATACCAATAACACTACTAAAGAGAGCTCTTAGCAAAACGGGGATGGGGTGAGAAGATATAAGACTATAACCGATGTAAAAATAAATATTTAGGGCTGGAGAGATGGCTTAGCGGTTAAGTGCTTGCCTGTGAAGCCTAAGGACCCCGGTTCGAGGCTCGGTTCCCCAGGTCCCACGTTAGCCAGATGCACAAGGGGGTGCACGCGTCTGGAGTTCGTTTGCAGAGGCTGGAAGCCCTGGCGCGCCCATTCTCTCTCTCTCCCTCTATCTGTCTTTCTCTCTGTGTCTGTCGCTCTCAAATAAATAAATAAATAATTTAAAAAATGTTTAAAAAAAAATATTTAGGGGGGCTGGGGAGATAGCTCAGCAGTTAAAGACACTTGCCTGAAAAGTATGATGGTCTGAGTTAAATTCCTCAGTACCCATGTAAAACCAGATGCACAAAGTGGGCATGCATCTGAAGTTAAGTTTGCTGTGGCAGAAAACCATTCAGATGTCTATTCTCATTCTCTCTCTTCCTGCTTGTAAATAAATAAAAAATATAAAAAATATGTAAAGAAAGATCAAAAACTTATATGTTATAACTTGAGAAGAGAAATTTTAATAAACCCAATGTAAGACTAATAATAATAATTAAAATTCATAAAACCCAAATTTTGTTAAATATATAAAATACAGAGACATCACTGTGAATTTTGCAAACATTAAGGACCTATTTTATATGACCATGCATCAGCTAGTTTGTAGGCATGGATAAATTACTAAACAAAATCAAACATGTATGGAACTGATTCAAGAATCAAGAGAATATTTTATAAGGAATTCCATGTCTATTAAAGAAACTAATTCAAGTCAGGTTTAATCTCAGTATTCAAAATACTTAACAGGAGGATTATGAAATCATACCCTGTCTAGCCTTCCTAACAAGACCTTCTCTCAAAAGACAATAAATAAATAAATAATACAAAAGAGGGCTATAGAGATGGCTTAGTGGTTAAGTGCTTGCCTGTAAAGCCTAAGGACCTGGGTTCAAGGCTCGATTCTCCAGGACCCACGTTAGTCAGATGTACAAGGGGGCACAAGTGTCTGGAATTTGTTTGCAGCTGCTGGAGGTCCTGGTGTGCCCATTCTCCCTCCCCCCCACTCTCTCTCTCTTTCAGTCTCTTTCTCCCTCTCGGTCAGTTTCAAATAAATAAATAAAAATTTAAAACACGGGGGCTGGAGAGATGGCTTAGCGGTTAAGCGCTTGCCTGTGAAGCCTAAGGACCCCGGTTCGAGGCTCGGTTCCCCAGGTCCCACGTTAGCCAGATGCACAAGGGGGCGCACGCGTCTGGAGTTCGTTTGCAGAGGCTGGAAGCCCTGGCGCGCCCATTCTCTCTCTCTCCCTCTATCTGTCTTTCTCTCTGTGTCTGCCACTCTCAAATAAATAAATAAATAAATAAATTTTAAAAAAAAAATTTAAAACACGGGCTAGAGAGATGGCTTAGCGGTTAAGCACTTGCCTGTGAAGCCTAAGGACCCCGGTTCAAGGCTCGATTCCCCAGGACCCATGTTAGCCAGATGCACAAGGGGGCGCACATACCTGGAATTCGTCTGCAGTGGCTGGAAGCACTGGCGCACCCATTCTCTCTCTCTCTCTGCCTCTTTCTCTGTCTGTTGATCTCAAATAAATAAATAAAAAATAAACTTTAAAAAGCAAATTTAAAACAAAATACAAAAGAGATGGGATTCAATGGAGAGGGGATTCAGCAAACAGCGAGGGAGAGAGGTGGGAGAGGATTACAAACATGTTATATTATTTATATATATGGAAATTGTCAAAAAAAGTTTAAAAAATGAATAAAAGAAACAGAGAGCAAGGGAAGGAGGGAGGGAAGAAGGAAGGAGAGAAGGAAGAAGGAAGGAAGGGAAGGAGGGAGGGAGGGAAGGAGGGAAAGTAGAAAAGCCAAAAGAAAGGAAAGGAAGAAAAGACGGAAGCTAGGGGCCAGGTGAGGTGCGGGTGTGTTTGGGGCCTGGGCCTCAGACTAGGAGAGGGCTTGGACTGGTAGAAGGGCTGGCTTGCCTGGGGCCTGAGCCTTCAGACTGAGTGAGGTGCCAGCTTGATTGGGATCTGTGAACTCAGACCACAGAAGGATTACCAGCTTCTTTGGGGCCTGGCCCATGGTGGGTGAGGAAGTACTGATTACAGGTGTTTGGAATGCCACATGGGAAGTTCCAACAACTTTTCCCATACCTCCTGCACTCAGATAGGGAACCAATCCACTGAGCCAGTATACACAGTGTCTTTCTGGTCTTGGCCACCTGCACATACCAATGCTCCAACACTATCCGACTCCATGGACCTGGGTCCAGCCTGGTTCATGGAGTCTACTGACCCCCACACCACACTCCCCACATCCTACAGACTTCTTGGGGCATCACTTCTGGCCCAGATGGAGAGCACAGCAGTATTTGGCAACCACTCACCAGGGGGAACTAGTGAGACCTCCACAACCTGCTCAGCTGGGTACAGTAGGTGAGCAAGGGAAAGTGCTACTGAACCTTAGCCCCACAGGAAAGAAGGCACAGCTGTGATCAGGCAGAAGAGACTTCAGACCATCAATTCTGCAACCACAGCTATCAGCCGCCTGCCCAGAGCTACTGGAGCACTTGCAACCTCCATAACCTGTGCATCTATGGATACAATGTCATCTCACTCCAAGCCAGTTCAAACACAAAACAAAACACTCACTGAAGAGACTACAAGGGCAAATACTTGCTTCCCCCTTAATAAAATAAGACTTTTACCCCAAGATGGGTAGAACCCAATGCAAAAAACTGCAAACAAAAGTCAACAAACTGAGAGATCTTCACCAAGGTTGCCCAGTACCACAGTGGGAGTCTCCAATGTAAACATATCCCCAAATGAAAGTACAATAAGCTATGTGACCCTGATGAAGTGAATTGCTGAAATGGATGCAACTCATCAAAAACCAATTGTCCAAGACCATACCACCCTGAATGCATCCTATTTGGTCTGATCTTGGAAACTAAGCAGGGCTAGGCCTGCTTAGTTTTTGCATTTAGTCTTTGCATGGGAGAATGTGTGGGGAGGGAGTTAGCTTCCTGTTGCTGTAATGTCTGTGATAAAAAGAAAAGGAAAAAAAAAATTTAAAGAAAAAAATTGCATAAATAAATGCAATGGAAAACTCTGTTACAGCAAACAGCTTTTGTCACTAGGCTTAACCTCAAAAGAGACATAAACGAATTGAAAATGAATCAGCAAATAAAGGATCTCAATAACCAGTAGATTAAGCTTAATGAAGACATAATTAAATCCAAGAATGAACTCCAATAAGCATCAAGAAAATCAAACCACAATCTAAAATTAGAACTCAATAAATGGACACAATACAGAAAAATGCAACAGACAACAAAAATCAAGAAGAGCTTGTAAAAGCCTCTTTAGAAGCCCTCACTAACAAAGTCAATCACGTGGAGGACACAGCCACTGATCTGAAAGACAAGGGAATAAGAAGACATTGCAATTATAAATCTATACATGCCAAACACAGTGCATCACAGTTTATAAATACCAATACCATCATACTAGGGGACTTCAATATCCCATTATCATCAATAGACAGATCACCCAAGCAGAAAATCAAAAGGGAAATAATAGATCTTACTAACATCACAGATCAAACTAACAGTCATCTACAGAACATTCCACTCTAGTTTTACGGAATACACATGCTTCTCAGCAGCTCCTGGAACTTAATCCAAAATAGATCATATATTGTGCCATAAAACATGCCTTCAGAAATTCAGGATATTGACATAATTTCCTGCATCATATTGGACCACAATGCATTACAGCTAGAAATCAACAATAAGAGAAACAATAGAAATTACATCAATTCCTGGAGACTGAACAACACACTATAAAATAATGACTGGGTCATGGAAGCAATCAAAAATGAAATTGTAAAATTTCTAGAATGGAATGAGAACAAAAACACGAGATACTATAACTTTTGGGACACAATGAGGGGAGGGGAGGAGAGGAGAGGGGAGGGGAGGGGAAGGGTGGGGAGGGAAGGGAAGAGGAGCCTCCCTTCTTAAGCAAAAATTAACTATAGGTGGATTATATACTTAAATGTGCAAATGCAACAAATAAAGTTTTTAGAAAATAACATAGGAGACTATGCTGGACCATGTACCAATTACAAAGGAAATTATAAACATGATGAGTGATATAAAATAATATCCTTTGTCAAATGTAAAATAAGCCAACATGAAAAATCAAAAATTACAAGTCGGATTAAATGGGCAAGCCATCAAGACACAATATGGAAGAAGACATTTGCAATTAATGTCAATAACTATAGAAAGGTTTGGTATGTATTTCTAAGTTAAAATCCTCAATCTGTCCATTTAATAGGTATTAGGGAAAGGTTAATGACTCCAGAATTAGAGATGAGAGACTGAAGCTAGTTCAACCAAGATTAGAATTTACCCTGTTTACCACTGGGCTTGGTGCTCAAAAGTTACTCAGTAAGCACTGAAAAAAACTTAGGAAAGAACCTTCATAATCCATGCCTCGCATTTTCATTAAAGAGGTGATTCCCTCACCTACAAGAAAGAAGAGAGGCATTTTGCTGAGGTAAACTCCAAAATCTCTCAACCTTCTTGAGCCTTTGCAAAAAATGGAAGTGAGAAGCAGCTAATGGGTTAAGTGAATGGCACCCACTGTTATTATTTTTACTAGTGGATAGGGCCAAATTAAACAGAATCACTACTCATGAGTATTGCAAGCCCTTTTTATCTCTTGGACTTATTAGAAGCTTGGGTCCAATAGGCCATCAGTTCTTTTTCTGGACTTTGTTGTTTAAGCGCTTTTGATACAAGGTTTCACAACATAGCCCAGGCTGACCTCCAATTTATGGTCCTCCTGCCTCAGTCTCTCTGGTGCTGGGAATACAGGTATGTGCCATTCCATTGGATTTGCCTCTCAGTAAGAGGCAGGAATTTTTTTTCTCTAACAACTGGCTGTATTAGCTGAGTCCCAAAGTTATGTGGGGGTGGATTAAGAGGCATTTCTTTCTTTGCCTTCTCTACACCTAACTATTCCCTATAGTGTTTGGCACATTTTATATTTGCCCTAAGACCTGGAAAACACATTGCATTCATTCCATATGTTGTTTTGTTTGTTTTTCGAGATAGGATTGTCATTACATATTTTTTATATTATTTTTACTTATTTAGTTGAGGGGGAGAGAGAGAGAGAGAGAATATGGTGTGTTAGGGCCTCCAGCTGCTGCAAATAAACTCCAGATGCATATGCCATCTTGTGCATCTCACTTATGTGGGTCCTGGGGAATTGAACCTGAGTCTTTTGGCATTGCAGGCAAGTGCCTTAACCACTAAGCCATCTCTCCAGCCCACATTACATATTTTTGTCTCTATGGTATTTAACTAAAATCTCAAAGTAGATACTTAGTAAATCCTGACAAACTATGATGCTAGAATATCACTTCAAACTGCTGACCTATATGCTTGAGACATTTTTATATGTGAAAATACAATAAATATTTATTTATACACAAAAATGCCATAGCTACAAACTAGCTTTTAATTTCTCTGTTGGCTCACTTAACATAGAATGTTTTGAGAACTAGCACTAAAAAGAAGAATATAAGGACTGCTACAAGCTTAATGGCATAGCATGTGCCCATTATCATGAGGCCCTGGGTTTAATGTGTACTACCAAAAGAAGAAAGAAAGAAAAACTAAAAAAAAAAAAAAAAGTATAATTTGTCCAAATTAGAAATGACTAATCTCAGAACCTCCAATTCCTGTCCCTAATTTAATGAAAAACAAAAGGAAGAAAACAGAAAAGGAGAAGCAAGAACAGGTGGAGGAGGAAATAATAAGTATTACTGGTAATACTAGTAACGGCACTTTGCTTTTGTCTTCTGGATTCTAAACGTGTATGAGTAAGTACGTGAATAAAATATGCAAAGCTGACTGATTTGAACTTTTAGAAGGAAGTACTTTTCAGAGCTGAAATAATGGAGAAAGCCTCCCACTCTGATGTAATAATATATCCAAGAATTTTTCTTCCAATATAAACAGAGGAACTTTTTTGGTCACTACACTGATACATGTGAAGAGCAGTACTCCCAAGTCACTAGGAATCCCTAATCTTGGCTCAACATCACCAAGGAAAAAATGCTAGAGATTTTTTATTTCCTCTTTTAAAACACAATTCTTGCTGCCAGGATTTCGCTTTTTAAGACTTGTTATCTGGGTGATTTATACAAAATTGTAAAGCATTACCCAATAATCTACCTTCCTTTTTCAATGAGTCCCCAAATTGCATTTTACTTGTCAAATAGAGAGAAAAGAAAACCAGGAGGGGTCAGTACTTTATATGTGATTGATTTTCTTCTAGGAAATGGATGACATGATACATTACTGCAATAAGATACCTATATTTTTGTTATAAATCATACTCTTCAGTAAGTACTTTCTCATCCAAAAATCATGTAAGCTTCTCTTGCACAAATATAACCATCTTCTAAACAGACCCCATGTATATCATTTTTAGCATATTTTTCCACTCTGTTTTTCTTAATACATTTAAATGCAAATGGAGCAAAATAACTTTCTTATGTAATATGTTTATACATAGTGCACACCAAAAATGACTGGCTCAGAAATCACTTTGATAAGTGATGACATAGCTACACTTTTAAGTAACACTCTATCCATACAAAATGAGCCATATGCAATTATTAATCCTTACTCTTCACTCTTATATTTGGAAATAACTTAGGGAATTGTTATGTGAAAATTCTATGTAATTTGTTTCTTTGTATTTTATAAATTCAATAGAGATTCTAATTTTTCTATTTCCATGCAGATATATCAGAGTTCCCATTAACAGTACAATGAGCTCAAATGCTTCCCTGGATTCTGTCATCATGGCACTTTTGATGCATTTGGCTCTTCATGCTGAAGCAGCAAGAAAAGTTATTATATAATGATTGCATATACTTTATACATAAATTAACTTTTAAAAGATTTTTTTAAAGATCATTATAGATCAAGCCAAGTTCAGTTGTGGAGTGTTTGCCTAGCAGGTGCAAGGCCCTAGACTCAGTCTTCAGCATAAGAAAGGCAAAACAATTACACATCTACTAACAGTTCTTTAAAACAAAATTAACATAAAAATCTACCAAAAATATCACTTCCCCTTATATAGCTCACATTCATAAGAGCTTGTATAATAATTAATATCCGGCTGTATAATACTATCTTTCAAAACTTACTGAGCCCTATGAATATTACATAGTTAATATGACTACAAATAATTTCTGGTAAGGTACATGAATATATAACCACACGGATATAGGGTACCTTTAAAGTTGTCTGTTAACACCTAAATACAGACACCAATCTATGTTTTGATAAAATAATTCAACTGAAAAGTATGACATCATTTAAAAATATTGTTCTTAGGCAGGGGATGGATGTCAATGGTAAAGCACTGGCCTCGCAAGTACAAGGCCCTGGATCTGAGGGAGATGTAGGAGCAAGGTAGTTCTTTTCTAAATATGTAGTCAGCTAGGGTAGGGCCCCAAGAGAAAACCAAGAGATGTCACATGGTCTGCTTCAGCAGAAATGGAAATCAGTCTCATCCCTCAGCCACAGTACCCTCTGTTAGGTATGCTGACCTCTTCTTGGGTCAGCCACTTAAGTCAGACCAGTCAGATCTCTCTCACATCCACCTAAGCCTGATGTTAAAGCCAACCCCAATGAGCTATAAGAGGGGCTTATCAGGTGGGCAAGGCTTTCTTAGCTGTCCATTTCTCTTGGCCTGAGCCTCAGGGTCCCAGCAGCCAGAGCTCTCTATGGCCCAGGAATAAGGGGAGAAGGTATTTTTTTCTTTCTCATTTTGCTACTCTCTTGCTACCTCTTAGCTTTCTTTTTAAGCTCTGGCTCCCTTTTTTTGATTTTCCTGGAAATCACACCCACCCTCAGGTTGCTCCTCCACTCCCATGGTCCACTTCCTGCATTGGCTCCCTATGCCTACCTCCCTGTGTGTGTAATGTGAAGGAGAGAGCCTGTGTTCTTTAAGCTCTGGCCCTTTTTCAATTTCCCTGTAAATCCCCTTCACCGTTCAAATTTTTCAAATAAACCTTATAATTTAACCTTTCCAGAATCCATTTCCTCAATTCTTTGTTGGAACAAACGAGGATCAAAAAGTTGGGATCAGGCCAGGGAAAGAAGCTCCCTGCCTCCCAGAATCCCATAACAGGTCTGATACCCTATTCTGAAAAAAAATTTTTTCTTGTAATGCAACCCAAGATTGGCCTGGAACTGGAAATCCTCCTGACTCAGTGTTGTAAGCAACACATTACAATCCTGTAGCACCATCTATAGCTCATCTATTTGCCTCTTGATGACACTTGTCATTGTGACCATCAACTGCTGCAGTATGAAAATAGCTAATATTTACTTCTTTCAAATGTTCTTTGCAAATTCAAGCAAGGATCTTTCATTCCTTTATAATTTGACTCAAACCCTTACATATCAATTTACTTTATTGTATCTTTGCACTTAAATCCACTCATCTCTTATACAGTATGATTAACTTTTGTGAGCAAAATTGAACAGAGGCAAGAGAAACTTGCTTGTAAATGAAGTAGTCATACAGCAGAAGCATCTCTGATGAGCAGAGTAACTGGGATCTTTTTGAAATCAAGGGTAGGAGATGAAAGAATAGTTCCCTGGTATTATCACTTTTTCCCTTTATCTTTATAACCTCAAGATTTCTAGATGTCAGGAAATCAGGCCATTTTTCCGTGCGTATAGCTGTGTGTCCAACTCCCTCCCTTTTGTACAACATTACCGCATAGTGAACATACTCACTACAGCTGCTCCATGTCTCTCTAAGCTTCCCATACAGCCCAGTCAACAAGAGTAAGGCAGGCATATAAAGAGGCCGCTCAAGGAAAAGAACGGAGGATGGCTGGGGCGGCCTTTCCCAGTCACATATGTTGAAATGAAACTGACACCCATTAAGACTGGAGTTAGTTTTGTGCCCTGTCAATTTACTACTCAAGTAATGAAGTGCTAAAGACATGCTAAAGAGGTTGCTAAAAAGACAGGGAAGCGGAGTAGTTACTAGGGAATGGTTTTAGTTAATAGGTGCTAAGAAGTCTGTGTATATGTGCTATCTTTGTACTGATGACAGAAATCCTATAGTATCCTAAGAAAAATTCATCAAAAGGAGAAAAAGTAAACTAAAACCAAAAGCATGCTATCACTACGTAAAAGCAATAGTAATCAAAATAACTGCAAATTGCTTTACATTTTCCTCTGATTACCTGGTAGCATAATAATAATTACATTATTATTTTGATTGCATGAACTTGCCATAAATTTAATTATAGCTAGTAAATATAGTAAATTCTCAGCCCTTATAATTTATTGTTTTTAAGCATTTTTTTTACTGTGCTCATGCTATATTCGAGGCACCAAATTATATACTGATAATAAAATTAATGAAATAATTCATTCTCCAAGGTGCTTATACTGTCTTTTTGACAACACGAGTATAGGCAGATGTCTATCAGAGAAAGTAAACACACACACACACACACACACACACACACACACACCTTTTGTAAATGAAGGTAAAGATATCACAGGTATATAAATCCTAGACCTAGAGTCAATTAACACTTCAAATCAGAGATGTCAAAGCCAATTCCTGAAAAAACATCAGAGTTTATCTGATAAAAGGAGAAACAGAACACTAAAATAAAATCAACAGGAAATGCACTGGCCTCAGAACCTAGACACATGGAGTACCTGAGGAGGTGCTCAATTGTAACACAGTATAATAGGCCTAACACCGAGGTTAGTTAAGTAAGGACGAGTGGGGTCTTAGATGTTTTATACTAAGGATCAAAACTATTGCTGGTAATGAAGAGCCACCATAAGGAGGTGCAGGTAATAACAGGGTCAGAGCTACACTCCTTAAACTGGAGTTCATTTGTAAGGGCATGAAGTTCTGTGGCACCCATTCTCTGTGTCTGCCTCTTTCTCTCAAATAAGTAAACAAATAAATAAAATACTTTAATATATTTGTGCATTTTTTTATATACCTTCTATGTGTATAGTTGTTGATATGGTTGATATAGAAAAAAAATTAAGAGTATAAAACAAGTTTAAGTCTTCCAACTTCATTTTAAAAAGCTGATACCTGCCTGAGTATGTGCACAAGAGACTCTGTATTAGCACTATTTTTGCAATGTCCATGTTTCCAGATATTATTTATATAATAAAAATATATATTTAGCTGAGCATGGTGGCTCATACTTATAAAGCCAGTACTTGGGAGGCTGAGATAGGAGAAAAGAGAAGAGTCTAGCCTGTGTTATATAGCAAGGTACTGTAAAAAAAAAATACTTTAAAAGAAAATCAAGGGGCTTTTCCATTATTGGAAAGCCCTGCTTTCTTCCTTGAGCAATAGCACTGCCTTCCTTCCCTAAAGTTTTCTCTAAAATCTATTTTTTATTTTTATTTAATTGACAGCAACAGACAGAGAGACAAAGAGACAGACACAGAGAGAGAGAGAGAGAGGGAGAGAGAGCGCTAGAGAATGGGCACGCCAGGGCCTCCAGCCATTGCAAATGAATTCCAGATGCGTGTGCCCCTTGTGCATCTGGTTAACATGGGTCCTGGGGAACTGAGCCTCTCTGCCTCTTTCTCTCTGTCTGTCTCTCTCAAATAAATACGTAAATAAACAAAATTTTTTGAAACATTTTAAAAAGTAAAGTAATAGTAATTAGCTTGGAAGAGTGCAAGTCAAAATCTCCTTTAGAAGCAGAACAAACATGTCCCCAAATGCCTGTGATTTGAAGGAAATCAAATATCTCTTGGTAATGACTTCTGGAAAATTCTTAGAGAGTAGGTAAGTGTGAACAACTAGTTATACCTTCCTTAGGAAATAACATCCAGAAAATTATAAAAATATTTATTTTGGTCCAAAGCTATTCCTATAAGAGGACTGTTTTAAATATGGAAAATAAAGTAAGTCATAGGCTCTGGGATTGGGACAGACCCACTCAGCAAACAGAATGGCACAAGCCCACACAGAACAGTGACAGGATGCTGTACACAATCGAAAGTGCCCACTGCAGGACAGTGACAGTAATGCTGTACAAAATAACAAGTGCCCACGGCAGGAAAGTAAGAGTGACAATGACTTCACAAAACCACACACGACCACTGCAGGACAGGGACAGAGACTCTGCACAAAACCACACACAACCACTGCAGGACAGGGACAGCGACTCTGCACAAAATCACACACACAACCACTGCAGGACAGGGACAGTGACTCTGCACAAAACCACACACACAACCACTGCAGGACAAGGACAGTGACTCTGAACAAAACCACACACACGACCACTGCAGACAGGGACAGCAACTCTGCACAAAACCACACACGACCACTGCAGGACAGGGACAGTGACTCTGCACAAAACCACACACGACCACTGCAGGACAGGAACAGCGACTCTGCACAAAACCACACACGACCACTGCAGGACAGGGACAGTGACTCTGAACAAAACCACACACACGACCACTGCAGACAGGGACAGCAACTCTGCACAAAACCACACACGACCACTGCAGGACAGGGACAGTGACTCTGCACAAAACCACACACGACCACTGCAGGACAGGAACAGCGACTCTGCACAAAACCACACACGACCACTGCAGGACAGGGACAGTGACTCTGCACAAAACCACACACGACCACTGCAGACAGGGACAGCGACTCTGCACAAAACCACACACGACCACTGCAGGACAGGGACAGTGACTCTGCACAAAACCACACACACGACCACTGCAGGACAGGGACAGTGACTCTGCACAAAACCACACACACGACCACTGCAGGACAGGGACAGTGACTCTGCACAAAACCACACACACGACCACTGCAGGACAGGGACAGCGACTCTGCACAAAACCACACACACGACCACTGCAGGACAGGGACAGCGGCTCTGCACAAAATCACACACGACCACTGCAGGACAGGGACAGAGACTCTGCACAAAACCACACACACGACCACTGCAGGACAGGGACAGCGACTCTGCACAAAACCACACACAACCACTGCAGGACAGGGACAGCGACTCTGCACAAAACCACACACACGACCACTGCAGGACAGGGACAGTGACTCTGCACAAAACCACACACGACCACTGCAGACAGGGACAGCGACTCTGCACAAAACCACACACGACCACTGCAGGACAGGGACAGTGACTCTGCACAAAACCATACACGACCACTGCAGACAGGGACAGCGACTCTGCACAAAACCACACACACGACCACTGCAGGACAGGGACAGCGACTCTGCACAAAACCACACACGACCACTGCAGGACAGGGACAGTGACTCTGCACAAAACCACACACGACCACTGCAGGACAGGGACAGCAACTCTGCACAAAACCACACACACGACCACTGCAGGACAGGGACAGCAACTCTGCACAAAATCACACACGACCACTGCAGGACAGGGACAGCGGCTCTGCACAAAATCACACACATGACCACTGCAGGACAGGGACATCGACTCTGCACAAAATCACACACATGACCACTGCAGGACAGGGACAGCGGCTCTGCACAAAACCACACATGACTACTGCAGGACAGGGACAGCGGCTCTGCACAAAATCACACATAAGCACTGCACTACAGGGACCGCGACTCTACACAGATCACACATGACCACTGCAGGAAATGAAGAATGAGTCTGCACAAAATACATGCAACCACTGCAGGGCAGGGACAGTGATGCTACACTGGTTCTCTGAAGTTAAGAAGGCATGTAGCATGACAGATGAAAAGAAAGAGGCTGAAACTCTCTGTGTTTAAGTTTAGAAGAATTAATCAATGTAGCTACAGAGGAAGATTTTCATTTGGGAGCCTGAAATGCTATATCACATCTACTGTGGTGGTTTATATAGAATAGATGGTCCCCCAACATATTCAGTTGTTTGTTTGTAGTTTGTATCTGCAGCCACCTGGCTGGAGGCAGTATCACTGTGTGGATCTTAAGGTGGGGTGGTGGGTTTTAGGTTTCAATCTAAAGATATGCAAAGTGTGCCTAGCAGGAGTTCCTGAAGTGTGCTGTGTGGCTTTTTGGCTTTTAGGCTTGTGCTTCTCTCTCTCTGTTTGGGCCTGAGAAGACAGGCCAGCTTCTTCTACCATTGGGGAACTTCCCCTGGATCTGTAAGCTTCAATAAATATTCCTTCCTCTATAACTGTGTCTGGTCTGAAAGTTCATCTTAGTGAACCTGAAGCTGTCTGCTACAGCTACTAAATAACCTTTGTATGAGTAGTACTCACTTTAAGAGTTCTACCTGGAGAACAGGCAAATTCTTCCTTTGATGTATTCTCCAGGCAGCCTTGTGAGAGTCGGAAGAGAACAACCAGCTACGGTCATTGGAACATGGAGCATCAACTAACACCTGAGAACAAGAACAAGCGATCAAATGGACCGCAGCCACAATGTATAGATAGACCACACAGCAAGCAATCGGTATGCAAATACAAACACTGCTTTTGGGCTGCAAAATACAACATGTTGAATTCTTACATATCATATTTCTTCATTAACAGTTTCCTGAAAATTTTCCTATGCAATTTCATAATTTGGATTTAATTTGTTGTTTGCTTGTTATGGTGGAGGGAGGAAAATGGGCAGACAAAGAGTACACATCTGTATTAATGGTATTAGATGCCTGTGATGTCCTCAGAAAGTTCCTCGTTTTATTTTATTTTTTAATATTTTATTTTATTTATCTGAGAGAGATAGAAAGGATGAAGCAGATAGACAGAGAATGGGTGTGCTAGGGCTTCTAGCTATTGCAAATGAACTCCCGGCACATACGCTTCCTTGTGCATCTGGTTTACGTGGGTACTGAGGAATTAAACCTGCATCCTTAGGCTTTAGAGGTAAGTGCCTTAACCTCTGAGCTATCGCTCCAGCCCTATTTTATTTCTTTAAATATTTTATTTGTGTGTGTGTGTGCACGTACACACATGTATGGGCACAGCAGGACCTTTTGATGTTGCAAACAACTTCCAAATGCATGTGCCATTTTCTGAATCTACCTTTATGTGGTAACTGGGAAACTAAACCCAGTGAGCAGGCCTTGGAAACAAGTGCCTTTAGCCACTAAATCATCTCTCCAGCCCAAGATAATAATTACATGTAGATATTACTATATTTCTGAATTCTCATCTCTTATTTTTTTTTACTTTACTTGTTTCTTTATTCATTTTGCATTGCTAGGGGTTTAATCAGAATCAGTGTTCATTGTTAAGACTATTTCAATTCAGCTTACTAAAATGATCTCTTTTTCTTCAATTCTCATATGCTGCTATGAAATGCTACTGAATTAAAGCATTAAGTACATTTTTGTACTGAACCAAATAATATCTGATCATTTCCTGAGTACCTTTGAGGCACCAGAAAATAGAAGACACTCTATAATCCCCTAACCCAATGTTACTGCTTCCACTGAACCATGTTGCCCATCAAATGAAAATGCTTTCAAGTTCACTTTATCAAAATCTTGCCAAGTACTGAGAAGCGGCACTGTCTGAGAGCTGACGGAAATAACAACAACATAACAGTGGTATCACTGGGAGTCCATCAGTTTGTCACAATGTAATAAAAGTACCTTGTCAAACCTTTCAGGCTGGGCATCTCCCATTTCTCTGCCATCCAATCCAGACACTTTAATTACATTTATCAAAGGATGTGGAATGAAAGATTCTAACGTTTCTTTCAACCATCTCAGTCTCAGACTATCATATTCATTACAATGAAGATAACCTAAACATAAAGGATTAAAAAGTTTCAAAGGAAAGCAGTGGAATTGTTAAATTTCTACTTTTCAGCCAATAAATTTCAGAAAAATCAATTCATCAAAATTATGCAGAAATAGGGCTCAAGGTAAGCACTGTGATTATCTCATGTTTTAAAATCAGAAATACGCACACTATTGAATGTGTTACACCCACCTGCCCTTCCTATACTTCTCATATTTATTCCATCAAGTATAATTTTAGAGGTAAAACCCTTTAGATTCCTAAACATATGTTGATGTATACCCAATACTTCAGATACAGTTCTCATCCTAAAGTACTTATTAACAGTGAGCAGCACAGTGTAATATATACATTTAATATATACAATATATAGTGTAATATATTCATCCCATGGCACAACTTTCTTTTTATAAGTGAAGGAAGGTAATATAGAATATGGAAAAAAGCAAATGTTTAAGTTCCATGCTAGGAAAAACATAGGTTCAAGTGTGAGCAAAGAAACTTTAGGAAGTAACAGTCTGTTTCCATATGGGAATTAGGTAAAATGGAGATTATGTCTAGCCACCTTGCAGAGTGGTAGTTAAGACTGAATATGAAAGCTGGGCGTGATGGTACACACCTTTAATCCAGCACTCAGGAGGCAGAGGTAGGAGGCTTGCCATGAGTTTGAGGCCACCCTGAGGTTCCATAGTGAATTCCAGGTCAGCCTGGGCTAGAGTGAGACCTTACCTCAAAAAAAACAAAAACAAAAAAAAAAAAAGACTGAATATGATAGAAATTGGGAGCAAGATAAAGACTGAAGATGGGCTTCAAATGGTGGTCTTCTCAACAGAGGCAGTGGTTGGAACAGGTAGGCATATACTAGCCTATCTTCCCAAGGGCTTCATAAGAAAGGATGGGATGCACTGAAGAAGGCAGGAAGGAAAGAGCTGCTTGGGTCACAACTTCTCTAGTTCCAATCAGTGTGGATGGAGTGGATGCCACCCACTTGGGGAAGGAGCTAAGCCCAGGTCTCAAACTGGAAACCCAGTACCAAGCCTTCCATATGGAAAGCCTGTGATAGGTAGAGCCTCATTGACCTGTCCCCAGGCCAGTACTTGCAGACTGAGGCTCACATCTTCCTTAGCCAGGCAGCTGAACACTTTTGGCCACAAACCTTGAGCAGCAATGAGGAACAAGACTCTACCTACTGGTGATCTAAAGCTGTATTACAAAGCCATAGTAATAAAAACAGCATGGTACTAAGATAAAAGCAGGATTATAGACCAATGGAATAGCTTCTTGATATTCGACAAAGGCCCAAACAATATAGGCTGGAAAAAAGACAGTATCTTCAATAAATGGTGCTGGACAAACTGGATAACCACATGCAGAAAACTGAAACTTGATCCACACATTTCACCATGCACTATACTCAAAAACAAATGGATCAAAGACTTCAACATCAGACCAGAAACTCGAGTACTACTGGAAGAAAATTTAGGAAGTACTTCCCATGATATAGGAATGGAAACAGACTTCCTGAACAAAACTCCAGTAGCTCACGATCTTAAACAGTCACGCAACCAATGGGATCACATGAAGCTGAAAAGTTTCTTTACACACTAGCATACAATAAGCAAAGCCAATAGATTACCCACAGAATGGGAGAAAATATTTGCAGGTTATCCAACTGAGAAAGGCCTAATCTCTAGAATCTACAAAGAACTCAAAAATCTAAACAGTAAGAAGTCAAACACCCCACTCACAAAATGGGGCAAAGAGCTGAACAGGCAGTTCACAGAAGAAGAAATGCAAATGGAAAACACATACTTAAGAAAATATTCATCATCCATAATCATCAGAGAAATTAAAATTAAAACAACTATAAGATTCCACCTTACCCCAGGATAGCAATCATCAAAAAAAATCAAATGAAAATAAATGCTGGCGAGGATGTGGAGAAGTTGGAACACTCATCCACTGTTGGTGGGAGTGTACAGCCACTTTGCAAAGCAATATGTAGACTCCTGGAAAAGCTGACTATAGAGATACCAACAGACCCAGTTATTCCCTTACTGGGCATCTACCCTAAA
Source organism: Jaculus jaculus (assembly GCF_020740685.1). Classification (NCBI taxonomy): domain Eukaryota; kingdom Metazoa; phylum Chordata; class Mammalia; order Rodentia; family Dipodidae; genus Jaculus; species Jaculus jaculus. Next base: position 148,584,861 of record NC_059105.1, on the reverse strand, counting down.
ACCTTCAAACCACAGGCCAGAGAGATTTGCTCAACCACATTTGTAACAGCTCAATTCGTAATAGCTAAGAGCTGGAATCAACTCAGATGTCCATCACTGAAGAATGGATAACTAAGATGTGATATATCTACACAATGGAATTCTATAGAGCAGTAAGAAAAAAGTGAAACAATGAAATTTGAGGAAAAATGGTTGAACCTGGAACAGATCATTCTCAGTGAATTTACCCAATCACAGGAAAAAAAAAAAAAATCACCACATAGTCTCACTTGTCTACAGCACCTAACCTTAATCTACCCAAGATACCTTACATATCCAGCAAGCATCTCATGGACTAGACACTAGGATGTATGGGGAGGGAGGGGAGGGCATTGAACAGGTGGGAAACACAAATCTAGACCCAAACGGCAATGGTACCATAAAATTCTACTTCCTAAAAGGCAGACAAAATGGCTGACCCTTCACCAGACCCTTACAGGGAACACCTGAACTACAAGACACTGGAGAGGGTAGGATCAAGGCTAACCTTCATCTTCTACATATTCCCTCCTTACTTCTCCCTCTCCCTCTCTCTCTTCTCTCATCTCTCTAACTCTTGTCTATTAGTTATCTTTTTCCTCATTTTCTTATTAGGCACTGACCTGTAACTCCCAGTACCAGCATGGGGCTATCATCCACAATGAGCTTTTGATCAGAGAGACCTACAAGGTTTCCTAAAAGACAGATTTCTGTCAGAGTACTTGATGGTAAGACCCTATTGCTGAAGACACCATATGCAGTTGACACGTAAAATGGAATGGCATGGATGGAAGCCAGGAGAGAGTCAGTCCCCAGACATTCATCGTGTCTAGTGCCAGAAGGAGTTACATGGGCGACTGGGGGAAAATGACCAATATCTGACCAAGCTACTCATGGTCTAACCCACTTAGCAGCAAATAACCTGTTGTGATGCCCACACAGGTCCAACAGTGGCACACAGCCATGGTGGGGAACCAACTGCTCTTGATTTGGCTAACTGATCCCCTTGGTGATATGGGACCCATAGCTGGAGCTGGGAAACAAGTCAGGACCATATCCAAACATAAGCCCACTCTCCAATATCAAGCTACCATCAATCATGGGCTACAAGAGGGCCTACACCTAGTAAATTCTCTATAAAAAAAAAATAAAAGTAAGGGTTATCTCATTTGTCTGGTGTTAACTTACTTGCCATTGGAGAATCTGCTTCTCTTTTTCAGATAGATGTAGATCCTAAGGAGAGAGCCACCCCATCATACCTCAAAAGGGCTCCAGCTGAAACTAAGAAAACCTGGTGAAACAAGCAAGTGTGCTATTTTCCTGATGAACCGTATACCAGCACAAGGGGGAAGGAGACCAACACAGAGAAAAATCAACTCCTACCAAATCAGAGAGCCAGAGCCTCAGAGGCCCCCAACACCTCATCACGAAAGCAGACCACAAATGAACCCAACATAGCTCAGGGAAATTTTGCAAAAGAGGGGTCAGAAAGAATGTCAGAGCCACATGTTGGGTCATGATATGCAGAGACATTTATCTTACCCATAACTGTGGGCTAACTCCAAAATGCACGACCCATATACCTCAACAAGGAGGGGCTAATGGGGAGGGGGTAGGTCACGAATGAGCCTAATAATGGTACCAAACTGACTGTATTTTCTGAATACAAAACTAATTAATAAAAAAAAAATTTTTTTTTTAAAAAGACTCTATCTACTGGACAGCTGGGCAGGAGCACAATACAAAGACTGCCATGGCAGAGGTCAAAGTCCCTTGTTCCCAGGCCTGACCTTGCATATGGAGTCCCAGACCTGCTTGGTATCAGATAGAGATTTTTACTTTTATAGGATGTATCTGAGTTTCAATATATATCACCACCAAATGTAGTGGGGGGCCAAGATGTATGTACACCCTTGAAACTCAGCTGAGCATCACCCTGGGACTATCTCCACCTCCCCTCCCCCAACCCTGGGAACACAAGGGAAAAACAGAACTCATCTTACAGGAGGGGTTTGACACAAATGTGAGCACAGGACTTTGTCTTAGAACACAGTGCCAATGGTAAAATAAACACTGGGCAGATTCTAACAATTCCTGTTCCCAGGCCAATACTTTTGGACAGAACCTCTAGGCCTGTCCCAGTTCCACAGTCAACCAGACTTCTCACCTGGCCAGCATCACCTGCTGGCTGCGAGGTTCTGGGCCAGGAGTCCAACTAAGCAGGAGACAGCTTACAAGCAATGCAGATCTTGGTGCTCTTGTGCTATGCTGGTCTCAGCAGATTGTAGGTACTGAGTGTAACTCAGGGTTGCAATGTGGGTATCCATGGGATTAGTACTCCATTCCTCTTCTGACCCCACACAACACAGAAAGAGTAACTGTTGACTTGGGATAAGAAAAATCACTATATGAGAGTCCATGGTCAGTCTTTCATGGTGTGGCCCAGTACAAGGCAGACTCATCCAGAAACTGACCATAAGCCAGTGACTGTAGTTGAGGCATGTAGGCCTCCTCTGTACCCAATGGAAGGCTTGTGGGGGCAGGCTATCTTACTAAGTAAGGCACTTCCTTGAACTATGTACCTATTGAGGATACAAGACAAAATGAGGTTTTAAGCACCCTCTAGTGGTGAAACAACAAAAAACCAACAGTGGAATTGTGACAAATCTGGATTTTGGGTGCCATCTAGTGCTCAAAAATCAAATATGTCCACAGACTCAAAGAAAATAAACCTACTCTAATTAGAGCATCTAATAAGATGCCAACTTGCCCACAGCTAGCCTCTAAAGTGCCACCATATGACGATCTTTCTGGCCGGTATGCTGTAAGTTTTGTGAAAGCTAAGCTACTCAAAAACACTATCATAAAATCACAAAAGTACAAAGTAGCAACAAGGATGGCATTAGATTCAAGTGCATTTGTGGGTAAAATTATTTAAGATTCATAAGGTTCTTAAGGCTGACCTGAAATTTACTAGGTAGTCCCAGAGTGGCCTTGAACTCTTGGTGACCCTCCTCTTTCTGCCTCCCAGGTGCTGGGATTAAAGGCGTGAGCCACCATGCCCCGCTAAAGTTATTTTTTAAAAAAGAAACAAAACCAAACAAAACAAAATGTTCTCTAACCCCAATCGTTAACCAGATGTTAGCAAAGGTGACCATGCCACCCCAGTAAGCTTCATTATCCTGGTTTAGCCAGAATGCTTCTGTTCTACTATTCAAGATCCTAACTGCATACTTTGCTGCTGCAAGACCAGGATACTACAAAGGCTGTGTGAATCAAAACTATGTCCAGTCTATCACAGGTGAGAGCAGCAGGATCAACAGAAAAGTAGACACATTTTTAATTATACTAAACCATGAGCTTTTTAATCATTCAAAGCAATGGCTACAGAGTCTCTGTCTAGGACAATATCCAGTACTGCTCTGAAGAAACCTGATGTATAAATTCTATATTTAATGCAGCCAATTTTTCAACTTATGCTTATAAAAGCTCTGATGAGCACTGTTTCTGCATTCCACACTTGAGTGCTGTGGTTAGACTAATTTGGGTGTCAAGCATCAGCATGAGGAATCTGTACTTCTCAGTGAACCATCATCATTAGCCCTACTTAGATGAAAAGCTACTTTACTTGGAACACTGCCTGTAGTTCACAGCCCTTGATATAAGAGCAGCAAGATGCTTTCCCACTTCAGATTCCTAGAATAGATCAGCTTGCCTTAGGTTTCCCAAGAAAATCACCTTCCCCACTACAAAGGGGTCAATATTTACAGTCCATGAAGAAAGGTGATTTAAAATTAACACAGCTGAGTGTGGTAACACATGCCTTTAATCTCAGCACTCAGGAGGCAGAGGTAAAAGGATTATTGTGCATTCAAAGCCAGCCTGGGACTATAGTGTGTTCCAGATCAGCCTGGGCTAGAATGAGACCCTATCTCAATAATAATAATAATAATAAAATTAAAATGCCCTATCAACAAAATGATACCAAAACTTGACATTTCTCTTCCTTATTTTGAAATACTAAATTTTATGCTCAGGGTAAATAAGTTTTAAGACCCAATATAAGAATACTGCCAAGAATGGCTGGAAGCTGGAAGAGAGACAGTCCCCAGACAGTCAGCACGTCTAGTGCCAGAAGGTGCTACATGGCCGACTGGTGGAAAATGACCAATATCTGTCCAAGCAACTCATAGTCTAACCCACTTCACAGCAAATAACCTGTTGTGATGCCCACACAAGTGCAATTAGTGGCACACAGCCATGGTGGGGAACCAGCTGCTCTTGAATCAGCTAACTGATTCCCCTTGGTGGTACGGGACCCATAGCTGGAGCTGGGAAACAAGTCAGAACCATATCCAAACATAAGCCCACTCTCCATTATCAAGCTACCATCAATCATGGGCTACAAGAGGGCCTACACCTAGTAAATTCTCTATAAAAAAAAGTAAGGGTTATCTCATTTGTCTGGTGCTAACTTACTCTCCATTGGAGAATCTGCTTCTCTTTTTCAGATAGATGTAGATCCTAAGGACAGAGCCACCCCTTTATACATCAAAAGGGCCCTGGCTGAAACTAAGAAAAGTTGGCAAAACAAGCAAGGGTGCTGTTTTCTTGGTGAACTGGGTACCAGCACAATGGTGAAGGAGATCAACACAGAGAAAAATCAACTCCTACCAAATCAGAGATCCAGAAACCCAGAGGTCCCCAATACCTCATCACTGAAGCAGACCAAAAATGAACCCAACATGGCTCAGGGAAATTTTGCAGAAGAGGGGTCAGAAAGAATGTCAGAGCCACATGTTGGGTCATGATATGCAGAGACATTTATCCTACCCATAACTGTGGGCTAACTCCACAATGCATGACCCATATACCTCAACAAGGAGGGACCAGGGGGAGGGAGTAGGTCACGGATGAGCCTAATAATGGTACCAAACTGACTGTATTTGCTGAGTACAAAACAAATTAATAAAAAAATTTAAAATTTAAAATAAAAAGTGACAAGGACTCGAGGAAAAAAGAAAGAATACTGCCAAGAAACAGAGTGGATATAAAAACATTGCTCCCTCGAATATATGATTACATAAAATTGAGGCTCAGATTATAAGAATAATAAAAGAAACTTACAAAACAATATTGTTTTGGTTTTTATGCTAAAATATAGGAAGCTTCAGTAACAGTTTTACCACAACTCTAATACAACTGGATTCACATTTTCCATATTTAAAAAAATCTATTTCAACAACAAATGTTCTCAAAGGAAAATGTAAATTGATAGTTTTCAAGCTGAGATATACATGCTCTGGGGAAAAATAAGAGCTTTCTAAAAGACAGGCACACATAGATAATTTAAAAGAATCTACTTCCTAAAGGCATGCTCTTCTACATGGCCATTCACCAATTTCACAGATCAAAGCAAAGTCCCACCTGTGGAGAATCCTAAGGTAAATTGTGTCAGGGTTTAGCAACCACTGGAGCATGAAGAAGAGCAGCTTGGTGCACTGGAATCTTGGCTGAGAAAGTGAGCGTAGTAACGAAGCTACACTGCCTCATGTACCCCAAGTTTGTTTACGTTTGGTGAAGTTTTAGAGTGCTCTCCTAATAGGTCATTAATGCCTGATGCACCTAGTGATTTGTGGCTGTAAGTCAGGTGCTTGAACAACTAATGAAACCACTATAACATAGTTTTCGCCTTTCTTATTTACTAATCTGTATGAATAACAATGCTGTTAAATAAAGCCAGACAGAACTGCCTCATCTAGCAAAAAGTCATATTCACTTAGGTACACCTGACAGTTTTTTTTTTCTTTTAACAAAAGCATCATCTATCTTATTAAGAAAATGATTTAAGCCAACCGTGGTGGCGCACGCCTTTAATCACAGCACTCGGGAGGCAGAGGTAGGAGGATCACCATGAGACTCTATAGTGAATTCCAGGTCAGCCTGGGCTAGAGTGAGACCCTACCTCGAAAAAAAAAAAAAAAAAAAGAAAAAATAATTTACAGTAAATGTGGACTATTATTTTTGATAGATGTAAAATGAGGTTCTCTGAAGAAGTTTTTATAAATTTTTTTATTTATTGATATGTGAAAGTGACAGACAGAAAGAGAAAGAGGCAGATAGAGACAGAGAGAGCGAGCACGCCAGGGCCTCCAGCTGCTGCAAATGAACTCCAGATTCGTTCGCCCCCTTGTGCACCTGGCTAACGTGGGTCCTGGGGAATCAAGCCTCGAACAGGGGTCCTTAGGCTTCACAGGCAAGCACTTAGCCACTAAGCCATCTCTCCAGCCCTGAAGAACTTTCAATAGGCATTCACTATTAACTTCTATATATTACCTAACATCCTTTTGATTACTAGATAAAATTTTTGGACAATAGTCCTAAACTCCACAGACTAGCATCAATGAGGTCATTAAGAATGTGGTAACATTAGAATACTATAGAAGAGATTTCGCTACATTGTTATAGAACTCAGTACCTTCTGAATGCTCCCACGAATGTACCTGATGAATGCATGTATTATGGTTGTTCTATGACTATAAAAGCTCACCCAATCTCTTTCATGGTGAACATGCCATTCAGGGTGAATAGAATCTAGGCTCCAAAGCCATGATCACTCATGTTTTTACTCAAAATAAACTATTTTGTTATTTTCCACTAAGCAATGTTATTTTACATACACAGTATGTATGAAATTGTACTAGTTTTGCACCAATAATGATGAAGTCACTTCTAAAGAATTTATTGCATTGTTTCAGATGATAATTTAGTGCCATATGTTGTTATGAGAACTTGAAATATGTTGTTAGAGTAAATTAACCAGTATCAAAGACCATTAAGAAAATGAGAATGGGTCTTGAAAGATGACTTAGCTGTTAAGACGCTTGCCTGCAAAGCCAAAGGACCCAGATTCAACTCCCCAGGACCTATGTAACCCCTCATAAGCCAGATGCACTAGAGGGCACAAGCATCTGGAGTATGTTTTCAGTAGCTAGAGGCCCTGGTGTAATTCTCTCTCTCTAACTCTCCCCCTCTCTCTCTCTACCTGCATATTTCTCTCTCTCTCTCTCTCTCTCTCTCTCTCAAATTAATAAATAAAAATATTTTTAAAAAGAAAATGAGAATGTAAAATGCATCATCAAAAATTTGGGGGGGCTGGAGAGATGGCTTAGCGGTTAAGCGCTTGCCTGTGAAGCCTAAGGACCCTGGTTCGAGGCTCGGTTCCCCAGGTCCCACGTTAGCCAGATGCACAAGGGGGCGCACGCATCTGGAGTTCATTTGCAATGGCTGGAAGCCCTGGCGCGCCCATTCTCTCTCTCTCCCTCTATCTGTCTTTCTCTCTGTCGCTCTCAAATAAATTAAAAAAAAATTTAAAAAAAAACTGGGGGGGAACTGGGAAGATGGTTAATGGCACCTGCTCGAAAAGCCTGCTAGCATGAGTTGAATTCCCAGCCACCCATGTAATGTTGGATGCAAAAAGTGCTATAAGCATCTGGTGTTCATTTGCAGCAGCAAGAGGCCCCGGCTCACTTATACACACACACAAGTACAAGTAGAAAATTTTAAAATTTTTGTAAGCATATATGTGTAGTCTAACATGGTCATGTTCCTATGTACACATGTGTGTGGAGGCCAGAGGTTGACACTAGATGTGACCAAACGAGAGCCTGAGTCACTCTCCACTTTACTTTTTTGGGATAGTTAAATCACTAAACCAGGAGCTCACCCACTCAGCTAGACTAGCCAACCAGGAAACCCTAATGACCTACCTGTCTCCAGTTCCCTCATGCTGGAATTATAGGCATGTGTCACTACAACTGACTTTTACATGTATGATGGTAATCCCAATTTGGTGCTCATGCTTGTACAGTGAGCATTTAACTCACTGAGTTATCTCCTCAGCCATCACTAAACATTTTATTGTTGACTACATGGTCATAATAATTTGAATAACTTCAAATTAATTTCTCCTGTTTCTATTTTTTCTGCTGAGAATATTCAAAGATTTTAAATTATATATTCATTTTACATTATACATGTTGGAAAGAACTTCTTGAGAACTTTATACTAATGGCACAATAAAATAATTGAAAGTGTGTGTGTGTGTGTGTGTGTGTGTGTGTGTGTGTATGTGTGTGTATTTGGCAGAGATATGACAGTGCCATCCAATACAAGCCTCTTAATATAACTAGTTCAATGGTAGAGCACATGCTTAGCTTATGAAAGGCCTGAATTCTACCTCCAGTAAAGATAACCACAAAAAATACACAATAAAAACCACAGAAGCGGGCTGGAGAGATGGCTTAGTGGTTAAGCGCTTCCCTGTGAAGCCTAAGGACCCCGGTTTGAGGCTCGATTCTCCAGGACTCACGTTAGCCAGATGCACAAGGGGGCGCACATGTCTGGAGTTCGTTTGCAGTGGCTGGAAGCCCTGGCATGCCCATTCTCATGTTCCTTCTCTCTCTCTCTCTCTCTCTCAGTCTCCCTCTTTCTGTCTCTGTCACTCTCAAATAAATAAATAAAAATGAACAAAAAAAAATTAAAAAAAAAACAACACAGAAGCAGGGAGATGGCTCAGCATACAAAGCACTGGCAAGTGAGAGCACCCGAGGCTGGGTCCCCAGCAGCCACATAAAGACACTGTAGAACCAGTTTGTAATCCCAGTGCACATAAGGCAAGGATGTAAAAGTAAACAAGAAAAGCAGAGATCTTGCTTCAAAAAGGTGGAACATGAGGACCCACCCTCTGACCACCACGTGCTTGCCAAGCCAAGCGTGAACCTGTACTCACACAGATGTACACATACAAATGCTTGAAACCCTCTGTAATTGCCTTATCAGAAGTATCTGGCAGATTTGTGTGTGCATGTAGCTTTGTTTCCAAGTAGCTGGGGCAAGATTTATACTGATTCCCAAGACAATCTTCATCCTCATGTAGGGTTCTAGTTTTCAGGCTTTCCAAACTCAATCCCACATGTCTCTGCAGGTTTTTGTATATTTTTCCAGAGTACTTAAACCACCAGGTCTGACTAACTGTACGAACTGAAAAATGAATCACTACCTGGATAAGCACATTGCAGCAGAGCTACTGACTTGCCTCCAGGAGCAGCACACAGGTCCAGAACCTTCTCCCCATCACGAAACTCCAGCGCCAGCACTGGTAGAAGAGAAGCTGCATTTAGGAGGAAGTATTTTTTCAGGTTTCCAACTTGGTGTTTTTCAGAAGGCATTCGACTAGGAGTTTGGCTGAGGTAACACTTCATTGAGTTAGGATAATAGGATAAAGATCCTTGAAAGAGTGGGTGATAGCCTTTCAAATGCAAATCCTTTTCCAGCTCAAAAGGATAATTGAATCTGTTGAGGAGGATGGCATATTGCCACAATGATGGTGTTATCAGTATATTCCTAGAAAGAGAAAATGAGAAAACATTGAATATTAATGTTATGCACCAATACAATTTTATATTAATGGGGTGACTGTGGTCCTAGGCTTACACTTCATTTATCTGTAATGGTCAGATAGAACCTGTGATGGTTAATCTTAGTTTTTAATGGGAATGGGTTGAGAAACACCTAGATTAGTAAAGCACTCTAATGGATGTGTCTATGAGGGCATTTTCAGAGTTAGATCATGAGGGCTGATCTAATAAACAGATTGATCCTTTGATGGATTCATATGCTTCCATAATTGGGGAAGTGTAAAAAGTAGTAGGGTGTAGCAGACAGCTTCAAGTTCATTGAGATGAACTTCCAGACCAGGCACAGTTATGGAGGAAGGGATATTTATTGAAGCCTACAGATCCAAGGGAAGTTCCATAAATGACAAAAGAAGCTGGCCTGCCTTCACAGGACCAAGCAGAGAGAGGAGAGCACAAGTCAGAAGGTCAAAAGCCACAGCACACTTCCGGAACCCCAGCTAGGCACACTTTGCATATCTTTAGAATGAAATCTCAAACCCACCACCACACCTTAAGATCACCCAGTGCCTCCAGCCAGGTGGCTACAGAATGCAAACTACAAATAAACAACTGAATATATTGGAGGCCATCTATTCTATTCAAACCACCACACAGGGGATGGAGGAAGTAGATCACTGAAGTAGATCACTAAAAAAAGTAGCAGGGGAGGAGGGGCAGTTGGAGGAAGTAGACCAATGAGGGTTTGTCCTTGCTGTTTCCTGTATTCTCTTTTCTGCTACCTGCCCCCATGGCAGAAGCTATTCTACTGCTTATGCTCTGCCAATCCCTCCACAGCTTGGACTAGTGATTCTGAAACAAGGAGTAAGTTTAAGTTATTGCATTTTCTTTTCACAGCAACACAAAAATCTGATGAATAAAAGAGTAATCTTCTCAATTTTTCCTTTTGCCTCATATAGCTCTGAAGTGACGCATCCAAGCACTGTCATGAACCTCTTTATTTTAAAACCAGATGTTATTCATTGTTGTTTATTTCTAAGTTAATTTTCATTATTAAAATATTCCTTTGAGGGCTAGAGCGATAGCTTAGCAGTAAAGGTGATTTCCTGCAAAGCCTAAGGACCCATGTTCGACTCTTCAGATCCCACATAAGCCAGAAGCACAAGGTGAAGCAAACAACCAAGGTCGCGCATGCACACAAGGTTGTGCACATGTCCGGAGTTCAATTACAGTGGCTGCAGGCCCTGATGTGCCAATTCGCTCTCACTCTCTGGCATTTTAAAAAAACAAAAGGCAAAAAAAGGCCAATCTGTTGGACTTGACTTAAAAACCAAAAAGACTCTTTTGAGCCAAGCATGGTGGCACACAGCTATAATCCCAGCACTCAGGAGGCAGAGGTAAAAAGGACTGCTGTGAGTTCAAGGCCACTCTGAGACTACACAGTGAATTCCAAGTCAGCCTGGGTTAGAGTGAGGGCCTACCTCAAGAAAACAAGCAAACAAAAAAAGTTATATATACATGTTTTTGATTACTGAGATTTTTGTTGTGACCGGTGGGAGGAATACCTCACTTCAGCCTCAATCACACCCCCTGTAGAAAATCCAGCCTGCAAAAGTGACCTGCAGTCACTACATAACTGTGTATATGCCAAAAACTTTTCTATCACTATTTGCACAAGCAATTGTTTTCCTGGGGCAAAATTTAAAGCCAATATAAATATATGGAAAGAAAAATGCTCTCAGAAAATGTGTTTGAAGGCACACACGTTAAGCTTTCCTCTAATGGAGAAAAAAAGGTACGGAAGTGAACTCTACAATCATGGAATCAATGAGGTGATGAGCAGCTCCAGTGGTAAAGGTCCAGGGATGATTCAAAATCACTTATGGAGTGATGGTGCAGGCTTCCCCCTGCAGCGTTATCTTCTGAAAGTTGTATTCGGTCCAACAATTAGGTCTCATGACAACTATAAGCTCATATCAACTGGCAGATGATGCAGCAGGAAATATTTAATTTATTTACTAGCTGACCTTTCCAGCTGAGTTGTTTGAGAGCCTCATTAACCGTGGTCAATTAAATAAATTCCAGCTGCTACTCACCCTGGAGTTGCTTATGTGAGAAATGGCTGGATTGAAATTTAACACCTGCTACTCATGCATGCCATGTGAATTTCAATTTAGGGCTAAAATGAGGACTGTTAACTATTTGCAGTGTCTCTTGCTTACTAAGCATGGTGGATTTGTTTCAGTTACTTTGGGGGATAAGAATTTTTGCATTCCTTGAGGGACTATTAAAAAAAAATACTGCTGGACTGCAGATGATGGTTTAGTGGTTAAGATGCTTGCCTGTAAAGCCAAAGGACCCTGGTTCAATTAAGGACCCACGTAAGCAACATGCACAAGGAAGTGCATGCATCTGGAGTTCATGTGCAGGGGCTGGAACCCTGGTGTGCCCATTCTCTCTCTGTCTCTCTCTCTCTCTCTACCTCTTTCTCTCTCTTTAATAAATAAATAAATAAATTTTAGAAAAGAAGACTATTGGATCCTAACCAAGCTTGGAGCAGCTTATTCGGCTCAAGCAATACTTAAATTCATATTTATTTAATTTTTTTTAAATTTATTTTATTTATTTGGGAGAGATAGATAGAATGAGAGAAAGAGAATGAGTGTACCCAGGCCTTCAGCGCTGTAAATGAACTCCAGACAGATGTGCCACCTTGTGCTTCTGGCTTGCATGGGTACTAGGGAATCGAATGTGGGCCCTTTGGCTTCACAAGTAAATGCCTTAACTGCTAAGCAATCTCTCCAGCTCCTAAATTTGTATTTATAACTAGTTTTCAGGTGAGAGTATGACACCATGCTACTGTTCTCCAGGACCACACTATGAAAACTCTCACTTTAAAATACCACATAAAGGGCTGGAGAGATGGCTTAGTGGTTAAGTGCTTGCCTGTGAAGCCTAAGGACCCCGGTTCGAGGCTCGGTTCCCCAGGTCCCACGTTAGCCAGATGCATAAGGGGGCGCACGCATCTGGAGTTCGTTTGCAGAGGCTGGAAGCCCTGGCGTGCCCATTCCCTCTCTCTCCCTCTATCTGTCTTTCTCTCTGTGTCTGTCGCTCTCAAATAAATAAATAAATAAATAATAAAAAAAAATAAAAAATAAAAATACCACGTAAAGCCAGATGCACAAAGTGGCACGTGTATCTGGAGATCGCAGTGGCCAGAGACCCTGGTGCACCCATTCTGTCTGCCCATTCTATCTCCCTCTCAAATAAATTAATTTAAAAAATTAGACCCCAGAGTTAATTTACAATGTGAATGCAATTGTAAATTTTATGAATGTGTACCCTAACTTCAACCTGGATGAAAATTTACCCAGTGCTAAGAGTAATGTATAATACAGAAGTGTTAAAATATGACTTATACCACAAGGAGTGGTTTATTCCATCCTGTGCCCACCTCTTAGCTAAAAAAGGATAGGGCTATTTGACTTGACATGATAAATCCATTAACTTTTTTCTCTTATAAAAGTTACAAAACCACCTCAGATGTTGATTCTTTCTACTACATTTTAGGATCAATTGGGCCAGCTAAAAATAATTTGTAGGGCTGGAGAGATGGCCTAATGGTTAAGACGTTTGCCTGCAAAGCCAAAGGATCCCAGTTTGATCCTCCAGGACCCACATAAGGCAGATGCACAAGGGGGCGCATGCATCTGGAATTTATTTGTAGTGGCTGGAGGCCCTGGCATGCCCATTCTCGCTCTCAAATAAATAAAAATTAAAAATTAAAAAAGAATTTGTAAACTGAAGCTGGTGGTATATATCTGAAATCTCAGTAGTTGGAGGCTGAGGCAGAAGCATCAAAAAGAGTTCAAGGCCAGCTGGCGCTAGAGTGAGACCATGACCCTTCCCCACCAAAAAAAAAAAAAAAAAATCATAACCTTTAAAATGTGTTGTACACAGTAAGCTCAACAAAGATATTAAATGTATTCAACTTGGAAAGAAATGACTTTGGCATTCAGTCTTTCAAACCCTGACCAATGTTTTCATTTATACACATTTCCTTTCAAATCTCTTAGTATGTTTATAGTCCTGCATATTTCCTTTGAAGCATACTGTTTAAGAGGACTGTTATTTAATAAACCCACTGATTTTTGATTATTCAACATGTTAACTGAAAGCAATGAGAAAGGAAGTGCCAGACAAAGGCAACAGCTCTGCACAGGAACCACAGACATAATGAAGGTGTATGTTTGGGGACTAGTAGTACTCAGGTGTATAACTATCACAGGTACCATTTAACACTTTGTGTCAGAAATTATGTGAAGCCCTTCAAAGACTCAAGGATGAGAAAGACCAGTAAGATTTTGAAAACATGCACTCCAACAGTGAGGCAGAAACATCCTATATCGTTCATGAACAACTAAACAAAATAGTCATAATTAAAACAAAATTCTAGTCCCTCATGACCTACCAAATCATTTGGCTTCTCAAGAAAGAACAATTTTTTTAATGTGAGACAGCTCACTAAAGAGTCCAGTTTGTCTCCTGTCTCAGCTTTCAAGCGTTTTCCATGTGCGATTCCCAGTGATATCCTGGTTGTGCAGCACCAGAGGTGGACAAGGGCGGGTAGAGAATTTGCATCCCAACTTCACCTCGAACAAATGGCGAGGCCGCTGAAGCCGACCAAGCGTCTTTTAACAATGGGACTAGTTTGCTGCACGGGACCAGACACAACAGGGACAAGTTAATGAAGGCACTGCTAGGCACTGCTAAGGCTGATGCTTCCAAGCTCTAATCACTGCTCTAAATCACTGCAAGGACACAACTCCCTTGAATTTGCTTGTAGCTGTCACCACAGGCGCAAGGGCACATGTGCACGCACGCGCGCGCACACACACCTACTACAATGAGAGGCCACCTTTGGACTGGAAGACCAATGACTACTCTAACCCAGAGCTTTGACAGATGGACAAGTAGGATTAGAACACTCAAGAAAAAAGCAGACTCCCACACTCCAGGCCTCCTGCTAAGATTCATGATTACAGTCTGAAGCTGCTCTATCTACTGATCTCCTAGTCAGGAGGCCAAGTATATTAGCAGCCAGCACTGACAAGTAAATGTGGTGCATCTAGTTGACACCTAAATATGAGAATGACACCCATCACTGTTCATTTAAAACCTTTTAATCCTCACATGGACATCCCAACAGTCACTGGCATGTAATGGTTTTGATATCAGGATGAAAATGGGCCTTTCTGGCCAGAGAATTAAAGAAAGGCCCGCTGGGAAAGGCTAAGCACCTGCTTAGAAACTAAGGGGAGGAGAGCAATCTTCTGCGAGGGCTTACAGTAGAACTAGTTGAAGTTGAAGGTTGAAACTTGCTGGGCACATGCACCTTTCTGCACCATGTTTCACTGTTGACTGTACTACAGCACACTGAGACTTCGGTTTTCATGTGTAGAGTAATCCATTCGCCCATGCACCCGCCTACCCATCACCCATTCTCTAATACATACTGTGCTTTGGCTATTTAGCGAGAATAGAAAATTATGTTTAAATTTCTAGGAAACAAAAGAAACTACTAAGCACAGGTGACTAAAAGGCATAAATGCTGAACAAATGGCACACAGGAATGACTGAATCTTATGTCAACAAAATTACACTTTATACATAATGGCACCAGTCACACTGTCCATTTATCCGTTGTTCCTAGCTGGATTGTAGGAACTATAACTTAATTTTCTCTAATTATATGACTCCTAAGCCCTTGTTAACATAATTATAATTTTCCTCACAGATTTCTTGATTCATTATTATTGCTATTGTGCCTGGGACTGAACATAAAGCTTCATAAGTGTTAAGTATGGACTCTACCTATGAGATATACCTTAAGCTATTTTAGCAAAATTCAAAAGCATTTAAAAAATTGAAATCAGGTAAATTAAAATCCTGAAACATTCCACTGGCAATATTTATTATTGGGTAGTATGAGCTTTATTTATCTTTTCTGTTATATTATTCTTTTTTCCTACTATTTTCCAGTCAGCATTCCTACAGTGATGTGGACAACCTACTAAACACAAGTAATATAGATTACAAACACAATTTAAATTCCCAGTGTTTTTTTTTTTAAAGCAAAACCTCTGTGGAATTAGGGATGGGAGAGGGGATATAAGAGGGTAACAAAAGGGGAATGGGACCAACACGTGATACCTACATACAGAAAAGTTCGTAATTCAGAGAAAAAAAAAAGTCCTTGTTTTATTATCATGACTATCCATCTCAAAGGGTGCTCACCTGACATTTTATGTCTGTCTTAGAAATAAGTAATAAATGCACTGATGGAAATTCAAGAAGGAATGTTTCCATGTCATTTTATTTTTATTCTTCAGAAACTCCACTGATGAGCTGATAGCTTTCTACTTTTTCTTGGCAATATTTCTTCCTTACTGCTTACACAAGGGCAATTTATGTGCAAATTTATTATCCACAGTGACGCAGATAAGGAGTCCTTAGTAAGAATTTGTTTCTGGTAGACAGCACACTTTTTAAAATAGTGAGTATTAGGGGAACTATGCACTCACTTGTATGGCTGCTGCCTCAGACCCTTCATGAAAGGACAAAAGATAGAAGAAAAATCATGAGCTCCTAAGGCCTGGATCTGCTCTAGCAGTGACACACCTGGCAACTGTTCTGGGCTGAAGAGGCTAAAAATTACTCCTTTGTAAGGATTTACACAGATTGACAATGTACAAAACAAGGCAACTTCTGAGACAAAACAGAAATCTAGCTAGCTAGTAATTTCTGTATACTTCCCTAACTATTCCATTATAACACTCTTCACAAATTCAGATAATTTATACTTTGTGCACTGTGAATTTTTGGTTAATGAGGCTAGACAAATGTTTTGGTTTTCAAAAATGTGTACAATTTCCACAATTCATAAAGATTTCCAATTAGTCCAGCCATTGTATTTATATTGGAGGGCAAGATAAATTTAAACACACACAAAACCATCATAACCTTCATGTATAGTAGAATGCCTGGGTCATAAATCCTACTTAAGTTGGGAATAAATTCATGACTTGCCCAAGTATTAAGGGATTGTTATCAGTTACTAGTTTATACATGTCTTCCCTATTAATAGGGAAGACATGTATAAACTAGTAACTGATAACAATCAAATCTTCAAAGAATCAAGAGCAACTGTACCATCAAGATATAATGGAAACACAAAAGACAGAACTAATTACAAAGGGGCACATTAAAAAGCTTGATAAAGAATTAGCCAATAATAAGCCAGGCGTGGTGGCACACGCCTTTAATCCCAGCACTCGGGAGGCAGAGGTAGGAGGATCACCGTGAGTTCAAGGCCACCCTGAGACTACAGAGTGAATTCCAGGTCAGCCTGGACCAGAATGAGACCCTACCTTGAAAAAACCAAAAGAATTAGCCAATAATAGAAAAAAAATAATGGTAACATATACTAACTACTCTTAAATATATGTTAAGTTCATTTGATCTTCTCTATGAAATAGATACTCTCTTACCCATTTTACAGATTAGAGAGGTAGTCAAAACTTATCTAGGTCATATGCTGTAAAATGCATTTGAACACACACTCCTGACCAGGATAAGGGGCATGGAAGAGTATCTCTGATAAAGGGGACAGCACATCTAGTATTAGAGGCATGAAGGAGCCTCTTCAGTCACAAGGTACAAATATAATAGTGAGCGAGCAAAAGCCTGCACAAGAGTAGACAAGGCAAACTCATAATCCCTTTCCAAATGTGAACTGTGTGTTCCTTTGCAAGTTATTTAATCCCTGTGGGTCAGCTAGCCTGTCTGTGAATAGAAATAACTACCCCTCAGAGGGCTATAGAGAGGACTGGTGTAGTGTTGAGCACACTGACATGCAGCCTCATGAAAATGTCAGCTAAAATAAGCAAATAAATAAATGCAAAAGGCTGGAGCCTACAGCTGTTATAACATGTCAGAAAGGAGGTGATGAAGGCCTAAGAAGTAGCAAGAGAGTTAAAAAATGAGTTACTAGTTAAATTTCTGTGCCGGAGAGATGGCTTAACAGTTAAGGCACTTGTCTGCAAAGCCTAAGCACCCAGGTTCAATTCCCTGGGACCCACATAAGCCAGATACACAAAGTGACACGTGTCTGGAGTTTGATTGCAGTGGCTAGAGGCCCTGGTGCACTCATTCTCTCTCAGACACAAATAAATGAAAATATAAAAAATCTGGGCTGGAGTGATGGCTTAGCGGTTAAGGTGCTTGACTGCAAAGCCTAAGGACCCATGCTCGGTGTGGAAGTGAGGCAAGTGGAAAGTCACACATGCCCACTGGGTGGCGCAAGCATCTGGAGTTCAATTTCAGAGGCTGAGGCACTGGCGTGGCAATTCTCTATTAAAAAAAAAAAAAAAAAAAAGTCTGCCAGGCATGGTGCACACATCTTTAACCCTAGCACTCAGGAGGCCAAAGAGGATTGTTGGGAATTCAAGACCACCCTGAGACTACATAGGGAATTCAAGATCAGTCTGGGCTAGAGCCAGACCCTACCTCAAAAAAAAAAAAAAAAAAAAAATCTGATTTAACAGCCTTGGTAGCCATTTTGGCGGGGGAAGGGAATGATGTGTAGTAGAATATAGCAATGAGGTTTCTATGACCATTCTGTTTTGCATACTAACTACAATCAAAGGGGCCCTCAAGACCACTCTCATTTGATTACTCATAGAACTCAATGAAAACTGTCATATTGAGTCTCAGGTTTAAGCTTAGGGTTTATTTTAGCAAAAGCAGACAGATTAAAAACCAGTCACGGGAAGAGATTCATGGTACAGAGCCCAGAAGTGTTCAAAGCATGAAACTTCTAGTTGCCCTTTCCATTATAAACATGGACAAGGTTCTTTTCCTGACAGTGATATGTGACAATATACACAAGAAATATTGCTAACCAGGGATGTTCAACAAAGGTGAGGGTATGTTTTTAATAACAGTCATGAAGCAGCAGACTTTGAGTCTGCAACTCTTTGGAGGTTGATTCATTATCTGTGGTCTGTAGCTCCTACAGTAAATTAAATCACATTCTTTGACTAATCAGCTGTGTCACAAGCACCCAGGTAAACAGGTAGTCTTATGAGAGCAGAATTAGTACGTTTCAAGGGCATAGGGATCACCTCCCAGGAGCTCAGGGAAAGCATAAGGCTGACTTGGGTTCTTCCTTTGAATCACAAAAGTGGTAAAGGTGTGGAGAAATTGCCAGTAACCATTTTGATAGTGGTGCCTTCAACTCAAGTGAGATCACAAATAACAGGCAGTAAAACATAGGCTTTGAAGAGAAAAGTAATGTACTTTAGTTTACTAAATACGCTAACTCAATGTAATTGTTAAAAAACACATGTAGGAGACTACATTTTGAGAAAAACAGCATAGCTAGAAATAACAGTACACTGATCAGAGCTAAAAGTCATGCTATGCACACATTTCCTTGAAAAAGAACGTGTAGCACGTGAGTAGCGCATATGTTGGCTAAGGGTAAACTTGAACTTGAAAGGACTTTCCAGGTGCTGATTGGACAAGGTCATAATAAAACAGTAAAATTAAGATGTTAAAAGTATCACCAGTATTACTATAACCAGAAAACACTGAGTACATTACATGGTAGATGGGGTGGAAGAACCTTAGAAGACTCACTTAAAATCATGTATACTGTTTTAAGTTACAAAATATGTAATTGTTTTTTTCCTCTACACTTTCTTCCATGTTCAGACTTTCTGAAACACTTTTATTCTGTGGTGAATTTATTACATATATACGCAAAGCTTTAACTACCATGAAACACCGACAAAAAGGTAGATGAAGCAAGAAGGCAGAGATAATTAAATGGCTTCAAGGTTCATTGTTCATTTTATTTAGGCTTAAATAGTTATTTATGCCTTTTTAAGCACATTAAAAAAAAAATCAACTCATTACAGGGTCTGAATAGTCAGATTCCTAGTCTCCAAACAAAATATTTCTTGAAATATTATTTTATTCACCAACTATGCTATCTCCCAGGTATGACAAGCAGTAAGGGGCATAGTGAGTGGTGAAGTTCCTGGTCAGAGAACCGAGGCAAATTTCCCAGCTCTGCTGCTTACAAGCTAAGGGAACCTGAGCAAAACACTTTAAGTTGTGCTGGATCAGTTTTAAGAAACATAAAAAGCTGGAGGTAAATATCAAAAGCTTGGCTTTTGGAGAACTGAAGTTGAGTGTTGTCTGCATACATGTATGCAAGATGTGATTCTTATGTACTCTATGAGTACCTTTGAAAAATAAAAATCTCACGAATTTTTGTACTTCACTCTTCATTCTCACTAACGTATAACAGAACACATTTCATTTCCAACCTAGAATTGAGATAACTACATACTGTATTTGAATTTCATGAATAGCTTAATTTGACCTAATATTATCTATGAACCACGGACTTTATTATCTTTATTAGCCAGGATTTAATATTTTGGTTCTAAAAGAAATTCATAAAGCTGGCATTTATACAGGAGAAATACATACTGGGCTAATCCAAGAAGAGATGGAATACGACAATCATGTAAGAAATTACTGTCTGAACCAAATTCCAGATAATATCCAAAGCCAAAGAACTCTTTTAATTCCATATGTAAAATTCATATGTATTGGGATTTTGTCCTTAATTGCACCAGCAGTGCAATTTTTCCCTCAGGCTAGAATACCTGGTTCCTTTAGCCAAATTAATTACTTTATGTCAACAAGACCTGCTTTTCCTCAAGCATTCACTGGCACCCAAACACTTGGACATATAAAACATGGTATTAGTGCACACTTCTATCATATTTGCCAAATTAATATGTCAATTTTGCCCATGCCCCTTCCATTACAAGTCCCTAAACACTCAACTAGAAAGCAAACCAAGCATGACTAGATTGTTTTTTGTACTGCTGGAGATACTTACTATATATTCTGTATGAGGCACTCTTTGTCACCAAAACTCACCACACACATCAAATTTTTTGGTTAATCTTATGCAGTTTCTTTTTTAAAATAAAGAATTTGTATGTACAGGTGCATGTGTGGTCAAAATACAACCAGTCACAGACCCAACAGTGAGGAAATATGATTACTGAAGAAAGTGTGACTTTGGACAGTGACTTCAAGGGCTTCTTATATTTTTTGAATTTCAGAATGTAGCCAACAAACAAACATTCCAATATTTTTATTCAAGTATTTGGTCAAAAAGGTACGTAGTCTTGATTTTTTTTTCCAGATAAGAATAACTGCTTGAGGAGGGCCTAATTTTTGCTACTATCACTGTACAGGAGGATTTCTTTCCACTATGCTCCTGTACTTTAATCTATTTCCTCAACGCTTCCTTTCTACAGCCCAAGTGGTACAGCCAGGTCTAGATTTCGTGACCTCTTATACTCACTGCTGCTCCCGCAGAGGTACAGGTCATACTCCCACTGTCCCCACACAGCACTGAGGGAGGAATGATACTAACCTTACTGTATTCCAGGACTCTCCAAGTTCTTTGGAGTACTGCTTGTCAAAATGATCCAAAACAACTTTGCAAATCTGTTTTGCAAGCTTCCCCTCTGACTTTGCTTTCAGCTGAGATGATAAGAAAAAACTGCTGACACACAGTGACATTACACATTTATTCAACTTCGACACTATCACAGTCCTTTGAGAAATGTTTTTAAAAGATACTATTATTTACATTGGGGTAAATACCTTGTAAACAAAACTGCATTACAACTGCTCTACCCATTTATGCTTAAGGGATAGTTCTCAGGGTGATTAGTAGCCAATAAAAAAGCAAAGAAGAAACTAAGTATGTTAAGGAAGTTTAAAAGGTAAAAATTAATTTTGAAAACTACCACAGGGCTGGAGGGATTGCTTAGCGGTTTAAGGCATTTGTCTGCAAAGCCAAAGGACCCAGGTTCAATTCCCCAGCACCCACATTAGCCAGACGCACAAGGTGGCGCATGCGTCTGGCGTTTGCAGCGGCTGAAGGCCCTGGCGCACCCATTCTCTTTCGCACACTCTGTCAAATAAACAAAAATATTTTTTAAAAAATTACAATAGGTACTACGAGGAGAGGGGGGATGGCTTCGTGAAAAGATCTGCAAACTTTCCGTGAATCTAAAATTACTCCAAAACAAGCAAGCTTATTTAGGGGAACATGTCATTTGATTTCTTCTTGAAACTCCTTGCAACTCCGTTCACTCATGAGCACCACGAGAGCGCATCAGGAGCCGAGGAGGGAATCCACCGCGCGGCTCGCGAGCAACAGGGCTCGGGTGACGCGGACAGCAGTCCTGGCGGGAAACCCCAGCGAGCGCGGGCTGCGGCCTCCCCGCACCGCCCGGGGCGCGGCTCCACCCCGGCCCCTGCCCGTCTCCCCGCCGCTGAGAGAACGAGCAGGTCTCGTCCGAGGCGGCGCGGATCCCGGCCTCACCCGCGTTATCATCCTCGGGCCCCGAGCGTCCGGAACCGCGATTCCCACGGCTCGGCACCCACGATCCTCAGGACCTACAAAAAAGCTGCCCTTCCGGTGCACTCGAAGTATATTAGTATCCTCACGCTTCCGTTTTAGGTTCTCGCGAGAACCTGAATTCTTTCAGAAGTCTCGTCAGAGCCTCAAATCCCGCGAGAAGTGGGCGCGGTGCCGGGCGGGGAGCCGAGGCTGAGGGACAGGCCAGGGTGTGGCGGGACGTTACAAAGTGATTACGTAACGGAGCCGTGTCTCTGTGTGCTTTGTGTAAGTGTTGCGTTATGTTTCGTCATCACTCTTATTTTCAGAGCCGTAGTCAAGCCTGGTGACCCCGTCAACTCTGTAATTTATCAAAGAACATCTTGTGATCCCTTATAATTAATACGCACGATCGTTTTCAGGTGGCTGCAAGCATTCAGTAAGCACTAGTCCCAACTACATGGAAAACAGCTTTACCACTAAGGTGTTTTAACACTTAGCATGTTTTTCTTTTTTAATGTGTTAGTTATTTGCAAGGACGGAGAGAAAAGAAAATGAGCGTGCTAGGGCCTTCACAGCCACTGCAAACGAACTCCCGATGCGTGTGCCACCTTGTGCATCTGGCTTATGTGGGGGAATCGAATTTGCGTCCCTTAGGCTTTGCAGGCAAGCACCTTAACCTCGGAGCCATCTCTCCAGCCCAAGCATATACTTTTTTAAAAAAATTTATTTATTTGAGAGAGAATGTGTGGCCCAGGGCCTGTAGCCATCTTGTGTATCTGGCTTACATAGGCCCATGGAAATCAAACTTGGGACCTTAAGCTTTGCAGACAAGCTCCTCAACGACTAAGCCATCCCTCCTGCCCCCAAACATGTATTTTTTTTTTTAAATTCTGTTTACCTATTAATTTGAAAGAGAGGAAGAGAAAGAATGGCACACCAGGCCTCTAGCCAAGTTCAAATGAACTCCATAGGCCACCTTGTACTTCTGGCTTACTTGTGTACTGGGGAATTAAACTTAGGTCCTCTGGCTTTGTAGGCACGCACCTTAACCACTGTCATCTCACCAGCCCCCAAGCACATTTTTTTAAGCAAGTTTCTTAGCAACTTAAAAAGCACCTAGATTTGGTGCAAAGAAAATAATGATGATCAGGATTAAAATGATTTAAACACTTGCCATCTGTTTGGGGAAGTCATTCTTGTCTCTTCAGCTATTATAGTTTCATATTTTTTGTGTTCATTAAAAAATCTCACATCTACTGAATACACTAGTTTTCTATTTGTAATTTAATTCATTTTAAGTAATACTTCCCTAGTTTTTCTTACAATTATCCAAGTGTAAATGTGAAAAAAAAATTAACTTTTAAGGTGAATTTTGATCCCATCATATTTGGGTATGCCTTTCTTCTCTCGAGGGAACACAGTTCTTTCTCTTTTCATGGGCTATGTATGCTATATTACATTGTGTGCATGTTTGAGTGTGGGTGTGCCACAGGATACATGTGGGGCTTAAAGCAGGTCAGTCCATGGCTAACACTCCATCTAAGAAGTCTCCATTTCTTGTTCATCAGGCTACCTGGCCTGATAACTTGGGGAAATATTTTAGTCTCCATCCAGCTCCCATCTTGCAGGTGATGTCGGATTTTAAGCGCAGGTGAGAAGGACTCAAATTGCCTTGTTAGGCAGTTTAGGAGAAAGGCTTACAAGAGAAATCTTAAAATGATTCTTCCCTGCCTTCCTCTTAGAACACAAGCAGCTGCTTTTGCAAGCGTCACACTGTTGCCCTATGGCAGCAGCAGAACTGGAATTCAGTTCGTGTCCCAGACTCATCCAATTAGCTTTTTCTCTCTCACCTTGCCCAGGTGTGTGGACCAGTTCCTGAGACCAGGCCAGTCGGCTCTCATGAATTACCTAGGTGTGCCAATCCCTTCCAGAGATAGCCCTCTGAACCTCAATAAATACACACAGAAGGGACTTCTTGTCCAACTCCTTGGATCTTCCCCTTGTGAGCCCCTAGAGTCCCAACACTAAGCTCATGCCATTGCACTCTGGCAGCTGCTGCTAGACTAGGAAAGTATTTGGTTTTGTTTTTATGACCTTTTGATTTTTTTTTTTTCTTTTTTTAAGGGAAAACATGGGCTGGAGGGATGGCTTAGCAGTTAAGGTGTTTGCCTGCAAGGCCAAAGGACCCAGGTTTGATTCCCCAGGATACATGCTAGCCAGATGCACAAGGGGGCGCACATCTTTGGAGTTTGTTTTCAGTGGCTGGAGGCCCTGGTGCTTGTTCTCTCTCTCCCTCCCTCTCCCTCCCCCTCCCCCTTCCTCTTTCTGTCAAATATTTAAAATTGTAAAAAAAAAAAAAGGGGGGGGAGCTGGAGAGATGGCTTAGCGGTTAAGCGCTTGCCTGTGAAGCCTAAGGACCCCGGTTCGAGGCTCAATTCCCCAGGACCCATGGTAGTCAGATGCACAAGGGGGCGCACGCATCTGGAGTCCGTTTACAGAGGCTGGAAGCTCTGGGGCGCCCATTCTTTCTCTCTCCCTCTCTTGCTCTCTGGCTCTGCCCTGCTCTCTTGCTCTCCCCCTCTCTCCTTCTCTCTGTGACTCTCAAACAAATAAATAAACAAACAAAAATTGTGAAAAAAAACATTTTAGAAAAATCCATTTTCACATGTCCCGGGCCCCCCATCCCCATGCTCTACTCCCACATGAGCTCTCTCCAGACCATTCCCCATTTTGGTCCAAGGACTCTCTCCTCCTACCCCACCCACCACTTCTGAATAAAAATGTAATAGTTTATAAATTATCCTTCTCAGACCTGTTTTATTCCAATTTGTTGTTAAAAACAGACACAACTTCAGGGTTTGGTTTTAAGAACTTTTCCTGAAACCCCGAAACATAGTGATTAAATTCCTTAAAGATGCAAGAGATTCCAGGACTGCTGAACCCCAACTTTTAGATTACTTGAATTGGAGAAAACACAGGCTCTGAGAAGAGTACATTATGAATTACAAAGTTTATTTTAAAGAGAGTTATGATCCGGGGATATGGCTAACGAAAATATACCAAGCCAAAAGGATATCCTCCCCATCTGGCTGGAAAGGGGAAACAGAAGATGCAGAAAATCTCCTTTCCATAGAGAAATCTGGGAAGAAGCGGCTGGAAGAAGACACACACTTGTGTGAAAGGCAAAGCAGGAGAGCTCATGCCAAAAGAAGGCCTCATGAGAGGTAATGAAGGGCTCACAGTTTAATGAGATTATCATGTAGCAAAGTGAGAAAGCAGCCAAATAGTAGGAAAGTGCCCTGGCAAGAAGAAAGCCTGACTGGGATGGGGAAAACTTACCAGCAACCAGGAAGCAAAGGCCAGGAGAGTGAAGAGAGCCAACAGAATTTACTCAGGTGTCATGCCCACTTATGGATCAAACATCCAATTCGCCTTGTCATCTAAGTAAGTTGTATAAGGGAGAGACCCTTTCAGGAGGAGCCAGCTCATAGGCACTAAGCCCCTGAAAACTCAGAGACGGGAAGCTGCTCCTGTTAAGTGTTGCTTACAACCATTTTGGTATGACTGAATGAGACACAGGTTCTAGTCCTGCCAAGGCAAGCATGGTGACATCCATGCTCTCCCTGGACTTCTGACCCTGCCTGATTACCTATAAAAATCTCTTTCTCCTGTTCCTCCACTGGGATTACAGAAACCCACTATGGCTTCCAGCTTTTTTTTTTTTTTTTTTTTTTTTGAGAGTGACAGACACAGAAAGACAGATAGAGGGAGAGAGAGAGAATGGGCGCGCCAGGGATTCCAGCCTCTGCAAACGAACTCCAGACGCGTGCGCCCCCTTGTGCATCTGGCTAACGTGGGACCTGGAGAACCGAGCCTTGAACCGGGGTCCTTAGGCTTCACAGGCAAGCGCTTAACCGCTAAGCCATCTCTTCAGCCCGGCTTCCAGCTTTTAAGTGGGACCTTGGGATCTGACTCAGGAAGTCATGCTTGAGGCCAAGCACTTTATCCACTGAGCCATCTCCCAGCCTTCCCTCTTCTTTATCTTGAACCAGAATTTGTGCTATGAGAGGGTTAATGCATTTACTTCAAAACTTTTTTTTTTTTTTCTAAGAGTAAAACTCCACATTTGAGTTTTAGGAAAAGAAACCCCTGCAAACATTTATTTTAAGCAAAAACATGAGATAAGAAATGAACATAACATAAATACTAGTATTTATATTAGTTTTTCTATTAAATTACAATGTAGAGACCTAACTGGCATTATTAATAAGAATTAATAATAGGTAGGATGATTTTTTAATTTAAACATGTTTTTATCCATAAATAGTTGACCCAAGGAGTATTTTTGGACAAGTACACTTTTCATTTACTATTTCAGCTGTTTCATAAACTTTCATATTTACACATCTCCACGCATTTCATGTTTATATTGCCAAGGTGACATCAACCTGAGTGATGAACCACCCTGACATCATGAAGGAACTTAGTTCTTAAAATGTATGACAGAAAAACCTGGAGCTGATGTAGGGCCCAGAGCAGAATTCCCAGCAGTTCTGGACTTTCACTTTAGGGTGTGTACAAACCCCAGCAGAAAATCCACTGTTGGAAGGAGGAAATACAGACTTTTGTTTTTTAGAGTTTTACTCATTCTTTTAAAGAATCCTTCTTTGGGGAGTGTACATTTAATATGTATGTAGTACATAAAATGTTTAACTGTCAGGATCTGTTCTTTGAATATTTACATGTTATGGCTTCAATCCTCAGTATCTTGGGATAGAACAATACTTGTCTCTGAGGCCTTTGAGAGGTAATTAATAACAAGGCACTGGCAGCTTTTGAAATAGGCCTCTAAGACATACCAACAATGTGCATAAGCCTCAGCTATTCTGTCCCAGCTGCCCACACGACTGGGGTTACAGGTATGTGTGGCCACACCCAGCTATTTATGTAGGTGCTGGAGAATCATTCTCCAGCCTTGTAGGCACTCATGTTTGGGGCAACAGAGCTCGCCAGTCTACCCGTCTCCCTAGTCCCTAAAATATGTTTCTTGGTAAATATATCAGCAGAACCTCAATTATAAAGTATAATCTATTCAGAGAAAAAGGTTAAGCATTAAAAGCCAAATAAAGCCAGGCATGGTAGTGCATGCCTTTAATCTCAGCACTTGGGAGCAGAGGTAGGAGGATTGCTATGAGTTCGAGGCCACCCTGAGACTCCACAGTGAATTTCAGGTCAACCTGGGCTAGAGTGAGACCCTCTCTTGAGGAAAAAAAAAAAAAAAAGCAAGATAAATGAGCTACAGCTGTATTTACAAAAGTACTTTCAACTTTAGAAAACTGTCTGTCTGGAAGCATGGATTTCTTTAATTAGAATGGGGAAAAATGAATACTCTTACCATAAGAGCACATCAAACTGAGTATCAAAATGTTTTTAGAGTAAGAGAACTTTTAAACAATAAGTAAATCATATTTTCAACAGAACTGTGCCACACTGTTCAGAGGACTATAAGTGAGTAAATGCTGGTCTTCCACTTGGTTAAAACAGCATCTGATTGTAAGCTTGAAAAAATCAGCACATAAATAACTCATACTAAATTAAAATTTGCTTCTCACACTATAAAAACTACAATAACAGTTGAAAAATTTGAGGAAAGCATACAACTGCATTCTTTCAAAACCTTATGAGTATTTTGAAATATTTCCTCGCAGGACACCTTTTATGCAGTTTGATACCTGACATCAATTGTGTGCTCTACTGAATGTGTTAAATGGACTTTTCATTAAAGACACACACTGGTGGTGAATGTGCATCAGTTGTAGAGCACTTTGGTAGCACTCATGAAGCTTGTGTTCAATCTTGCAGCACACGTAAAAACAGAAAATAAACTCTGTATCATAATAGGTAAAAACAGTTTCATGTAAAATAAGTCCATTATCCTAATCTGCCAATTTCAATCTTATATCTAAAAATATCATTTAAAAGCCAAAAAAAGAAGAAAAACAGGACACTGGTATAAATTATTTTTATTGTGTGAAAATGTTATAATTCGCAATGATTAAGAATGAAAACACAGAATATAACAAAATAAGTATTTTTAAAATCCATTTACTTTTAAAGGACTTTCAGAATGCATTAAGAAAACAAATTAATTATATATATAAAACATCATTTTATAATAAATTTAGTTTCAAAACCATCTTATTAGAACTGGTAATTACAGTAAACATTGGCAGGAAATAACAATTTCAAAAGCACCTTACTCTCACACCAGATGAATGTTAAAAGGTAGCAAAAATATGAGTTTAGTTTTAAATTTTAAAAATGGATAAACATGTTATAAAAGAAAACCATAAAAAAATGAGCATTTTTTTTCTCTAGGATCCAGTTCAAAACTTGCATCCTATCTTGTGATTCTTTCCTCACATTTAAATCACCTACTACTAAATTGTGGCTATGGTCTTTAAGTACAGGGTAGAATGCTACTAACTCAATGTGCTTAGGTAAGTCCCAGATACCACTCAAAGAAACTGTCACGGGAGCATAAAATGTGACTTCATATAAGTCCAAGGAGTTTTAAAAAATGAGAACAAAATATGTTGCTCTAAACTTTTAAATTATGTAAACTAATTTACCTGCCACAGATGTTCTTATTTTCAGAAACCAATATGTGTCATTTGTCAATGGAAGGAATGAAATGTGCCAATCTTAGCAGAATAACAGGGAAATTGTTCTGTTTGTTTGTCTTCACCTGATTTAAAGGTATACTTTCAACTGAGTGTAGTATTATGAATCCATTACTCCAAAACTCTGAGTTTGTCACTAGCAAGTGCCTTTGACTGCTGACCACCTCTCCAGTCTAAAAGTTCTTCTAACTGACAGATAAACAGAATTTTATGGAAGTCACTCAGGTGCAAAACAAGTCTATAATTTAATAAATCATTGTGGAATTGTGTATGAAAATATTTATGCTAATTTTGTTCTTACTGCCTTCGTACCCAAGCTACTTTTAAAATTGAAATCTCTGGACCTGTAATAGCCCTTTTAGTCTTTCTGCTTTAAACTTCAAAGCAAGAAGGAACTAAAGTAACCCAGCAGTCACTGTGGCTAACAGAACAAAGGAGTGACAAAGCACCATGACCTCTAAAAGTGTCCAATCTTTAGAATATGGGCTAATTAGAACTTTTAATGATGCCTCAAAGAACACACTGTTACTGTTTTAAATGTATTGAGAAAACAAAATTGTGTCAGGTCTCTTTCATTTATTGAAATCACCACCAAAGTAAACTATAATGACAAAATTCAACCACTCTCACATACTGCTGTCAATGAACAGAACATGTACAATAATGATCTGACAACTTGCTATTTTAGATAGGTGCTATTATTTTAAAATAAGGTCAAAATAGGATGTATACTTTAAAAATAATGCTATCACAAAACATACCTCAAGCCATTTAACACATCCTGCTTGTACAATTCATGTTTGTCAAGTAAATCAACTCTATATTCCAGACAGTTTAAATAAAGCATCTGTAGAAAAGTGCACAATCAATAAAACAGTAAACTTAAAAGTTCTGGAAGAATATAAAAATAGTTACAATTTTAGGTTAAAAATTCTCAGGAGTTTCCCTCCTATGTATATGTATCTTATAAAAAAAAGTTTTATAAAGAGAGAAAAACAGACTTAACTAGTAAAGTACACAGAGTCCATTGGCTCTATTTTGTTGGAGGGTTTTGTTGAGGAATATGCCCATGAGTGGGGATGTGTAAACCAAAGAATTAACACTGCCTCTGTTAACGTGACCCAAATGTTCTTCCCGCCTACCAATCATTTTGTTCCCTGTTTTAACCATGGAGAAGTCAATTATGAGCCCAGGTTCTTAGCTATTATCTCCTCCCTAAAATCACTGATTATCCTGCCCTCATCATCACTGTTCAGGGTTTTTCTGTTTTGGGAAAGAAGGTCTCAGGTCACCTTGCTGACAGTCAAAACGTTATGAGATCACATCTTGAGCATCTCCATTAGGTCTCTGTCGCACAGCCAGGGGAGGCAGTGGCTTCCCACCGAATTCTGCGTAAAAAAGGGAAACCAAAACCATGAAACATTTTTGGTGATAGGTTTGTTACACAGTTCATTGTTTTCCAATCAACATCTTTTAAAAAGTTAGATTTAGGGATTTGTCAATTGAGGGGATGCATGGGGAAGACAGGTAAAAATCAAAACTAACTAGAATCCAAGAAATTATGAGTAAGTTCAAAATATAACAGCCAATATAAATTTGACTTAATTTTAGTAAATGTATTACCAAGTGGATACATTTGTTATTTTTATTAGAAAACAACTTATATTATATTTATATTATATTATTTATATTATAAAACAACTGTAACTTATTTGAAATCCACACAACCTGAAAGGTGCTTAAGTCGGTATTTGTACACACCCTATTTGTATTCAGTGGTGGTTATTTCTAGATATTTTGTTAGAAGCAAATTGGACTCTTTTCCAGTAATGCTTCGCTACAGTTCAGTACTCAGGATCACTTAAAATACATTCAAAACATACTTCCCTGGGGTGGTGGGGAGATTAGTCATTGGACAATGCACATAAGCATAAGGACCACCAGGGTTAGGATCCCCAGCTCCCATGTAAATGTCACATGGGTGTGGTGGCTTCTCATAATCCCAGTGCAGAAGGGCCATACCCAGGGCCAACTGGCTAAGTAGACTAGCTGAACTGAGGAGCTCTGGGCTCATGTGAGAGACCCGGCCTCAGTAACCAGTACAGGAAGACACCTACTGTCAATCGTTGGCCCCAGCACTTGCATATGTACACACTGCACCCACAAGTGTGAACCCACATGCATATACACACACATAATACACGAACACATGCAAAGAATATACTTGGAAAATTATTTTTTAAAACAACTACATATAAAAAGGACAAATCTTAACAACATAACATATTGAAGGTATGTGTTTAAAATCTATACAGATCTAAGTGTAATTTTTGAATCTGCCACGTAGTAGATATGAGACCTTGGGGTACACATTGTTTTTGAAGTAAAAGATGGTAGTGCTGCTCAAGTCATAAGGTTATCTGGAACAATCCAAATTGCTAAGCACAATGGTAGGAAATTTTTCTGTAAAAAATATAAAATGCATGTTCACAGTAGGTCTTTTTTTAGTTCTCCTTGGAAATTAGTCTATTTCTGTAGTTGATTTTGTATGACTAATAGCTAATCATTCTATACAGAAAGGTGTTTTATTGCCTTAATCACAGATGATGTATACTGGTTTTCATGACTGACCAAAATGAAAACATAATTGTCAATATGCATTTTTATAAAGGGCTTTAAACTTCCTATAACACAAAAATTGAAGAGCAATTAAATGCTTTGATAACCAACATATAAAAAACTCATCTTTCTTCATAATTTTAAGTTTTAATAATAATACTCTTTAGCTTGTGCAGCTGATAGTTTTGACTATCAGAAGAATCTTTTATTTACTTCTCATAATATGTGTAATATATAACACACTGATGAGGTAAACATTGAGACTGTTGAAAAGTAAATATTCTCTTAAGACCCTTGTCTGAATGCATCTGTCTGCCTGTTATACATACTGAGCAAACTTTGTAGGCAATAAATAAAGAGTTACAAAGCAGAGTCAGCAAAAGATGAACCCTTTGAGCTTCCCTAAGGGATAGGGGAGGAGCTTATGAGGCCACACCCCTCACTAAGGAGCTAATGTCAGTTAAGGGTTGCTGTGGGAGGGGGAGCCATTCTCTTCAATGGAATAGGCACTTGTGCTGGGAAAATGAAAAGGCTCCATGCTAAATGGAAATTGGTTGTATGTTTGCTCAAAATATAGTTTATACATGTATGAAATTGTTAACAACCTAAATGCAAGACTCTTCCTTTAAAAATACCCAATCTGACTATAGCAAAATTGTTTTGCAACTCAGTAAATTTTAATTGACTAATCACAGTTGATTTTAAAATTTGTTAATTATCCATGCTAGCTCATCATGTATCTATTGCATATTTGCCATCAACCTTTTATCAGTATACATAAAGACATAAAGCAAAGAAATGTGTCCAATTTAGTAACAGAAGAGGACAGAATTATATGGCTGTATCATTTAATAAGGATTGCAGATAAACAACTTGATAAAACCAAACAGTTTAATGAATGTTTTTTTAATTGAAACTGAATACTTATTGTGGTTGTTTCTATCCCTATTCCATAATAGGAAAGTTGACTATATATTTTTTAAAACCTATATTAGTTACTCTTTGAGGAAATATTTTGAGGATAATATAATTAAATAATAACACTTTGTAGAGGTATATAATATTTGTTCTTGAAGGCTAAAATTTGTTAAATGCTAAAAAACAAAAATACAAGAGTGTAGTGGCCTTAACCTTAACCTATAACAACTATTTCCCATGAATTCTAATTTTAACACAAACACTGGGCTACAGTGATGGCTCAGCAGTTTAAGAGCACTACCTGTGTAAGCCTAAAGGTCTGCGGAAGTTTCAGAGACTGCTTCAGTTCATGCTTCAGTTCAATCTTCATAACCCACACAACATAAAAATTGAGCATAGCTACACACATCTGTAATATTGATCCCATGGTAAATAAGGAACCTGAGAATCTCTGGACCTTTAAAAAAAAATCTGTGTGGTGGCACACACATTTAATCTTAGCACAAGGGAGGCAGAGGTAGGAGGATCACCATGAGTTCAAGGCCACCCTGAAACTACATAGTGAATTCCACATCAGCCAGGGCTAGAGTGAAACCCTTCCTTGAAAAACCAAAAAAAAAAGTAAAAGCAAAGGCAAGCTCTAGAGTCAATAAAAGATTGGCTCAAAAAATAGCAGGAAAAACAGTGATGGAGTTGGAGTTGGACAAGTGATGTTTCATTTTGGTCAAAGCAGACAAACACATAGGGCACATACACTTGCATACATCACATATACCACATTACACACTTCCTCCCTACCCCCCCAAAAAAAAAAAATCCAATGAAAATTGAGTGGCAAGGCCTGTATCCTAGCTGCTCTTATTGTATTATTTTCCCAAAAATCAAAATTAACTCCATCTCTATGGACACTCTTTCTTCAAAAACAGCAAACCATCACATCCTTCACTGTATTCATTCAGAAAAACCACAGAGCATTTACTATGAACCAAGTACTATATCATGTGAGGACCACAGGGTATATGTGGGATCTATCATCTATATGTTTGTATATATATAATTACCCATCTGAGTTCTTTCTCTTGAGCATAATGCTGCTTGAACTGTCCTTCAGACATTTATTTCAAACAGATAAACCACAAATATATCTGCATGCTTCCAAAACAGGTTTCTTTTTAAATTTTAAATCTTGGACTGCATGAATGTACTAGCCTCCTGAGCTAAATTATACTCTCTGCCTCTTGCCTTCAACCCAAAACTCCATTTAGCCAACATTACTTACTGTAATTGCTAAAACAGCTTTTGCATATATATTTTAATATATTTTATTTATTTATTTGAGAGAAAGAGGGAGAGAGAAAATGAATGGGTGCACCAGGGCCTCTAGCCACTGCAAATGAACTCCAGATCCAAGTGCCCTCTTTGTGCACCTGGTCCTGGAGAATCGAACCGGGATCCTTAGGCTTTGCAGGCAAATGCCTCAACTGCTAAGACATCTCTCCAGTCCTCCTCTGCATATATTTCTTAATTCTCCATTTCACTTTCCATTCATTTTACTACAATAAATTCCTAACTGAAATTCATTTTTTAAGAAAGATTTATTTGAGAGAGAAATAAAAATAAAAGTATAGACACACCAGGGCCTCCAGCCACTGCAAATGAACTCCAGATGCACGTGCCGCACTGTGCTTCTGGCTTTATGCGGATGCTGGGGAATTGAACCTAACATCTGGTTTTGCAAGCAAGTGCCTTAACTGCTAAGCCTAGCCCCTAACTGGAATTAACTGAGATGTTCACTGCCATGAAGTCTATGCAATGTGATAAAAATTATTTTCTTGAGCATCAAATCTAATAACATTTCTATGAATGAAATGGTCATTATCGCTTATAAAGCCATCAACATTTTAATATATATGAAATAATTGGCAGCTAGCACAAAGTCAGAATTTGATTTATAACATTTTCTATAATTTAAAATTGTCTTTACACATACTATGCACATGAACCTAAGCTCTAGTCACATGTCTTCATGCTTTCTTGACAAATAAACTATGTTCCTCTCTTCCTCTCTGCTCTCTGCTCTCTCTCTATCTCTACAAGGTCTCACTAAGAAACACAGGATGGCCTGGAGTTATGATACTTTTACTTCAGATTTTGTAGTTTGGGGATTATAGGCATGCCTACCTTTGAATACTCATTTCTTCTGACATGCCACTTTACTTGGTAGCTCAGTACTCCATACCAAAGATCTTAATATCATGCATAGTATAGTATAGTAATTACTGGAATGAAGTATCATAGGGAAGGAAGAGGTTTATTTCCTGCTTACAGTTTTGACAGGTTTCATCACAATGGGTAAAACATGGCAGAAGCAGACAGCTGGGCATCACATCCTTACATTAGCAAGGAGGACACAGAGTGAGTGAGCAGCGAATAGTTTGGCTAGGGACACCTTATGGTCTGCCACCAGCCACACCACCTCCAGCAAGACTTTACCTCCCAAAGGCTCCAATCAGCTAGAGGCTTAATACCAAACACATGAGGTGATTGGGGGGGGGGGCATTTTATTTTCAAACCACCACATGTAAGTAAGTATAAAGACTGTCTTCTGTCTTATATACATATATTATTATATACATATATTACAGATATTCACGGCTGGAGAGATGTTTTAGCAATTCAACACTTGCCTGTGAGGCCTAAGGACCCAATTCAAGGTTTGATCCCCCATTTCCCATGTAAGCCAGATGCACAAGGTGGCGCACGCATCTGGAGTTCATTTGTAGTGGCTAAATGCCCTGGTTCTCCGTTCTTGTTCGTTCTCTCTGTCTCTCCCCTTCCCTCCCCCCCCCCCCCCCGGTCACTCTCAAATAAATATTTTTTTTTAAATAAACGATCTTCAGAAGGGTAGAATGTATGCCTGATTCATCTGCATATTGTAAATCCTTAGCTGGTATCGAATATAAAATATGTGCTCTTTTGGTGTGAGTCTAAAATGGTTACCACAAGTTCATTTGTGGTGATATTGTTGGAGGTGGTTGAATTTTCAGAAAAATGGAGTCCTTGTTATGAGGAACATGTTCATGTAGTCTTTGGCTTTTGTAACTGGTTTTGATGCTGAATGTAACAGGTTAGGAGTTGCTGGCCAGAAAAACTCAAGAATATTGTAAACAAAAGTTAACTGGCAACTCCTAGAAGTTTGGAAAGCTAGAATGTCAACAGCAGTACAGACAGTGGAGGCTATGCTCTTGAAGTGTTAGATGAGAGTAAGACCTCTACTGGGAACTGAGCTAGATGCCATTCATGTTCCAATAGGCAAAAAACTGTCTATATCCTGCCCACCCTAAAAACTTGAGAGGGGCCAAATTAAGAAGTAATGGACTAGCTTATGGGAAATTTCAAGACAGCCAAACATTCAGCCTGTTTTGCTAGGCTTATAGTGAGACTGGAAAGCAAAAAGTGGAGCAGAAAGATTTGAACAAAAAGTAGCTTGGCTTAAAAAGGAAAGGAATGCATTTGAAACAAAGAAAGTGCTCATTTGTTTGTACAGTTGGCACCCAAAAGGTGAGCACTGCTTTGGTACCTTTAGGAAGTTAAGACTGAATGATGGAACTAAGTCACTGGAGGCAGCCTATACTTCCTTCTAGTTTTGGTCTGAGCTCTCTTCCTGCTTTCCTTTGAACAAATCATTCTGCCATGCCTTCCTCACTGTGATGGAATGAAAGCCCTCTAAAATGATGAAGCAAAAGAAATCTTTCCTCCATTACACGTTGTACTGTCTTGTATTCTGCTATAGTAATGTGAATGGTAATATAGGAGCTTGTTGAAGCTTGAATTCAGTGACAAGAAAAAACATGTCTTATTAAGAAATTGTTTTTTATATATCTGTATATATATAAAATAGACATACACTAATACTGCTTCCCAACATTGAATAGTTAAATTGATAATGTAGTATACTATAAATTGATAATTACATAATAAAACATGAACTAACCTATTGCCAATAAAACCATTATAATGTTAAAAAAATCAGTAAGTAGACAAATATAACATCAAATTATATACTAATGCTTTTCTACAGATGAAATTTCTAACTTTTTTCTAGTAAGCTATCTCCCTTCGAAACAAAGTTTTTGAATAAATAAGTTGATACAGAACCATCAAAAAGTGAAATGCATCAAAAAGTGAAAAGCTGGAGAAATGGCTCAGTAATTGATTAAAGGTGCTTGCTTACAAAGCCTGTTGGACACTGTTGGCCAGTACCTATACAAAGCTAGATGCCCAATATTGCACATGCACCTGTTGCCAATCTGCAGTGGCAGGAGGCCCTGGTGCACCCACACTCACTCACTCACTCTGCCTCTTTCTCTCTGCCTCAAATAATTTTTTTAAAATGAATTGCATGTCCTTCATGAAAAAAATTATGGAGCTATAATTACACAATTACTGTTTTACATACTAGTCAGTCCTAATGTAAATTGCTACTAATGGGGAGTCATGACCATCACTTCTGCCCATAGCTCCTAGCCTTTCCTTACTTTTGTGTCCTGCAGTTCTAATGGAATAGATTGTCTAGACCGGAGCTACATTCATTTCTTTCAGGAAAAGTGTTCTCTTGATTGAACAGGACCTTAAAAAACTTTCCATGTAGCTGAACTTTATTTGGCTTAATGGAGTCATCTGTGATTTTATAGATGGGATTAAGTTTTAACAACTTCAATTAAAAATTCAGCAGCTGGAAATCTTATTGTGTCAGTGTCAGAAGTAAGAGAAACACTGTGTCATTACCACAAGATATGCTGAGCAGATATGAGACATGACAGCTATAAGCAGTATCTCATACCCAATTATTTTAAAATATTTCTTTTCATAACTATTTTCATAAGTCTATCATGGAAAAACATAAGAGTGATCCATTTTTATCTCTGAATTCTAAGAAAAGCAGATATCAAGTTACAGACATGTATAGTACACTTCAAAATAAAAATAAAAAACAAAATGAAAAACAAAGAGCCAGATGCAATGAAAAAAGATGAAAATGGATCTGAAAGACTCCCAAAAATAAAATGCTCAGTTTTTGAAGTTGCAAGATAAAGAGAAGTAGACGCAGCAGGCACAGGCAGACTGAGAACTGATCCTTTGCATTACCATTACGTCGTGTTTCACCCAGAGGCTCAAGTTTTGGAAGTCTAGTGACTTTGGGAGTTCCCCAGCCAACTAAAGGAAAGAAAAAGATTAGAGGCACTGTTAAATTAATGTTTCTTAAGGTCGTTCCAGAGGATACCTCCTTTGACAGGACAGTGTGTACATGATATTCCATGTCAATTCAGTAGACGGAATGACATAACACTGAGTAGCCACAAACCCATTTCAAGTGGCTTCTAGTTCAAAATGTGACTGTAGGTTATTACTATCTGCTTTAAATCTTTAACTCACCTTTCATTAGAAACAAATACCCTTTCATCACTGTCAACTTTACATTACCATTCTTTTTTTGTTTGTCTATTTTTGTTTTTTGACGAAGGGTCTAGCCCAGGCAGACCTGGAATTCACTATGTAGTCTCAGGCTTGCCTGGAACATAAGGTTATTCTCCTACCTCTGCCTCTCAAATACTGGGATTAAAGGTGTGCACCACCATGCCTGGCTTTTGGCTACCATTCTAACTCTTAGCAGAAGCTGCAAGAATTGTTTTCTTATGAAATGAAAAATCCGAAATGAGTGCTTTAAAAATTCTTAAAGGAAGATCTTGCTAGCTCAATCTCTGTAGCAGGACAAGGACACAACAAGCATTTATTTAGTTATCAGGTATCTATTGAGCACCTATAGGAGATGAAGTACTATGCTTAATACTGAAAGGTTGCTTACAGATATCATGGAGCCAAGTTTAACCAGCTAATCTCTACAACACTTTAGGAGCTAAGCGGGTACAATGGATTTATATTGAGAAATCAGTAATTTAGGTAACTTTTAAGATGAAAATTCAAACATTTAAAAAATTTCTATCAGCTATAAATCTATTCAACTGGAATTCCTTTTAGCAATATGAGAGAGAGAGAGAGATTCAAATAGTTTAATACGTTCTAAAAATTACTCTGGGGAAAGTTTGCTTAATAGGTTTGTACCCTTTTTTTTCTTAAAACTAATACTTAAGTTGGCAAATTCTGTATAAAGTAGATCAGAATTTCTTACAAATTCACAAAGTACTGAAAATGCTTAATGAAAATTACATAAATTCTATCATTTGTTCCTACACGGTTGAAAGCAGTATTTCTACCTGCAGCATTAGTATCAACTTGCTCACCAGGAGGGGGAGGGGGTGGAGTTGGACTCTTCGGAACAGACTCATCTGCATTAACTGGTTCCACCCGATGACTCCTTTTCATTCTCAGTTTCTTAGTTTTCTTTTTAAAGTTATCTATAAGAATATAGAGAAGGAATTTTGCATCATGAAAAAGTGAACTTCTATAATAAAAAAGAATAAAATGAGCTGGGCATGGTAGCACATGCCTCTAATCCAGCACTCGGGAGGCAGAGATAGGAGGATCAAGGATCACCATAAGTGCGAGACCACCCTGACAACATAGTGAATTCCAGGTCAGCCGAGGCTACAGCAAGACCCTACCTTGAGAAAACAACAAAATAAAACAAAAAGAATAAAATGAGATTACTAATGTTGTTATTACTAAAGAAACCTATGCAATTTTAACAATTGTTATCAATAATCAAATGTGAACTTGCATTTACTAAGAATAAATTTTAGATGTCTGGACTGAAGAGATGGCTCAGTGATTAAAAGCATTTGCTTGCAAAGCCTAATGGCTGCCCAAGTACAATTTCCCAATACCTACATAAAGCCAGATACTTAAAGTGGTATATGTGTCTGGAGTTTGATGGCAGTTTCAGGATGCTCAAATAAATAATTAAATTCAATTTTAAAAATTGATGGGGCTGGAGAGATTGCTCAGTGGTTAAGGCACTTGCCTACACAGCCTAATGATGTGGGGTTCATTTCCCCATTACCCACATAAAGGCAGATGCACAAAGTGATGCATGCATCTGAAGTTCACTTTCAGCAGCTAGAGGACCTGGCACACCCATTCCCCTTCTCTCTCCTTTGCTCTCTCAACTTTCAAATAAATTTTAAAAACATTAAAAGCCAGATGTGGTGGTACACACTTTCAATTCTAGCACTCAAGATTGAGATGGGACGATTACTGTGAGTTTGAGGCCAGCCTGGGCTACAGTGAGACCCTACCTAAAGAGAGAGAGAGAGAGAGAGAGAGAGAGAGAGAGAGAGAGAGAGAGAGAGTAAAAAGCTTGTCTGGCTGAGTAGATAAACACATGTTTGAAGAATATAACACAAATCGCTAGAAGCTAATTTTATGTGCATAGAGGCTTTAACTTCCAAAAGTATCTAGTATTTTTTCCAAATGTCATATTAAACAACTATACTGTATAACCATAGGAGTTTGCCTAAAACTCAGGAAGCCCTACAAAAATGGAAAAGAGAAGACATTCCTTAGTAAAACATGTAGAATGAGTCTAGGTTTAAACACTACAAAAAGTCCTTTGAAATCGACAGGAAAGATTCCAATAAAACTAAACACATAATTCATTAAAATAATCCCTAAATAAGATATACCTAATGTAAGCACATGTAACCAAAATGACAATTAGTGAGCCTAGCATAATTTTATTTCTCAAAAATAAAAACAAAGCACTATATATTCTCACATAAACACATATGAACATTATAAGAATACCTATATTAATACGTAAATTTTAACAATGTAAAACCAGGATATTTTTGATTTACTTGAAAGAAAGAGAGGGAATAAGCACTCAAGTACCTCTTATCATTACAAGTAAACTCCAGACAAATGCATCATTTTATATGTCTGGCTTTACATAGTGCTGGGGAGTTGAAACCATGCCAGCAGGCCTTATAAGCAAATGTCTTTAACCACTTACCCCTCTCTCCAGCCCCAAAATATTTTTTAACTGATCAAATTCAAAAAATCAGAGTTATGGATATCTCCTAAGATTAATTTTAAACAGTATTAAATGGATATGTAACATGCAGAAAAAGCATTTTCTAAAAACATTATCAGACTGGAGACATGGCTTAGTGGTTAAGGCACTTGCTTGCAAAGCCAGAGGACCCCAGGACAAATGTAAGCCAGATACACAAGGTGATGCATGAATATGGAGTTTGTATAAAGTGACTAGAGGTCCTGGCACACTCATATTCTCTCTCTCTGTCTCTCAAATAAATAACAATTAAATTTAAAGATTAAACAAAAAATCTGCAAAACCTACAAGCACATTTAGAAATAAATTATTTTTTCTAATGAGTATCATTTGAGGCATTAGAATCAAAGTAATTATTTTGAAATTAAAGCTTCAGGCTTTCTAGCTGGAAGAATGGAGGAGCAGGTTTTAGTCAAGTACCATAAGGTTATTTAGGATGGGTAGTAACGGGGGAGGAAGGGGTGGAAGAACTTAGAATGCTCAACATGAGAGCTATACTGAGGCTCAGCACAGGTACAAGGGAGACAACTAATCTCATGTTACACCACCTCAAGTCCCTGGTTTCCATGGTGGTGAAATACCCCATGATAGCTACATGATAGTACTCTGTTGATAATGTAATGAATGTGAAAGCAGGATTTACAGAATAAAACAAGTCATTATGATGGACATTTATTTACTGACTTAGCTCCCCCTATGCTATTATATTGTCAGATCATTTGCCTAATTACTTTTTAATAATTAGTACTAGATACTTTTAAATAGCGGGGACAGTACTGTAATAAGATTTGCCTTCTTTATAGTTCTGTTAATGGAGTTAGGCACATATGGGCATACATGCCCTAATTTCCCAACTTTCAAAAATACAGCTTCAGGGCTGGAGAGATGGCTTAGCGGTTAAGCGCTTGCCTATGAAGCCTAAGGACCCCGGTTCGAGGCTCGGTTCCCCAGGTCCCACGTTAGCCAGATGCACAAGGGGCGCACGCGTCTGGAGTTCGTTTGCAGAGGCTGGAAGCCCTGGCGTGCCCATTCTCTCTCTCAATCTGTCTTTCTCTCTGTGTCGCTCTTAAATAAATAAATAAAAAATACAGCTTCAAATTTACAACTCGTATAGTAAAATATCCATGTTGGCTAATATGCAGTTCATAGATTTTCTTTTACTATGTTTTTATAAAGTCTTACATACAGATGAGCCAGAAGAATAATTATTGATCATTCCCCATTTGATAGGCAGTGTGGTTAGGAACAGTGCAGGTTTTTAAGTATAAAAACCCTGAGAGTAAAGATAGATAATGCTTATCCCCATTTTACAGTTTAAGAAGCTAAGTCTGAAGAACATAGCTTACATGTTATATAACTTACCTAGATCTAATCAATGAGAGTCAGTATTTTATCTCAGATTGTCTGATTCTGTTAAATCACATAAGCATTTACAAAAAGAAAATCATTATAAATTGAAGACTGTATATGACACTAAATAGAGGCAAATGGAAAATGTCTAGTTGACAAGTCAATTGTCATTTTCCCTTCTGCTCACTCTTTTTCTTTCTGCTGGACACTAAATTCAGGTTCTTGCATATGCTAAGTGCAAGTTCTACCACTGGCAACTTTTTTCCTTTTTTTGAGTTCTCAATTATTTTGCATCTATATAAATGGCCAATGCAAAATGAAAAAGATACTAATTGTAGCATTATGTCTTTAAAAAGCAAACAAACAAGAGAAGACCTTAAAGGTGTTCAGGAACTTCCAAGGATTCATGAGATTTATTCTGTACTCCAAATTGAAGAAAATAAAACTGAAATTGACTTTACAACTGAAATTTTTTAAAGTTATAAAGAACCATATCGTAAGTGAACAGAGAAAAAAACTTAGAAGAAAATTAGCAAACAAGTAACTAAAAACTTATAGAAGATCTTAACGACTTCATTTGGAAACAAACATTATATAATAGGACTTTTTAATGACAATAAATATTATAAATGAATATATATACACACACATATGAAAATTATAAACTAGTGATATTTATCACCTGATTCTGATGATCGCTGATCTGTCTCATCTTCATTCTCCAACTGCTGTGTTAATACCTCTTTGTAATTGTCTACAATGTCAAGTTCATCATTTTTGAGGTTACTGTCACCAGCCTGTTCCGGTGTTTCTACTTGCCCAGGCTCCACTTCATGTCTCAGGAGACAGTTATCACTATCGTTTTCCACAGTTTGTTTCTGTTTTTCTCTTTCACGTTTTTTTTCATTCTAGCAAAAATTGAAAGACATTATTTTTATCATAACAGTCACTTTTAACAGCATTTTAAGGAAGAAATTAAGAACTTCCTGTAACTTCCATAGAACTGTGATAATAATATAAATTGTTTGCTGAATATATTATTAAAACATGCTAAGCCAAGGAGGAAAGCTACTACTGACTGGGTGGATATGATGTACCTACAAAACTGCCTGCGAAGTAGATTAGTGCTGCTCTCACCTTTGGTCAGAAAAGCTTCTTTCTCTCAAAGTACTGACAATAAGTGACTATTGTGTGTCAGTGCTAAATAAGACATCTATGTTACCCTCTCCAAAAGGCAGAAAACATTATGGAAGAGGGGCCAGAAAGAATATAAGAGCCAGAGGATGGGAAGGAGCCCTGTGGAACACTGTCTTCCAGTCATGAAGTGAAATTTATGAACATGAACATGTGTTTATTTCCATGTCAATGAGTAAATGAAATGCTTGTAATCATGCCGTGTGTGTGTACGCTCATGCGTGCTGTATATGGTGCTGAATTTCCAGTAATTACACTAATGTTTTGAATGGTTTATAATTTATTTTACCAATTACTTTTTTCTTTTCTTTTCTTTTCTTTTTTTTTTTTTTTTTTTGAGGTAGAGTCTTGCTGTAGTCCAGGCTAACCTAGAATTCACAATGTATTCTCAGGGTGGCCTCGAACTCACAGCAATCCTCCTACCTCTGCCTCCTGAGTGCTGGGATTAAAGGCGTGTACCACCATGCCCAGCTCCAATTACCTTTAAAAGGACAAAGAAGTTATGTGTAAAGTTTTACTATTATAAGAAGTAAACTGCCTTGTTTGTGTGTATGTACATGTTTTTGTGTATGTGACAAAACACAGGTGTGCACATGTTATGATGTGTGTGTGGAGGTCAGAGGACAACTTTCTGTTTGTCCTTGCCTGTCCACCTCACTTGAGACATAGTTTCTCACTTATGCTGTTCTTTGCTGCATTCACCAAGAGCTTCTGGGAAGTTCTCTTCTCTCTGCCTCCCATCTTCCTGTTGGCTGGGACTACAGACGCCCAGAGCTTTTTACATGGGGTCCAGGCACTGAATTTGGTACTCCAGCTTCAGTGGCACTGGAACATGGTATTTTGGATAAACTGAATCCATATCCTTGGGCCATGGTCACTCATACTAGGATCCAGAATAAGCTATCTCTTATTTCTTTTGATGTGAGAGTTGTGTTTGGAAGTGAGGAAATTATCAACACTGGTTTAGAGAATAAATATGTTAGTGCTATAAAAAAATAGATGTATCAAATCAGTAACTGTAATACTTGCTATATTAACCTAATTTTTATTTTTATTCCCGTATGTTTTCAAGTCATTTCTTCACTTTTTACCCACTATAAAAGAGTTGTTTTTTTTTTTTTTAAAAGCGTGCATTTTAGGTAAGTATTCTAGCAATGAACTACACCCTTAGCCCCTGTAATAAATTGGAAGAGAGGAAAAAGAAAATTTTCATTTCATCTCTCTCTCCTTGGATTTGTTACAAATAATCACTGAACAAATTCTTCCATCTCCTTGCCTCATTTCTGAATTCCTCACTTCCTTTCTCAATTTCTAACTTTATTATTTCAGATATAAAAGCTACACTTGCCACAATTCATACCTCAATGATTACAGCTGCTATTGGCTGGAAAGGATTAGCAATAACTGTTCCTGGGTCCAACTCAGCCTGATCGCTGGTTCCATCACATTCAGTCTGTTCTTGCTGTCTTTGTTCTCTATGTTTGAGGGGGAAAAATTAAAATTCCTTTTGAAAAAGGGCTGAACTATTTTCATAAGACCCATTTGCAGTGGGCTTGAGGCAATTTAAACTTGGTAATTTAAATGCCTAGCCGTGACTTTCAATTACTGAGAACAGTTCAGAAAGCCTTATGCTGGTATGGAGACTCTATCCTCATAAAAATTAATCATTTATATTTTAAAAGAAAGATATTCTGGAAAGAGGAAGAAAACAGAACACAGTCCCCTGTCAAAAACGGAGTGGGTAAAATCAATGCAACAAACCAGAAAAGTATGTTTCTTCTGGGCATGGTAGTGCACGCCTTTAATCCCAGCATTTGGGAAGCAGAAGTGGGAGAGTTGCCATGAGTTCGAGGCCACCCTGAGATTACATAGTGAATTCTAGGTCAGCCTGAGGTAGAGTGAGACCCTACCTCGAAAAACCAAAAAAAAAAGGAATGTATGTTTCATAGAAAGAAGGTGAAGAAGGCTACTGGGAACCA
The DNA here is from genome assembly GCF_020740685.1 of Jaculus jaculus. Lineage (NCBI taxonomy): Eukaryota > Metazoa > Chordata > Mammalia > Rodentia > Dipodidae > Jaculus > Jaculus jaculus. Next base: position 148,540,147 of record NC_059105.1, on the reverse strand, counting down.
ATAGGGAAGTGAAGAGAAAACCTCACAATATGAGGGGAAAGGCAACTCAGAGCAAAGCCCAAAACAACATTCCACTAGGCTCCCCTCCTAGGACAGTAGACCATGCTGCAAGCTGCAAGCATAATGCAAGACTGAGAACACTAGCGAAACCCACCACCATAGCCAACAGGGGCTCCTGACCAGAGAAAACTAGATCCCACAGCTCTGTAACCAAGGATTAGGTCTTAGAGTGGCTCTTCCTGTTAACAACCTGGAAATCTTTTCCATCACTCAGCAAACACTGAGACAGATCTCACTAGCAGCCATTTTGAGGAAGGGTCTATTCTTGGGGACTAAGTGTAATGTGTATCACAGAACGAACACAATTCTGGGCCCCTGAGAATACCTTGCATTACTTGCCAAGCCTGTCATGTAAAAAGCCTCCAGAGTCAGTACAGATGTCCCAGGGGCATCATTAACCAAACCCACGTAAGGCCAAACTCAGCCAGGGAGCAGGCTGCACACTGACCTCAACTGTAAAGAGGGAGCTGAGCATAATCTCAACAGGCTTCCACTATGACCCACTAGTCCTTCAACAGTGCAGGATTCCAATATTAGAAGACCCACAAAGGTTGGATTGTAAACAATCCTACTACCTTGGCTAGGAAAAAATTTTGAGAAATATAAAAGGCATACAACAACTGAAGCAAAATGATAAAAATCCTAAATGAATCAATAACAAACAATAGGAAGAGGTAAGACTCTCCCAACCAAAAAAAAAAACAAAAAACAAAAAACATAAGAGCAGACAGACAGATTCACTATTAAATTATGCTTAGCATTTAAAGGAGAATTAATATGAGTACTCCCTAAAATAGAAAGGAAAGGAACTTTCCAACCTCATTCTATGAAGTCAGTATGATTACTCTTATTCAAAATCTAATAATGGTTCAACAAGTAAATAAAAGATCCATATCCTTGATGAACACAGATGCAAAAATCCTCAAGAAAATATTTGCACAATAAATTCAAGACAACACTGAAAAGATTATCAACCATGATCAAGTTGGTTTCATTCCAGAGATGCAAGGATTGTACTCTGGGCACAAATCAAAATACAACAGAGCATGCAGATAGAATCAAGGGCAGGAATTATATAATCACCTCCATATATGACAAAAAAAAATGCCTTAGAGGGCTGGAGAGATGGCTTATCAGTTAAGGTACTTACTTGCAAAGCCAAAGGACCAAGGTTCAATTCCCCAGGACCCACATAAGCCCAGATACACAAGGTGGCACAAACGTTTGGAGTCATTTGCAGTGGCTGGAGGCCCTGGTGAACCCATTCTCCTCTATCTGCCTCTTTCTCTCTCTCTCTCTTTAAAATAAATAAAAATAGTTTTAAATGACTTTGGAGAAATTCAATATACCTTAGAGATAAAAGGCCTTAATGAGGTGAGTATGGCAGATAAAGGCTAGATGTCACAAAACCATAGCCATTATCACATTAAATAGGGAAAGATGAGATAATTCCCTCTAAAACCAGTAAAGTTAAATACTCAAGAATAAGCTAAGGAGGCAAAACCAATACAATGAGTTATAAAACACTGAAGGAAGAAATGAAAAGGCACTAGAATGGAGAAGGAACTTGCATGTTCAAAGATAGGCAGACCACTGTGAAAATATCCCTAACACTAAAAGGAATCTGCAGTTTCAATGCACTCTCCATCAGTATACCAAAATACCAATGATGTTCTGCACAGAACAAGAAAAATAATAACAAAGTTATATATGGAAGTACATCCCCAAATAGCCTAAGAAATCTAGTAAAAAAACAAAAGTGGTGGAGGAATCACAATAGCTGATTTTAAAATATATTAAAAAGCCACAGTAAAACAATAACCCCACAGTGTTGTATGCAAACATATGGACAAAACAGCATAGTGTAGAACACTCAAAAATTAAGTCCAAGCATCTAAAAAAATTCTCAAAGTATACACTGGAGACAAGACTGTCAGTGTAATGAATGGTGCTAGGATAACTGGATACCCATATATAGAAGACTGCAGCTACGTTCCTAACTTCTAATCCATGAATACAAAGGTAATAATAAATGACAATTTAAAACTCCTTAATGGAAAAACTGAAACTTTGAAAACTAACTGAGGGAAAAAAATAGAGGAAGCACCTCAAGCTTTTGGACAGGTAATGGTTTTCTGAATAGGACTCCCAACAGCTCTGAAATAAAAACATGAATTTACAAATGGTATTACATCAGATTTTTAAAGCTCTGTACAGGAAACGAAATAAGCAACAGAATGAAAAGAAAATCTACAGAGTATAAGAAAATTCTTGCCAGCTTTTTATGTGACTGCATTTTTTAGAAGAAAGGGCTGATGGGGCTGGAGAGATGGCTTAGCGGTTAAGTGCTTGCCTGTGAAGACTAAGGACCCCAGCTCAAGGCTCGATTCCCCAGGACCCACATTAGCCTGATGCACAAGGGGGCGCACACAACTGGAGTTCGTTTGCAGTGACTGGAGGCGCTGGCGCACCCATTCTCTCTCTTTCTCTCTGCCTCTTTCTCTGCCACTCTCAAATAAGTAAATAAAATAAATAAAAAAAATTTTTCAAAAAAAGGGCTGATGGCTCAGTGATAAAGGAACTGGCTTGTAGAGCCTGATGACCCAAGTTTGATGCCCCAGTACCCACATAAAGGCAAGTGCACAAACTGGCACATGCATCTGGAGTTCATTTGCAGTGACAAGAAGCCTTCGCATGCTCATTCTCTCTCCCCCCACTTGCAAAAGTAATAAATATGTTTTTTAATATTTGGAATAAACTGGGCAGGGTGGTACATGCAACACTTGGGAAGTAGAGGTAAGAGGATAGCCATGAGTCCAAAGCCACCCTGAGACTATATAGTGAATTTCAGGTTACCCTGGGCCAATGTAATGTCACCTTGAAAAACCAAAAATTAAAAATAAATAAATAACATTTAGAATAAGGAGCTCCAAAAAGCTAATGACAAAAGAAATTTAATCAAAACATGGGGAAATTATCTAAAGAGTCACTTATCTGCTGGGCGTGGTGGCGCATGCCTTTAATCCCAGCACTTGGGAGGCAGAGGTAGGAGGATCGCCATGAGTTCAAGGCCATCCTGAGACTACAGAGTGAATTCCAGGTCAGCCTGGACTAGAGTGAGACCCTTCCTCGAAATACAGAAAAAAACAAAAAAAAGAGTCACTTATCAAAGAAGTACAACTGGTAAAATAAATATAAGAAATGGTGTTCATCATCTTCTGTCATTGTAAATACAACTCAAAACTACCCTGAGCCAGGCATGGTGGTGCACACCTTTAATCCCAGCACTCAAGAGGCAGAGGTAAGAGGATCGCTGTGAGGTCAAGGCCATCCTGAGGTATTCCAGATCAGCCTGGACTAGAGCAAGACCCTACCTCGAAAAAACTAATAAATAAAAATCCTGGGCTGGAGAGATGGCTTAGCGGTTAAGCGCTTGCCTGTGAAGACTAAGGACCCCGGTTCAAGGCTCGGTTCCCCAGGTCCCACGTTGGCCAGATGCACAAGGGGGCGCACGCGTCTGGAGTTCGTTTGCAGAGGCTGGAGGCCCTGGCGCGCCCATCCTCTCTCTCTCTCTCCCTCTATCTGTCTTTCTCTCTGTGTCTGTCGCTCTCAAATAAATAAATAAAAAAATTAAAAAAAAAAAAAATCCTACCCCAGTCAGAATGGCTGACATCAATAAAACAAAGTGAAACAGAACAAAAACACTAGCTGGCAAGAGTTTGGTGGTAAAAGAAGTCTTCCTGCTTTGTAGAAATATGTATTAACACAGCAACAATGGAAAACGTGGTGAGGGTTTCACAAGATACTAAAAGGAGAATCCCACATGACTCAGCTGCCCCACTCCTGTGTACCCTAAGGAAGAGATACCTGCGTACTCCAGACCACTGCAGACTGTTCACATTAACCAAGTTACGGATGTAGCCTAGGTGCTCATCAACAGATAAGGAAAAAAATACACATACACAATGGCATAGTATTCACCCATCAAAGGGTGAAATTACACCATGTGCACAAACACAGATGGAACTAATGGACTCATGTTTAGAAAAATAAGCCACATACAGAAAATTTAAGGACTGAATCTTTTATCTCATATGTGGAAACTAAAGCTCTACAACTCAAAAGGAACTATAAGGTAATAGGAAAGAAATGGGGGACAAGTGGCTAAAGGTGTTACCAGAGAGGGTGAATGTAATCAAAGAATGTTGCATATGTGTAAGGGAATGTCAAAATGAACCCATTAATTTGTACACTATGTACTAATAATTGAAAATTTAAAAAGAAATGGCTCCCTGCTCAGTCTTTTAGTATAACATTTGCACTACAGCATTGGGAATAATCATTTCTATGACTGTTATCTGAGCCTCAGTTTTTCTAATAAGGGTAATCTCAGACGGTTATTTCAAAGACCAAATAAATGTAATATATCTAAGACAACTTGAACATACCTGTAGAGTGATCATTGTTATTAATGTTACTTATTTATTAGTAACACTTTCAGGTACATATTAACATGGTCTTTTTATATTTAAATAGCACATTTTCTACTTAATAAAAATGACTATCACAACCAATGATACTGGGTTTAACGACACTAATTAGATTGCTTTTCAGTCTCTCTCTTTAAATGCCAAGTTATTTTTAGTTTTGGAGTTATAACCTGACAAGGTCATTCTCCTACCACATAAGGGCAAGACTGGGGAAAATCAGGAAAGACTGAGTACTGGAAATGCTCTCCAAATCTTGATCTAGAATAATATATGGAAAGGTAAAAACTTTTAAAAGTGACTAAAATTACATTTTCTGTGTCCAACTTGATTTTTATTGCTTGTCACCTTCCTCCTTCCCTTCTTCCTTTGTCACCTCCATCTTTCTTTCTCTCCTCTTCCATCTCTCTCTCCCCTCAGTTCCTTCCTTCCTCTGTATTTTTAAAAAACATATATTTTTATTTATTTGAGAGAAAGAGGCAGAAAGAGAAACAGAGAGGAGGAATGGGCACACCAGAGCCTTCAGGCACTGCAGACAAACTCCAGATGCATGTGCCACCTTGTGCATCTGGCTTACGTGGGTCCTGGAGAATTGAACCTGGATCCTTTGGCTTTACAGGCAAGTGTGTTAACCAGTAAGCCATTTCTCCAGGCCCCTTCCTCTCTCTTTCTTTCTGAATTCTTTCTTTCTCCTTCCTCCCTCTTTTTTCCCCTCACCCCCCTATCTTTTCCTTTCTCCCTTTCTTTCTTCCCTCCCTCCCTCCTTTCCTTCTTTCTTTCTTCACCCCCCTTTGGTTCTAGGGATTCAATCTGTGGATTAAAACAGATTACCACTATATTCTACCAATGAGCTAACATTGTATTTTTACTGCTTGTACTCTATGCTTCTATGTTTTAAATGGAAGAGGGGAATTTTCAGAAAACTGTGGCCATAAATTTATTTTTATATATACATGAAAAGTACTACACATAAATTATTGGTTTATTAAGCTTTATATCATTAAAATATACATCATGATTAAAAAAAACTCAGATATTCCCACAGTAACTAGAACTTCCCATCAGCAGTCACCAATACTACTCATCTTGTTTTATATATCAGGAGAGGATAGATGTAGAAAATTGGCGTGATCATATGATTCAAATTATAGGGGGTACTTTTAAAAATATTGTCTTCTTTAAATCCCATCTTGTAATGTAAAACATCATCAGAAGTCTGCCTGCCTCCACAATGTCAGGGAACCCCTCTCAAAGCCTCCTGAGTGATAACTAATATCATGGCATAGAGATGAAACTGAAGAGACAGACTGGACAGGCAAACCTATAAAAGTACCTTTGTTTCCTTCTCAGGTGAGCTGCTGTAAATGTAATCCACTTACCTTTCTTCCCTTATTTTTCGCACTCGCTCTGCCCTTTCTCGTTTCTCCTGCTCCTCAAGAGCGCGTTGTTCTGTAGTATCTTTTTGGATGCGTTCACTCAAGGCATCAAAGTCTTTTGCAATGATATGTAGTAGCCAAAAAAGGCCTTTTTTGATGGATTTGTCAATTTTCTTTCCATATCCCAAGACTGCTGAACAAGGTTCCTGAGACAAAAATTTACTTGACTCAAGGATTAAATTAAAAGTTCTCCACACAAATATCCATAAACCATTAAATATAATTATGGGTAAGCCAATACTAATCCATTTAAGTTAATATGATACCTAATTATTTAACTTCCAAAACAAACCTTTTATTTTCTGTTTTTATTTATTTATTTATTTATTTATTTATTTATTTATTTATTTGAGAGCGACAGACACACAGAGAAAGACAGATAGAGGGAGAGAGAAAGAATGGGCGCGCCAGGGCTTGCAGCCTCTGCAAACGAACTCCAGACGCGTGCGCCCCCTTGTGCATCTGGCTAACGTGGGACCTGGGGAACCGAGCCTCGAACCAGGGTCCTTAGGCTTCACAGGCAAGCGCTTAACCGCTAAGCCATCTCTCCAGCCCACCAAAACAAAACTTTGCAATAACTTTAGCATTACCAAGTTAAAAAAAATACCTATAAACATTATCTGTAAGTTAAAAGACATACTATGATTTAAGAAGTTGACAGGCTGTCATATACAAAGTGGCCTTGGTATTCAAGACATCACAGCAGCTGAAGCTACCTACATAAGACATGAATAACAAGAGGAAAAGAATGATGACATCAAAATAGAAGACAGAGGGTCTGGAAAGATGGCTTAGTTAAGGTACTTGCCTGCAAAGCCTAATGACCTGAGTTTGATTCTTCAGTACCCATGTAAGGGCAGATGCACAAGGTGCATCTGGAGTTCATTTGCAGTGCCAAGAGGCACTGGTACACCCATTCCTCACTGCTCCCCCACCCCAAGCAAGGTAGTGTATTATTTTAATCCCAGCACTCAGAAGACTGAGGTTGGAAGATCATGTTCAAAGGCAGCCAGAAACTGCATAGTGAATTTCAGCTCAGCCTGGGCTAGAGTTAGACCCTACCTTGAAAAGCATACCAAAAAAAAAAAAAAGAGGAAGAAGAGGAGGAGGAAGAAGAAGGAAGAAGAAGACAGACAGACCAGTTTGAAAAAAGAAAGATTCACTGTAGGGGGATTTAGGAGAGGAAACAGAAAGGTTGTGAGAGGGGATTATGATCATAGTATATTGTCTATATATATGGAAGCTGTCAATAAAAAGTTAAAAAAAAAGAAGTTGGCTAGATCAGATATAATGATAAACAAGTTTACTGGTAACAAAACTGAACTGCCATAAGAAATATACCATTGATTAAGAATACCATGAAGGTTATGGAGAGATGGCTCAGCAGTTAAAGCACTTGCCTGCAAAGCCTAACCAACCTGGGTTTGATTCCCCAATACACACATAAAGCCAGATACATGAGGTGGCAAAAGTATCTGGAGTTCGTGTGCAGTGGCTCGAGGCCTTTGGTACACCCATTCTCTCTCTCCTCTCCTCTTCTCTCTCTCAAATAAATAATGTTAAAAAAAAAAAAGAATACCATGAAGTTTTAATTTCTTATACCAAGGAATTTATATCAATAAACATCCATACAATCACAAAATAACCTTACAATCATATTATAAACTGAGAATAATAACTCCTTTGTGCATCTTCCTTAAGAGTATATGACAACTCTCCTGTTCAAATATTCAGTTTTTCACACTGAAATTTTACATCTATATTCTTTGTTCCAATTCCCAAAATTTTCAGCATGAAAATCTATTGGTCCTATCAACATTACCTAATGCAAGAAGCTCTTTAAAATCATAAAAGAAAGTCTGTGGAAGTCAGCAATAACTAAACAGAAAACAAATATAGCATTAACTAATAACAACAGACTAAAAGTGATTGAGATAGGGAGGAATATGATGGAGAATGGAATTTCAAAGGGGAAAGTATGGGGGGGAGGGTATTACCATGGGATTTTTTTTTTAATTTTTTTGGTTTTTTTTTTTAATTATTTGAGAGCGACAGAGAAAGAGGCAGATAGAGAGAGAATGGGCGTGCCAGGGCCTCCAGCCACTGCAAACCGAACTCCAGATGCGTGCGCCCCCTTGTGCATCTGGCTAACGTGGGTGCTGGAGAATCGAGCCTCGAACCGGGGTCCTAAGGCTTCGCAGGCAAGCGCTTAACCGCTAAGCCATCTCTCCAGCCCGGGATATTTTTTTTATAACCATGGAAAATGTTAGTAAAATTAAGTAAATAAAAATTTTAAAAGTACCTTTTAAGATTGTTCAACAATTCGATATTTTTTTACCCAAGTTTCTAATATATTTAAAAACAACTTACTATCTGACATAGGCACTTGTGTTCATTGACCAACTTTTCAAGAGACAGACATTCAATCACATCAGCTTCTCCCAAAGCTCCTTCTTTGTCTTGCTTATTTGCCAGCCTAGAAAGACATGAATGGTTTTACAGCAAATCTACATTCACATGGCCTCTTAAAATTTATTCTGACCATAATCTTTTTCTATAATTTTACATCTACTGATTATATAACAAACATGTTTTTAAAAATACTGCATAACAGACTAAATCATTTATCTACTATTGCTAAAATTATGTTTGGCCAATAAAAGCAAAACCAAGCATAGCATGTGATATATACCTTTAATCACAGAACTTGGAAAGCAGAGGTAGGAGGATTGCTATGAGTATGATGTCAGCCTGAGACTACACCAGTGAATTTCAGGTCAGCCAGGGGTAGAGCAAGACCCTTTCCATGAAAACCCACAAAAAATAAAAATAAAAAAAGCAAAACTAGGTAAACAAAGTGCAAACAGTAAATCAATCGACTAGTTAAAACCTACAAACAGAAAAATCAGTAGGATACTGTTTAAAAAAATATATGGAATGCTTCACGAATTTACATGTCATCCTTGCACAGGAGCCATGCTAATCTTCTCTGTATTGTTCCAATTTTTGTATATGTGCTGCCAACGCAAGCACAAAGTAGGGTATTTTTCATAGCCACAAGTCAAACACTAGGTCTTTATATTGTTACTAAAAGCAAATCAACACCACCAACCTACACTACTTTCATGTTCCTACTGTCTTTGTACACAAACCATGCTTTAAATGCCAAAACTTCTTTCCAATCCAAAATTTCAATGTATGACTGTCTGTGTAAACGTGTATAGTTTGCTTACAAACACTTGGGGAACTAAATGAAAAACTTTAGTATATTCCAAGGAAAGTTAAGAAATTTTACTTATTACTACAAAATACCATTATCAGTCTGTCAGATGGCAAAGGCCAGGAAGTTTAATAAACTACTACTGGCCTTCTGGATCCATGGGTTCCACAACTATGAATTCAACAAATCTCAGATCAAAAACATTGGAAAACAAATTGTACTGAATGTATGCAGAGTTTTTTCTTGTCCTGGTCCTCTAAGTAATACTGTGTAACCACTATTTACAGAGCATCTATACTGCATTAAGCACTGTGAGTAATCTAAAAGTGGGTTAAGGTAGGGAGGATATATGCACAGGTTATATGAAGTTGATAAGGGAATGGAGCATTTCAGGATTTTGGCATTTGAAGGTGATCTTACAGCCAATCCTATCTGATACTAAGAGATTATCTGGTCTGAAGAGATGGCTTAGCAGTTAAGTGCTTGCCTGTGAAGCCTAAGGACCCCAGTTTGAGGCTCAATTCCCAGGACCCACATAAGTCAGATGCACAAGGTGGCACATGTATCTGGAGTTCGTTAGCAGTGGCTAGAGGCCCTGGCACACCCATTCTCTATCTATCTGCCTCTTTCTCTCTCTGTCCCTCTTAAATAAATAAATAATTTTATTGGGTAAAAATATTTAAATCAATGCAAAAAATAATAAATTGAATAAACCTCTATCATCTATCTTTAAAAATATCAGTATTGTCTCTTTTATGATTCACTTTTCCTAAGTTATATACTTCATACCAAAATTTAGGAATTATAAAAATATCATAATATCAATAGCTGACATAGCAGAGGTAATACCAACTCTTTAATATAAAATATACTCAATGTTTTCCATTACAATTTTAAGATATGTTCAAAATCAGATTTAAAAAAGGTATTTATTATAATTTATCACTTAAATCTTTTGAATTCTGTATTATCTGCCTTCTTTCAGCCCCCAAACCATTACTACCATCTGTTTTCCTTTCATGAAGTTTATTTGTAAAATAAAATAATCATTTCTCTTTAGATTTCCTCATGTTTGGATTTAACTAAGATCTTCTACAAGACATCACTTACACACTATAGATCTGACACTGCTTTTCTTTCAATATACAAAGCTAGGATTAATTTTTAAGAAAAATATAACTAAATTATGATTTCACAGACATTTGTTTTTAATTGAATTATTATTATGTCTTTCACTTAGCATCTTAGATCTTTATCTTTTTATTAATATTTTTATTTATTTATTTGAGAGAAAAAAAGGCAGATAGAATGGGCACTCAGGTCCTTTAGCCACTGCAGAGGAACTCCAGATGCATGCATCACCTTGTACATAAATGGCTTTACGTGGGTACTGGGAAATTGAACTTTGGTCCTTGGTTTTTGCTGGCAAAATGCTAAGCCATCTCTCTAACCCTTTGTCTCTTTGTGTGTTGGAAACTATAGGGTCCAATGATATTGGCATTAACTATTTGCTTTATCTTAATACCTGAGTTTCAACTTCATAATATTATTGATAAAAATAAAACTTGGGTGGGGAAACAGCTCAGCAGTTAAAAGTGCTTACCTCTTAAGCATGAAGACCTTTCAGGCCAGAGCCTGCCATGTGTTTGAGGTGGGGCTAGAAATGTTAAGAATCACTTTAGTTTTTTTCTGATAGACAGAAGCTCTGGGTTAAGGGAGAGATGATCTCAAGGAAAGAAAAGGATGAGCATTAAGAGAAGGGTACCTGAGGTTCTCCTCTGGCCTCTGCACACATCGGGATGATGTACACACATATGTGCATACACCACATATCACCTCCCCCCACACACATGGTAAAATAACTAAAACTTCAGGTTAGGCGTGGTGGCACACACCTCTAATACCAGCACTTAGGAGACAGAAGTAGGTGGGTCACAGTGACTTTGAGGCCATTCTGAGACTACATAGTGAATTCCAGGTCAGCATGGGCTAGAGAGAGCAAGATCCTATCCCAACAAACTAAAACGAAAAACTCGGTAAGTACAGCTTAATATCTTGGGATTCTTTCACTATTTAAGACATAACCCACACTTGAGATGTACCAAAAACTCACTTTTAAAACTGCCTTAACCCTGGAGAGATGGCTTAGCTGTTAAGGCATTTGCCTGCAAAGCCAAAGGATCCCAGTTTGACTCTCCAGAATCCACATAAGCCAAATGCACAAGGGGGTACATGAGTCTGGAGCTCATTTACAGTGAAGGCCCTGGCATGCCCATTCTCTTTCCCTCTCTCTCTCTTCCCCTCTTTCTTTGAAATAAATAAATAAATAAGATATATTTTAAAATTGCCTTAACCATTCTCTCTGTGGTTGTGGCGCCATCTAGGTTCATTTATTTCAAGATTTTGTGTTAGAAAGAATTTTTAAGATTTAATTCTTTAAAACTGTATACAATTCCAACTTCACAACTAAAAACAAAGGATAATCACCAAACCCTACTATCTACCTCTCTGCCCTCCCTTATTCTACCCATAATCACTCTCACTAATATTTAATTCACCTTTACATTGTTTCCTTTTGAAAATATAATGAGTGAATGGCAAAATGATATTTTATACCACAACTTGAACATTATAGATGCTCGCTGGTATACTGATGTGTATGTATGTATGTATGTAATTCTGATTATTTATATACACATTTCCTGTCTTCCTAACGCTAGCACACTGTATATACCTATGCTTTCTTTTTCACTCAACAGAAACTTTCCTGAGAGAAGAAAAAACATTTTCTGAGCTGAGGAAATGGCTCAATGGTGAGTTAAGATGCACATAAAAAGCCAGGTTTAGTGCCAAGAATTGTCTATAATCTCAGTACTTGGGAGATGGAGGCAGGAAATCTAAATGGATGACACTAGTGAGAAGGTGGGGAGGGCATAAATTTGGTGCTATGAAAGAAAATTTTCATTTCTAATTTTTTTCTATAAATATTTCATCCTGGTAGAATTTAACACTGAATTGCTATACTAACATAATAAACACCTTAAGACTCTGTATAACTTTAGTTCTTGTATATATAAGCATCAAGAGAACAGTATAAGAAAGGGCCAGGCATGATTATGCACGTTTTAATCCTAGCACTCAGGAGCACTCAGGCAAGCGGATCACCATGAGTTCAAGGCCAACCTGGGCCTACAGAGTGAGTGCCAGGTCAGCCTGGAAGGGGTGAGACCCTACACTGAAGAAAAAAAGAGTAAAGTGGAAAATTTAAAGATGAGTTCTTTTCTGGCTATTCTGGTTCTGAAATTCTATGATTTATGAGCTATACCTTAGGGGATTTCCTAAATTCTACATACTCAATGAAATGTAAAATCCTGTACACTAAACTCATTTCCATACCTATTTATGCTACTTGATTATGTATATTAGTGGGTTTTGAATTTAAAGAAAAAGAAATTTTTATGTATTACAAAACTATTTTTGGAAGTAAAGTACTTTATAGGTCATGGAGGTCTAGATCTAAGAGAAGCTAAACACTGTGTGCAGGTAGTTTAACAAGGACTTCCTGTTACCAACTGCCTCCAGTGAAAATGATCTTCCTTTAATCTAAAGAACAGGCGTGTAACAGGCAGAACCTGATTCTCCAGGAAAGAAGCAATCTGTGCTTCTCATTGGATATTTACAGCAAAAGTACAATTTTATCACCACCTTATTTAACTTCACTATTTGGCTTTCAATTAACTATATGAGAGCCAAAGAGAAATTAGCATTGTGATCTGTAAGTAGAGATTTAAACAATTTCCTCAAGTGTTACATTCGATGGCTCTCAGATTTTCTCTTCAAGAAAGGACTCCAACACGGAAGGTGGAAAAACAAGAGGAACAAGACAGGAAGGTAAGAAAATGGTTCTTTTTTGGTGCTTTGTGAAGTGAGATATCCACAGACTGAAGTTTAGCTATATTGTGACAGGAAGAAAAACAGCTTAACAGGTAATTAAAATTACTTCTTTTGCTTAGATTTGAACAAAGCTGATCTGTTCATATGCCTACTGATGATGTGAACAAGGTTAAGTATAAAGATCTTAATTAATAAACTTTAGTGGAAATAATTCATTTTAATTCTATAAAACTCTGAAAACAGAAAATCAGGTCCTATAAAAAGAAATTTAAATTCTTTCATTTGTAGACTATAAATTAATCATACTGAGTTTGCTTTACAAAACTTTCATATTCAATATTAAAAATAATCACATGCCCAAATTTAAGATAATTATACAAACTTTAAAACCAAGATAATTTCCATACATATTTAATTAATTTCTTCACTGTTTTCCCACCATCTACTACAACTAATTTGTTGGGAAAGAACTGCTATAAAATGTCAAAGTATTTAGCCAACTTTTTAATGTGTCAGCTAGTATGTTCAAAGTGCTTAAATGATAAAACTTGATATAATATTTTCAAAGTATTGAATTAATGTAATTTTTAAGTCAGCAACATTTAAGTGCAACACATATGCACAGGTAAGATACTTTTCTAAATTATACTTACTAACATATTTGAATTTAACAAATATACCATTTCAATCACTTTAATAATAGCTTTTACAAATATTTTTAAATAAGTGTTTGAAAGTTGGCCATGTAAAACCTAGGACTTTTTATCTTCAAAGTTATACATTTAATAATTTAGTAGACCATTTTATATATATTTAATTAAAAAATTACACAACTCTTAATAAAAAATGACCTTGCCAGACAAATTTAGCAATGCAAGTTAGAGCTCATTTACACTGAATAAAAAGTATTGAAATAATGCATTACAAAAACTGTCAGCTATTTCAAGCTAAGAAAATGTACACAATTTGCATTATTTTTTAGTTCATTTTTAGAAAACATTTACCTTAATTTTTAGTTCATTCTTAGAAACCACCATTTTTCCCTTGTTTATTAATTAGCTGCTGAGGTTAACATTCTAGTAAGGTATACAACTTTTACCCTGATCTGCTGAAATGCTGCAAGTTATCCACACACACAAGAGTAAGAAAATACTTTGTGTTACAGTTCTTGAAATATTTTACTCATCAACACAGTAACTTCAGAAAGAACTGTTTGTTTTTAAAAATATCTGTAAACATCTACCTCAGTGCATATTTCTTATGGTATTACGGAATGTGTATTCATATTCTTCTCTGGGAATTTGGACTCTGGAGTAAGGTGGAAAAAGTTTTATTTGAGTCACTCAGATTTATTCTTTCTCAGAAGAAATTATTATGGGTGATTATGACACATGTCAATTATTGATCTAGTTTTTCTTCTTTAAAAATACCATGTGTAAGATCAAAGATATGTAAATTACACTTTGTGTCACAGAAAACAATGATCTCCTGAGTTTTATCTATCCTAAGCAACTAAATAAATTCACAACTATGAGCTTCATATTTTAGGTTTGGTTGAACTCTGTTTCAACTTTCAAATTCTAATATGCTTAGATCCTAATTTATGAAGATATAAAATGAATTAAATTGGAAATAGTTATGCACACAGTTATGAAAATGCAACTACTAGAAAATGCAATTTATATGCAACATGGGAATGCACCTGAGTACTTATATTAAATCAATTTATACACAGATGAGCAAGAAGTGGGGGAATAGCCTGAATTATGTTAACTCTGCATAACTTTCATCAAGAAAAGATTCCCTCCTATTCAAGACATATGGAGATATCTGATATAACCTTAATTTAAAAAATACAAACTCTGTAACTATATCACTAATTTTTGAAATAAGAAAGGAAAACTTGCATGTGCTATAAATGAATGAGCACACACACACACACAGCCACAGTGAAGAGTAGGAATTCAATATCTCTACACTGGACTACTGGTGAAAATACCTGATCTCAGTGGCTGGGGTTTAGGTAAACCCTAAATAAATCTTTACTTCTAGATGAACTGGGGAAAGTACAACATATTCTATATATATAGACACAGAAATAAACATTTTAGCCTACCCAGGGTGACAACAGGAATGAGATTCCCATTTACAGTTTAAAAGTCACTAGAAAAGAAAATGTGGCATCCATCCATCTATCTAAATCTAATCTTATCTAATCTAATATAATCTAATTATGGATATATACATGTGCACATGTGAGTGTGTATGTGGGGTGTGTGGGACACAGACTGGAAATAGAAGCCAGAGCATATGCATATAAAGGCAAGCTTTTTACCACTCAACCTCTAGTCTATTTTACACAACATGGATTACAATCAACAAATTCCATGGACTCTAGTGTTCACACCAAATTAGACTTAGAATGAATCCAGAATTCAGCAGGACACTGCTGGCATTCCTATGTAATATGACTCCCTAAACAAGATAAACTATGGCAAAGTTCAGTAAGTATACTTGTCCACCTACAAGAGAGTAGTTAAAGATCAATGGTAACTTAAAAAACAATTTATTCCTGAGAAACCTAATAATGGAAAGATTCTTTAACTTTAATATACTTCAAAATGCTCGAAAGAAATAAATGAAGACCCCAGCAGATGTTACTAAACAGCACCATAGTTTACTGGAGGATGCTGGGTTGAAGGTGTCTCTGTTTTGGTAAACCCATTTTTAAAAAGAAAGGAAGAAAAAAAGACTTGTTTTTACTTTTTTCTAAAAATGTCTCTGACTACTGACTGTTTAATACATTATTTTTCCTTTTTTAATATACAAATATGATATATTTACTGTTACCAGCAGCATATGACAGTTTCAGCATCAAAAATCCATTTGGAGTACAGCCGGGCATGGTAGCTCATGCCTTTAATCCCAGCCCTTAGGAGGCAGAGATAAGAGGATCGCTGTGTGTTAGAAGCCACCTTGAGACTTCATAGTGAATTCCAGGTCAGCCTGGGATAGGGCGAGACCCTACCTCAAAAAACAAAAAAATCCATTTGGGAGCTTGGTTTTTCTTTTCTGTTTTTTGGTAAGGAAATCCAGTTCCTGCCTTGTAGTACAAGGTGTTAGCACTCCCTTCTCCATCCTCGCCTGAACATACCTTCCATTTTTTTGTTGTTGTTGTTTTGTTTTGTTAAAATAGGCAATTATATTTTCTTGGTGTGTTGGGAAACTTGGTCTTACTCTAGTTTGTACTGTTTTGTATGTTTGAAACTATGGTGCTGTGTCTTCTCCCTCTTGTGCTCTGTGTCCTCATTAAGGTATGTAAACTCTTAAAAGGGGACTAATATTTTTTAAAGGACAAAAAAAAAATTTAAATAGTGTTTCTCTTCACTATCCTATGTCCTTTATTTTGGTTCAAAAAATCTGTAGTTTGACTTAAATTCATCAGTTGTCTTGAAAGCAGGGTGTTGGATGGATATAGAAGCAGACTGTAGTTTCCTCTTCCCTTTTTTATCCCAGTCTCTTAAAGAAATGTCTTCTAGTAACTAGAAGTGAAATGTACTGTCCAGTCACACACAGTTTGTGTGGGTATGAGGTTTAACTCAAAAGGCATCTTAGTAAAAGAAAACGCTTTCTTAGAAAATCAAAAAAAAAAAAAAGAAAAGAAAGAAATGAAGACATGGTTTTCATCAACAAAGATGGTCATAGTTTGCACATTATACCTGAACATACAAACAATCCTGACATCACATACAAGTCCTGATATACAGCAGCAAAAGGAAATCTAATTCTGTTTTCATTTTACTTACTACCAATAAAATAAAGATCTAAAGGGAAAAAGAAATTCTAATATATGGTTTATATAACAAATCCATTAAGGTTAATGAATATAAAATACATACTTGTGTATTTTAAATAGTTCCTTCAAGTACTTTTTGCTCAAATATAAAACAATAGGTGCCTAAGGAGATAGCTGAGTGAGGAAGGTGCTTGCCCTGCAAGTATGAAGACTTGAACCCAATAATCTCCAGTGACCACATAAAATGCCAGGAGTAGTGGTGCATGCTTGTAATTGCAGCACTGGGAAGGCAGCAACAACAGATGCCTAGAGTTACTGTCTAGCCAGTCTAGCTTCCATGGCGAGCACTCTACCAAGGAGTTCCATCCCCAAACATTATAAGTTGAACATATAATTTTCCTAGAATGAATGTGTTCTATAAAGCTGGGAACATACACATGCTTCCTGTAGTTAGTATTTTAGCAAGTATTCTATAATTGTGCTGGTACATATATTTAAGAACACCTAAAAATATTGAGTGATAAGTGTAGAAACTTTTTCTCACATGGCAGTTTTGTAAAAAACAAAACTCCTTTCAACGATTTATTATGTATTTCTAATAAGATTATACTTTTTTCACTGTGAAGAAATTTGACTTATAGCCAGCTAACTTACTGATTTATCTTAAAGAGCTATTCTTGCTATATCCTCTTTTTGACTGTTATTACTTCCTTTTTTTTTTTTTTTTTTTTTTTGGTTTTTCGAGGTAGGGTTTCACTCTAGCCCAGGCTGACCTGGAATTCACTATGGAGTCTTAGGGTGGCCTCGAACTCCCAGCGATCCTCCTATCTCTGCCTCTCGAGTGCTGGGATAAAAGGTGTGCACCACCATGCCCGACTGTTACTACTTCCTTATTTAGTGATATTAAAAATAAACTCTTTGTCAAGTGTTTTAATGTGTCATGTTATGCTAACTTTGCTGAAGTGTGATATTTATATTCTCAAATTGAGACACAGTTTAAGACATCAAATCAGGGCTGGAGAGATGGCTTAGCGGTTAAGCGCTTGCCTGTGAAGCCTAAGGACCCTGGTTCGAGGCTCAGTTCCCCAGGTCCCACGTTAGCCAGATGCTCAAGGGGGCGCATGTGTCTGGAGTTCGTTTGCAGAGGCTGGAAGCCCTGGCGTGCCCATTCTCTCTCTCTCCCTCTATCTGTCTTTCTCTCTGTGTCTGTCGCTCTCAAATAAATAAATAAATAATTTAAAAAAAAGACATCAAATCATCCTTAAAAAGATTTATTTATATGTGACTCCTAATTTTCTTACCATACCCCATTTTTAGCTTCCTTCTCTCAAAGGCAGTCATTTTAACTACTTCGCTAAATGTCATTTTTAAATATGTTATTCTTAGGTAATTTGCTTATTATGTAAGTGTTTATTCTTTTTTTTTTTAAGGTTTTACCATAGACCAAACTGACCTGGAACTCACTCTGTAGTCCCAGACTGGCCTTAAAATCACAGTGATCCTCCTACCTCTGCTTCCTGAGTATTGGCATTAAAAGATATCTGGCTAGTCTATTCTTTTTTGAATTTTAGATGTTACATTACATTAATTCTATTTTGTCTATAAAAGATAAGGATTAAACTTTCTCTTATACTCATATTTTTCCTCATTTTCTCCTTAGTTGAATCACAATTTGTGATTAACTAAAAGGGTATGTTCACATAATAATGACAATTCAAAATTATTTATACCTTGACCACATAACGTATTATAGTTATGATTCCATTCTTTTCTCCTCTTATATTTTAAAATTTTTTTAGCTTTATTTTTATTTATTTGAGAGATATTAAAAGAGGCAGAGAGGGAGAGAGAGAGAATGGGTGCACCAGGGCTTCCAGCCACTGCAAATGAACTCCAGATGCATGCGCCCCCTTGTGCATCTGGCTTACGTGGGTCCTGGGGAATCAAACAAGGTCCTTTGGCTTTGCAGGCAAACGCCTTAACCACTAAGCCATCTCTCCAGCCCTCTCTTTTGTTTTTGGACTTTTCAATGGAAATAAAATGTATGCCCTTGGGAGGCCTTGTGCATGCAAAACAACCATTTTACCATGGTTGCATCCCTTGCCTGAAAGCTTTTCTTTAGTTTACACATATGAAGTGATCAAAGCACAAATGAATACTATAATGATTTCACAGTGAACACCTCCATGTAACTAACACACAGAGCAAGAAATTTTTTTTTCTTTTATCTAAACTGTGAGAACTAGTTTATCTCCTTGATTAGGTGCTTATCAGCAAAACACATATGTGCGAGCTTGTATTTCTGAAAATGTTTTCATTCTTTTCTTATACCTTGATAGTATAGTTTTGGAGATATACTTAAGTTCAAAAAAATCCCTTAAAATTTGGCTATTTTGTCTCCTAACTTCCTTTGTTGGCCTTAAAATATCTGCTGATTCATCATATTTCTATAATATCTGTTTATATACTACCTTTCAAGAAATTTTTGGTCTTGTTCTCTAATTCCTGGTGTTATAAAATTCTAAAGTAATGTGACCTTTGAGAGAGTCTGCTTGCATTTACTTGCTAAGCATTTAGTTGGCCTTTTAGAAGTGGAAATGAATGTATTAAAAGATTTTGAAGTCTAATATTTTAAGAACATTATCTTCTCTACTTCCTTTTCTTTACCTCTCAGACACTAAGAAAATCAAAACAGAGATCCAACCCAATGGAACCAACATAAATGAAGGAGTTTAAAATAATAAGAATAGAGCAAGAGGGAAGGCTTATCTGTTAAGGTGCTTGCCTGCAAAGCCAAAGGACCCAGGTTCGATTGCCCAGGACCCACATTAGCCAGCTGTACAAGGGGGCGCACACGCCTGGAGTCCATTTGCAGTGGCTGGAGGCCCTTGTGGGCCCATTCTCTCCCTCTCCCCCCCTCCCCCCCTCTGCCAATAAATAAAAATAGTTAAAAGAATAAGAATACCATGCTTCTTTCCTAGATGCTTAAGCAACCTAATTCTCTTTTCCCAGCTTACCCCAGACAATCTCTCCACAACATTTGACATCACTTAACCAAGTTTTATAGCACAGCAAACAGTGAAATCTTTGAAACCAGAATGCCAGGATTTGAACAGCAACCCCATTACATCTGAATCCTGAAAGCACTTAAATTGAGATCTTAATTTATCTATAAAAGAGATCAGAACAATCTAAAATTCTTATAAAAGAACATACAACCACTGTAGAATTGTACCTGGAATGTATGAAGAACTTTCAAAATATGTCAAGAGGGCTGAAGAGATGGCTTAGCAGTTAAGGTGCGTGCCTGCAAAGCCTAAGGACACATGTTCGACTCTCCAGATCCTACGTAAGCCAGATACACAAAGGTGACACAAGCACAAGGTCACACATGCCCACTAGGTGTTGCAAGTGTCTGGAGTATGATTGCAGTGGCTGAGGCCCTGGTGCCACAATATTCTCTCTCTGTCTCTCTCTCTCTAAAAAGGAAACGAAATATGTCAGGAGTTCATTGAGAACTCAATAAATATGAGACTCATCAAGATGCTGGGAGAAACCCTGACAAGTTTGTTCCTTGTTTAGAAATATGATACTGTAGCAGACAGCTTTTATTCAGCTGAGATGAACTTCCAAACAAGGCAGAGTTATGGAGGAAGGTATATTGAAGCTTACAGATCCAGGGAAGTTCCATAATGGCAGAAGAAGCTGGCCCACTTTCACAGGTCCAAGCTGAGAAACAGA
The DNA here is from genome assembly GCF_020740685.1 of Jaculus jaculus. Lineage (NCBI taxonomy): Eukaryota > Metazoa > Chordata > Mammalia > Rodentia > Dipodidae > Jaculus > Jaculus jaculus. The sequence goes on along the minus strand of NC_059105.1, from coordinate 148,519,513 downwards.
GAAGAGTCACAAGCCAAAACCCAAAGAACAAGTAAACACACTTCAAGAAACTCCAGGCTATGAATACCTTTAGACTGGAATACCAAATCTACTACCACACCTTAGAGTTAAACACTAAGATCTGCCCAATGACACCTTCTCTAGTCAAGAGGCTATAAATCTAAATTACAAACTTAAACAAAATCTTGAACATATTGGGGGCCATCCACTTAAAGCACCACATTCAACCCCTGGCCTCCAGTAAATTTATAACCATCTCACATTTTAAACTATATTTAGTTTAATTTTAAAGGTTTTCACATTCTTTCCCCTTAGAAAGTTCATAAGCCAAGCCTCCAAACATAATTCATTCTGCACTTAGCATTTTTTTAAATAAATGCAATCCTTTCTTTTTTTAATATTTTATTTATTTGAGAGAGAAAAACAGGCACAGAGAAAGAGAGAGAGAGAGAATGGGAGCACCAGGGCCTTCAGCTACTGCAAATGAACTCCAGACGCATGTGCCCCCGTGAGTGTCTGGCCTACATGGGTTCTGGGGAATCAAACCTGGGTCCTTTGGCTTTGCAGGCAAGTGACTTAACCGCAAAGCTATCTCTCCAGCCCTGCACTTAGCATTTTAAAACTCTCATCAGAATAGTCCATAATACTTGGCTGACCGCTCCAGAAGGCATCTTTAGTTGTAAGCACCAAGTCCATGCCCCCAAACAACAGTTCCAAAAGACCAAAATATACAGAGTCAGATTTCTCTCATCCCATTCTTGGTACCAATTTTGTAGCACACAACTCTAGGCTGCTGAGATGAACTTGCAAACCAGGCACAGTTATGGAGGGAGGGATAGTTAGTGAAACTTACCAATCCAGAGGATGTTCCATAATGGTAGGAGAAGCTGGCCCACTTTCAAAGTTCCAAGAAGAGACAGAGAGAGAGAGAAAAGAGCCACAAGCCAAAACCAAACAACAAGCGAGCATGCTACAGTAAACTCCAGATACAACTCAAGCACTTTGTATATCTTTAGACTGGAATTCCAAATCCACCACCACACCTTGAGATCCACCCACTGACACCTCCTCTAGCCAGGTGGTTGTAGATCTAAATTACAAACTTTACTAAAATCTTGACTATATTGGGGGCCATCCATTTAAACTACCATAGGTACTATTAGCTAAGATAAATAATCTTGAAAGATGGGGAGATAGCTCAGTGGATAAACTGCCTACCACAGAAGATCCCCAGAAGCTATCTAAAAAGCCAAGTCTATAGCACTAACATCTGTAATGCCAGTTCTCACAAAGAATAACTCAAAGTTTTTAGTCTGCCATTTCCTGAGCTGGGGCGGTCTAGGTATTCAGAAAATGATCACAGGCCCATGCTAGAACTTGACATTTAAGGGAACTTGTCAGGAAGATAGGTGTTTAAAAGGGATATGTACTGAAGATACAAATTTGAGTAATTAGTTGATGGACACTATTTAAACACATTAAGTCTGAAGGAGATGGTGGACACTAGGAGTTTCACCTTTTAAACATTCCAATATGCACAGGTGGAGGAGATGAGAACCTGGGGCTGATAACTGGTGAGGAAAGAAGGAAGAATAAGAGGGAAAATCAGGAGAAACACTTTTTGACAGTGTTTCAAAAGGGATTCTGTACAGTGCTACTGACAAGTTAAAAAAAAATCATCAAATCTTATTGCTTCTGCCCCCCCCCCCAAAAAAAAGGTGTCCTATTGATTTCTATGTATCCCTTCTTCCTTCTCATCTGACTAAACACTCAGTATTTAGGTTACAAAGCTCAATTATTTTCTTATAAAGGCTTTGACTAATTGTTCAATCAAGATCTAAAATTATCTTATATATCTGTTTAATTCTAAATATTGCTCATCTCAGGAGTAGGACAGTTGAATACATACATAATCAGCATTTATTCTTGCATATACTAGACCTTTAAAGCCATAGTAACATTATCAATATACTGGTTTAACTGTTTGCCCAGTGTAGACATAATTTAAATAAGATCTTTAATTCAGTCATTTCTCAAGAACTTGAACATCACTACTAAGGGCAAGATTATCACCCCTTAAAGTACCTCATCTTGGCATAGCTCTACTTGCTTCAAAACCTTTTTATATGAATTAAGACACTCCATGCAATTTCCACCCAATAATCTTTGCAGTCATGTTAAATAAGCCTAATCCTCTTGAATAGACTTTCTCACGTTTTAGAAAATAACAACAGATTACATCTTATCTTACATGAGGCAAAAATTTAAATTTCTTTCAATGATTTATTGTTTTGTAAGTTTTTCTAATTTCACTATTTTATGTTAATTTGACATTCTTAATTTGTGAACCTCTATCACAAAACATCATGTTCAAAATTTAACATACCCCCAACCCCCATGTACTGTGAATAGCACGAATTCAGTGGAATGCCTTTCTATTCTATCTATATATCTACTAGTATTCATTATTCTGATAGCTCTGATCAAATGTCTATAGCAAACTCTGATGCTTTTCATGGTATTACTGCGAACAAAGGGGTCTTTCATTTTGTAGAGGTGAAAATGTTTTCTAAAAGCAGTGAAATATTTCACATACCTACCTTCCTGCCAAATATGTTTATTATTTTTATATTTAGTACAGTGTTCAGTGTTAATTTGTTTGAATTTCAACTCCACTCCCAGCATACTAAAAATCCTTCCAAATTTTATGTGATACTCATATTTGATATGTACTATAGGACCACATTGAAATCATTAGTAAAATGTGTCAAACACTAGGTCCCACAGGATAATACCATTCTATGAGAATCCTTTTCCTTTGACCAATAGTAATGGTATGGGTAGTCCAATGAGCTACTTATTATATTCCTATACAGTTTCTTTGCAAATGCCATAAAACCCTCTAAGTGCCTATCTAAATCAAAAACACTCAAAATATAATGGCTTATTAACAAAGAATGCCTTTTATTTAATTTTATATGTGCATACCATATTATCTATTGTAAATTATGTTCATCAATTTGATTCCTATGGAGAACTCAGAACACAGGATGTGACAGAGGTTAATATTATGAGTATTGAATAAGAGTATATTTAATTATATTTCTAAGTATTTAAAGATATATCAAAACAAATTATATTGTCTTTTAAGATAACTAATATTTTAACATACATTTATTTCAATATTTTATATGTATTTATATATTTCATTACACTTAATTTTATTATATTTGTTAATAAGGTAAGAAAGGAATGATAACAAAGACAATTCAGCATATTCAAACCAAGAATAGTGATATATATGCAATGGATAAGGAAACACAGAACTGTAAAATAACATTAACAATTTAAAGACCTCAGAAAAATTAAGTTCAACATTTTTATATATTGCTTAAATTCACATAGGGTTTATTATGCTACTTACTAATTTTAAGTGAACTGTATCTTTTTTAGCAAAATGAATGTATTTTTAACATGATGTAGACCAAATTAACTATGAATTATATATCTAATAATACAGGTACCTGCAGAGGCTAATACTTAATTTTTAAAAATTAAAAGTATTGGGCTGGAGAGATGGCTTAGTGGTTAAGCACTTGCCTGTGAAGCCTAAGGACCCCGGTTCAAGGTTCCATTCCCCACGACCCACATTAGCCAGATGCATAAGGGGGCACATGCGTCTGGAGTTCGTTTGCAGTGGCTGGAGGCCCTGACGTGCCCATTCTCTCCATCCCCCCCCACCCCCGCCTATTTCTCTATCACTCTCAAATAAATAAATAAAAATAATTTTTAAAAGTATGGATAAAGTGCCTTTTATTAAGAAAAATCATGTTAGTATAGCAAAACAACATCACATAACTTATTTTAGCATAGTCATATCCTCATTACTTCTTTCTCAGTTACTGCACTCAAATAAATGAGACTCACACACAGGAGCCCCAATTATTCAAGGTAATTTATAAATTATTTTCCATATTTCAATAGTCACCAAAAGGAAATTCATTTGGATTTTCTTTTCAAACTCCCTATGTAGCCTAAGATAGTGTGGAATTTGTGATTTTCCTGCCTTAGCCTCTCTTCTGGGATTATAGGCATGCACCACCACTCCTAGCTATTTTCCCAATTTTTAAACTTCCTTCTATAAGACTAGAAATGGTTGTTGGGAAAGTAAGCTATCTATCTCAAGCCCACTGCTACCGGTCTCTTTGTTTAACTCAATCATTTTTGCCTCACAGGAGAAAAGCCAAGATGAGAGATCGACTGCAAGAACTGAGACAGAAAACAAAGGAAATGGAGCTCTCCAGAGACAGTCAGGGGTTGACTACAGAAGCAGAGGGCCAAGGAGTGTTTGTGCAGCAGGCTGTTATTTATGAAAGAGAACCTGTAGCTGAAAGACATCTACATGAGATCCAAAAACTACAAGAGAACATTAACAATTTGGCAGATGATGTTCAAAGATTTGGACAACAGCAGAAAAGTCTGGTGGCTTCAATGAGAAGGTTTAGTCTGCTTAAGAAAGACTCCAGTATCGCAAGGGAGATAAAAGTCCAGGCAGAACACATTAACAGAGGCTTGGGTGATTTAGGTAAAGAAGTTCAAAGGTCAGAGGCTGAAAATGGCTCATCATCAGTGGTCACAAGGATACTTAAGTCTCAGTATGCTGCTATGTTCCACCACTTTCAGCAAATCATGTTTGTATACAATGATGCAATAGCAGCAAAGCAAGAGAAGTGCAAGACATTTATCTTCCGGCAGCTTGAAGTTGCTGGGAAAGAAGTGCCAGAAGAGGAAGTAAACGACATGCTTCATCAAGGAAGGTGGGAAGTGTTTAATGAAAGCTTACTTACAGAAACCAACATAACTAAAGCTCAACTCTCTGAGATTGAACAGAGACACAAAGAACTTGTTAACTTGGAAAACCAAATAAAGGATTTAAGGGATCTTTTCATGCAGATATCCCTGTTAGTAGAGGAACAAGGAGAGAGCATCAACAATATTGAAATGATGGTGAACAGTACAAAAGATTTTGTTAGCAACACAAGAGAAAAATTCGGACTAGCTGTTAAATACAAAAGAAGAAATCCCTGCAGAGCCCTGTGCTGCTGCTGTTGTCCATACTGTAGCTCCAAATAAAAAAGTTCCTTCAGGAAGTTTCCGGCTTGAAGGTGAAGAACGTCCCACATTTCAGCATTATATTGTCTTTCTTCACTTTATGGTCCAGGCATATGCATTTTGTCAATTTTAAGTGGTGATTTTTCCTTTACTCATTAGAACTATAGAAACTTCTAAAACTGGTATTTTAGATAAGCCTTTACCTAATTAAACAATGTTCATAAACTTAAAAATGAGATGGCAAACCTTGATTTTTAAGACAGATATTAGGTTATCTTATGCATTTCCATAATGCTTAAGAAGACAGATGTTTCATTACACAATAACTATATAAATCAATTTGGCCCATTTGAGAATATTTTGGTAGCTAAGAATTGTATAAAACATGTCAAAGGATGCCACAACAAATCAAAATAAAATTCCAATGAGTATTAAATCCTTTGTCCTCAGGTTGGTGAGTACATTAAGTGATCACCAGGGCCTGGGAACACTCACTTACGTACCTGATAAAGAATCTAACTTGTAACCGGTATCTAAATCAAGTGTTAGGCCTAAAAGGTGAGTGAGGACATAGTAGCTTGGAATAAGTTACATATAGAACAGGAGGCTTGGCAGACAGGTAATTGTGTCCTTGAACATCACTTCACAATGAAGTCCAGCACAATTTTATGAGGCAAGGATATCAACTGGACTCACATAGAGAACTCACAGTCAGATACAGAAAGCACACAGTACACAAATACAATTAGAAGATGCCAAATTTCAGGTAGACACAAGGGTGATGAGGTAAGAGAGGCTTTGCTAGGATAGTAGACAGCGAAGGTCTTCCTCAAAAGTAAAAATATATGAGTAAATATGTGAATGATGAGGACAATGGATGATGAGGACTTATATCAGGTATAAGAAACATATGAGTCTAGAAAGAGTATAACTTTTATAGTAAGGAAAAATGACAGTACAGTGGAGCACAATGGAAAAAACAGCAAGGTAAAAGATGAGGCAAAGAAAAGTCATAACTTGGTGGTGTGCATCTGTGTAATCTCAGCATTTTGGAAAACTTGCCATAAATATGAGGTCAACGTATATTGCCACAAAGTGAGTTTAAGGCTTACCTGGGCTATTTATGAAGGTAGACACACCCTATTGAAGAAGAAAGAGAAATGGCTGGGGAGATGACTCAGTTAGTAAAGTGCTTGCCATGCAAGCATGAGGACCTGAGTCCACGTACCCAGCACCCCCATATAAATGCTGGGCTTGATGGTATGCCTGTAATCCTAGAGCTTTGAAAGCAGAGACAAGTGGATCCTGGAGACAAGCTACCTGGTGAGCTGTGGATCAATCAAAAAGGTAAGCAAGACTTAAGGAAGACAACAGAAATCCACTTCCAGCCTCTGCATACACACACAGTGGCAAATAAATAAAAATATTTTTAAAACTTGAAGACCTTGTGATAGTCTAAAAATTACATTTAAATTTATGGTCATAATCTCAGTGTGAGCTCATTCAGTGGAGCTGTGTGTGTTAACCTATCAATGTTTAGCCACTTAAGTGCTGGAGGAAGATATCAGGTCTGATGACGAAGAAGAATACTCTTTCCAAGCATGCACAATGGAAGGAAACTTGAAAGAACTGAATCTGCACATTACAAATATATCATAGATACTATAAAATACTTTTATTCTGAAAAAATAAAGAAATTGAAGAATTTTCTGTTATGTTAATTATCAACCATCACTGTGGACAAAAAGTATTTCCTACATGTCACCTTAAAGTATTGAAGGAACATTAGAAGAAAGACTCACTTATAACACTTGATAAACTCCACAGCTAGCAGTTATGGTAGTGATTATCTTTTCTGTTAATTCAAAATTGTTGTTTAAAGCTTTAGTGATACTTGAGCCTAACTGTTCCAAAATTATTTATCATGAAAACTGAAGATATTAAGTACTACTTAATATGCATTACTATAATTTCTTCCAGATGGATTACTAAAAAAGTTTTTTTCTATTAATATCTATACATCTGTACATCTTTTTTTTTTACAAGACTTAAGCACAGAAAGATTTATCACAAAACATTTTTTATCATATTCAATTCCATTGCTATATTCTGTGGTTATTATTAATACACATTTATCGCATGAATTAATAGATCCCACTATGATATCTCCTTATAAGCACACAACATGCAACTGCCCTTCTCTCCTTTTGTGTCTCCTTTCCCCTACCTTTGTAACTGCACTGTTACTTTCAGGGTGTCTTGATTACTTATTTTTAATGCTATATTCCACATGCAAGAGAAAACATAGTACTTGCTCTTCTGTGCCTGGCTAATTTCACTTAATATGATGACCTCAATTTACATCCACTGTACTGCATATAACCTTATTTTACAGTTCTATATGACTGAACAATATTCCACTTTGTAAAATTACCATATATTCTTTACTTATTTCTCTCTTGGTTGGTACCTAGTCTGACTTCATAGCTTGGCTATTATAAATGGTACCTCATTACTATATTTTCAAATCAATTAGTACTAACCTAAACTAAGCAAAAAAGAAAAAGATATTTTACTATTAGTTGTTAAACGTTTTGTGCATTTATTTCCATGCTTTATGGAAAATATAAGTGGTAAACTTTTCTCTTTTTTTAATTTTTATTAGCATTTTCCATGATTATAAAAAAATCCTGTGTTAATTCCCTCCCTCCCCACCACACTTTCTCCTTTGAAATTCCATTCTCCATCATATTACCTCCCCATCACAATCATTGTACTTACATATATACAATATCAACCTATTAAGTACCCTCCTCCCTTCCTTTCTCTTCCCTTTATGTCTCCTTTTTAACTTACTGGCCTCTGCTAGTAAGTATTTTCATTCTCACGCATAAGCCCAGTCATCTGTAGCTAGGATCCACATATAAGAGAGAACATGTGGCATTTGTAAACTTTTCTTAATATAACAACCTGAGTAAAAATAATAATTCTGGAAAGATTTGAAAGGATAACAAATGGAATCGCTAGTTCTGAAAACATGAAAAAATAAAAGTAGTAACAACTATGATAAGAACTCCAGTGCATACCCCTGACCACGAAATTATCCCATTTTGTTTAATAATCTGTATGCAGTTTAATCCACGTGACACTTTGAAACCAATATACCATCAATAGCTATGATATTCAAATCCAACCTCACACTAGAAAAACACTGCACTGGGTGCTTTAAAGGCTTTGTTTGGAATTTATACACATCATAGTTATTTAAATTCTTTACAAGCAGAGAGGTAGAAGCTCAGAATAAGTTGCCTTCCTCCAGATGTGGTGGTGCACACCTGTAATCCCTGTATATGGGAGGCTGAGACAGGAGGATGGTTGAAGGGTTGAGGACTTCCTCCTGGGTATAATATGTGAGACCCTGTCTCAAAACATAAAAATAAAAAAGAGTAAATACCCTTTTTATGGCCTTTCTGGCTTTTCAGCTTGACCTTTTCAAACTTCAGAAATCCTCAATTTCTTCTGTGTATCTGAATGATTTGGAAAATCTATATGGGGAAAATTTCACAGCATTTCTGGCTTCACCCTTAAAAATTTTAAGAGATCTGAGCTAATGCTGATGCAGGTGGCCCATAGCTGCATCTTGCTACCTACTACCACTTCCAAGCAGTTTTTCTTTGTCAGTTTTTAAAAGGAATGAGATGGGAAGAGGAAGGGTGAGGCATGAAGGATGAGAACAGTCTAAAGGTAAGTCAACAGCATAAGTTAATGACACTAATGATAATAGTAACAGCACAGTAGATTGTATGGAAAGGAAAAGAAGCTTAGGCCAAAGGGTCTTGGAAAGCCAGGGAGTACAAGTCTCAGAGGATGATGTTAACACCTCAGGGGACTAAAGTCTCTATTGAGTGCACTGACTGGTTACGTGGGCAAATACTTATGGGGCTCCAGTATACTTTAAAAAAAAAAAAATACCCAAATCAAATTCTCCTAGTTATTATATAAAGCCCTAACTTGGAAAAAGCACATTCAACTCAATTTCGAATAATTGTAGTAGGATAATCCACAGACCTCTTAACTTCTCCTGGACACTTGTAATAAAGAATATATTGCTCAAAGAAATTGCTATATCATTATGACACTGTCAGAAGGTGAATCAAGTGAACACATAAAGATTGGGAACAAAATTTCCATACTGACAAAGTCTTAATAAAAACATGGTTATTAGGTGGGCATGGTGGAAAGGCTTTTAACCCCAGCACTGAGGAGGCTGAGGTAGATAGATCACTGTGAGTTCAAGGCTAGCCTGGGCTACAGAGTGAGTTCCAAATCAGCCTGGGCTAGTGAAACACTACCTTGAAAAATAAGAATAACAAGAAAAAAAGCCTGGTTATTGTTCCTCATGTGGAAACTCACTGTCACCATCATAAATTCCTTCTGGAATAAGGATCAGCCACTCAGAAAAATGCACAGGCACTAAAAATGGTACTTGTGAGTCCAGAAGACCCTAGGGTGTAGCAGATCCCATGGTCAAGTAGCCATAAGAAACTCTTTTATACTAAAGTGCTCATAAAACCTATTAAGATCAAATCAGAAATTCTGTTTTCTCCCCAGAGAGAAGCCTCTATATTTATACTTATAAGTATCCAATTTGTGACAGCTAACCAAAAATTAAATTACATCAGAACTCGTTTGAAAAGAAGTATGTAATAAGAAAGTGTCATTATTCCAATAATACAATTGGGCTAATGTGACTAATTGTTATTATACTAAAAAGGCATTTTAGCCTGTGGCTCCAGAGTTACAGTGGATAAAAGTATGAAAAGATTCAACCCTTCTCTAAAAAGGATAGGGGAAGAATTCTTTCTCTCTCCGAGAAAAACTTTCAAAACTTATTGAGAGACAGGAGTCTATGCCAGGTGTGGTGGCATACACCTTTAATCCTAGCACTCAGGAGGCAGAGGTAGGAGGGCTGCCATGAGACTACATAGTGAGTTCCAAGTCAGCCTGGACTAGATGGAAACCCTAACTCGAAAACCCAAAAGAAACAGAAGTCTAGAAAGAGCATCTGCCTTACAGCATGGATGTAAACTAGGACAGATGAAAATTTCAGTAGATTAAGATATTCAATATATCTCCCAGTTCAGCTTACTTCAATGTAATGCAAGTAGCAAAATAGTAGATGCTTAATAAGTGTTTGTGATTAATACAAAAGAATAAATAAAAGGCTAATGATGACACCATCATGGCTGTATACACACTATACACATAACTTGAAAAAATAAGTAAGAAAATATCTGGTTAAAATGCAAGTACATAAATGATCAACACTCATTAATTTTCATCACTGTAGAGTATTCTGATTTTGTTTAGACATGTATAGATACCACTTTAGCCTATAGATTTCAAGTTCACCTTTCATATATATCTCTACTAATGTCTTACTTCAAACCCAATAAACGACTTGATTATATAGACCAAGTAGCATCCATAAGTAAATGTTTAAACATTTAACAGTGTAAGCTTTAACAACAAATGACCCTCCTAAAAGTTTTAACTTTTATAATCAATTCTTCCAAATTGTTTCATTTTAAAAACCTCCATTTACTACTAAGGACCACTGAGAAACTCTACTCAATGTTTTTTTCATCTAAGATAGGTTGATTTTTTTTCTACATCTTTAATAAAGAATTGTTAGAATAAGGGGAAAGTGACAAAAACTGATAAAGGCAAATAGTTAATTTCAAGTTAAAGAGCAATTTAAATAAATAAAAGCAAATAAACTCACTTTGTGGAGTCTCATAGTTACAGCACCACCTGGTGTTTGCCTTGCATAAATGCTGTGAATACACACGCAATGTGGAAGGCTGAAGGAACCAATGTGTCTTCAAAAAAATTTACCATTTACTTAACTGTCAAACTAGACTATACTCCAAGAAAAAGGACAATGGCAAAATGTAAGCTATTAAAACAAGAATCTGGACCTAGCAGCACATACCTATAATCCTACAGTCAGGAAGGTAAGGTAAATTGACCAAGAGTTCAAGGCCAGGCCAGGCTACATAACAAGACATAGTCTCAAAATCTAAGGGCTGGAGGTATAGCTCAGTGTTGGAGCATTTATCTACCATGTTTATAGCACTGGATTTAATCCTCAAAAACAACAAAAGGCAGGGAGGAAGGGAAGGAAGGAAGAGAGAGAAATAAGGGAAGGCAAGGGAAGTGAAAAAGAAAAGAAAAAACAGCAAGAGGGAAAATTGGAATATATTAGAAATACAATACAATGTTGGTCATCAAATAAACAAAAACTTTATATATGAATACCCAAGAAATCTAATTATAAGGCTTTCTCATAACATAACCTCAACTCACCCGCAAGAACAGTATGCAAGGACTCAAAACATTAGCAACTCACAGGGAACTGCATATATTTTGTTATAATAGTAAATGTCAATGTTAGTTTATTCAATATCTTGTAACAGGCCCATTTATTGATTGGTTAATGCTACTGTGCTTGTGATAACACTAATATTACTTACACCAATATAGGCTTTCCTGATATCCTAGGATGTCTTAGCACTTCAGACATTGTCTCTTTTGTCTCTTCCATCCTTTCTTCATCACTGGAATCCACAACAAATATTACCCCATAGGACTCAGCATAGTAATTCTTCCAAATTCCCCGGATTCGTTTTCCACCTCCCAAGTCAAAGATGGTAACGTCAAACTTTCCTTGTCTAAGGTCAATTTTAGAAAATCCAACAGTAGGAGCTACATCTTCAGGTTGCTCTGTTTCAAATGACACAAAAGAAACAATCTTTAGACCTTAATAACATTAGTGAAACTCTACAACTTAAATGGCATAAGAGTTATTCATCATATGATAAGACAAAAGAAGTATCATGTGCAATACATAATATACCCAAGCATCCAGGCTCGAGGACAGCTGTACACTATAAAATATACAACTAGTTCTATCAAAGCAGATAAAAAATTATTGTTTTCTAATCTGCTATCATATTAGTAACTAACATGTAATAGTACTTAATAATTATATGTTGAAAAACTGAGTCAACTCTTGCCTGTAAGGCTATTTACTATCCAGCCTGCAAATTTCAACAACACACCATCCCAGAAGTCTATTACAACATCTATAGAGTGATAAGTAAAGACAGAAATACTGAAATAACAAAAGAATTTAGAAGAATTAAAAATGAAAGAAACTACCAAGAGTAAGACAATTCCTTTTCACCAGATAAATTAAAGCTACAGTTAGAATAAAGAGACTTTTGAAGGTACCCTTAAAACATAATTGAACTCTACTACTTCTAGAGGGAAATCTTAAGGATGTCCCAATAAATTTGAGAGGGACAACACAAAGAAGGTTCAGGATGTATAGGAATATTACTGCCAAGGAGTGACAATGATTCTAACAGGCTTTTAAAAAAGACCTCCAAAAATCAACAAAGATAAGTGCCTTAACCACTAAGCCATCTCACCATCCCTGGATCATATTCTTTTTTTTTATTTTTTATTTTCACAATTTTTATTAACATTTTCCATAATTATAAAAAATATCCCATGGTAATACCTCTCCCCCCCCCCGCACTTTCCCCTTTGAAATTCCATTCTTCATCATATTACCTCACCATCTCAATCATTGTACTTACATATATACAATACCATGGATCAAATTCTTAACACTTGTTTTCTTTTTGAGACAAGATCTTCCATGCAGCTGAGGTGGGCCTCAGGCTTGTGATCCTCTGCCTCAGCTTTCTGAGTGCTGGAATTACAGGCATGTGTTATCACGCCTGGCAAATTAAGTGAATACAAGCTGAACCCAGACTGAAAGGGTTCTGAATACAGAGAATGGGAGCCACTGAGGGTATGTGACAGTCAATGATACAACTTAGGTGACCACAGGAGTGCTCTATTGACAGAGAATGAGTGAGAGGCCATTTCTCCAAAAGATATGAAAGTGAAAACAAAGGAAAAGAGAGAACTCATAACAGATTAATAGAACCTGTTAATTCAACCTATAGCTATAAGAGCATATGGACCTGCTGACTGATTCACTGTTACAGAGAAAAGCTCAAATTTCATGTCTGTCTCTTCCACTCCATCAATAGAATCTACTATCAATCTCAGTCCATGGGACTTTGCTTAAGAGCCTTATGGTTACAATAGTAGCCAAACGCCATAGGAGGCTTTTAAGATTTTAAATTATGTTAAAATAATTAAAACAAGATTCATTTCTTTAGCTATACCAGCTATATTTCAAGTTTTCAAAAGTCAAATGTGGTTAGTGGCCCATTCTACCAGACAGGGCCAGTGTAGGTCATTCTTATCACTACAGAAAATTCTATGAAACAAAAATGGTTTATAGAGTCTGACTCACACATTTCATAAAACATAGGATGCCAAAGATAAATTAAATCTGAAAGGCATTTACTAGACTTAGCTGTAAGTGAGAAACAGATTCACAAGATACCACTTCCCTTTTAGCAAGCACTTTGGGGCAATTTATACAAAGCCAGAGAAAGTTAACTGCTATTACAAGTCAAAGTTTTGTTAATCCCTTCATTATCCAGAAAGACAAAGGCAAGATTAGACCTAATGGAAGCAACAGAATTTTTCAGAAATAGGGCCACAAGGGTATTTGAAAATGTGGAAGTAATCATGGCCAGAAAATAGGCAGTTTTCTTTAAAAATGAACTGAGAAAAGTTCCCAGAAAATCAATGAAAACAAACCTACTAGGCTGGTACATACTACATGGAACTAACATGCACCAAATGTCTAAAATAAACAAAAGAATTTTGCTAGTCATTAGGGTATAAAGATAAAATATGACTGCCATTCTCAAAGAAAATACACTGCAAAACCAAGAGGCAAAATACTAATGGGAATAACACAGAATTTGCCTGTGTTATAAAAAGCCGAGAGGATAATGAGAGGGATGTCATGAGGAAGATGATAAAAATGAAGGGGCAGCGAGACAGTCCAGAAAGGCTTCACAAAACTGGAGTGTGAAAGCTGTATTAAACAGTGAAGGTCGGGCTGGAGAGATGGCTTAGCGGTTAAGCGCTTGCCTGTGAAGCCTAAGGACCCCGGTTCGAGGCTCGGTTCCCCAGGTCCCACGTTAGCCAGATGCACAAGGGGGCGCACGCGTCTGGAGTTCGGTTGCAGAGGCTGGAAGCCCTGGCGTGCCCATTCTCTCTCTCCCTCTATCTGTCTTTCTCTCTGTGTCTGTCGCTCTCAAATAAATAAATTTAAAATAAATAAATAAATAAATAAACAGTGAAGGTAGAACAACATTTGAAGCAAGGGAACAATGTAAGCAGAGATAGAATGGTAGCAATACTCCCAGTAAATTAATTCATATTAAGAAATGTTTTTAAGGACGGTCTGCAAGACATAGCTTAGAGATAAGACCACTTATATATATATAGCATGTGAGAGGCTGTAAATTCAATCCACAACATTCCCAATAAAAGAAGAAAAGGAGGAAGAAAAAGAAACTCACGGTACCACAAACCTGCAATCCTAGCACTAGGAGGATGAGAGAAAAGGCTGATGATTTTCAGGCTCACCTGGCTGCACAGTGCAACACTATGTCAAAGAAAAACTAATTGATTTCCAGGTTATATGATAGAGACAGGAAGCAATCCAAGTCCCCTTGACTTCAAAACCTCTATTACTGAAATCAGATCTTCAGGACCTGAACTCTCTTCCTTCTGACTCATATTCCACATTTATGTTTCAAGGTAACACTAAATGTTCAAGCATAATTTCCCCCCATAAAACTTTTTCTGATGATTCCTTCCTACTTCCAGCACCAGTTTCACTCTCCATCATAATATCTCATTTTCTAGATGATTTTCTTAACAGCCTATGCTTTTGCATGAAGTGGAACTGTACCTTTGTATCCATAACACACAGCACAAGTGGTTCAATAACTACAACACAACTACTAAAGACAGCAGAAACTACTGCTAATACACCCAACTTTCTTTCTGTCCTTCCATATGTCCGTCTATCTTTACCATATATTGATTCAGTACCTATTGTAAATGTGTCATGGATACTGAGAAATGTCTCTTATGACATGAGATAAAATGGAAATGCATAATCAATAAATATATACTAGGTATCTATTGCATGCTACACCTCTTCAAAACTCAAGAAATACAAAGATTAATATGTCCTATCTTTTGGTCTACAGAGCTCTTAGTCTATTGGATTTATAATCTGAAACAACAAATATAGTGAATAAAGTGCTAATATTCAACAAAGTTAGAGATTAGTCCACAGAAAGTAAAAACTTTGCACCCCAATAGCTTTCTATTAGGAAACACCAAGAGATACTCAGATTCCTGGATTTGTTTGTTTGTTTATGTTTTTATGACTGTTTAGGAAAGACTACAATTCGCAGCTTGAATGTCAGTTAGTATCCAAGAGAGGAGATTCTACTTAATCTATTAAATCTTTACCTGCTAAAATCCTTAACAAATGCCGTGGAAGTAAGTGGGCAAACCCTAATACGTACGGCTAACTTCCATTAGTGTAAATACTCCCATTGTGGCTTATCCCAAGTTAATACTAGGTACTACTGAGATTCCTGAACACAGATAAACCTACAAACTAGGCTCTTGCTCCTGACAAGAGCCAGCACACAGAAGCAAAGTGAGGGCCACAATAGCACTGCTTTTGTCACCAGCATGAAAGCTAAAGTGACAGCTTCAAGCCTCCCCTTCCACTTTACCTCTTCCTTCCAACTAAAATACTGTTGTAGAGAGCTATCTGAGGCCATATAAGTATGGGAACACAAGGAATGGCAACCGATAGGATAAAGAGCTAAACTCCTAACATCCTGGCATGTCACACTGTGCTAACTACTTTTGCCTGGGCTAGTACTACAAAGAAACAAACTTCAATCTCATCAAAGCTAGAGCCACTTGGCAAGAACCTGTCTCAAGCATGCAAAGAAATGAGAAGGATTCACTTGGGGCACCTCAGGCAGTTCTATGTATAAGTGGAATCTTAAAATCCGAAGAATAAATAGGTGATAAAGAGTGAAAAAGTTTGAACAGCAAAGGAGAACTCAACTGGATAGCACTTTTGTTCAGGTATCTCAGCTGGTGCTTGTACCTTGCATCCAGCTCCATATAGGGTCTGGAGAGTTGAACTTGGGCTGGCATACTTGCCAGCACCTTTTAGTTTATTACGTGATACCCTGGGTATTTTCTAGAGTCTACTGGATATTTGGAGTTTAGCATAGAAGTGTAAAGGCCTAACAGAAAGAGGATGCTCTACATCCACACAACAAATTAGATGGTCAGATTCTAAGGCTTTCACAGAATATAAGGGAAGAAATTGAGATCAGGAGTCAAAGCTGAAAAGTCAAATCTACCTTGCCCCCTATTTTTGTAGGGCCTACAAGCTGAGAATGTGATATATTTATACATATTTGTTGTTTTTGTTTTTGTTTTTGGTTTTGTTTATCAAGGTAGAGTTTCACTCGAACTCAGGATGACCTGGAATTCACTATGTCATCTCAGGCTGGCCTCAAACTCATGGCGATCCTCCTACCTCTGCCTCTGGAATGCTGGGATTGAAGACGTGTGCCACCATGCCCAGCTTTGTGTTCTATATTTTTAAATTCCTGGTAATGTAAAACAGTATTGTACAACATGAGAAAATTACATGAAATTCAAATCTCCGTGTCTTTGGAATATAGCTCATTTGTTTACAGATTGGCTTGGCTACTTTCATACAGTAGTGTCAGAGCTGTGTAGTGGGGAAAGACCTAAGTCTTAAGAAGTAAGAGTTCTAGCCTCCAATACCTCATCACTGAAGCAGACCAAAAATGAACCCAACATGGCTCAGGGAAATTTTGCGGAAGAGGGGGCAGAAAGAATGTCAGAGCCACATGTTGGGTCATGATATGCGGAGACATTTATCTTACCAATAACTGTGGGCTAACTCCACAATAAACAACCTATATACCTCAACAAGGAGGGGCCGAGGGGAGGAGGTAGGTCACGGATGAGCCTAATAATGGTACCAAACTGACTGTATTTACTGAATACAAAACTAATTAATAAAAAAAATTTTTAAAAAATAAGTAAGAGTTCTAAAGCCTAGAAAGTAGTGATGACTTTAGAATACATGGACATAATTTACATCTAATGTTTCATAGTAGAATGTGTGGTGACTAAATGTTTTCATTCAGCAGAAAGTTTTGAAAGATATTACTAAATAAAAGCCCTCCGACGAGTACTGTGAGCTCTCTTGTCTCAATCATCAGTTCTCAGGAACACACACATTTTGGGCTTTTCTCCCAAGTCATACTCTTAAAGATGCCTGGTTGGTGATATATTTCCATGCAGAAACACTCACTGCCACCTGCACTACTACATTTAGATTAGCATGAAACAACAAAATACAAGCACTAATAATGCATATAATACAAGGCCCCTTAATGGCAGGAGTAAGATCTTCAACGTAACTTTCTAAGGCCTAGAGAAACAGGTCGGTGTATCTGTGAAGAAGTGGCTACCTTAAACAAAAACAGTACTTGTCTCCACCAAGAACACCCATTCCATTCTAAAGCTGTCTTCCAGTAAATAACTTACACCTCACAGTGTTATACCAATATGTCATGTTTTTGGCATTTAAATCTGTGCTACCACATAGACAAGTTTTACAAAAAGTTTCAGAGGCCCCAAAAAAAGAAAGAAAGAAAGAAAAGAAAGATGCGCTTGAGAGCAGCTGGCTGGAGGAAATGACCATCTACCTAGCTGGGTCCTCAGTCTTAGAAACAGTCCTCAAAGAGATGGCATGCCTGGTCACCATTAAACACTGCTAGAAGAGCTCAGGCTAGATTCTCATGTTTGTCTCTCTTAATACTCAGAGCCTTTTCAACTTGAACAACTCACTGCAGGAAAGCCCACTTCCCACTGAGGCTGAATGTGGCCATGACATGCTTTCTTTCCTTTTTTACTGTTTTCCTTCCTACTGTCTAGGACACAGATAAATCCCTAAGTACCTCTGACTCTGAACAAAGCTGAAAGACGGCAACAAGCCTTTGTCACCAAGCTGGAGCCTGTGCATATTGTGCACAAGTATAATAAGAATGTACCCAATAAACAAAGCAATTAGACATAAGTGAACAACTGAGAATAAGTTAAGTCTTCATAAAGCACGCATATATTTTTCACTTACCTCCTTGGATTCCCTTTGCTGTGGCTGTTTTACCAGCATTATCAAGTCCTACCATCACAAGTGTCACCTTTCTGGAAATAAGAATTAAAGTCACTTTGTTAATTTAGTATTGGGAGAAATAAAACTAAATGTATTCATTCAAGCAGGATTTAAGAAGCATCTTCTATATACAAGACAATCCACTAGATGCTGGGCGGTACAATGATGAATGAAATAAAGGTTCAAAATCAAAATTCTTCAAACTACCTTTAAATTGACATCTTTTTGTTTTGGAAGCAAACTAAAATTGTATAATACATACTCTAAATGATTAAGAAGGAATACAGGAAAGAGATAAAAGGGAATTAGAAAGATGGTACCTAACCTTGAGAGACTAGTCATTACTAAAGACAAAATTTTCTAGTTAAATAAATCAAGTATTATAATAAATTTGTCTTACGGAAAGATATAAAGAAAGAATTCTTTTTTAAAAAACATACGTGTGAGTCTTTGACTGGGCAGATGACAAAATGGTTAAAGACGCTTGCTTGCAAAGCCCAAAGGCAGGAGTTTGATTACTCAAAATGCACCAAGTGGTGCATGCATCTGGAATTTATTCAAAACAACAGAAGGCCCTGGAGCATGCTCATACACAGTGTCCCTGTCTCTGTCTCTCTCTCTCAAATAAATAAATTAAAATTTTTTAAAAGTTATGTATATCTGTATGTACGTGTATGATGTGTTGAGTGCGTATGGGCATGTGCGTGCCACACTGCAGGTTTGGAGGAGCGATGACACCCTGGAGAGGGGGTTCTCATCCTCCTAGCTTGAGACGATGTCTCTCCTTTGTTGCTATTTTCTCTGTTTCTGTTGCTTTGCTTTGTGTGTGCCAATCTTGCTGTCCCACAAGATTCCAGATTCCCTTGGCTCTGTCTCCCACTGACTTACATGTGTTGAGGTCACAGACACCTGCACCACTTTGCATCTGGCTTCATGCAGGCTTGTCAGCACCTTTAACTGCTAAGGCATCTTTCCAGCCCAAAAAGGAATTCTTGCTTGATGCTAAGCTCGGCTCTGCCTTTAGAAATGCAACACTTTACCAAATATAAATTTTAAATGCAATATAATAACATGACTATTGACTTAACTGTTAATATTTTGAAAGAGTCTTCCTAAAATTATGAAGCTTGAAATTTTTCTGTTGAAATAGCAAAACTGCACAGAGTAAAAAAGAAAATTCTATTCCAGTTTTACATCAAGAAATGTAAACCCAGATAGTTAAACAATTTGGCCAAGGTCACACAATGACTCACTCACCAAGTCAGAAGCAGACTTTAAGTTCTAGGACGTTCTTAAACCTGAGAATGGTAAATACATGTCCTATTTAGACCCACCTGCTCCGGACTAAGCTTTACACAAAACAGAAGGTGAAAATAGTCTTCTATCATGGATTTGAGAAGGAAAACCACTGGGGGTATACACAGCTGCCATGTTAAGACCACAGGACAGGACAGGATAAGGAAGGCATATCAGAGGGACCAACTCTCCCTATGGCCCCAGAACAGGGGCTAAGCACTAAGGAACCTTGTTAAATGCTATCAAATATTTCTAAGTGCTGCTGAAAACGTTAGCTTTTTATTGAGTTTTAAGTCTCTATTGTGAGTCTCTCAAGAGTGAACCTGCCAAGAGCAGGCCAAATGGATAAACTTTAAATAGATAAACTCCCCATTTTTCCTGGCAACCCAGAGCAGGAAATGTCAAGGAAGCAGGCCCTTCTCTGGCAACTGACAGCCTGCCTTCCTGACAGTCTGTCTGCCCAGTCTCTGAGAACACCGTAGCTCCAACCTGCTTCCGGAGGTCCTGCTGCGTCACAGCTGCTGCAGGACGCCTGCACCTAGGTAGCATTCCAGGCCACACAGGCTCAGTGAACTTGAGGTGACAGCACTCTCTGTAAGAGCCAAAGGCCCTCTGCCTGGGGTCACGGTAACTGCTGTTGGGGGCTATGGATACTCAGACCCAAGGTTGGATCGAACTCAGAAATTCCTGCAACTACTGTTGCCAGCTGCTAAGAGCTGAAATTGACACTAGTACCTGGTGACAAGCTCCTGGCAATCAACCCTCAGGGCAACAGCCCTTCAATTTGAGAACCTAGAACCTTAGGTGTCTGACTTCTAGATCCTGGGCCCATAAGCCCCTAGATGTCAGGATGTGACACTAGAAGCCCCTGCGTCTACCAGTCCATATGCACTGGGCACTCACGGGCCAGGTCTCCCAGCACTAGAACCACCTACTCATGAATTCTAACTGAATATACCAAAGGGCCCCAGCCTTTACTGATCCGCACTGCTAGGTATGCTGATTTCTCACTGGTATTCACCTCAAGGAGGGTTAAACACAAGACTTAAGAGGCAGTAGAAGATGATCCTTTTCTTTTTCCTTATGCCTGTCTGCCTCCCCAGCATAGGGATTAAAGGCATATGCCATCACACCTGTCATTTTATATAGGAGCTGAGGATCTTAACTCGGTCCTTCTGCTTGTGCAGTGAGCACTTTACCCACTGAGCCACCTCCTCACTCTTCTGCATTTTCAACATGGCTACTATTTCAATTCTGCAGTGCGGTGGATCAAGCTCACACTCTATCCATGCTGATCAAGCACTCTAACACTGAGCTACAACCTTACCCCTGAACACTACTTTTTTAAAGCTACCCAAGATTTCATCTTTCTTTTTTATTTGGGGAAGGGAGGTTGAGGCAGGGTTTTGCTCTAGTCCAGGCTGACCTGGAACTTACTCTGTAGCTCCAGACGGTCCTCAAACTCATGAATATCGTCCTCCCTCTGCCTTCCAAGTGACAGGATTGAGATGTGTGCCACCATGTCTAGCCAAAGATTATATCTTTTACCTTAACAACTTGCCTAAGAAAGAAAGACAGAGAGAGAGAGGTGGGGGGGGGGAGGGAGGTAAAGAGGGAGAGAGGGAAGGAAGGAGAAAGGAAGACAGGGAGGGAGGGAGAGAGAGGAAGGGAGGTAAAGAGGGAGAGAGGGAGGAAGGGAGAAAGGGAGACAGGTAGGGAGGGGGAGGGAGGGAGGGAGGGAAGGGGGGCCAGCCAGCCAGGTGTGGTTTTTTTTTAATGGTTTTTCGAGATAGGATATTGCTGTAATAATATAGTCTCGGGATGGCTTCAAACACAAGGCGATCCTCCTCCCTCTGCCTTCCAAGTGCTGGGATTAAAGGTATGCACCACCACGCCCTGCACATACACCTTTTTTAATCCCAGCACTTGGGAGTCAGAGGGAGGATTACCTTGAGTTCGAAGCCACCCTCAGACTATATAGTGAATTCCAGGCAGCCTGGGCTACAGCAATACCCTACCTCAGGTGGGGAGGGGGATGGATATTCAGTTCAAAACAAGCCAAAATGTCCATCACAGAAGAAAAATATTTAGCAAATTTTAATGCTAAGATTAGCACAAAGGAGGTTTCTTCAAATTTCTACCTTTATTTATTTGAGAAAAACACAGAGACACACACACAGTGAGTATGGGCACACAGGAACCAGCTACTATGGCAAACAAATTCCCGACACATATGCCACTTTGTGCATCCAGCCTTAAGTGGGTACTAGGGAACTGAACCTGGGCTGTCAGGCTTTGTAACCAAGGGTCTAGAATCACTGAATCATCTCTGTAGCTGTCAATTTCTACATGCAATGAATTAAACTTTAAGATATAACATATGTTTGAACAGAGGCTTTAAAATAGTTGAGGTAATTAAAGTCATGGTGAAAAATACTGTTAGCATCTGTGGTAGTTTGAATAGATGCCCCCCAATAAATTCAGTGTTTTTTATTAGTTTGTAGTTTGTATCTGTAGCCACCTGGCTGGAAGAGGTGTCACTGAACAAATCTTAAGTGTGGTGTTGGGTTTGAAATTCCAATGTAAAGATATGCAAAGTCCTTAGTTCTTCCTGAAGTGTGCTGTGTGGCTTTTGGCTTTTGGACTTGTGGCTCTCTCTCTCTGCTTGGACCTATGAAAGCAGGGCCAGCTTCTTCTGCCATTAGGGAACTTCCCCTGTATCTGTAACCTTCAATAAATCCCTTCCGTCATAACTGTGCCTTCATAACTGTACCTGGTCTGGAAGTTCATCTCAGTGAACCTGAAGCTGTCTGCTACAGCATCAAATAAGTCACAGCAGAATTAACTCTGATGCCTGATAATTTATACTTTCTGAATACGTATTCTATGTAACTTTTTAAATCCAGATACATAACCTACTTAACACATATTAAAATTTGCATGTCATTATAGTGTTTAAAAACATGGTAAAAAAAAATCACTGAGGACAGTCTGGCCATGGTCCTAACATGGCAACAGAGTGATGAAAGGTTGTTTTTACCCTTATGATTACTGATCCAATAAACAGCCCTTCAGATAGCATAAAGAACTGCTATGTTTATAGATTCTAGAAAAACTGATACTAGCAATATGATCAATCATTTTGTCACCTGTTCACTCAGTAATTCAATAAAGGCACATTAAGCATTATGGAGACAGAAATGCCTCAGACATGATTTCCATCCCAAAGTGCTCATGTGCCAATGAGAATGATTAAAGCATAAATATTAATACAACATGCACTATGACAGCTCAAAAATATCCACCTACTTCTTTTGTAATTCTCCAAGTACTAATACAAGCTGTGCTTTTAATATAACCTGAGTTATCTAATTTAAACCTTAGATATTTTACTTTTTCATCAATTCATTTGAGTTTTCTGTACTCATCTCTGTAACCTAAATAAAGGAGAGAAATGAATAAGGAAATCAAATGCCTACTTTGAAAGAACAGAAAAAAGGTAAGGGTAAAAGAAAGGAATAGTAAAAAGAAAAGGGAGAGCAGGGAGGGCAGACAGACATCCAGACATCATTTAGCCCATACACATGGAAAGTTCTTAAATAAGGCTATGTCTGAGCTAAGTTTGTTGTTGTTGCTATTTGAGGCAGTCTCGCTCTAGCCTAGGCTGTTCTGGAACTTACTATGTAGTGTCAGGTTGGCCTCAAACTCTCAACAGTCCTCCTACCTCTGCTGGGATTAAAGGTGTGCTCCACTGGCTAAGCTAAATTTTTGAGGTCAGTAATCTGCCAAAAAAGAAAAGGGTAAAAACAGGAGGAAGAGAAAGGAATTTCAGGTGGGTAACACTTTGTGACATGCTACTGTCTTATAGTTAATAACCCCTTAGAATACATCTTTGCCTGGGAAATGGCTTAGCCATTTATGTGCTTGCCTGTGAAGCCTAAGAACCCAGGTTCAATTATCCAGGTCCCATGTAAGCCAGATGCACAAGGTGGCATATGCATCTGGAGCTCATTTGCAGTGGCTAGAGGTCCTGGTATGCCCATTCTCTCCCCCCCCTTCTCTCTCTCTCTCCGTCTCAAATTAAAAAAATAAATTAAAAAAAGATTATTTAAAAAAAAAAGAGTACAGGCTGGAGAGATGGCTTAGCAGTTAAGCACTTGCCTGTGAAGCCTAAGGACCCCGGTTCAAGGCTCGACTCCCCAGGACCCACGTTAGCCAGATGCACAAGGGGGTGCACATGTCTAGAGTTTGTTTGCAGTGGCTGGAGGCCCTGACACACCCATTCTCACTCTCATTTCCCTCTTTCTCTCTCTGTCACTCTCAAATAAATAAATAAGAATAAAAAAAAATTTTTTAAGTACAACTTTATTTAACAACTTTAAAAGAAGAACCAAATCACAACTCAACCCAAAGATATCCTGAGGCAAAGGGAATGTGTATTATCAAGTACGTAATAATGTGAACTTCTAGGAGTTGAATGTGGTAACATCTCTCTTATTATGACAATCCCTAAGTCTAATTGCACACCTAAATAAAAAGGAAATAAGGAAAGAGCTTAGTAAGATTTACAATATGTTTGTTCTAAGAAACATAATAGGGGTTGCAAAGCATGCTCACATATAGCCACACACTTGTTACAGAGACCTGGGTTCAAGTCTTAAATTTACAAATTCCAAGATGTATAACTTCTCAAAATTTCATCAGTTAAATGCAATAATAGCAATACTCACTCCAAATGGTTAAGGTGAAAAATGAGACAATGGAAGTAATATAGAGAATGTCTGTGACACATAGGGTAGTGTTCCAACTAGCAGCTAGCTTATTACAATACAAAGTACTGACAGGGACTCTACAAGAAGAGGATAGAGAGGTATGCTAGGACAAGACTCCAGGAGATGATCAAGAAGTTCAGCTTTGGACATGTTTTCACTATTTAAGTCTGAAGCTACTGGAGAGATTTGGACAGACATATGAATTGTGGAAGTAAGTTAATACCATCATAACACATGAAACAGCCAGGAAATGCACAGAAGGAAGAACAGTGAGACAAGAGAAGAGAATTCCAAATCCATTTAAAGCAAACTTTAGGGGGAGGGAGGGAATTACCATGGGATATTTTTTTATAATCATGGAAAATGCTAATAAAAATTAAAAAAAAAAAAAGAAAACTTCAACTTGTGATCAGAAAAAAAGGGAGATTAAAAAAAGAAATGGAGGGCTGGAGAGGTGGCTTAGCAGTTAAGGTACTTCCCTGTGAAGACTAAAGACCCAGGTTTGATTCCCCAGTACTCATGTAAAGCCATATGCATAAAGTGATGCATGTGTCTGGAGCTCATGTGCAGTGGCTAGAGGCACTGGTGGGCCTATTATCTCTCTCAAATAAACAATATATAAAATATTTAATGGAAAGAAACAGTATTGCCAGAAACAATTTCCAGAGGGTGATAGATGAATAATATCAAATACTATGAAATTTTGTACAAAGATTGAACTGGGTCACCGGGAGAAGTAATACATGCCTGTAGTGCCAGCACTGGAGAGACCCAGGCAGGAAGTTTATACTTAGGCAGGCTGGGCTCCACAGTGAGACCTAACCATAGAAGGAAAGAAGGGAGAAAAGGAAGGAGAGAGGGAAAGAAGAAAGGAGGAAGAAGACAGAAAGAGGAAATGAAAAGAAAGTATCTTGTTACTAATTACTCAAGTACCTCAGAATCAGATTATCTCAGCTCATCTCCATCCTGAAATAACTAATGCCTTGAATTTAAATAGCATCCCTTGATAGTTGAAAGGTATTTCATTGCTGTCCTCAAGGTACTCAAGACTAACTATTAGTAGGAAGTTAGTCTACATTAGTTTCCAAGAGAAGCTTAGTACAGTAACAATAGATACTATTATTTTATAGAGTACCTTGGATCATTCTGTTCATCTTAAGATTCATTCACATTTACATGCATATACTAAATTAAGAATCTGGGAGAGAAGCTGCTTTTCAACAAAGATAATTTGAAATTTTTCTCTATACCTAGACCAATATTGGTAGTTACCTCTTATTGCTGGGACAAAACACCAGATCAGAAGCAATTATGGAAGGAAGAGGTTTATTTGATCATACAGTTTTGAGGGAAGCTTCTTCATGGTAGGGAATGCACAGCAGGAGCAAACAGCTGGGTAACCCACCTCCTCATCAGCAGGGAGGAAGGAGAAAAAGTAATCTTGCTAGCACTGGCAAACTGGGCTAGACCATAAAAACCTTCAACATACCTCCTTGTGGTGGTTTGAATAGAATAGATGGCCCCCAATATATTCAGTTGTTTGTTTGTAGTGTGCATCTGCTGGCTGCAAGGCTGGAGGCAAGGTCATTGGGTGGATCTCAAGTTGTGGTGGTGGGTTTCCGATTTCAATCTAAATATGCAGTGTGCCTAGCTACAGTTCCTGAAGTATGCTGTGTGGCTTTTGCCTTTTGGCTGGTGCTCCTCTCTCTGTGCTTGGGCCTGTGAAGGCAGGCCAGCTTCTTCTGCCATTATGGAACTTCCCCTGGATCTGTAAGCTTCAATAAATCCCTTCCGCCATAACTGTGCCTGGTCTGAAAGTTCATCTCAGTGAACCTGAAGCTGTCTGCTATACTCCTCTAGCAAGTTTCCACCACCCAGAGGATCCACCAGCTGGGGATTAAGTATGAGCTCTGAGGGGCATTTGCTTTCAAACCACCACAACCCATCACAGTCACACCTTAGGTCTTGCATCTAGAAGGATGATTGCCTACCAACTGGTACATTAAGTTTGACCGTGGTATTTTCAACTTTAAAGTATACAATAAAGTTTAAACTTGGCAACTTCCTTTCAGCCATTCCCCAGCACATGAACATTCTAGAGATCTCCTGCCTGCGCTGTGCAGCTTTCACAAGTCTCCTCTATGAGAACTTGTCTTAACTCTGTAGAACCACTGTCAGATGTGCTGGCACAGGGTAGGCATCTTCACTAAACCAAAAAGAATACTTTTTGGTGCCTTCTTATTGAGGAAAAACCTAAGTAAATTTACAGCATATAATTTTAAGTCAAGACAGTACTGTAATGAACTTAATTCCTATAAATCTTAAAAAAATAGTTCATTATTATCTTTATATATCAAGTTGGCTGAAATTTTCTGAAAAAGATTATATGCTCATGGATTCAATTTAATTATTAGCAGAAAGATGTTAAAATTAAAATAATTCTTAGGAAGAAAGTGAAAGGTAGGGATTAAGAGACCAAAGGTCTGTTTTATGAGATTTTAGCTATTTGCCTCACCAAGTGAAGACTTTTTATGTCTAGGCACTAACCCTTGATGTTACTCCAATCAATGTAATAGCTAACAGACCGCAAAATAGAGTACATGAGACCTTTATCTCAGGAACCAGCTCATAAATATACAATTAATACATCAGAAATATAAGTGCCATAATACTGGAGAGTACCAAATTTAGAAAATAATTAAATTTTGTATCTTTAGAATGCCATTATTTCAATTTTTGATGTTGTTTTTTGAAGTAGGGTTTCACTCTAGCCCAGGCTGACCTGGAATTCACCATGTAGTTTCAGGGTGGCCTTGAACTCACAGCTATCCTCCTACCTCTGCCTCCCAAGTGCTGGGATTAAAGGCATGCACCACCACATCCAGCTTATTTCAATATTTTGAACATACAGAAGTCTAAGCTTCCTCAACTATCAACTTAGAATGATAAATAAAAATTGTTTCTAGCTTTAAGAATATCATGCACAGCAAAATAAAACATTTTATTAGAAACATTAAAATCAAAGTGAAATACTATGTAAGTATACTATTTCCTAACATTTTAATTCTAATTTCAGGGCCTAGCCTAATACTATATCAAATCAGTATCTAAATTAACTAAACACTAACAATTTGTAGCCGGACAAAAACAGAGGTTATATCCTGACTTTGAAGCCAATCAAGTCAAATTCTTAGAAGTTTTAAACAAGAGTAGGGCTATGGATAGTGCTATATGAATTTAGCATATGGAAGGCATGAGGCGCCATTCTCAGAATTACAATATAAATTTAAACGCATATACATCTCTGTATAGAAGAGGGTAAGAAGAATATCTCCAGTTCTAGAATTTTATCTATAATTCTAACATGTTTCCTAAGCATACAAACACTAAAGAAGTAAGAGAATGTAAGCCAGTCCAGTTCAGCATACAGCAATTTGATAATCCTTACTAATCTGTATGTATACCTTAATCAGGATATTAATAACCCAGCAACTTCTAGAAATGGTCTACATTTAGTTACATACTTGTAGACCAAACAAAGCGGTAATAGGAGGCTAGCCTCACGCTGTGAAAAACATCATAACAGAAATCATACACCACATCCCAGAGTGCTTTACGCCTGGCTTAAATTCTATTTATTTATTTATTTTTAATGATCCGTTCCTGAAATCATGCTCATGGGAAACAATATTTCTTCAGACAGATACAATGATCTTCTAAACTCTGCTTTCTCTTTCCTGTCCTGGTAACTAAAAAAATCTGACCCCAATTAAGGTAAGAAAGAGTTTGACACATACAAAATGAAGGCGAAGTGCTGAGTGTGGAGGCACATGCCTTTAATCCCAGCACGTGGGAAGCAGAGACAGGAGGATTGCTGTGAGACTGAGGCTAGCCTGAGATTACAGAATGAGTACCAGGTCAGCCTGAACTAGAGTGAGACCCGGGCTCAAAAAAAAAATAAATAAATAAATAAATAAATCAATAAATAAAGGCACAGATGCCATGGTTTATCTTATTGTTAGCTACACACTGAGCATCTTTAGGCCCAAATAAAAGGTCAGTACACTTGAGTAAGAGCAGCCTTTAAGTTCTTATTAAGAAAGACACCATGGGCTAGAGAGATGAAAGGATATGATAGAAATAGTAAATGTTGGGCTGGAGTGATGGCTTAACTGTTAAGGTACTTACCTGCAAAGCCTAAGGACCCAGGTTTGATTCCCCAGTGCCCACATAAGCCAGATGCACAGGTGGTGCCTGCATCTGAAGATCGTTTGCAGTGGCTGGAGACCCTGGCATGCCCATTCTCTATCTTTCTATCTGCCTCTTTTTCTCTTTCTCAAATTAAATAAACAATAAAAATATATAACTAAAAAAGAAATAGTAAAGGTAGTTGGGATCCTACATTTGATTCTGGACCTCTCCACTAAGAAAGGGTGGGGATGGAGACAATTAGTCAAAAAAATCCCTGGACTCAGAATACAGCAGTTTACAGTATCATATTAAAGTTAGTATTTTAGTGCTAATAACTGTACAATGTCTCAAAATAAAAACTATTATTATATATGGAGCAAGTCACTATCTGTGAGTCCAGTACTGTGTCAATTCAAGATAATTAACATAACTTGAAAGCCTAGGTTCAGGTTCTGACTTGTAGGCAACAAGAGCAAGTACAGTTTAAAATTGGCTGGGTCCTGAATTACCCATATCCTGTCCCACGCTGGTGACTTAACATTTAACCTCTGACTCCTGCCTTTTCCCAATCAGCCAGATGGAATCCCTGAGTCCAGTCTCTCAAATAATACACTTAATGAAGCTGGAGTACAGCTCAGGGCTGAGTACTTGCCTGGCCATGAGTTCCATCCCCAACACCACATATAGAAAAAAATAAATAAATAACTCAAACAGTGACCATCTAAGTGAAAAGGGGTGAGTGAATATGAACAACTAAGAAATGTCTGAACAAATTTTGTATATTAAAAATCCTCACCTCTTTGGCTTACATTTTCAGAAAATATATGAAGAGAATCTTAATGTGCAGTGGTTAACTAAAATTTAAACATGAAAATACACAGGTGGGTATACTGGCACACACCTTTAATCCCAGAACTCATTTGGAAGGCTGAGGTCAGAAGACTGCCATGAGTTTGTGGCCATTCTGGGCTACAGAGTAAGTTCCAGGTCAGCCTGGGCTTACAGTGAGACTCTGCTTCAAACAGCAACAAATAAGAAAATTTGTCTTAAAAAAGTACAAATCGGGCTATGAAGCTAAATATAGAGTTCTCAAAGGAAGAAATACGAATGGCATATAAGCATCTAAAAAAATGTTCTACATCACTAGTCATCAGAGAAATGCAGATTAAAACTCCATTGAGATTCCACCTCACTCCTGTCAGATTGGCTACCATCATGAAAACAAATGATCATAAATGTTGGTGAGGATATGGAAAAAGAGGAACCCTTCTACACTATTGGTGGGAATGCAATTTGGTCCAGCCATTGTGGAAATCAGTGTGGAGGTTCCTAAAACAGCTAAAGATTGATCTACCATATGACCCAGCTATAGCACTCCTAGGCATATATCCTAAGGACTCATCTCATTTCCTTAGAAGTACGTGCTCAACCATGTTTATTGCCGCTTAGTTCATAATAGCTGGGAAATGGAACCAGCCTAGATGTTCCTCAACTGAAGAGTGGACAATGAAGATATGGCACATTTATACAATGGAGTTCTACTCAGCAGTAAAGAAAAATGAAGTTATGAAATTTGCAGAAAAATTGATGGATCTGGAAAGAATTATACTAAGTGAGGTAACCCAGGCCCAGAAAGCCAAGCACCACATGTTCTCCCTCATATGTGGATCCTACCTACAGATGATTGGGCTTCTGCGTGAGAAGGAAAAAATTCAGTAGCATAGGCCAGTAAGTTAAAAAGGAGATATAAAGGGAAGAGAAAGGAAGGGAGGAGGGTACTTAATTGGTTAGTTGGTATTGTATATATGTAAGTACAGTGATTGAGATGGGGAGGGGATATGATGGAGAATGGAATTTCAAAGGGGAAAGTGGGGGGGTATTACCATGGGATATTCTTTATAATCATGGAAAATGTTAATAAAAATTGAGAAAAAAATAAAAATAAAAAAGTACAAATCACAAAAGCACATTTTATTTTATTTTTTTCTTTTCTGAAGCAGAGTCTCACTCTAGACCAGGCTGAACTGGAACTCGCTCTGCAGTCCAGGCTAACGTTAACTCACAGGGATCCTCCTATCTCAGCCTCCTGAGTACTTGAATTAAAAGTATGAGTGAGCCACCATGCCTGACAAAATTTTATATTTTTAAAATTAGTTAACTTGCCTCTCATTTATTCCAGTCAAATGGACAGAACCTCTTACTAATATTATGTGCATAGGATGGTCACCATTGAAGGGTGATCATACTATATATAATACTAAGTAAATACATATTCAGCCTCCATTATGAACTAGGCATTAGACTTAAATGCTTGGTATAATCCAACTTAGTTTCAATATGTTTACAGTTCATGCTACTCAACACTGAAAAATGTTTACTAAGTCCTTTATATTAAGAGATACTCTAGCAAGATGCAACAGAAAGATAATACAAGCCTCATACTAATGTAAGTTTTCTAGTGACCTTGATTTTTTAAAAAATGTGAAAATGAGATGGGGAGATGGCTTAGGGGATAACAGACTTGCCATGAAAGGATGCGCAAGAGAGTACAGATTCTCAGCACCCATGTAAACGCTGGGTAGACTACCTAGAATCCCAGCAAGGACTCAGCATCTAACGACAGGGAATCTTGTACAGGTAAGCTGGCTACCTATACTAACTGAGTCAGTGAGCTGTGGGCTCAGAGAGAAACCTTGCCTCAGTCAATAAAGTAGAGAGTGATTGAGAAAGACACTGACAACAACCTCTAGCCTCCACACATAGGTGAACATACACACACACATGTGTGCACACAAGTGAACATGCACATGCATGCACACCACACACATATACACAAACACAAAAAGTGAAAATTATGAAAAGGATAAAATTATTTTAAAATGTTAGTTAACTCAGTATATGCAAAAGTTATTTCAGGGCTGGAAAGATGGTTTAGTGGTTAAGGTGCTTGCTTGCTAAGCCTAAGGCCCCAGGTTCAATTACCCATTAACCACGGTAAGCCAGATGCACAAGGTGGCACGTGTCTAGAGTTCATTTGCAGTGTTTGGAGGCCTTGGTGAGCGCATTCATGTGCTCTCTCTCTCTCTCAAATAAGTATCTTTTAAAAAAATTAAGTTATTTCAACATGTAACCGAGTTTTAAAAGACTGATGGGATTAAAGGCAGATTAAAGTGGATTGCCATGAGTTCAAGGCCAACCTAAGACTACATAATGAATTTCAGGTCAGCCTGGGCTAGAATGAAATCCTACCTCAAAGCAAACAAACAAACAAAATACTGATGGTACCTTTTGTGAAAAATTTTTCAAAATTTACTATGGATCATATATACTCATAGCATCTCAGTTTGAATAACTACGTTATAAGACTCAACAGCGGCTTATAGCTAGTTTCTATCCAACTATCTCAGTTGGATATTCTATCCAACTGTGGGCAACACAGATCAAAACACTGCTTACTGAAGAGCAGCTATATTTTAACTCTGCTTTACTAATAACATTCAGTTATCTCTTCTTCCTGAAAATAGTACATCCTTCTTTGAATTCTCTCTTTTCTGTAAACAAAACCATAACAGATACTAAAAGAAAACTAAGAATAATGAATGAAATTAAAAACGACTTCAGATTGTAAGCTGCTTGAGTGTTTTTAATTGAAAAGGGCATATGCTATAATGCCTTCATAAAAATTAAATATATGGGTAGGGGAGATGGCTCAGTAAAGCGCATGGTGTGCAAGCATGAGAACCCGAGTTCCTAGCTCCCACATAAAAGGCTGGGGCCTATAGGGGACACTTGTAATCCCAGCACACCTGCTGTGAGAAGGGAGGTGGAGACAGGACTATCTGCTGGAAGCTCCTGGGTCAGCTAACCTGGAGACAACAAACCATGCCTCAAATGAAGTAGAAGGCAAGGACCAACATCTACAAGTTGTCTTCTGATCTCCAAATGTGGGCCATGGCAGGCACACCCAGTCACACATATGAACAGGAACGCGCACAACTAACATTCACACATCATACACACACACAAACACACACACACACACACACACACACACACACTTAAAAAAAGAGTTCAAAAATAAAATACATTTTTAAAAAGGAAAGTTGGGCTGGAGAGATGGCTGAGTGTAAATTAAGGCACTTGCCTGTAAAGCCACAACACACAGGTTCAACTCCCCATGACCTACTAAGTCAGATGCACAAGGTGGTGCATGCATTTGGGGTTTGTCTACAGTAGCTGGAGGCCCTGGTGTGCCCATTCTCTCTCTCTCTTCACTCTCTCTAATAAATAAATAAATAAATAAATAAATAAATAAATAAATAAATAATTTACGGGCTGGAGAGATGGTTTAGCAGTTAAGGCATTTGCCTGCAAAGCCAAAGGATCTCAGTTCGACTCTCCAGGACCCACATAAGCCAGATGCACAAGGAGGTGCATGCATCTGGAGTTCATTTGCAGGGACTGGAGACCCTAGCAAGCCCATTCTTTCCCCCACCCAGATAAATAAATAAATATATATTTTTTAAGTTTTGCTGTTTTTCACACTTGGCCTAATTCCAAAAGTGAAACTGTAAAAGTCAACCTTACCAAAGGCTAACAAACTCAAGAGTTTGGGCCTTTCTGTTTTAGAAGCATCATGTTCACTGAGTCCTTGCTAACAGAGCTGGGTTCATGTTATTTTGTTGACATTCACTGAGAAGACAACATGCACTGAAGTCAAATGCCCTAAATATTAACACATCTAACATGACAAAATGAAATATGAAGCAGAATTTTCAATTAGAAGGTTCTGCTAGAATTCATGCAAAAAATGTAACTAGGAAAAACATTGCCTACAACGCCTGTTAGGCACAGATATTATCCAAGACATTTAATACATTAGGAAGACAAGCCAAAATTGTTGACTCATATAATTAGTACGTAGTGAAGCCAGATTTCAAGCTCAATTACTAAAGCAAAACAGTGTGTAGGGCTGGAAAGATGGCTTAGCGGTTAAGACGTTTGCCTGCAAAGCCAAAGGACCTTGGTTCAATTCCCCAGAACCCACGTGAGCCAGTGAAGCACTTGTCTGGAGTTCATTTGCAGGGGCTGGAGGCCCTGGCGTGCCCATTCTCCCTCTTTCTTTCTCTTTCTCTCTCTCTCTTCCTCTCTAATAAATAAAATATTTTTTAAGAAGACTGTGTATGTGTGTGTGTAAGAAAGAAAGTGACAGAATGAATGAGCTGAAATGGAATGTGTGCATGTTAAGAAAACTATTTCACGACTCTTATCTCTAAAACTTCTCCCATTACAAGTTTTTGAAGAAAAACACAAGGCATTATTAACACCCCCACCCCGTACACATCCAGAACTTTTTAAGAAATTCAAACCAATTTATCGATAAGCACCGCTGACCAGAAAAGTCAAGGAGACACCAACGGCTCCCCCTCTACCCTCTTCCTCCAGGGCCCGTCCAGACGCCGGGCAGGGCGGCCTCCCCTGGGACCGCGGCTCGGCGATGCCCATGCCGGCGACGCCCACCCTCGACCCCGCGCGGGACGGCCGCCTCACGCACCTGACCGGCTCGCGCCACCGCCTGAACAAGTTGCAGCAGTTGGCCATGAGAGTCAACATGCCAGGTCGCTCGGCCCGCCACCGCCCATCGGAGCCCGCAGCGGGGATGCGCCGCTCTCCCCGGAGTGATAGCGGGCGCCCGCCTCCGCCACGCGACCCCGAGGGGGCAAGCCAGGAGCACCGGCTGGCAGGCGGGCGAAGGCCACCGATGCGAGGGCCGAGGCCCTGCTGCCCGCGTCGGCCCGCGCGCCGCCCCCCCGCCCGGGACGGGCCCACCGCAGGCGCAGACTCGCCGCGACCACAGCGGACTGGAACGACGAAAACCCCCGCGTCGACGTGCTGACGTTCCTCCGTGGCTCGGAAGACCCGCCCCTCAAGACCCGCCCACAGCGATATTGTCCAATCATCTTCTGAGAAACTGTGTTCGAGGCTTCTGAGTGGCTGGAGGAGCCTGGCTGCCCGCCCCCCTCTAGAGGAGTGGAAAGAGGAAGTGGGCGTGGTCTAGGTGCCGGAGGCGGAGCTCGGGGAAGAGGGCTACCGTAACTAGGCAACCCCAGCGTCCGGAGATCAGCCAAGGGCTCCGGGAGAAATCTCGCACTGCGCTATCTTTGTACCCAACCACGGTGTGTTGCTGCCAAGGGTGCTGCTGGGTGTAGCTCCTCTCCGTCTCCAAGAGCTCTAACATCCAGCGCTCTGAAGTCTTTCTGTGCGGGCTTTTG
Source organism: Jaculus jaculus (assembly GCF_020740685.1). Lineage (NCBI taxonomy): Eukaryota > Metazoa > Chordata > Mammalia > Rodentia > Dipodidae > Jaculus > Jaculus jaculus. Next base: position 148,484,606 of record NC_059105.1, on the reverse strand, counting down.
TTGTGTTTGGCTTTGTTTTGTTTGTTTTGTTGTGTTTGTCTTTGTTTTGCTGTGCTGTTTGTGCGGTAGGGATGGTGATCCTCTTGAGATTTAGGACAAGGCTGGCTGCAGAATCCAGGAGCAATACACTAAGGCAATTATAGAATAACGACAAACAGAAAACTCATTTGCCAAGTTGTCTCCATAGTCCAAATGAGAATGATGTTTTAATCTCTGTAATATTTATCACTGTGTTGTGTAAAATGTAATTATTTTTCGCGTAGGAAGGGTATGATTACAAAAGAAATACATGGTCATTGTAAAAAATATGAAAAGTGGCCTGACATAGTGACGCACGTCTTTAATCCCAGCACTTGGGACGCGGAGTTAGGAGGATGGCCATCAGTTCAAGGCCAGCCTGAGACTACATAGTGAGTTCTAGGTCAACCTTGGCTAGAGCAAAACCCTACCTCAAAAATAAAACTAAATAAATAAATTCTATGAGTGGGAGGATGTTTCAACAGGTAATAATAGTGCTTGTGCAAACATGAAAGCCTAAGTTCAACTACCCTGGACCCAGCCAGCTGCAGCCACTGACATCTGTCTTAGGAAACTATGACGGTTAGTGATAGAGGAAAGACACTGTGGCTTCTGCGTGCATGCAGATGCATGGACCCCCCCCCCACACACACACACACGTATACACATACCACACTATACCATAAATGCTACATATGCAAACCACTTTTATCAGAAATATATTGAACAATATCTCCAACTCATAGCTTCCCTGATTCTGTTTGTATTTACTTCTTTAATATTTTATTTTTATTTATCTATTAGAGAGAGAAAGAGAGAATGGGCATGCCAGGGCCTCCAGTCACTACAAATGAACTCCAGATGCATATGGCACCATGTGCATCTTGCTTATGTGGGTCCTGGGTAGTTGAACCTGGGCCCTTGGGCTTTGCAGACAAGTGTCTTAACCACTAAGCCATCTCTTCAGCCTTCCCCCCAGTTATTATAGTGATAAATTTCTAGCTCTTTATTATACAGTACCTTAAGTGTTGTTACTTTTAAAGTAATTATTTGAGAGGAGAAAATGAGCACACTAAGGCTGTCTGCCTTTGCAAGTGAACTCCAGGCAAATGTGCCACTTGGTGCATCTGGCTTTATTTGGGAATGGGGAATCAAACCTGGGCCTTTATCTTTGCAAGCTGTATCAGACAGCTTCAGGTTCACTGAGATGCACTTCCAGACCAGGCAGTTATGGAGGAAGGAATTTATTGAAAGTTACAGATCCAGGGGAAGTTCTACAATGGCAGAAGCTGGATTGCCGTCACAGGGCCAAACAGAGAAAGAAGCACAAACCTAAAAACCAAAAGTTACACAACACAGCACTCTTCAGGAACTCCACCTAGGGACACTTTGCATAATTTTAGATTAAAATATCAAATCCACCACCACACCTTAAGATCTGCCCCGTGACACTACCTCTATCCAGGTGGCTACAAACTACAAACTAGTAAGGCAGTGACTATATTGGAGGCCATCTATTCAAACTATCTCACAAGCAAACACCTTTGACCCTGAGCAATCTCTCCAGCCCTGTTTTTATTGATAAAGAAGATCAGTGTAGCTAGTTACCTTCTCATTGCTGGTATAAAACACCTGACCAAAAACAGCTAATGAAAGGAAGAGGTTTATTTGGGCTTACAGACTTGAAGGAGCAAGTTCATGATGGTAGGGGAAATCATGGCATAAGCAGATGAATCATCTCTGTCATGGCAAGTGGAAAGAGAGTGGGCTGACTAACACCAGCAAACTAGATAGGGTCTAATAAACCTCAGGGTCCTCTCTAACAACACACCTCCTTGAGCAAGACTCCACCTCCCAAACAGCCACCAGCTGAGAACCTATCATTCAAAACCCAAGTTTATGGGGGACACCTAATTGAAACTACCACATTTCACCCCTGTCCCCCAAAAACTGATGACCATTCATGATGCAAAAGGTATTGCATTTAGTTCAACTTTAAAAGTCCCCTTCATTTTTTCTTTCCCACTATTGCTCAAGTATACCCATAGTCCAAGTTCTCTTAACTGTGAGCTATAAAACCAAAATAATAATAATAGCACAGAGTACACATTCACAATGCAAAAAATGGCATTTGGTATACCAAGGAAATGATGAGCCAATACAAGTTCTAAAACAAACCCACAAACATCAAATCTTGTAGCTCCAAGTCCAGCATCAAAATAATAAGTAAGTGACAAAGTCTCTGGAATTCTAATTCTGCCCCTCCAGGTGGGGTGCTGGCAATCTGGGAAAAAAAAAAGCTCCATTTTGATCTGGCAGCTTTCCCACAGTCTTGGCATCTCCAAAACATCCTCTGGTCTACACAGAAATCAGTTAGTCTATTCCATGGCTCCATCAGACTACACAGGGATTCAACAACCCTGTCTCACATTGCCCAAAGGCTACCTCTAACAAAATAGCTTGGCACATACAGTGAGCTTTTTTTCCCTGCCTGGTTGCCTGTACTACTTACTTCACATCTATCCTGTTAGGCTAGAACCAAGTTTCCTCAGCCTTTCAATGTGGTCTGAAGACCAGTGTCTCTCCAGGAAGCATTCAGGCCTTCAGTGCTGGATTGGGACTGCTGAGGCATCCAGCCACATAGACTGAGCAGCTACCAGGTTCCTTACCTCAATCCTGCAAACAGCAGTTGGATTGCTGTAAATCAATCCAACAGTCTTTTAAAAATATTTTATTTTTATTTACTTATTTGAGAGAGAGATTCAGAAACAGGCAGGTAGAGATAGAAATAGAGAGAGAGAGAGAGTGTGTGTGTGTGTGTGTTAAATTCCAGATGTGTGCACCTCCTTGTGCATCTGGCTTATGTGGGTCCTGGAGAATTGAACCTGGGTCCTTTGGCTTTGCAGGCAAGTGCCTTAACCACTAAGCCATCTCTCCAGCCCTAATTTGTCTTTTTAAAACTCATTCTATCAGTTATAATCCTATAGTGAACCCTGACTATTATATGTGTATTGAATGGTTGGTCCCGAGTTGGGGCGATTTGGGAGGTGGGGCCTTGCTCTTGTTGCTGAAGGTGGACCGTGGGGTTTATTAGCCCCTACTTGGCCGGTGTTAGTTTGGCTCACTCTCCTCCTGCTGTTGTCCACCTGCTGTGGCGGAGGTGATGTCCAGCCTCTGTTCATGTCATGCTTTTTCCCTGCCATAATGGACCTTCACTTTGATTTGTAAACCAAAATAAACCTTTTCCTTTCATCAGCTGCTTTTGGTTGGGTGTTTTGTGCCAGCCACAAGAAGGTGAGTACAGGCCAGGTGTGGTGGTCTATGCCTGAGCCAACATATGGAAGAAAAGTGTCTGGAAAGTCATACAGATTTAGATTTTCCAAGAGTGAGAAAATCAACCAAAGTAGATATATGGCTATTTTATTATAGTGAATGATGAAAATAGTGTTGCTTGCTATCATTCTGAAATTTTTGTTCTGAGACTGTAGCTCAGGGTCAGGAAGTGGTATCACACTTAGGTAGCATATAGGCATTGAGTTCAACCCCAGCACGGCAAACATACAAACAAGTAAAATATTTTTAAAAAGTAAGACTCATGTTCATTTATATTTTGACATAAATATTCCCAGGATTAGATTGCTTAATTGTTAAATTAAGTATTTATATACCAATACTGTTTAAACACTAGAAATAAAGTTGTATGCAGAGCATACAATATTTCATGTCCTCCTTGATCTTTTAATATTTATTTATTCATCAAAGAGAGAGTAGGGAAAGAACAGGCATGGGCAGGACCTTTTAACCACTGAAATAAACTCCAGGCACCACCATGTGCATCTGGCTTACGTGGGTTCTGGGGAGTCAAACCTGGTTCCTTAGGCTTTGCAGGCAGGCTTGTTAAGTGCTATGCCATCTCTCCAGCCCCTAATCATTTTTAAAAAATGTTTTTACTTATTTACTTGAGATAGATTGAGAATAAAGCAGATAGAGTATGGGCACTCCAAAACCTCCTGCCTCTGTAAACAAACTCCACATCCATGCAGCATTTTGTTTATCTGGCTTTATGTGGATACTGGGGAATCAAACCCAGGACGTCAGGCATTACAAACAAGCACCTTTAACCACCAAGCCATCTCTCCAGCCCTCCTTATTAGTCAGTATTGGTGTGAAGAGATTGTGGGTTGCCTAGAAAGCATGATTAGTAGATATTTTTATTAGACTCTTTTTATAAATTTTATTTTTATTTTTATTTTATTTATTTGAGAGCAACAGACACAGAGAGAAAGACAGATAGAGGGAGAGAGAGAGAGAATGGGTGCGCCAGGGCTTCCAGCCTCTGCAAACGAACTCCAGACGTGTGCGCCCCCTTGTGCATCTGGCTAACGTGGGACCTGGGGAACCGAGCCTCGAACCGGGGTCCTTAGGCTTCACAGGCAAGCGCTTAACCGCTAAGCCATCTCTCCAGCCCTAGACTCTTTTTAAATAATAGATAATATAGAAACAATCTAAAGTTTGGTATAGGAATACAATTAGGTTAAGGTTCTAATTTTGAAATGTTTTCCTTTCATGTGCAAAAGTATAACCAAAACAAATTTTGTCTGAATGAGATTGACCACAGTATTAATAAATAGTGTACTAACACCACATAGCATTGTCCCAGAATGAATGAGATAAACCAAAAGTTTGAAAAACTTTATTCAGCAATATATTCTTAAATTTTATTATTAAACATTTCAGATATGTTTTTTTTTCACATTTTTTCTCACCAAAGTTGGTAGGTACTATGATGCTTGCTTTTTGCTTCTGAAAGCTGATCGTTTTCAAGTGCAGTCTTTGGAGAGGCAAGACTTCATTCATTTTTCCCTTTCCTTGAGATATTTTATGTTTTTTTTAGCATTCTTTTCTTCATGCATTCTATATTTTTATGTCTGTATTAGAGATGATTTGTTATAAATGTTATTGCTTCACAATTTTGGAGGTTTTCCTTCTTTGATATATAAAGTTAATTTTCTCTAGTTATTCTCACAAGATAGGAAGAAGAGCAATTTGAAAGAGAGTCAACAATGTATTGAATGACTCTTTTGAAATTTTTTATTTATTTATTTATTTATTATTAAAAGGTGAACTCCTCCTGTCCCTAAACCCAATCTTGCTTAGGGTCTTCTTTGGTGTGGTTATTGGTATTCATTGTGGAGACCAAGAGGCTTCAGTCAGTCTCTGCAGGGAGGGGGAAACACTGCCTCAGGCTATTCCCAACCACCCTGAGGCCCTTACAATCTTCCTACCCCCTCTTCCACAATGTTTCCTGAACCTTGGGGGCCAGATAGAGTTCTGATTTAGTGTTGAGTTTTCTGTAGCCTCTAGATCTCTGTTTTGATGAAGTTTGAGTGATCATAGTGTCTGTCATCATTTTCCTGAAACTAGTTTACAGTCAAGCCATAAGAGCAATGTTCATGTCACTGCTTCCTCTGTAATGATCTCTGGGCCTGGGAAGATGAGATGGAGGTGACCCATTTCTTAGTAGACAGTCAGCTCCCTCTTCTTGATGTGTGGATGTATACTGGTTCTCTCCAGTATTCTCCACCACCTATAAGATAGAACAGATTCTGCCCCACACAAGCCGCTAGGGAACTCTCTCAAATAATAATTTTTTTTAATGAGTTGAAGGGATTCTGATCATGCCACACCAAAGCATGCCACTTTGGCATATATTTATTTTGAATTCAAGGTAATCAAATGACAGCAGATAAAGAAAGCTCTTTACTCCCCCATTACCTGAAGTAAACTATTAATTTTTTATGTTTTTAAAATGTTTTATTTATTTGAGAGAGAGTGAGAAGCAGGCATACACACACACACACACACACACACACACACACACACACACACACACGGGGGGGGGGCGCGGGGAGACACAGAAAATGGGTTGGGCATGCTAGGACCCCTAGCCACTGCAAACAAACTCCAGATGCTGTGTCCCCCCCAACCTTGGGCATCTGACTTTACATGGGCGCTGGAGAATGTAACTCAGGTCCCCATGTCCTGCAGCCAAGCATCTCAACAGCTGAGCCATCTTATTTTGTAAAGGGAATTTTGCTAGCTTTCTGTCTCTAAGAAATAAGCACTGGAGAAAATTGACATGAGATTTGGCTCATAGCTTTACAGGGTGAGAATATGGCCCTTGACTTGTGGTGGTACAGTAAAATGTGGTACAGATCATGGTGATGTGATTAAATGCTGGAAAGAAAGCTGCTTACCTCCACCTTGTGTCCCCTAAGGATGGGGGTTGGGGATAGATAAACAATGAGAAACAGAAAGAGGAAGAAGAATGTTAATATTCCCTGCAAAGGGAGAAGGGCAAGGAGGAGGCTAATGATGGTACCATCATGACTGTATACACTGTGTACATAACTAATACAAAGAAAAGAGTATACCCCCAAATGACTTTCTGCTAGGTCCACTTCTGAAAGGTCCTGTCATGAACAGTACCATAGTCTGCTGATCAAGCCTTTAATACACAAGCCTTTGTGAGACAAGTAAATAGAAATTCACTTTTTTTTTTTTTTTTTTTTTTGGTTTTTCAAGGTAGGGTCTCACTCCAGCCCAGGCTCACCTGGAATTCACTATGGAGTCTCAGGATGGCCTCAAACTCACGTCAATCCTCCTACCTTTGCCTCCCAAGTGCTGGGATTAAAGGCGTGCACCACCATGCCCGGCTAAAACTCACATTCTTGAAGGAACTTTCCATTAGTGAAATATCTACTATACCAGAAAGAGTGGTACTCCTAGACACAAGTTTCATTGCCTTGGAGAAACACTTTTTTCTTTTTCTTTTTCTTTTTTCTTTTTTTTTCCTGAGGTAGGATCTCACTGTAGCCCAGGCTGACCTGGAGCCACTCTATAGACACCTGGAGCCACTCTGTATACCCAGGCTGACCTCAAACTCAAGTCAATCTTCCAAAGTTCTAGGATTAAAGCCATGCACCACAACGCCCTGTGAGACACACTTTTATACACCTCTCACATGCATTAGAAGACAACTCCTTTTAACTATCAATTTCTACACTTCCTTTGATTTACCTCTTTTTCTCTCTGGAAGTTTCAAACTCCTTTTCCATAGCTCAGAGTGGTTAAAATGCCTCAATCATCCACCACCTCTTCTGTTACTCCAGAGAAGCTTCCTTTCATTCTCATGACAATAATTATTGTTTTGTCCTGTGAGTCTATCTTATGTCAATTTAAATCTTAGACAAGGCACAGAACACAGAGAGATGTAGTACAAAGAACGTTTCTTCTCCCCTACTGAGTGAATGGGTTTTCTCAGCCCAATTTCTTATCAGAAAAAAAGTAACTAATAATTGTCTGTCATCTGACTGTATCAGAGACTTAGAAAAAGCTATAGCTTTAGTGTGATTCATTCCACTGTGTCTCCCTCATATAGGAGCATATAGGGAAATCAACTAATACTTCCTTTGGGCAGAAAAGCTATAATAGTAAAGGGTCACTGGCACTGCTATTTCACATAGTCTAATTGCTTTATGTATCATACACTAAATACAAAATACCAACACTGTGAAAATCTATGTGGTGTTTTTTTTTTGGGGGGGGGTTCAAGATAGGCTCCACTGTAGCCCAGGCTGACCTGGACTTCACTATGTTGTCTCAGACTGGCCTTGAACTCATGGCAATCTTCCTACCTCTGTGTCCCAAGGGCTGGGCTTAAAAAAAAGGCCTGGTGACAATCTACTTTTTAAAAAATATTTTAGTATTTATTTATTTATGTATTTGAAAGAGAGAGAGTTAGAGAAAGCTAGAGAGTGAGAATGGGTGTGCCAGGGCCTACAGCCACTGCAAAAAACTCCAGACGCATTCACCCCCTGTGCTTCTGTCTAATGTGGGTCCTGGGGAATCGAACCTGGATCCTTTGGCTTTGCAGGCAAACTCCTTAACCACTAAGTCATCCCTCCAGCCCTGATAATCTACTTTTATCTGTAAATTAAGTTGCTTACTTACAGTTTGCTCAGTGGCAAAAATATGGTTTGTGAAGCTGGGCATGGTGGTGCACGCCTTTAATCCCAGCACTTGGGAGGCAGAGGTAGGAGGATTGCCATGAGTTCGAGGCCACCCTGAGACTCCATAGTGAATTCCAGGTCAGCCTGGGCTAGAGTAAGACCCTACCTCGAAAAAACAAAACCATATATATATATATGTATATATATATATATATATATATATATATATATATATATATATATATATATATATATATATATATATATATATGGTTTGTGGTGTAAACACAAGCAGTTCAGCTTCAGAGGCATCCATGAAGCTGTTTCACATGTGCATAACTAAGGACAAAAATGCCCTCCACACTCAGGAAACATATTGGAAGAAGGGGCAGAAAGAAGAGGAGGAGTCCTTTGGAAACGCACAGTTTTCAAGGTGTGAAGTGGACTTTGCATTCATGACCCCCTAAGCAGTTGTTGCTACCTGCACCTGCACGGTAATGGGCCCATCAACGTTACAGCTGAAGAAAAAAAAAATCAGAAGAGGTACTAGAGGAAGGGCTTTAGTGGAGGGAAGATAGTGTGGGAAGACAGCAGAAAGCAGCAGAAGGGGATTATGATGTAAATACATGTTTGAAGGCTGTCAATAAAAAATAAAAAGGGAATATGCTAAGAACAATGTAAGCTAGTTGAAAATGATGGAATTTCATACATTCTCTACGGTTTTACCAAAACACTTACTTATTAGATGGAGAGAGAGAGAGAGAGAGAGAATGTGTGTGCCAGGGCCTCTAGCCACTGCAAATGAACTCAAGATGCATGCATTTGGCTTATTTGGGCTCTGGGGAATCAAACCTAGGTCCTTGGGCTTTTCAGGCAAGTGCCTTTTAACCGCTAAGCTATCTCTGCAGCCGCCCAAAATAGCTTTATTTTTCCCCCTTGTTATTTCTGTAGCATACATACACTACAAGTGTATGATCACCCATGTTTTTTTTTCCCCTAGTAGTTTTGAACTTGCAGCCATCCTGACGTGTTCATTCTTTCTTTTTCCTTTTTTCTTTTTAGTTTTTCGAGATGGGGTCTCACTCTAGCTCAGGCTGACGTGGAGTTCACTCTGTAGTCTCAGGGTGGCCTTGAACTCACGGCAAGGCAATCCTCCTACCTCTGCCTCCCAAGTGCTGGGATTAAAGGCGTGAGCCACCACGCCCGGCTCTGACGTCCTCATTCTGACGTCCTCATTCGCTTCCAAGTTAACATCCAGGCCAGCTTAGTCTCAGGATTTCTGTTGCTAAGCCTGTAGACAGATCCTGAGATCGGAGATGTGACAGTTCTATTGGCCACTCAGCCTTCCAGCTCAACTCACTGGAGGTTTTTTTTTTTAAATTAATTAATTAATTAATTAATTATTATTTCTGTGATCCCATCTCCTTTGGGAAGTGAAGCTTGGAAACTTTGATGAGAAAGGAAGCAAACGGTGGACTTTGGGGCCAGTCGAGAAGAAAAGCCCTCCCCAAGCCTCTCTAGGCCTCCGCGGGTCTCCCCCGGGCCCTCCCCCAGCTCCGCAAAGCTTCCTGGAAATGTCCTCGTTATCACTTCCCCTCCAGGGCTGGGGGCTGGGAGCCTGGGAGCCTGGGAGCCTGGGAGCGGGCGGTCCCGTGCGCCCCGGGCGGCGGCGCAGAGCTCGGAGAGCGGTGCCCGGGCTCGCAGCTCCACCTCCGCCCCGCGCCCGCGCCCGCGCCGGGTCCCCGCCGCGCCCAGCCCGCGTCCCGCCCCTGCCTGGCCCGCTCCGCGATGAGGGTCCTGCGTGCGCGCTGCGGGGCGCTGCTGGCCTGCCTGGCTCTGGTGCTGCCCGTGGGCGAGGCCAACTGTGAGTAACCCCGGGGCCCCTTCTCTGCTCGCTGCCCCCGCGCTTTCCTTCTCTCACGCTGCTGCTCCGGTAAACTTTCCAGCAAGCAGCCCCGGGGGTAGCAGGCACAGTGCTATGGTGGGGCAAGGTCAGTATTTACCCTGCTTTCAGGATCATGAGCTGTGGGCAGGATGGATGCGAGAGCCTGGGGAAAGTACAGGTATCAGAGACAGAATTAGAACTGCCCTCCTCTGTCTCCCTGCCACCCCACCTCCACCTAGCCTGAGTTCCCAATTTCAGGACAAAGATGGGCACAGTCCTGTCCCACGGTAGGGAAGCAAAGCCACCCCTTGGTGCCCTCCCTTTCACACGAGCCTGCTCCAACATGCACCCTCTCCTGCAACTGCTTTTTCCTTTGGCAGTTTCTGTACTTTGAACTCGATTGGCTTGTCTCACATTGATCATTGATCTGTTTGAGGACGACCGAGGTTTGGCACAGCGGTACACGGATGACATTTTTGAACTTGAAGTTAAAAAAGCACTGGTGGATATTATTTTGTTCTGAGAATCATTTTAAACTGAGGATTTTTCACACTGTTGCCCATCCGAGGTGGCAATGGGAAGTCTTGGACCTCATCTTTGGATTATCAGTTCTTTGGCTCCCATATCCACATTCAAGGCAGACAGTGAGTTTTCTCCTAAAAATAAGTATAGAATTCCTAAGCTTTTAACACATTTTAGTTGACAGTTAATTTGTTTCAAAAATTTAAATATGTTCATAATTAATGTTTTCTTGGGCTGTGCTGCATTAATCCTGAATAAAAATAATAACACACAGGCTGTAGAGAATTCTAAAATAAACTTTCCAAAGATGGTAATTAAGTAGGAGATTATTAAAATAACGACACTTAATGATCACAAGGAATGTGTATTTTTAAAACTCTAACTAAAAGGCTTCTTGATTTTTAAAAAGAGCTACCACTACAGAATTTAAACAATCAAGCCCCAACAGTTTAGCCTATAAGTGACTACAGGCACTAACGTCATCTATATAGTTCATTAAAACAATCAAATATTTTCTGATGAAAGGTGTTTTGTTGAAGAGAAAGAGACTAAAGGCACTTGCCACACCTGTCATTGCAAGAATTTACTGGAGTCTTTCTTTTTGTACACATCACATAACAGTGTATAGAAAGACAAAAGTAAATTTTTTGTGTATACATGTTCATATGTAATATATGGAGAATCTCACCTGTTATATGTACACACACAACATAGATAAGTTAATTCTACAAGTATATCATGTACAGAATTCTTGAACCCATAATGGTCATACAATTATTATTTTGTAAATTTGTATATTTGCAAGCAGAGAGAGAGAGGAGAGTGAAGAGAGAGAGACAGAGAGTGTTCTTCCAGGGGCTGTAGCTAGCTGTTGCAAACAAATTCCAGATGCATGAGCTACTTTGCATATCTGGCTTTATGTGCATACTGGGGAATTGAACCCTGGTCGTTAGGCTTTGCAGGCAAGTGCCTTAACTGCTGAGCCTTCTCTGCAGCTCGTCATATGATTTTTGGTTGCTTCATTGGATAAACTGTCCTTGGTTTACTGATGAGGACACTTAGATGCAGACAGTTATTTCTGATCCCTAAGACTTTGTTTTGGGGTTTCATTGTGGTCCTAGGAACTGAATTTAGGGCTTTGTGCATTCTAGGTAAGTGCTCTACCACTGAAGTACATTTATAGTTTAACAGCTCTAAAAGATTTTAAATTTGCACTGTAACTAAAATTCTAAACAATTCATTGTGTGGTTCATAGAAATAGAGTTGCTATTTAAAAAAAAAAACTTGACAAAAAAATTCACATAGTTATTTTTGAGTGAATTGTTATAACTAATGCAGTTCAACTATTTTTGTTCTTTTTATGCCTTTTTTTTTTTTTTTTTTTTGAGACAAGGTCTTGCTATGTAACCCAACCTGGCATTGGAGCAATGGTAATCCTCTTGCTTCAGCCTCCTGAGTGTTAGAATTAGTTGCATGTGCACCACCACTGGCTTTCAGCTTTTTCATTTTAGCATAAAGCAGTTGTTATTTGGATCACCACTAACTGAGGGCTTGTGGTGAAAAGGGAGATGGGAGAAAGAGGATATCTATTTTCGGAGGGGACTGTGGCCATCTCCAGACTTCCCTTTTGGTCTGAACATCACTGACCCATATTTTCCATATCTTCTGGTACTCTCTTCTGTCCTTTTCTGTCTGTTTAACTATGGGCTTATCCTTGTCTTTGCTTAAAGTTTCTTCAAAAGTTCAAAATGCTACTCAATTGGAGTTATTTTCTCAGTGAGGGTACAGTTGGTGTTTGTGCTGGAAGACATAGATGTCTCTGACGTGGCTGTGACAATAATATAAGATTCATGCTTTATTATTTTACCATTAATTCTATGCTTGGGAGCACAGTGGTGCTTTTCATAATAGACACTTTCTATCAACTTTAGTATCCTTTTTATGTTTTTAAACAAATATTTTATTTATTTATTTCAGAGAGAGAGAGAGAGAGAATGAATGTGCCAGGGCCTCTAGCCACTGCCGACGAACTGCAGAGGCATTTGCCACTTTGTGCACCTGGCTTACAAAATGCCTGAGATAATCAACTAAAAGGAGAAAAAGGTGATTTTGCTTCATGGATTCAGGTGTTTTCATTCATAGTCAGATAGCTGAGGGAGGCAGAACATCTTACTGATGGCCATGTCTTCAAGGAAGCAAAAAGAAAGATCTCATTTTTGTGCCAAACACCACCCCCAAACCCATGAATCATCCAAGGATTAAGTAAGCACGTCTTGACCCAGTCTTCTGCCAATGGCTCACTTCTGAATGCTGTTGTGCTAGGGACAAAACCTTCAACATGTAACTTTGGAGGACATTTCCCACCTAAAACATACCATGTTAGCCCTGGGCCTCTCATTCTCATGCCCATCTCACAATGCAAAGTGAATTCAGTCTGTCTCTAAGAGTCCTTGTGGCCTTACCAGTTACACCAGTACTCAAAATTCCAACATCTTCTTAAAGTAAGACAGTTCTTTAGCTGTGAATTCCTCTACAAATCAAAAGAACAAGTTATGAACTTCCAAGCCTATATGATAATCACTCCCATTCCAAAAGGGATGGATTGTAAAAAACAGTTAGGTGAAATCTAACCAAAGCAAGAACAAAAAATCCAGAGCATAAACACTGAATCCTACACGTCCATGTCTGCCATCAGAGACAATGGCACCACGATAAGAGCTCTAAATGTCAACACCACAGCCTTGCTGGCTCTGCTGCTCCTGCCTGCTGGCATGTCGAACTTCCTGGCATGCCCACAGTTAATTTTTCTTTCACGGTTGCTTTCAGAGACTCCACCCATCCTTTGTTGTTCTGCACGTCTTCAAATCCATTTGATCACATCCAGATCTGCTACCAACAGCATCAGTGGCCAATACCCTTTGGGCCATGGCTTACAGTGTCCTCTTGAGTGATATCATGGCTAAATAGGTTAAAAAAAAAATCATATCTTGAGGAAGCAACTTCTTAGCTGGTCTGTGGGACTCTTCTGAAATGAAAGAGTTCCTTTCGTACACCTTTGGGACAGGCAGGAGCTTTCTGATTCATGAGATACCCTCAAGGAATCTCCTTTTCCTGTACGCAGTTGCAAAGCACTTGATGAGCTTGTTTTGTTTTAAATGGTGCTAATACCTCTTTAACAGCCACATGCACATTGGCCTCAATTGTAAGTGCTGCCTCGCTGGTTAAACTGCACATTTCTTAAGTATTTACTTAAAAAAATTATTTATTCACTTATTTATTTGAAAGACAGAGGGAGAGAGAGAGAGAGAGAGAGAGAGAGAGAGAGAGAGAGAGAGAGAGAGAGAGAGAATTGGCACACCAGGGCCTCTAGCCACTGCAAATGAATTTCAGATGCATTTATCACCTTATGCATCTGGCTTATGTGGGTACTGGGGAATAGAAGCTAGGTCCTTTGGATTTTTAGGCAAGTGTCTTAATCACTAAGCTATCTCTTCAGCCCCACATTTCTCATTTCTTAAATCTTACTACTACTTCCTGAGTCTCACTGTAAATCTGGCTAAAAGCAGACAACAATATGCAAGCCTCATCTTGAACATCGTGCCCTGCCCCCTTAATGTTTTCTCTAACATTTTAATTGGTCTATCACTTTTGAGTTTCTCAACACAAAATCTCAGGGCATAGATAACATGTAAACAAGTTTTTGCATGTTTTTTCTTTGTCAGAGTATACAAAAATGTCTTCTAGTCAAATTCATTTTCACCTGAAATCTCACCAGTATAATCTTTACTGCCTTCCTGCCTACGTATATCGTTATTTTCTGAGCTTCCCCCAGAGCTACCCATTAACTTCTACCTACAATATTATAAACTTTTCTACCCTCTGCTTTTCCAAATCCAAAGTCATCTGAGTGACACGGTTGTCATCATATCCATTGCCTCCCTCTCAGTTCAGCTTCCCCTCCAGCTCTCATTACTGTGACAAAATACCTAAGAAAATCAACTAGAAGGACAGGTTTACATCAGGCTATGGCTTTATAGGTTTTAGTTTATTATCACTTGGCTTTGTTGGCTCTGAGTGTGTGGTCAAACATTACACCATGGCAAAGTCTTATAATGGAGAAAAATGGTTTAACTCATTGCAGTGACAAAGACAAAAGCAGAGTTTGTTTTCACAACAAAACACATCTCCCAGTCCATTAAGCTGTTTACTTCAGTGAACTGACCCACTGAGGAGACCAGAGCCATCATTAGCTCATCACACTCCAATGACTCCACCACTGCTGCTTTGGGGAATAAGCCTTCAACACAAGAATTTATTTGAGGGCTAACCCGTAGCAGGAAAGAAAGGAGAGAAGGTAAGAAAAGCTTTGTGGGTTTACTGAAAGGCTACTGAGTGACATACTTGTTGGCCAGGCCCTAAGGAAGCCAGAGACATGAACATGCCAGTGAAATATATGGGGTGAACTCATATGACAGTACTTTTGGAGTTGCCACAGGTGACTCTACCTGCCTTCTTGTCCCATGGTTCAAACTCCTAAGAGTGCCTGATCCACCTATACCTTTTAGTTATGACATGTACACATGCCCTCCTTCCATACATGACTGAAAACATTTGTCAAGTTTAATGCAAATAACTACTGTGTAGCAGAAAGAAGTACCTTCTCAATAGATCTCAGTTAACACATCAACAGAAAGGTTTGAAACCAACATTTCTAATTTGATAGCCCTGATTCTAATCAATATATGCTATACTTCATGATAATGAAATATGCTATTCTATACTAACACATCCTACAAGCTGTCCCCTGCCCTCCATGAGAGTAATGCAATACAGGACTTTATGACTTTCTTGTCTCTCTCTTTTAAAAATTTTTATTTTGGGGCTGGAGAGATGGCTTAGCGGTTAAGTGCTTGCCTGTGAAGCCTAAGGACCCCGGTTCGAGGCTCGGTTCCCCAGGTCCCACGTTAGCCAGATGCACAAGGGGGCGCATGCGTCTGGGGTTCGTTTGCAGAGGCTGGAAGCCCTGGCGCGTCCATTCTCTCTCTCTCCCTCTATCTGTCTTTCTCTCTGTGTCTGTCGCTCTCAAATAAATAAATAAATAAAAATTAAAAAAAAATTTTGTTTTTGACACTTTCATACATATACAATGTATATAATGTACATTCTTATGTATATACACAATGCATTTTTATTCCACTCACTTCAATTAATCTCTTTCTCCTTCCTCTCCTACTAAAACCTTTCTTCTTCCCTTAGGAACCTTAGCCTGCTTCCATTCCTTGTTTATTTTAGATTTTTGTTACTCTTTGACCAGTTAGAGCCAATAATGGGAGTAATGACACCACCATTATGCATTGCCCATCACTCTTGCATCCAAAAACTCCTCACATGCGCTTCTTCTCAGTGAGATCAACCACACATTAATACAGGCATAATTTTTGCCTGTACCTGCCTGTCTTGGAGAATGCCTCCATCACTGCTTTTACTGTGTATACCGTAGTGATCGTGGGAGAGGGTTATTCTTTTCAGCCCTGACTTGTATGTGCTGACAACACAACTATTTTGTCCTTACATATACCACTATATATTAATGATTATTCCTACAGAGAGTGTACCATTTTTAACCACATTTTAGAAGATAACATGCTCCAAAAGACAGTTACTGAGCCCTCAGTAATTGATCAATCCATCACTCTATAAAACTAACTCCTAAATATTAGGGCATCACATAAGACCAGTGAAAACCATGAAAATCACCCTACTGATTTATTTCTTTAATTAGTTGCCATTTCTTAGCTAGTGATAATGTCAAGTGGGTTAGTAGAGTGTACTTAATAAATCTATATTATTACTGATGCCGACAGAAAAAAATAAATGCAAATACTAAATATAGGTCTCTGAGCCTAAATCACTGATCCTCTATAATAATTAGCCATCTATTCACTTTTTTTATTTTTTGTTCACTTTTTATTTATTTATTTGAGAGCGACAGACACAGAGAGAAAGACAGATAGAGGGAGAGAGAGAGAATGGGTGCGCCAGGGCCTCCAGCCACTGCAAACGAACTCCAGACGCGTGCGCCCCCTTGTGCATCTGGCTAACGTGGGACCTGGGGAACCGAGCCTCAAACCGGGGTCCTTAGGCTTCACAGGCAAGCGCTTAACCGCTAAGCCATCTCTCCAGCCCCATCTATTCACTTTTGAGGGACTTTGAAATATGTGCAGTTTTCAATAGCTCAGAAAATACCAGTTCTGCTGGCAACATTGGTGTTTTCATTTCTGTAAGTGAAAACCTTACTGTGCAAAAGCCCATCGGATGCAGTCCTTATATTTACTCTATCTTTAACTTTGTGGCTGCTTTTTTTCATGGACGTTGGAGAATTAAGAAATTAACTTTTTTGATATTGATAATTGGATATTGAGGATGAATTTGGAGATTTTAAAATGAATGTGTTATTCCCCCATAACTTACCTTATCCTCATTAGTAAAAGATTATGAAAAGTTCAAACTAATGCCTGTAACAGGCATCAGAAATATGCTTGTGTGTGTTATTTCCCACCTATTTATGGTGACAGAGGAAGACATCCATTGTCAACTTCTGGCCTCTAAAGGCAGGGACATGCATACACACTTGCATGCATGTGCACACACACACACACACACACACACACACACACACATTCATAGGAACTTGAACATATATGTATACCAGGGTCTCCTACATAGTGAGACCCTTTGTAAAATATAAAATGAGGGCTGGAGAGCTAGGGCCAAAACATCCATACACACTTGCATGCACACCACACACATAAGCAACAAACAGATCTTCTGCCTATATATTTTTCCATACTTGGCTCAGCACCAGTGAATTTTCCGTGTACCCCTGGAGTTCATTATAACGATTCCCATCCATGTAACAGTTTGATTTTTCCTATATGATATTTGTTTCATTGTGTTAAAATATATATAACACAGGGCTGAGGATTTATCACTGTGTCAGAGCACTTACCAAGCACTTGCCTGAAAGATGAAGAGAGGGAGACTCCCATCCTCTTTGTCATTTTGAATGGAGTAATGTACCTAGTCTGTTTATTGTTTCTTTTGGAGGGGGCAGAAGATAGTTCACTGTTACCCAGGCTGGCCTCAAACACATAATTTCCCAGCATCAACCTCCCAAGTAGCTGGGAGGCATATGTCACTATGCTTATTGTAATGCTAATTCTCTTTAAAATTTATATATATATATATATATATATATATATATATATATATATATATAATATATATGTAAATTCTTTTGAGGTAGTGTCTCACTCTAGCCCAGGGTGACCTGAAACTCCCAGGCTGGCATTAAACTCACAGTGATTCTCCTACCTCTGCCCCCTAAGTGCTGGAATTAAAGGCATGTGCCATCATGTCTGACTTAAAAATAATTTTATTTACTTGAGAGAAAGAGAAAAAGAGAAAGTGTGTGTGTGTGTTTGTGCATTCCTGGGTCTCCTACAACTTCAAGTGAATTCCAGATGCAGATACATACTCCACTTTGTGCATTTGGATTAAAGTAGGTATTGAGAATCAAACCTGGACCATCAGGCTTTGCAAGAAAGAACCTTTTTATTGTTATTTTAATTTTTTCACTAAGAACATACTTTGTATGAATACATCAGGTGTTGGTACCATCTCTTCCCTCCCCCCATTCTGCTGGGAGTCTTCCTAGTGGGGTTGCTGGTATTCCCCATGGAATGATGGGTTATGCATTGTGGGAGCAGCAGTCAGTTATGAGGGGGAGGCAATGCTTCTGGGTATGATATCCCATCCTGTGGCTCTTACCATCAAGAAAGAACTTTTACCTTCTGAGCCATCTTTTCAGCCTTCACCATGTTGTCCAGTCTGGTGTCACACTTATGATCTTGCCTCTGTTTCCACATGCTTATGATAGCTGCATATCACCACACCCGGCATTTTCCCTGAATCTTTATCCCAATTATTTCCCTAATGAGTTATAATTTCATCTTACTGTTATTTAAATAATATCATAGACATTTTACCATTCAACCGGGAGTTCAGAGAGGCTATTGAATTGTACATATCTAGTAGATAATATACCAGTATTCCCCAACTCTCCTTCCGCATCAAGCACATGAAAGAGTCCTGGAGCTATTGAAATCTGGAATCCTTTTCACTGGCCATGCCGGGGACCCAGAGGGCTTCACACTGCTGAGCAGATTCTCTATCACTGAGCTGCTTGGTCTCCACCTCCCTTCAGTCTTCTAAGCACAGATGACGCTTGCTTATTCCAGAGATAATGGGGGAAGAGTGGAAGGAATGGCATAGGGAGGCCAAATCGTTACCTTTGTCCTTCATATCCCAAAGTTTGCCTGTTATTCTTCCAGACATAAGTAAACACACAGGCCAGTGAATAATGCTGATGCCACCCTGGCAAAATAGGTCAAATAGAACAAAGACAAAACATTTCCCGAGCATTAACCTCTTGGCACAAAAGTCAAAATCGATGGTGTTTTGGTTGTTCCAGTGGGTAGGGGATTTAAAAGACCAGGGAAACTGACTCTGTAAATATCTAGCTACAGGCATGAAAACAGGCCTCTTGTTCTAACCTCATGGAGCCTGACCTCTCTGTAGTCTAGCAGTCCCGGAACAAAAAGTTTCTTTTTCATAACTTGCCAGGTTCTGAGCCCTGAGTCTTTTCAAATAAAGTATGTTCATTTATCTCTTCACCAAAGCAAACAAATTCAATTAAAGTACTGGACAATGTAATTTTTTTCCCCTGGTAACAAGCTGCCTATGCTGCTTGTGGAGTGAAATAGTTGTCGATTTGGGGTGAACAGCATGTACCGCTTCTCTATCTAGGACTAAGTCAAAGGCTCTAATCTTGTAGAGAGAAGGACAGTAAATTATTCTTTCTTTCCCTCTAGACTAGTGGCTGGGAATTAAAGTTATAATTAAATCTGGGAGTAAGGAGATGTCCGTTTCACTTCCGTTGTGGGCCAACAGTTCAGCTATTGTTTTTCTACTCATTTGTTAAGATGTTCCAGAATGGGGGTCAATGGTCATATTTTTTCAAGGCCAACAACAGCTTTTCTGCTTCTAAATAAATGCCAGGGTCACTCCTCTAGTTCAGGCGTTTGCAGCTCACCTTTGTATATGGCATGTAATTCAGGGACGATTATTTCCTGTTTGTCTTTCCTTCCCCTCTAGACTGACATCCTTACCCAAACTATCTTATGATCCTTGACATTTTCAGGATATTTCTTATTAGCTAACTTATTTCTCAGTCCTTTTGAAGGACACATCTATAGTTTACATTTACAGAATAGTTATTTAACCCCCCCCCTCACCCTTTGCATGGAAATATGAGAAGAAACACTTTTTCAGCAGCAAAATCCTCAACGTGAAACAAAATCTACACTTTAGAGGCAAGCAACTGTAATAGCCCTCCTTTAATTTTTAAAAATCTAGCTTTGAAACAATTAAAATACATGTACATGTAGCATTTCATTCTGAAAGTTAAGACAAGCTTTTCTGGAAATAGTACTAAATGATAATAATCTATTAGGGTGATGAAGACTTGAAAGTCTACTTAAAATGAGATAGAAAGTAAGAGAGAAAGACAGATATATAGAGAGAATGGGCATACCAAGGCCTCTAGCCATAGCAACTGAACTCCAGACAAATGAGCCACCTTGTGCATCTGCTTTACTTGGGTACTGGGGAATCAAACCTGGGTCTTTAGGCTTTGCAGGCAAGTGCCTTAACCACTGACCCATATCTCCAGCCAGGATTTTAATTTTTTAACATGCATGTGTGTGCACATGTGTATTTGTGCTATTTATGTGTGTAGGTACACATATGTTTGGGGGATGAGGGGTATACATGCTAGTGTGGATTTTGCTTAATTCCTCCAAAGCACTTTGAAAATACTCCCCAAACTGCCAAATAGGACTCTTAGGAACCTTTATGAAAAACAAATATTTTATAATAACTTGGATGTGATTAATTTAAATATACCATTTCATATTCAGCCATCATTATTAACTAAAAAGTTTTCTATGTTAATACCAAATTGTTATCTTAGACTTTAAGAAGAACATGCCATTTCAGCTGCTGAGACATGAGGCACAATTATGTTATAGAGGATCATGCGGCTGTTCTGCTTGTACACTGACAACCATCTCCCTGGTGCCATGCGACACTGTAACACAAAGACACAAACACTGCCAACCCCAGAGCCAGCCAAGACTCTCTCCTCACACGCATTCTTTTGGGGCAGTTTTCATTCTTGTGATGCCAAGTCCGAAGGGCCTGGGCAAACAGAGACAGCGGGCAGAACTAAATAAGGTGTGAGCCTTTTGAAGGAGGAATAGAGCTATCTTTGCCGAAGATAAGGCTGCAAGTTGGCAGAACATAAGTAGATGTGTTCACCCAAAACTTGGGCCCTCTTCCACCTGCTACCTTATCCTATTTGACTAATGTAAAAATCTGGTAGTCTGTAGATCTGTGAAGCTGCACTATGTAAGCAGAGCAGCGTTTGCAGACCTACATGCAGGACAGGAGAGAGGGCTCCCTTTGGGAAACATGGACTTGACACTGACCACTGAGGGGTTGCCTGTGAGGCGGTACTCTCCTCACTAATGCTTCTACTTGTGCTTTTATGAATCCAATGCCAACATGTGACTTTTTGGGAGCTATGTGAATCAAATTTACACTCAGAAAATAATGATTTACTCTCACACTAAGAGAATAATACTGTAGAGACAATTTCAAAAAATAACTCCTAACTGGACATGGTGCAGGCAAGTAATCCCAGCTATTCAGGAGGCTGATCTAGGTTGATTGCCAATTCAAGGCCAGCATGGACCTTAGTGAGATTCTGTCTAAGAATAAAAAGTACCAAAAGTGTTGAAGATATAGCTTAGTGGTAGGGTGCTTGCCTAATATAAGCAAGGCCCTGGGCTTAATCTTAAAGAGAGGAGAGAAAAAGAGAGAGAGAGGTAGGGTCTTGCTCTAGCCCAGGCTGATCTGGAACTCACCGTGTAGTCTCAGACTGGCTTTGGAATCACAGTGATCCTCCTCCCTCTGCTTCCCAAGTGCTGGGATTAAAGGTGTGTGCCACCAAACCCAGCCCACCATCTTTTATTATTGAGGATTTTAATACATGAAGATATTATACATTGATCATATTCCCTTTCTAACACTCTCTTTTGTTCTCCGTCCTCCATCTTTTCCCCTCTGAGCCTCCTCATCTTTCCAAGTAGTCTTTCTGTTTTGATGTCCTCTGGCCTCTAAGTCAAGCCATGGATGGACTCAATATTGTGCAGATCTTGCGGGGGAAACTACTGTGAGCTGGGAATGTACTGGTCAGTTCATGATCAGAGGTAGTGCCCCAAAGTACTCCTTCCTACCCTGAGATTCTTACATTCTTTCTGTCTCCTCTTCTGCAATGATCCCTGAGCCTTGCAGGGCATAAAAGGATGCCTCATTTAGCACTATAAGTTTTAATGTTAAACTAGTCATTACAGAGCTTGGTTTCTTGATGGAAGATGTGCCAAGAAATGAATGTTTATAGTTTTTGTCCCAAATATATTTGCCTTTGATTTTTTAATTGAGAATTTAAAATATATTATTTATTTATTTATAAGAGACAGAGAGATAGAGGCAGACAGAAAGAAAGAAAATGGTGCACAAGGGCCTCCAGCCACTGCAAATGAACTCTAGATGCATGCATGACTTTGTACATCTAGTAGCTTACATGGGTACTGGAGAATCAAACCTGGGTTCTTGTGCTTCACAAGCAAGCACCTTAACTGATAAGGCATCTTTCCAGTCCTTAATTGAAAATGTGAATACATGAAAATACTGTAATTTGATCAACTTACCCTCCCATCGCCCTCTTTTGTCGCCACCAAACTCCCATTGTACTGAATTCCCCCCTTTTCCAGTAGTCTTTCTATTCTGACATCTCATTCTCTTTGTCATCCTTGGTCCTCTATGCCAAAACAATAATGGGCTCAATATTGTGCAGGTCTTGTGGCAGTAATGACATCTACTATGAGGTCATGAATGCACCAGTCAGTGCAGTCTGGAGAAGAGTGGCCTAAAATACTCCTTCCTTACCATTTGCATCTTACATTCTTTCCATTCCCTCTTCCACAATGTTTCCCAAGTCTTGGAGAACATGGTAGAAATGTATCATTTAGCACTGAGTTCTCAATAGCTTCCATTTTTTAGCACTTTGATGAGGTTTGAGTCTCCTCCCTGTACTGTCATCTCCACTGAGAAGCTTCCCTCTCTGGCAAGCAGTGAGAGCAGCACTGATATTCTTTCCTCCACAATAGTCCACAATGGTCCTGAGCCCCAGTGGGTATGGGAGAGATGGCTCCACCAGTCCTAGGCACTCAACTGCCTCTTGTTCTTATCACCTTCATGAATCTTGTATCTTCTGGTATTTAGTGACATGTGCAAAAACAAAGCTTTTCTAATAGAAAGTGAAAAGTTCCCTAATCTATGTGCATAAACATAATAATTTATAGGGAAATTTATGAGAAAAATATGACTATTTAGCTGAAGAACAGTTGTAGCTAACCCCCTATGGCCTTCCAAGACATAGGGTATTGACTTGGTTATCAGTAACAAGCATGGATTTCCCTCCCATGGAGTGGGACTCAAGTCCAGTTAAATTTGGATTTATAATCTGGTTGTAATTGACCTACAAAATCATTATCTAGTTACCCCCATAATTGACATGCTACTACTGTTGGACCAGTGAGCACATCTTGCTGCACTGGCCAGTTGTACAGTTTGCAAGGTCCACAGTTAAGCTTTTTGATGACTTTTCCTCCCCAGCAGCTTGCATAGCTCTTTCTAGCACCATTACAGCTAGCCAACAGGGAGGCGCCTTCCAGCTCAGTGCCAGCATGATTTCTCAGTGTCCTGGGGCTGAAACATGTGATGTCTTCAGCGATAGTGACCTTGATTTTTTGTTATTGAACCAATGTTTTCATTGTTCAGTGAAAGTATTGCTGTGTTCCCAGAAAGAATTTCATGATTATTTTGAAGTTCAGAAGCTTAAGTTTTTCACTTTATTTGTTACAAAGAAACATGCTTAAAAGCACTTCACTTAAAAAAAATAGGAATTATGGCTAAAAAAATTAAATGGCTGGCAGTGCTCCTGTCTGTCAGTCAATAATAGTCTTGGCAGGTAGCATGCTCAGTTTCACCTTTTATGTACACAAAGCCTTGGGTGAATCTTGTATTAATGATCAATGATTGGATGGTAAAAGACAGAATTATAACTCAAACTATGGATGTAGCTATCACTTTAAAATTTGTTTTGGCAAGAAATAAAGTAGTATTATTTACTTTAATCTTGAAAGACTTTCAGTTACTCTGCTAATAAATAACATATTGGTCAATCCTCATCCTTCTTTTGTCAACTTCTTGAATATCTGTTGTTTATTATTTATAGGCAATGAGATATATGTGAAACAAACTAACGTGTTTGCTTAATTTCTTTTTTTGTTTTTTAAAAAATATTTTATTTATTCATTTGAGAAAGAGAGAGATAGATAGAACAGGCATGCTAGGGCCTCCAGCCACTGCAAAGGAACTCAAGATGCCTGTGTATCTGGCTTATGTGGGTACTGGGGAATCAAGCCTGGTTCCTTAGGCTTCAAAGGTAAGCACCTTAACCACTAAGCCATCTCTCCACCCTCCTTTTTGTTTGGAGGTAGCCTAAGCTGACCTGGAATTCACTATGTGGTTTCAGACTGGCCTGGAACTCACAGCGATACTCCTACCTCTGCCTCCCATGTGCTAGGACTAAAGGTATACGCCACCACACCTGGCTTTTTTTAAAATATTTTTTTGTTCATTTTTATTTATTTATTTGAGAGTGACAGAGAGAGAGAGAGAGAGAGAGAGAGAGAGAGAGAGAGAGAGAGGGAGAGAGAGAGAGAATATGGGTGTGCCAGGGCCTCCAGCCACTGCAAACAAACTTCAGACACGTGCACCCCCTTGTGGCTAACATGGGTCCTGGGGAATAGAGCCTCGAACCATGGCCCTTAGGCTGCACAGGCAAGCGCTTAACTGCTAAGCCATCTCTCCAGCCCTTTTTAGGTTCTTTTGAAGTAGGGTCTCACTCTAGCCCAGGCTGACCTGGAACTCATTCTGTAGTCACAGGCTGACCTTGAACTTGTATCAATCTTCCTACCTCTACCTCCTGAGTTCTGGTATGAAAGGCATTTGTCATCACACTTGATCTCATTTACTTTCTTATATTCTTAGTAAAATATCATTTATGGATAGAATCTAAACCAAAATTATTTCTAGATTATATCTATGCTTTAATTTTTTTTCTCAGTTTTTCAAGGTAGTGTCTTGCTCTAGCCCAGGATGATGTGGAATTCACTATGTAGTCTTAGGGTAGCCTGGAACTCATGGCCATCCTCCTACCTCAGCCTCCCAAGTGCTGGGGTTAAAGGTGTACATCACCATGCCCAGTTTTAATTTTTTTCAATTAAAATTATATTATTTTAACATGCTACAATATAATCATAGTTAAAAATTCATGTTGTCCATGATTTTCTGCAAGTATAATAGTTATTAAGAGTTTTAGTGTCTTTCCAAACTATTTTCTATATACTGTCCACATAATTTTTGCAACATGCAATTTTGACTGATACCCATACCTATGATACTGGAGGTGTAGCATTTTCCCATTTGCATTTTTAACTTGCACCTTGGAGATATTCAATATTAGATAGTCATTGTTAGATAGTTGGTAGTTGCACACCATTCCTTAATACAGACACTATAGCATATTTCTCTATTCGTCTCCTGATAAATATTTGCATTGTAATTTTTCATCTTATAAGCAGTCTTTAACAGTGAAAGATTTGTATGCACTGAGGAGAAACCAGAGTATTTAACAATCTTTATATTACTATTTATATATTGTTGATACTATTTAAGTGAATTTTCCATACAAACTTCTGGATATTCTTGCTTATATGCTTATCAAGGTTTTTTGTTGTTGTTGTTGTTTCTTTGTTTTATTTTTTTGAGCAATAGTCTAGCTCTAGCCAAAGTTGACCTGGATTTCACCATGTAGTCTTAGGCTGGCCTTGAACTCATGGCTACCCTTCTACCTCTGCCTCCTGAGTGCTGAGATTAAAGGCATGTGTCATCTATTTTAGCTTGGTGTTTTTCCATCATAGCCATAATTGAGGTGAACAGTAAATATCCTCTAGTGTGTTTGGCCTCAAGTTTAAGCTGAGGAATTTGTGTAGATGTTTGTAAAAGTACCTGCTTTGAGAGATAAGCACACCCAAGTCTGCACTCTGAGGTTTTTTTTTTTTCTTTTTTTTTTGAGGTAAGGTCTCACTGTGGCCCAGGCTGACCTGGATTCACTTTGTAGTCTCAGGGTGGCCTTGAACTCACGGTGATCCTCCTACTTCTGCCTCCCGAGTGCTGGGATTCAAGGCATGTGCCACTCTTGCACTCTGAGTTTTTAACTAAAGTTCTTGTGTATATCTATATTTTTTTTAGTTCCATGACATCAGTTTTAAATGCCATAAAATCCACAGACAGAAAATTATTTGGGATTTTCTTATTTAATACAATGATATGTCTTGGAAGGAAAAATGAAATGCTAAAAATAAACTTATTTTTTTCCTTTAGTTTTGTCAAAACAACGTGCTTCACAGTTCCTGGTTAGGAAACGTCGTGCAAATTCTTTGCTTGAAGAAACCAAAAAGGGTAATCTTGAAAGAGAATGCATCGAAGAGCTGTGCAATAAAGAAGAAGCCAGGGAGGTCTTTGAAAATAACCCTGAAACGGTAAGTATTGGTGAAAACCATCAAGTCCACGCAGTTAGACATAAGTTTTTTTTTTTTTTCTTTTTAGATATGAAAAAGGCTGAGCATTTCTAGCTTGGTTTCCTCTGTGGTAAAAAGATTTAAAGATAATGACTTTGTAGATCAATTTATACATGTTACCACTTCCATTTCAAGAGGAAGTACCTTTTAAGGGAACGTAGATTCATTAGGAAGACACTACTGCCAATAATGATGTGTTCTGACAAAACTATAATTCACTTATATTTCATTATCAGCAAATAGTATTGGTTTTTGATGTTTACACTATTTTCTTCTAACCAAAACATGGTACCTGTGAAGCCAGAGATGAGAAAGTTGCAAATATGAGTATGTATGAGTACACATGTGCATTCGAATCATCATGGTGCCTCATTCATCTCTCCACCACTCCCCTTCTCCCTTTCTCTATCTCTCTTCCTCTTCCTATTTCACTCTCTGTTTCCTTCTGTCTCCTTTGATTTTGAAACCTTGTCTTAATACATAGCCTAGACAAACCTGGAACTCACTATCCTGTTTCCATTTTAGTTTCTCAAGTTTTGGGATTACAGGCAGGTGTGAACTATCATGCTAAGACTTGCCAGTTATTTAATTAATTTATTTATTTTTATGGACAACTTCCATAATTATAAACAATATCCCATGGTAATCTTCCCCTCACTTTTCCCCTCTGAAACTCCACTCTCCATAATATCCCCTCCCCATCTCAATAGTCTCTCTTTTATTTTGATGTCATGAGCTTTTCCCTCCAATTATGATGGACTTACATAGGTAGTGTCAGGCACTGTGAGGTCATGGATATCCAGGTAATTCTGTGTCTGGAGGAGCACATTGTAAGGAGTCCTACCCTTCTTTGGCTCTTACATTCTTTCCACCACCTCTTCCACAATGGACCCTGAGCCTTGGAAGGTGTAATAGAGATGTTTCAGTGCAGAGCACTCCTCTGTCACTTCTCAGCATGTGATGTCTTCTGAGTCATCCCAAGGTCACTGCCATCTGAAAAGAGAAGCTTCTCTAACCAAAAGTGAGAGTAGCATTAATATATGGGTATGAACATTAAGAGAAGTGCTTACTGGGCAGTTTGGTGAGCATGGTATATACATTTAGCCAGACAGCAGCAGACATTACACCCCTAGGGTTCATTACTACCCGTGTTATAGGTTTTCAGTATCAGGGATGTATTCCGTCCCATGGAGTGGGCCTCTAGTCCAATTAGAGAGTGAATGGTTTCCCCTATAACAGACATGCCACTATTGTACCAGTTTTGCCGGTTATTTTTAACCAGGTTCTACAAATCGGTCCACCTAATCCAGAGTCCTTCCTAAAGAACTGTGAGTGATAAGTGTGCTTCATTCCACAACCTTGGAAAATTGCTCTAGTGTTGTTAACCAGCAGTAATCTTTCATGTGTCAAATTTTCTATACTAGTTCAGGAAAATACCAAGACCCCTGGGTATCACATAGAAATACAGGACTTCAGGCTGGGTGTGGTGGCACACTCCTTTAATCCCAGCACTTGGGAGGCCTAGGTTGGAGGATTGCCCTGAGTTCGAGCCCACCATGAGAGGCTTCATAGTGAGTAGCGAGACCCTACCTTGAAAAATCAAAAAAAAAAACAAAAATAAAAATAAAAGAGAGAGAGAGAGAGAAAGAGAGAAATATAGGACTTATACTCCATATCATAGTGACCTCATTTTTTAAAGAATGTGTTCCCTAGCATGTCCTGTGAATAGCAGGAAAATAAAAAGTTCCTCTATGAAGCCGGGTGTGATGGTGCAGGCCTTTAATCCCAGCACTTGGGAGGATCGCCATGAGTTCAAGGCCACCCTGAGACTACAGAGTTAATTCCAGGTCAGCCTGGACCAGAGTGAGACCCTACCTCAAAAAAACAAATAAAATAAAATAAAATAAAATAAAGTTCCTCTATGAAGTAGGTGAAGGTGGCCTGGAACGTCCAAACCTGATAACTGTCATATATATATTTTTTTTTTTCTGAGCCCAACTAGAATAAAAGAAGAAGTCATATACAAAGCTCCTCCTGCACCTCCTTCACAATTTCAGCCCCGTGAGAAAAGATGGGTGATAACAAGCTGCAACCCTTTGTGTAGTTAGGATTTGTCCCAACTATAGTGACTTGTGTTCTCTGAGGCTCCTCTCCTATCACTTTTACCTCGGTGTGCTCCCATGGGTTCAGAGGGACAGTTTCCCAAAACATCCAAATATTCATTTATCATCTCTCTAGGATTGAGCTAAAATGTTTCTCATTTATGTTGCTTTTATAGATAAGACATTAAAAACACAAAAATTGAATTTCAGAAAATATAGTTGACAACTTTTATTATGTAGGATTTTACTGTAATATCACATTTTATGTGGTTATAATTAAAAGAAATATGTGTGTATTTTAAACTTCCATAATAAAGAGGAATATGGTATACATAAATGCATATTTATGAAAATTTGAAAATAGAAGAAAGTTAAACATTTCTGACAGTAAACATACATACCCATTTTCCCTTCAACAGCTGTCAGCACCTTGCATTGCTAATTTGTCTGTTCTTCCATCCACTCAAACGGTTTGCTGGTATGCTATAAACTCTTATATTAGATAACCAATAAATACCTTAGTGCTTATTTCAAGCAGTGTAGATATGTTCGTAGAATACAACCTTTCTTCCTAAGTTTTAAATTTTTATTTATGAGAGAGAGGAGAGAGAGAGAGAGAGAGAGAGAGAGAGAGAGAGAGAGAATGGGCACACCAGGGCCGGCCCCTGATGCAAACTCCAGTTGCACGTGCCACATTGTGCATCTGGCTTATGCAGTATCCTGAGGAATTGAACCTGGGTCCTTTGGCTTTGCAGGCAAGTGTTTTAACTGCTAAGCCATCTCTCCAGCTCCAGAGCACAGCTTTTAAATAGTGTTAGGAAAGCAAAGTAGAAGACCAAAAGGGAGAGAGGGAAACATGTATTTCATTTATGCATTTCTTCACCTTCACCACCATTGGCTTCATTAGCAGTTCGCTAATTCACTTAGCCCACAGTCTCCGTGTTTACCCTGTTGCTTACCTCCTCATCTCTACTGTGTGCCTGTCACCATCTCTTATCACTTCACCTCTCTTTGAACTCCATTTGCTGCTGCTGCTGCTTCTCATCTTGGCTTTTCTTCCCAGAAATCACTGCTGTCTGAATTGCTCAGTTTCAGATACCTTCCTTATAAACTGGTAGTTAAATAGTGTTGAATAGGTTCATATGTGACAGTAAGAAAGAGTGAGGACTTTATGCTGGAGGAATGTAGCTCTGCACTTACGCTGGAACTTTGAGAATGTATGTGTAGAAATTCTGGTTTTGCATGAAATATTCTTGTGCTGTTAAAGTTACATGCTAGATGTATTATGATTTAAGAATGCTTTCATGGAGTAACCTGGACAGTTTACTGTCAGAAATGTTTAACTTTCTCCTCTTTTATAAAATGCATTCTTAGCATGGCGTGGTGGCACACCTTTAATTCTAGCACTTGGGAGGCAGAGAGTGTCATGAATTTAGGCTACTCTGAGACTAGAAAATAAATTCCAGGTCAGCCTGGGTTAGAATGAGGCCCTCCGTTGAAAACAACAACAATTTTTTTTTTTTTAAATTTAAAAAAGCATTCTTTTTTTGAGGTAGGGTTTCACAGCCTAGGCTGACTTAGAATTCACTCTGAACCTCAGGTTGGCCTTGAACTCACAGTGATCCTCCTATTTCAGTCTCGCTAGTGCTGGGATTATAGATGCGAGTCATCCTTACCACCTAAAATGAGTTCTTTAGTCCACATTACTGCTCTTCACACAAATTTTAGTACATAATGAAAATATAAGTAAGATATTACATGCTCATTAAGTACTACATGGTAAGTGCTCACTTTAGTTCACTTCTAATTATGTCACCTTTGAATCCAGCATGGGTGAACATCATGACAAAAATGTATCAAAAATTAAACGATTTACCAAAAGGTGCAAATAAAATTATGCTTATCATATTAAATACAACATGTTTTCAGATTAGTAGCTTTTCAGATGTCATTTAATTAATTACTAGTACTTTAGGCCTAGGACTTTTTGTTTTAATTCTATATATCTACTCTTTTTTTTTTAATTTTATTTCCTTTTTCCCTTCCTTCCTTCCTTCCTTCCTTCCTTCCTTCCTTCCTTCCTTCCTTCCTTCCTTCCTTCCTTCCTTCCTTTCTTTCTTTCTTTCTTTTTTCAAGGTAGGGTTTCACTCTAGCCCAGGCTGAGCTGGAATTCACTATGTAGTCTCAGGGTGTCCTCAAACTCTCAGTGATTCTCTTGCCTCTGCCTCCCAAGTGCTGGGATTAAAGGTGTGTGCCACCATGCCAGGCTCAATATTTTATTTTTATTTTTGTTTTTTTGAGGTAGGGTCTCATTGTGGTCCAGGCTGACCTGAAATCCACTCTGTAGTCTCAGGGTGGCTTTGAGCTCTCGGTGATTCTCCTACCTCTACCTCCCAAGTGCTGGGATTAAAGGTGTGTGCCACCATGCCCAGCCAATATTTAATTCATTTGAGAGAGGGAAAGGGAAGAGGCAGAGAGAGAGAATGGGCATGCCAGGGCTTTCAGCCACTGCACATGAATTCCAGATGCATGCACCACCTTGTGCATCTGGTTTACATGTGTCCTGGGGCATTGAACTGAGGTCCTTTGACTTTGCAGGCAAGTGCCTTAATCGCTAAGTCATCTCTCCAGCCCTCTATTCTTGTTTTTTTTTTTTTTTTTCTATTTTGAGGTAGGTCTCATTCTAGGTCAGGCTGATCTGGAATACACTATGTATTCTCAGGGTGGTCTTGAACTCACAGTGATTCTCCTACCTCTGCCTCCCGAGTACTGGGACTATAGGTATGCACCACCATGCCTGGCTTATATATCTACTCTTGATGTATTTTTACATAGAAAATAGTTGTAATATGTAAATATTATATGTAACCTATTCCCAGATTTACTATAGAAGCAAATTAGAGAATCAAGTTTTAACTTTATGGTAAAATTAAGTTTGCTAATACATATCTTTTTATTTTCTTTCTAGGATTATTTTTATCCAAAATACTTAGGTAAGTTTAAAAAGTATCTCATGCATATAATCTTATACATTGAAGAGAACCTATATACATTGAAATCTGTCTCCAATAGCCGGGCGTGGTGAGCACATGCCTTTAATTCCAGCACTGGGGAGGCAGAGGTAGGAGAAGCCCTGAGAATACAGAGTGAATTCCAGGTCAGCCTGGGTTAGAGTGAGACCCTACCTTGAAAAAAAAAATCTGTCTCCATATATCCCATCCAATATAATTTCATCATTCCTGGGATGGATCTTTACTATATTTTTCTATAAAGATATATAGATAAATTTGAAATGGCTCTGTTTAATGACCATATAGCATTTTGACATTTAATCTTTTTTATTATTTTCATGTCGTTCTCATAAGGTATATTTGAGCTAATGCTTAATTATTGTTAGTCCCATATATTATCTATAATATGTTTTCATGAGTTTTTATCAATTCAACAATCTATAAACTCTCCGTATAGTATTACATACACAATTATCGCCTGGATCTTTGCAATAGGCATCTCTCTTTGTGATACTTTGTCATCTTTCTCCTTAATATTCCATCCATGTTCTGTTTTGTTTGGAGCTCATACTCACATAGACCTGATTATTTTTAAAAAGCTACAGCTTTCTTAAGGCAAATTAGAAGTGTTTCATATAAGCATCATTTTTGGAGAGTTGCCATCATTTTCTAATAGTCACAGTGGAGTGTAAGTGATATAAGGTCACCCAGGAGATTAGACTACAGTTGAGAAGTCCTGGTAGTGAGGCAGGGAGATTAGACCGCTGAGGCACATACTTTTCAGACAGTGGTTAGACTTAAGCTTTCATAGTCTTATGAAACACTTCATTGTATCACATATACCTCTGGATGCCTAAACCTAGGCCGTGTAGAATAGAAATAACATGGATTCACTGACACATCTGTCACATAAATAGAAATAATTTACCTACTTGGTTTTCTGCAAGAAGTAAAAGCAGATCACATTCTTAAAACATTTGTAAAATGTACTTTCCTTATAAAAACATGCTTATATAGAAACATAAAATCAACTTTGTAAACATTACTTTTTTGCAGTTCTGGAGAGTAGACCCAGTCCTCATATATGCTAGGCAAGTACTGTTCCACTGAGCTATGCCATGGAATCTCAATCATAAGTTTGAAATTGTGTTTTTTTTTTCCCCTGAGAAAATAGGATAAACAAGTTTACTGTCTATATAGGCCTTTGAAAATAACCCCTGACAGAGCAAATGACTCTGCTCATGGAGGAAAACTTTCTGGGAAGAATGCTAAACTTCAAGCCAAACATGAGCATTAGAAATCATTTCTAGTTACCAGGTCCTGCCAAGCTGGCAAATTATTCCACATTGCTGATTTCATCCTTTCAAATTATCTGTAGAGAAACAAGAAGATTCCAGTTAGTAATAATGACAAAATAAATTTTGAAACAACAAGAAGTCGACTGAAGCCTGGCTTGACCTGGTGTGCGGCAGGGTTGAGTAACTGGGTGCTGACTGCTAAGGACAGGTTTGAAAGTTTTAAAAGGGCCTAAACTTTCTCATGAAGGAAACAAGCAAAAGTGTAACTGAGAATACATCTCCTGCGTAACAAGTTATGAAGACAGGGATATGAATAATTGCAATGGAAAGAGATTAAGCAAAATTTCATTCTGGTGAGAATAATCAAGGACAAACATATATATATAAGAAAGAAGAAATGTGACTACAGGAAGGGCAGGATAGAAAGGGGGGATTAGTCACAACTCAGGTAGATTGACAGCAATTAAATGTTTCAAACAGCCATATCCAAAATTGATTTGGAAACTTAGATAAACTTGATGTGTTCCTAAAATACAAAACATCTAGGGCTGGGGTTGTGTGTGGCTTAGTGGTTGAGGTACTTGCCTGCAAAGTCAAAAGACCCAGGTTAGAGTCCCCAGGACCCAAGTAAAGCCCAGTGCACAAGGTGGCACATGCATCTGGTGTTTGTTTGCAGTGGCTGGAGGCCCCTGGCACACCCATGGTCTTTCTCTCTCTCTTTCTCAAATAAATAAATAAACTATTTAAAAAAATCTACCACTTAGAGGTAAACAACAGAAAACTTGCTAATATGAACAAGTATTAAATAAGTTAAAACTTAAAAATTCTCTTCTTGTTGTCTGTCAGAAATCCAAAGTCCGTGACTCAGGTTTGATTCCTCAGTACCCATGTAAAGCCAGATGCACAAAGTGGCGCATGCATCTGGAGTTTGTTTGCAGTGGCTAAAGGCTGGGGCACACCCATTCTCTTTGTGTGTCTCTCTTCTTTCTATCTTCCTCTGCTTGCAAATAAATAAAAATATTAAGAAAAAAAGGAAATCTAGACTGAGTGATTTCTTCCAAATTTGAAGAAATTATTCATTTTTGTCTTACAAAATTATCCAACAAGATGGAAGAAAATTCTGTACTGTGAATTTATTCTAAGAGGTTGTCACCAACCTGATGCTAACACCAGATATATAAAGAAAAAATTTCTTGTAATTTCTCAATTAAAACAATCTCCAATCCAATCAAAACTATGTTAAAAATATTATAACAAGATAATGTATTGTTCCTTCCAGAAGTTAGGAGGTATTTAATATCAGAACATCTATCCATGAAATTTAAAACAGCATGATGCTTCATTTATTACTGTGAAAACCAGATCATAAAGTTCAAGTTAGTTGTGATACAAAACATTATCATATAAGAATATTAGAGGAGTTTCTGCGCTTTATAAAAGTTAAATATAGAATAGCATACAAGTTATCTTCTAAATACTGACACTTCATTCTAGAATTAATACTGTCCTAGATAAATGTCAAATGAGAAAGAATTAAGGGCTGGAGAGATTGCTCAGCAATTAAAGTGCTTGCCTGCAAAGCTGACGACTTGGGTTCTATTCCCCAGTACATGTAAAACCAGATATACAAAGTGACACATGCATCTGAAGCTTGTTTGCAGTGCCTAGAGGCCCTGATACACCCATATTCTCTTTTTCTTTCTTTCTTTGAAAATAAAATAAAATAAAATATTTGAGGAAAGAATTAAATGTAATAGTTTTTAGCATATTTGTATGCATTTTCTTGGCAATGATATTCAGGAAGGGAGGGAAAAGGTAGGAAGAGAGGATGAGAGGAAGAAAACAAGAGAGACCAAATCTATAATAAGCTTAGCTAAGGGTAAGTGGTTTTAATCAATAGGTAAATGTTGGGTAGCATCTGTGGTTGAGTCAAAACAAGCATGGGAAGTGCCATGCCAGTTCACTAAGGGTAAGTAAGGGTGTTGTAGTCAGCTTCATGTTTTAGAATGAACCTCGAAAGCAGGCACAGTTTATGGGAGGACTGGCATTTATTGAAGCTTACAGATCAAGGGGAAGTTCCATAATGGTGGAAGAAGCTTGCCCCTTTCACAGGTCCACACAGAGAGAAATACCACCACCATCACCATAAGCAAGCACACACCAGGAACCCCAGGCAGAGCTCAAGCATTCTGTATATCTTTAGACTGGAATTCCAGATCCACCCCCAAACATACCTCAGGGATGGACCCTAGGATCTATCCACATTGGTACCTCCTTCTAGCCAGGCAGCTGGAAATCTAAGGTATAGCTTTAATAAACTCCTGAATCTATTGGGAGACATCCATTCAAACTACCACAAAGGGCTATATAAATAATAATGCAAAAGATATACCTACTATCATTTGTAATTGACATGATACAATAGGATCAGAAGAAAATAAAATACAAAGGCAAAATAATCAAACACAGAACAGATTTAGGTAGTTCTGAGTCTACCCCAGGAAAATGTGCAGCCATTCTTTTGCACATGAACAGCAAAAAGATGATGCCATTCATAATAGCAGCAAATGCCTTGAATTATTGATCATGAAAGCACAATAAAAATACTGGAAGTAGAATATGTAACCAAATAATTCATAGAAATGAAAAAAGCATGGATATAAATTTATAACTGTGCATCATTTATTTATTTATTTATTTATTTTAATTTATTTATGAGAGAGAGAGGGAGAGAGAGGGAGAGAATGGGCATGCCATGGCCTCTGGCCATTGCAAATGAATTCAAGATTCATGTGCCACCTTGTACATCTGGTGTACATGGGTACTAGAGAATCAAACTTGGGTTCTTAGACTTCCAAGGCAAGTGCCTTAACTGTTAAACCATCTCTCCAGCCCAAATATATATTTTTAAAAATATGTTTATTTATTTATCTATTTGACAGAGAAAGAGGGAGAGAGAGAGACAAAGAGGGAGAATGGGAGCACCAGGGCTTCCAACCACTGCAAACAAACTCCAGACATGTGTGCCCCCTTGTGCATCAGGCCAGTGTGGGGCCTGGGGAATCGAACCTGGGTTTGTTGGCTTGGTAGGCAAACACTGTAACCCCTAAGCCACCCTTCTAGCCCCTAAATATGTACTTTTAAGCATACATAAAATTCAAAGTACACATTAACCTATTAATTAACCTATTAGAATTGTTGCTAAGGCATGAATGTGAGTGGTAACAGGGACAGATGCACACACACACACACACACACACACACACACACGTGTGTGTGTGTGTGTGTGTGTAGGCTTTTCAAATGCCAAATATAGTGTACTGACAAAGAAGTATGCATGGATTAAGCTTTGCTATCAGTCATCAAAGCAAGCAAACACTTGGAAATTTATGTGGCTATGTGGTTATTTATGTTGTGCAGTTATTTATGTTGTTATAGAGTTTCTTGGAGAAAAGAAAAAGAATGGTTGAGTCCAGCTACCGTAATCTCCATGCAACTTTTCATTAGGTAGGGGTGGTTGCTTGAATTAGTTTTTAGAATTGTCCAGTTAAAATAGCTAGGATGGTAGTGCCTTAACCTGGTAACAAAAGGGAACAAAATAATTTCATCTCTAATAAGGTCATTAGGGAAAATGTAATTACAAAGTACATCTAAAGCCAGGTGTGGTGGCATACACATTTAATCCTAGCACTTGGGAGGCAGAGATAGGAAGATCATTGTGAGTTCAAGGCCAGCCTAGACTACATAATAAATTCCAAGTCAGACTGGGCTAGAGTGTGACCCTACCAAAAAAAAAAAAAAAAAGTACATGTAATGATCAAAATAAGCCAAAGTCAAGATTGCTAAGATGTCTGTCTTGACCACAGGAACGTTAGAAAAAACCTTTTATCCTTTCTTCCTGGTGGCTTGAATTTCTTTTTCGTATCTCATCTCTCATGGGGACTTTAGATGCAGACCACATGAGGTCATCCAGTTACTCTCCCCAACCCCCTGCTCTTGGGTTCTGTCAGACGAAGTAGACAGATGAGAGGTCTGTGCTGCGTGCTTCACACACTGCCATTTTAAAGTTTCCATAAGGAGACCACATGTGCTGGCACAGGTCTGCAAAGTGCTTTATGGATTAAGCCTCCTGGGTAGTCTGGTTTATGGTTCTAATCACTATATTTCATATAGACCTCTAGTTTGAGGGGCTTTGAAATTTTGTGCATTGTCTGCCGTCATATTTGTCCAGACACAAAATGAGGCTTTCTCAAAAACCATGATGTGGATGAAGAAGAAGCTATCTAGAAGCGAGTGATTCAAAGAACGGAACAAATAAACCCAAAGTAGGAATAGTCAAGGTCATCTGCTTAGGTTTCTAGGGGCTCCAGCAAACCGCTTAAATATAGGGTAGGTACCATTCTATCGTAACATATTCCAACCTGTCATATTAGGTTGAATAATGAACCCCCAAAGATAATTATGGCCTCATCATTAGTAGCTGTGAATGTTCCTTCACATGGCTAAAGGGATTTTCCGATGTGATTAAGTGACAATACTATCATGGTTTATATGAAGAGCTCACATAATCGTAAGAGCCCTTATAAGATGGGGGGCAACCCTAAATACTTATGTGTATCTCCATATATTAACACTAGTCTCACTTTTGTTTAAAGAAGCTTCTCTTTTCAGATGTCAGTGACCTCTGGAGTGACTCAAAACTCACCATAATGCTGAGAGAGGAAGTGACAATGGAGTGGTTAGCACTAAGTGAGACATCTCTATCACACCCTTTAAGGCTAAGGGGCCATTGTGGAAGAGGTAGATGAAAGAATGTAAGAGCCAAGGAAGGGGAAGAGTGCTTACAATAATATCTTCTAGACATAAAGTGGCCTTAATATGCATGATCTCACAGTGGCTGATGCTACCTACATGAGACATGCATAACAATGGCATCAAAATAGAAGAGTCTAATTGGAAAGAAGGGGTTCAGTGGAAGGGGTTATTTGGGATGGGGCAATGGGTACGTGGGTGGGAATTATGATCATAGTATAGTGTATGTTCTTGTGAAAGTTTTCAATGAAGAATTGAAACAAAAAGGAGGCAAGAAAGTAGTCAATACAAAGGATATGTGATTATGGAACAAGAATTGAGAGTGATTCTGGGATGAGGCCATGCATGAAGGAGTATAGGTTTCCTGTACAGGCTGAAAAAAGCAAGAAAATGGTTTCTTCTTTGAACTCTCCAGAAGGAATGGCCATTTCCAATTCCCATAATTGTAAGAAAATTTGCGTTGTTTGGAGTATTACCTTTGTGGCACTTTGTCACAGCAGCAGTGGAAAACTTAAAAACACATTGATGTAAAGTGAGCCTTTTGGATCTACTTGTTATAGATATTGTTTTTCAGAGATGGTCTAAAATGCCTACTGTTCTACCTCTTCTTAAATGTTATTTGTCACCCCTTTCTTGGGAAGTAGATTCTGTGTCCCCACCTCTGTGCCCTTTGGAGGACCCTGGCAGTGCTTTGATCAATGGAGTATGGTGGAAGGGATGTGGTATGCCTTCATAGGCAGCATAGAAATAGAAACCAAGCCACCTGAAGAGATCTGGAAGCATGGTAGTTCATATGATGTGGGAGGCAAGGTGCCAGAATGCATGAGTGTTCTTGTATGTGAGTGAAAGGACAACTAGAGGTGACTTATCACCCTAGCCAGACACTCTGGGTGACTCCGTATGCCTCACAGACCTATAGTTCAGCTGAGCCAATGCCTTCTCACATATTGGATTCACAAGTCATGACTCAAACACAGTTATTATTTCAACTACTGATTATAGGGATGGTTTGTTATTCAGCAAAAGATAACCAAAATACCACCTTTTTAGCAAATTGTTAGTATCTGAGCAATGAAGGAGTACACATAATGTCAGCATGTGTTGGGAAATATGGGTCATTAAATGTCCCCTATTGACATCAAAGTCTTTAGTAGTTTTTATCTGCTATACCAGCTATTACTTAGTTGACTCCCAACATTTGGCAGGTCACTATATTTACTTTCACAGAGTTGTAGTCAGAAACAAAAGAGTGAAATAAGCCATCTTTATGACATTAAAGATTTATACAAATATTGTTGTATTAGTCTCTATGCAACTTTAGAAGAAGTGGAAGTTGCCTACAGCAACCAGAAATAACACTACTTTCCAACATTCAATACACACTCAGGCTTGGGTTTGAAGGGTTGGAGGTTTCTCTATTATATATGTGAACACAAACATGTGACAGCAGATTTTCCTGCTAACCCCAGCTGTTTCACTTCTTGGCCAGGCCCGGCATGGTGACACATGCCTTTAATCCCAGCACTTGGGAGGCAGAGGTAGGAGGATTGCCATGAGTTCAAGGCCACCCTGAGACTATGTAGTGAATTCCAGGTCAGCTTGGGCTAGAGTGAGACCTTACTTCAAAAAATAAAAATAAAGAAAAAAACAAGATTCTTATCCAGAAAGAAGCAACTGCTATAAGCTTATTTTTTTGTTTATTTTTATTTATTTGAGACCGACAGAGAGAGAGCAAGAGGCAGAGAGACAGAGAGAGAATGGACAAGCCAGGGCCTCCAGCCACTGCAAATGAACTCCAGATGCGTGCGCCCCTTGTGCATCTGGCTAACGTGGGTCTTGGGGAATCGAGCCTCAAACCGGGGTCCTTAGGCTTCACAGGCAAGTGTTTAAGAACTAAACCATCTCTCCAGCCCATATAAGCTTATTTTCATGTTTCTGTTGTTTATTGCAATCTTAGTTGTAGATTTTTATTTTTTATTTTTTTGAGGTAGGATCTCACTCTATTGCAGGCTGTCCTGGAATTCACTATGTAGTGTCAGGCTGGCCTTGAACTCACAGTGATTCTCCTACTTCAGCCTCCTGAGTTCTGGGATTAAAGGTGTGTGCCACCATGCCCGGCTTACTTGTAGGTTTTTACTTTTCAGAAAGATAGGCCACCACACCAAATAAAAAGCTAGTTGGAAGAGCTACTGCTGAGGATGAGCCTGAAAACAAAGCACTGAGAAAAGGAAAGTTGATTGAAGGCTGGAAACAAAGCCTCACAAGGTCATCTCTTCTAATGTTGATGGTAAAAAGATGCTGTGGATTCACAAAACAGTGCAACACATGACAGATTCTTATCACAAGTGTGCATATCTAAGGACCTGGGAAGGGAAAATAATAATAATGCAAGCAAAACATTCTTTTGTGGCAGGTATAGAAGGTAATCCAAAGTAGGGCACTGCAGGTAGGGTACAGCTAGAAAACCGAGCTGCCAGTAGAAGTGCGGAGAGATGTAAGTAGCCCATTGGATACCAAGAGTTTGCTAAATTTAGGTTCGATTCTGCAATTTTCAGAGTTGAAAGTTTTGTTAAGCCATTTTCTGGTCTTTCTGTATCTTCTTAACATTTTTCTCAAAGAATTAGAATAAATGTCAGTAAAGCTATGTCTTACAGCTGTGCTGTGCTGGACCTTTTAAGCACGTAAAGGTGCTTGTTGCAAAGCCTGATGTCCTGGATTTGATTTTCCAGTGCCTATATGAAGCCATATGCACAAAGTGGTGGAGTTCATGTGCAGTGGCAGGAGGCTGTGGCATGCCCATACTCACTCTCTCTGTCTTCCTCTTTCTCTCTGTCTCTGTGTCTCTCTTGCTCTCAAATAAATAATATTTAAAAAAATGGTTCTTGCCTATCTTGTTTTAAATGCAAAGGTGTAGAGCTGACATACCCAGAGCTTATAAGCATCCTCAGTTTAATTGAAAAGTTCTGGGCTGGACAGATTTCTCAGTGGTTAGCCACTTGCTTGCAAAACCTGATGGTCTGGGTTCGATGCACCAGTATCCATATAAAGCCAGATGCACAAAGTGGTACATGTGTCTGGCATTCATTTGCAGTGGCAGGAGACCCTGGTGTGCCCATATTCACTCTATTTCTCTCTCTGTTTTTCTTTGTCTCTCTCAAATAAATAAATACAAATATTTTAGAAAAGAAAGGTTCTTCCTTTTTTAAATTTATCCATTTTGACAGAGCAAGTGAGAGACAGAGGGAGAGAGGGAGAGAGAATGGGCATGTGCCAGGGTCTCCAGCCACTGCTAACGAACTCCAGACATGTGCGTCCCATTATGCATCTGGCTTATATGGGTCTTGGAAACTCGAACCTGGATCCGTTGGCCTTGCAGGCAAGCACCTTAACTGCTAAGCTATCTTTCCAACCCAGGTTCTTCCTTTTTTAATTTTTAATATACTTTATTTACATTTATTCATTTATTTATTTGAGAGAGAGAAAGGTGGAGATACTGGGAGCACCAGGGCCTCTAGCCACTGTAAATGAACTCCAGATGCATGTGCCACCTTGTGCATCTGGCTTTATGTGGGTGCTAAGGATGCAAACTTGCATTAGGTTTCATAGGCAAGCACCCGAACCACTAAGCCATCTCTCCAGCCCAAGCAAGTTTTTTTCAAACTCTGACACAAAGAGAGGAGATATGGAAACACTGAAGCTGACTTTTGAGTACTCGCTATTGTGATCCTACAGGCACAGGAATATCCTACCTTTTAGGGTAATTCTGACCATGATTCCATATCAACTGAGTGTGGCTACTCTAAGACTGCATTTTTCATTTTCAGGTTGTCTTGGCTCTTTTCGAGGTGGATTACTCATTACTGCACGTCAGTCAACCAATGCATACATGGACCTCAGGAGCTGTGTCAATGGTAAGCACTTCTGCCATAGACTCCAAACAAGCAAAATAGGACAAAATAATAAATTAACACATAGAATAATAAAATATATAGTAATATTATATTGCATATCATATGTAAGGAGTATTTCAAACTGCACATAAAAGATTTTTTTATTTTTTTGGTTTTTCGAGGTAGGGTCTCACACTAGCCCAGGCTGACCTGGAATTCACTATGTATTCTCAGGGTGGCCTCAAACTCACAGCGATCCTACCTCTGCCTCCTGAGTGGTGAGATTAAAGGCATGCACCACCACGCCGACTGAAAGAATATTTTTCAGTTGTAAATGCTGCTACTTTATATACGGTGAATTCCCCTTCAACGTTTAAGCTGCAGCATTTCCTCATAGTAAGCCCCAATCCACTGCATTCAGAAATTTTACTTCTAACAGCCATCTTGCGGCTGCTGGTGAGTACTCATGTAACAGGACCATATGTTACAACTTATTAGTGGATTAGAGGCGAGCCATGCAGATGCTGTCACTGTGGACTTCAACACGTTTTAAAAATACTATGGGAATCAAATTAGGTTTTGTGCTGTGATGTTTACACAGGGCTTCCTAAGAGGTGAAGCCACACGATCCAAATTGGGTTGGTGGGGGGAGTTGTTCAGTGAATATTTTACATGCAGCACTGGCTGTGTCTGGATACTCATCTCCATTTTCTGTTCATTGATGTAAAACACAGCCAGGATGGCTTTTCTAAACATGTTTATTACTTTATGCATTTTTATATCTTTCTTTTTACTATACCAAAGGATTCAAAATAATAGTTTTGATAACAATTCCCTATTAGCCTCATTTTGATCGTCTTTACTCATATCCAATACATTACTGACTTTTCAAAAATCGTGATTTTATAAACACATTTTTTGAAAAGTTCTAGAATTGTTTAAGGGTTAGTTACACTGGTTGCTTATCAAAAAGTAGAGATTTCCTCTGGCTGATCTACACAGAGGGACTGTCCTGCAAGTGTAATGGTCACATCATGTCTAGTCAGCAGAGATCACAGCTCTCCTGTGCTGCAAGTGCAAAGGTCTCGTCATGTCTAGACAACAGAGATCACAGCTCTCCTGCCCATCCTCCAGCTCTCACATTTCCATGTCTTTCCATGTCTCCTTTTTGACAATGTTCCCTGAACCTTGAAGGGGATGGCATAGATGTCCCACATAAGGCCGAGCACTCAGCAGTCACTTATTTTGAGCACTTTGACCAGGTGTAAGTTTCTGTGTTCAGCGCAGAAGGGCACATCATTTTACTTTACCATGTCAAGCCCTCCCTTTTCTCATCAGAGGTAAACAT
Organism: Jaculus jaculus; assembly: GCF_020740685.1. Taxonomy (NCBI): domain Eukaryota; kingdom Metazoa; phylum Chordata; class Mammalia; order Rodentia; family Dipodidae; genus Jaculus; species Jaculus jaculus. The sequence continues at coordinate 148,441,815 of NC_059105.1, read as the reverse complement.
TAAACAGATGTCTATTTCCTTTAGCCATTCCAGACCAGTGTAACCCTTTGCCATGCAACGAAGATGGATATATGAGCTGCAAAGATGGTCAGGCTGCATTCACCTGCATTTGTAAACCAGGTTGGCAAGGGGAGAAGTGTGAACTTGGTATGTATAATAAAACCACTCATCTTATCTGGATTGGCCACATAGCACATTCCATGGAAGTGTTAGCACTATAAAAATAACTCTCTTTCTGTTTTTAGATATCAATGAATGCAAAGATCCCTCAAATTTAAATGGAGGTTGCAGCCATATTTGTGATAACTCTCCTGGAAGCTATCACTGTTCCTGTAGAAGTGGATTCATCATGCTTTCGAATATGAAAGACTGTAAAGGTAAGTAGAATGGAAGTAGAATAAACATTTATTTACTGTGTGAGAACAAAATTCAGTCCGAGGGGTTTCACTATGAAATTCTTGGCAAACACTCTGGTTAGAACTTTATCTAGCTTGAAGCCTTGTGATGTTATGGTATGCCTTTTAGGCTATAGAATTGATAATAAGAAAATTTTATTTTCTTTCTGTGTGCACACAAGCATGGGTGCATTGTTCAAGAAATAATTTAGGCTGGAGAGATGGCTTAGTGATTAAGGCACTTGCTTACAAAGCCATAGGACCCAGGATCGATTCTCAAGACCCATGTAAGTCAGATGCCAAAGTGGCACATGCATCTGGAGTTCATTTGCAGTGGCTAGAGGCCCTGCCACACCCATTCTCTCTTCTCCCTTCTATCTATCTGCCTCTTTCTTCCCCCTACCTCTCAAACAAATAAATAAAATGTTTTTTAAAAATTTGGTAAGTTGCATGGGGACATTTTCTTGTGCAACTCTATTTCTATTTTAGAAAATTCCTAACTTGAGTTCATATTCAAAGAATGTTCTGCCTCTTACTGCACAGTAGTGTTTTAGCATTATATAGTATCAGAGTTAAGCTTATATAACGCACCACAAAAACCTTTAAAGTACTTAAGTGAGTGTGAGCGGGCTGCATGTGGTACACACTCTCACAGTCACCATCCAATGTGTGGCCATATGTCTTTCTAATCTGTTTGAAGGTTTTAGTTTGGAGATTTAGAGCAATGCTATCATTAGGACTCCAGTTTTAGAAAGCCATATGATCACCATACAAATGATAGTATTCACTCCTATTTTTACACTTAAATACTTGGATAATCTGTCCTGCTAAAGTATTTCAGATTTTAACATGTTTACTTTATCCAATGAATTGATGCATAATTACAAAAAGCTCTTAAAAATATTGCTAAGGATATAGCTCATTGCTGGAGCACTTAACTAGCATGTCATGGATTCAACCCCAGTGAAACACACACACACGCACACACACTCACACACCCCAAGAATGTTTTTAATAACCAGAACATATGTTCTTATAGTCTTCATTTACATAACACTTTACCCATTAAATTTAAATAATAGAGTACAGATCTTTTAGAAAAAAATATATAAAACAATTACAGTGGGACTTTTGCCAATATGTGGATATACTTTATATCCAGTTGCCAGTAATTGCTTAAATATGAAAGAATAAAACTTTTTCCTGGGCATTAGATGTCAGTGTAGAGTCATATAATCAATGAGCTGTACCAAAATTCACATGATTTATATATCTCCCTAAAGTACAGCCTAAAACCAAATAATTTTAGTTTTCTGTTCTTCCTTTCTTTGAAAGTATGAATTCATAGGTCATTTTACTACTTACATTTAAAAAACCATTTGATGATTCATAGTAAGTTATTAGAAATAATATAGACAATCACAGGTACTATTGACTTGGTTTTCCTCATTGATAACATTTTATGTAATTATTGTACAGTCAGAACATTGACACTGATATAGTTAAGATATTAAAAAAATGCCTTACTACAAGAGATGGATTCTGTTATTTTTGTGAAAGTTATTTTATATGAAGAGATGTCTGAATTTTCAGTTCTTTGTATGTGGAAAAAAGACATTGTTAACTTTTCAGTATCAAAAATATGTATTTTTAATTTCAATTTTGTCTTTTTCTAGAGGATGCAGATGAAAAAGTTCATTAATAATTGTGCTTCTATTTAAACATTTCATTTGTTTTATTTTCCTTATAAGTGCTTGTCTGGTAAATACTTGTGATCAATGCTGTACCTCCTACTCTATGGTATAATACAATAAGTGCATTGGAAATTTCTGGAATATTAATCCAGCACTAAAACATCTTGTAACTGCTATAATTTTATAAAAACATTGAGGCCTAGTCCCATTTTAAGTGTTAATCACTATTGAATATTTCAGGCAAAAGTAAGAGTGAACAGCTAATGTATATACTTCCAAAAACCAGATAAAAGAGATGAGTACTCTTATTTGTTAAATATTTACGATAAGAAATAAATCTATCTTTAAACCAAATTTCAGAAATATGAATTTAGAAGTACATTTTTTGACAAAAATTAAGACTATGGTTGAATGTCTTCATTTGTGTTTTCATACTTTAATCTATAAGGTAAAAAATTATATCTCTATACTTTTACATAACTGGAAAAGAACAGCATTGAGGTCCCTATGCATTTATAGAAAAAAAATATATTTAGGGAACTAAAACGAGTTGATAAATTTGTCATTTTTGTTCAAAGGCTACACTGTTGTCTCAGTATGTACATATTATATATGCATAATAGGGCCCAGGGAACTCAAATAAGTGGTTCTTTGCTATTGACTTCTGGTGTTATGAATTTTTTTATCATGTTGGTTTTATTTATAGATGTGAATGAATGCTCTATGAAGCCAAGTGTTTGTGGCACAGCTGTGTGCAAGAATATCCCAGGAGACTTTGAATGCCTATGTCCTGAAGGCTACAGATATGATCCCAAGTCACAGACTTGTGAAGGTAGAAGGATGGTGGAATGAGTTGATATTTGATAACTAATTATTTTTTGTTGACATCAGCAATAAGTTTGATAATCCATGATTTAGCTTGGTCAATTTTGTGATTACAGGTTTCCTATCAGAATGATAGTAATAAGGAGACACATGGTCTTTAGGGCTCATATTATACAGTCTACTTGACCCTTTAAACTTTATATAAACTGGAAACCTTCATTTCTTTAAAAATCAAGATGAACATATTTTCATAGCCCTTAAATAACATTAAAAGATTAAAAGAACTTAAACTGGGAATGTAATTATTTGCCTTTAATCTCAGCAATCAAGAGGCTGAGGTAGGAGAATCACTTTTCAAGACCAGCCTTGGGCTACAGAGTAAGTTCCAGATTAGCCTCGGCTAGAGTGAGACCCTACTTCTTATAGCAACTACTGTGGGAAACTCTAAGAATCTGAATATTTATAATTAGCTAAATTTTATCGCCTATGTTGTAGCTCTATTCAATAAATGACATATTTTTAAATAGATTTATATATGATTATGTATTAGATTTTCATCCTAAGTTACATTGTTTTTCTTTACCTCCCATCTTTAAAAATTTTTGTTTGTTTGTTTTTCCAAGTAGGGTCTCGCTGCATGTAGCCCCAGCCTGACCTGGAATTCACTATGTAATCTCAGGGTGGCCCTGAACTCACAGCGATACTCCTACCTCTGCTTCTTGAGTATTGGGATTAAAGGCATACACCACCTCGCCCATCACATCACACCTTTTTGATGAATTAATAGACTTACTAACTCTGGGGGTGGATTTTAAAGTATCTTGTGAGTACTTATGAATTTGGGACTTTAGAATATTATAGGGTGCATCCACTGAAAATGTCAAGGGTTCTATGTAGCCCTGAAATAGAGTTTGGCTTTTTCTTATTACTGCAAAGTGTCAATAATGATTTTATTTCAAAATACAAAGTTGTTGTTTCAAGCATATAAATAAATAAAAGTTGTGCTTGCAACTCATTTAAATTTTCAGGCCAAGTATTTAAACGGGGTATCACAAGAATCTCTTTTCTTAAGGATCTACTCCTATGCCTATTGGATTGAACATTTCGGAACTATACAGGTTTACGCTCTTTTTAACCCAGATGTGGACGAATGTTCTGAAAACATATGTGCTCAACTTTGTGTCAATTTCCCTGGAGGCTACTCTTGTTATTGTGATGGAAAGAAAGGATTCAAACTTTCCCAAGATGAGAGGAGTTGTGAGGTAAACATTTTAAAACACAAAACTTCTTACCTCTTTTCTGAATGAGACATCCAGGTGTTACTGTGCAGTGACCTCCACCTTCCCCATGATCTCCATTGAAATAACTCTGAAGCCGCACACACAGCGTAGTATAGAAGACATGCAGATTTCATAATAATGTATAGTAGGCTGTCCACACTGGATATGAGTGAATCATGGTTCAAGGAACCATTGAGGAGCAGAACACTCTTGAGGGTTATGGTCAGAGACCATTGTTCTGAATTACACTTCATACAAGTTTTATGCTATTTCTAAAGTCTCTGGAGTAGACAGTTTCCCAGAGGGCATTGTCCTGTCCAGATAATTGACAGTCACATTTAGAGGGAGTTACAGGAAGAGATAAAGTATATACATCTTTGCTCTTCATCAAATAGCCTGCTAGATTGTAATTTTACTAGGTCTAGGGCTCCTGGCGACAGGTTTAGATAGTGATCAAGCAAATGACCTCTCAGATACTACATTCCCTCCTGGGGCTAGAGACAGGACTCAAGTCCCATTCCTATGACCACTAATTAGAATCCTACATTTCTAGTTCTTGGTTGTACAACTGCTGATTATGAAGGAGGAGTCCATTGCCAATGTTCTCTAATCCTGCTGTCTAACAAGCTGTCTAAATAGGTACTTATTATGCAATGTAGATATAAATTACAATTTACTGATTATTGTCATGTGAGTTGTAATTATTGGGGAAATTTTGTGCCTGATATGTACCACATATCAGTACCACAGTTTAGGAAATACATGCACAGTCTTCATACTATAAATTTGCATAAGAATATAAGAAAATCTGAGATTAATATTCCTCTTTTTGAAAAAGTATGTTACCTATGAACTTGAATAAAAACATTTTCCAATGCCTTACAGTATTATATTCTCACAAATATGATCATGGTTTGTACTTACTTTCTCATGGAAACAATTTTGTCCTAATAGAATTTAGTGGAGCTTGGTATATAAAAATTCAGGACCAATTTTGTTTATCCATTGTTGTCTAGCATGCTTTTCATCACTCAGATTTGAAGTATATTTGACCCAAGAATTCAGTGCTATACGTACATAGGTTTTAGTTTTTCCTTCATTTGAATAAACAAGTCAGTACCTATCCCCTCCCCTTGAAAACAGTAAGGATTGCATGTTAGTGACCCTTTCTGCGGGTATCTTATTTTTAAATATGGAAAAGTCATTTTATGATTACATATCATTATAAAGCAGACTCTTTAACATTTATAACTGATTTAGATGCACACACACGCACACACACACACACACACACACACACACACACACACACACCTCCAAGGTAAATCTGTATATGTCATGAAAAATGTAACATTTGGTATTATGATACTTCCTTGGTTAAGAAAGTCAAGGTTAGTAGGCATAGATAATAATTATAGGCTCTTCAATTGAAAGCCCATGCTGTGAGAATATTTTGTTTGTGATTTTGTAATTTAACCTTTACTGTTTCAGTCTTTTCTATAATCAGATTACCATCTGTCTTGGAATCATTTTATTAAAGTTCCAAGAGGAAATGAAATGTTTTCTTTTCTGATGCTATCTGTATCTAATACTGTACACTGTTCACCTCAAAATGTCCTTATATTTACCCAATAACTTACCCCTAGATAACCTATTTTAATGTTTGTTTTCATTATTAAGAAACAAATACTTGATAAGAAGAGATTATGTTACTGTAAAGCATTTCCATGTCAATTTATTGGAGACTGAGATGATATCTTCAGCTTATTCCCTCCAGGGTTTTCATTATTTCTTTTCACATCTGTATAGCATATTCTTACAAAACTTTTGCTTAATAGTTAAATAATTTTCAGATATGATTAATGGAAATCATTATACCTGACAGTTTACTAAAGACATGGTATTTAAAGAAAAGCATTGTATATTGTTGTTTGCATGGGAAATATTAAAGATGAAAATCTAAAGCCATACACATTGAATAGGACTTTAAAACACACATATTCCTGGAGATTTTTTATATGGATTATTTAAAGACGTAAAAGATATGCTTTAGTATTTGTAAAGATATTCTCATTTTAGTGAGCCATGAAGGAAACTTTAGGAACTAGTGTTACAAACTTGACACAAATGCCAAGCAATAGCTTATGGATTTTGTGTTTCTTTCCAGGTTATTCCAGTGTGCCTTTCCTTGAATCTTGACAAAAATTATGAATTACTTTACTTGGCAGAGCAATTTGCAGGTGTTGTTTTATATTTAAATTTTCGTTTGCCATATATCACCAGGTAAGAAACCAATGCCAATGAGAATTTCTAGAGGGTTAAAAGGCAAGGACGGAAGAATCTTGCTTGACCATGACTGAGAGGAATAGAATTGCATTGTCCATCGGATAACAGGCACATTATCATTCACATGATTTGGGGCGCCCTAAAGTGAACTTTGTACTTTCATACATGTAATTTTCATACTAGACAATTTTCAGATTATTCTAGGCTATCCTTCCCAGTGACTATTTTGTTTCTTTCTCATTATTCTCCACTTTTTAAAAAAGAATAGATATTTAAGGAGAAACTATAAAAGTAGGTTTCATGCATTTAAATGTAAATTTTTTATTGTTATTTTTACACATTATAAAAACTAAGTAATGATAAATTTACTTTAGATAATCATACTCAAAACTAATAAGGAAGCTGGGCATGGTGGTACTGGCCTATAATCCCAGCACTTGCGAGGCAGAGCTAGGAGGATCACTGTAAATTAGAGGTCAGTCTGGAAATACAGTACGAGTTCCAGGTCAGCCTGGGCTAGAGTGAGACCCTACCTTGAACAAAGAATTCAAAGCTAGTAAGGAAAATTAACAAGTGATATTTTAAGGAAATGGTTACTTAATCCTACAACCTGAAAATGTTATCTGTTCTTCTAGTTAGCTTTGGGGTAATGTAATTCTCTGTGTGTTTTATTCATAATTCTTCTGTCAAATTTTTTCTCAGAACAAGCATACTTAAAGCTAAAAGAAATAAATGAGAATTTTGTTGTAATAATGAGAAGGAAATTTATTTGAAGCTAATTTAGTGACTGAATTTTAAAATCTACTAGTTGCCAGACATAGTGGTACACACTTTTAATCCTAGCACTCAGGAGGCTGAGGTAGCACGATCTCTGAGGGTTCAAGAGGTGTTCCAGATCTGTCTATGCTATAGTGAAACTCAACCCAGAAAAAAATGCTAACATAAAATACATTAGATATAGTAATTAAATCATCACATATGTTTAGAATTAAGTTTAACCTAATTCATAGAAGTCTTATTATGAAAGAGCATATAAAGTTATTCTAAGATTCACTTAAGTAACTGTTCTTTCACACTTTGCTTTCCTCAGTATCTGATTTTCACCATGAACATCTCAGAGCAAATGTTATCTTCTAGTGAGTTAGATTAGATTCAATCCTTTCCTGCAATTAGAATCATGAGAATGAGAGAGAAAAATGTTAATTATGGTATATCTTCACATACTCTCAGTATTATCTATTCTTTGCAATAATTCATATTAACTTGATAGCTACCATTAGATCAGAACTGGCCAAATAACAACTTTTCTTTTTTAAAATACTTTTATTTTTATTTATTTATTTGGCAGAGAGAAAGAGGGAGAGAGAAAGAGAGAGAAGGAGAGAGGATGGGCACATCAGGGCCTCCAGTTAATGCAAATGAACTCCAGACACATGTGCCACTTTGTGCATCTGGCTAATGTGGGTCTTGGGGAATCGAACCCGGGTCCTTTGGCTTTGCAGGCAAATGCCTTAACTGCTAAGCCATCCCTCCAGCCCGACTTTTCTAATATTTTTATCTTCTTTATTATGTATTAAGTCTATACTTTTAAAAAGTATATGAATAGAAATATACACATTAAGTTTACAGCTTTATTAATATTTATAGTGTGTTTTATGTTTTAAGCAAATTCCTTCATCTCTGTTTTCTATAATCAATTACTTCCTCTATCCAAATGCTAACAAATTCTGTCTCTTTTCAACTCCACAATTCTTTTCAAGCAGGATAAATTGTTCCCCAATGTAGTGAGTTAGTATGCTGATGATGTATTCCAGAGACAAAATATGCACAACATGACTCTTTGAAATAACATTTTAGCATTCTTTTACCAAGAAAAGGAAATGATCTCCATAATAGGATCAACTTCTGGAAAGTCCTGACCAGATACAGATTTGTTTTTTGGCACGATAATCTGTGCTTCACGGCAGTGAAAGCTCAGATAAAGACAAGGAAGGGTGGCAGTCCTTACTCCAAGGAAAATGATCCTTTTTCTTTTTAAGTGGAAACCTGGATCCGAACATTCCTACTGAACCATTATCCATCAGTATAGCTCACATTTTACCTCTCCTAATGTTTACTTGTAATTTTAAAGATAAAGTTATTCTGTCCTTTTTTTCTTTGTTCCCTTTGGAGAAGTCTGTGTCCCATTCATATACTCACTCTGTAACCATTAGTGTCATATAATGGCATATGGATGGGAGATTCTTTCTTGACTCATTCATAGTGGTCCTAAGTCCTTTAGGTTAAATACTTTTATTATCTCACATAACTAATAGCTACACAACTATTTTTTATTTTCTATGATTGTTTTTGCTTTTAAATCATTTTGATGAACTGATGTCTTCGGGATTAATTTTTTTCTCTATTAGTGATAATTTCCACAATTATAGACAATAAATCATGATAACCTCCCCCCCCCCCACACACTTTCCCCGTCACAACTCCACTCTCCATCATAATTCCCTCCTCTAAGGGATTTTAATGCTGCTTTTCACAGAAGTATTCTAAGAAAACAAAAATCAACATATTACTTTAAGCCCACCATCTCTAACTTCTATGCTTATATATATATTCAGAGTCTTCATAGCAACAGGAACTGCCAGTGTGAAGATATCCCCAAACACATGCCTGACGTATTGTTGAGCTAGCCATCCATGTATTCTGCTGCAGTGTTTCATTCTCTTAGAGTTTCTTGACAACTTTTCAAATCAAGCAAACAAGTACAAGATGTTAGCTCCTCTCGCTTTCTTTCAGCATGAACATGAATTCCAACCATTTTACTGATGAACTTGAGGATCATTTTATTTTATTTTTTTCATTTTTTTGAGGTAGGGTTTCACTCTAGCCCAGGCTGACCTGGAATTCACTATGTAGTCTCAGGATGGCCTCAAATTCACAGCAATTCACTAACCTCTGCCTCCTGAGGGCTGGGATTAAAGGCGGGTCCCACCGTGCCCGGCAAAGGACCATTTTAGTCTTGAAGATAGTGAGCAACACTGTGGCATGATCCTTATGTTAAGCAAAGACTCACAGAATGTGTCCCACACAAACTTGGGGTGCAAAATGAGGTGCTTAGGGTCCGCTGCCATGCCTCTACTTAAGCTCAACCCTGGTCACCTTGTGGCCCTGGTTGGGGCCCACTGTCCTTAGGAAATACCGAACCATGACTGCAGCTTTTCAATAGTTGATGCCCAATTTCTTGGACTTTTCCATTTTGTTACACATGAAGGTTGAATTGTATTTGTAGTCTATATTTGGAGACTATCTTGTAGAGTTCTGTGAATGATCTTGTTCTGACCTGTGTGAAATCAAAGGGAAAATATGTCTTCAGATGGATAACTAATCATGCTGTTGTAACATCTTACTAATAGCTTATGGATGTAGTAAACATACATGTCTCTTAAAGTCAGTTTATAGTGTATAAAAAAGTTTTCAGCATATATTAGGCATATTATGCCTAATATCTATACATGTGTATTCATTCCAATATCTGAAAAATGCCTTTAAAGCAGACACCTAAAACAAAAAAAATTACAAAAGCACCTATTTATTGACAAAAGTCCCTCCAAGAGTAAGAAAATGTGACAAGAAAATTTTGAACATACATGGAGCCAGAGATAACCCATTAAAAAGTTAATTCTGCTCTTCTTTTTAGAATCCCGTGGAAAGAAATAGTTGACTCTTTCAGCATATTACTGTTTGCCAGGCCAAAACAAAAAGGGAAATACATTTAGCCTTTTATATTCCTCATTAGCAGGATCTCTCTTTTCCCATTGTTTAGATTTTCGGCCGTTTTTGATTTCCGGACATATGATTCAGAAGGCATCATACTGTATGCTGCATCCCTTGATTACTCAGCATGGCTCCTGATTGCACTTCGTGATGGGAAGATTGAGGTTCAGTTTAAGAATGAGTATGCCACCCAAATCACAACTGGAGGCAATCTGATTAACAACGGCCTGTGGCACATGGTATGTTTAAAAGATCTCCCTACTCGGATGTAGTTTATATAAAATCATTATATTTTCTTATAGTAACTTCAAACCAAAATGGATTGGGTTATCTAATGTTAATGAAGTACATTCTGCACACTGAAAGTTTCTACAACAGCCTAAGAAATTATATTTTCACTTAATATATTTATGATTTCCTAAATCTTAATCAAAATTGTTCCTGGTTGTTTACTTGAAGAGCCTTCCCTTTAGCATTCTCCCTTCTTAGCGGCTGGGCTTGGGGGAGGATCAGTGTCTCTCCTGAATGTCAGTAGACGTATGAGCTAATGTAAAGCCACCATTGACCAAGGAAAACTATCCTCAATTATCTTGAATATTCTTAAAGTAAGAAAAATGCACTTGGTAGTAACATCAAAAGTTAATTCAATTCAAAGTGAAAGCATATAGGTAAGTAATCAATTTTGTACAAACAGTATCTACTTAGAATATGTCAAGCAGTGTGCTTAAAAGCAACATTTTAATATCATCCTATAAATTGCCTTTATATTAATAATTGGGATCATCTCTTTAGTGAACTGGATCAAAACTGGGATTTTTCTTGAAGAAAAGCCTCCTTGTGTGCTGGTAATGGGGAAAAGTACAGTAGAGTCATTGCTGCTGTCAGCATCAGATGACTAAGCAAAAAGTCACTCACCTTAGAGTATGGTGCCCAGCAGAGTCACAGTACCTGTGGGAATTGCTGCAATTCAGTGATAAGAAGCCAAGTGAAGTCGCCCATCACTCAACTATTTCATTCCTTCATGTACCCACTCAGGCACTCATTCTTTTTTTCTTTTCTCTCTCTCTCTCTCTTTTTTTTTTGAGATAGAGTCTCACTTTAGCTCAGGCTGACCTGGAATTTACTATGTAGTCTCAGGGTGGCCTTGAACTCATGGCAATCCTCCTACCTCTGCTTCCCAAGTGCTGGGATTAAAGGCGTGCACCACAATGCCTGGCTAAGCACTCATTGTTTTAATACCCTTCTACTGAGGGTTTTTAAAGTGCCAAATTCCTGAGTGCAAGGTGCTAGAACCATAGCAAGACATTTTCCTTGCTCTTGAGCTTAATACTTCACCACTCAATAGCAGAGGCCACTCTAAGAACTAGTACAATGCATCATGGGATGCTACAGTAGTGGTAAGATCAAAATTCAGCTGGTCACAAATGTGGCTCACTTTGAGACCAATTTGTCCTTGGCTGGCAAGGTATTTAGACTCCTGTCAATTAACTGTCTACACAAGAACAAGCATTAAATTAATCTATAGATAGAATATTTGATAACATCTGTTTTATTAATTTTAAATATTAAACATATTATATATGCTTTACATATTAAAGTATAGAACCTAAAATTGTCATGTAATTCATTAAGAACAGCATAGGCTGTATAATTATTAGATAATTAGCTGGCTAACAACTTGACATTTTTTCTGTTTTGTAAGTAGTTCTATCTCATATTTTGTATTATTCTAATATCAGTGGGGAATCTTTGATTGTATCAAGTTTCATTTATCAAGATGGCTATTGCTATTGGACAGTGTATGGACTAGTCCTTATTCTGGGTGGTAAGGATACAAGGGTGAATGAAAGTCATTGCTCATATGAAGCTTGCATCCTTGTGGTGAGGGATAAACAGCAGATCAATGCCAGCTACTAATGCCAGGAGGAAAAAGAAAAGCAAGACAAAGTCTGGAAATAGAGTGATGCTGAGTGTACATAAGGAAGCAGGTGTGCATGAAAAAATCAGGAGAGGCATCTCTGCTGAGATTAGAACTGGGCAGAGGTTTGAGGGAACAAGTCCTGAGAAATATGGGAGGGATTATACATGGATTCTGTGCAATATGAACATCAAGTATGGAGTCTCAGCAGGGAGAGTACGTGGTGTATTTGACGAACAGAACAAAGATTAGTATAGAGACAGTGGAATGAGAGGCAGGAATAGTTGGAAAATGAAGTCAGCCATGTGGGATAAAATATGGTCACCTGGGAGGGCTCTGGAGACCATGGCGAAGAGTTGGATGATGCTAAGTGGAAGGACCTTGGATAGTTTTGAAAAGTGGCAGGGTCTCATTTACATTTTCAAAGATTATTTTGATCAGAACCTGATGGCTCTGTGGAAAGTAGTTGGTGGAGAAAGGAGCAGAACAGAAAGGGGGTTGGGTAAGCCTTGCAGAGCCCAGTGCAGAGAGAACTGCAGCTTGCGCTGGAGTGCTGACAATGGGGATGGGGGAAGTCGACTCATTTTGGATATAGTTTTTAAAGTTAAACCATCAATTCAATGTCTGAAATGCTCAGCAGAAAGAAGCAATTCAATGTAATGTTTGTCTTTATGCTTTTAAACTTTATTTCATGTAATATCTGAGTATATGTGTGTTTACATATAAAATACATTAGTGCTCTTTTGCTATCATGTAGTGAAATAAACCTCAATAATGTAAGCTATCTTTATACATATGTAATTGAAACCAATATAATATTCTACTATATAAACAAATAAGGGAAGGTAATTTATAAAAATAATGTGTATACAAATACTCAAGTACAACTATAATACCTGTCAAACTTGCTTTTTTACATATAGAGTAATGTAAACTCTCTTTACACATACATAATAAAAACAAATATAATGCTCTTGTGAAATAAAAAAAGGGAGGGTAATTTGTAGAAAAATAGTATTTCAATATGTAAATATTCAAATTCAAATATAATACTTACCAAATCTTGCACTGTGGTATTGTATTAGCACTAAACTATTATCAGGGCATAATAGTATTGCTGTCAGTAACACTGATTTTCCACATTGGTGAGAAACTCTTGATAAGATCTGAAACAAAACAAACATCACTCTTACCTTGGTTCATAAAATCATCACATTATTTTCTTCCTTCCTCCCTTCCTTTTCCTTCTTTCTTCTTTTTCTTTCTTTGCAAAGTAGGATCCCACTTCAGCCCAGGCTGAGGTTGACCTGGAACTCACTCTGTAGTCCCAGGCTGGCATGGAACTCACAGTGATCATCTACTTCCAGAATGCTGGGATTAAATGTATGTGTGATCATGCCCAGCTTTATATAATCATCATGTTCTTGAAGAAAAAAATAATGTATGCTAAAACATCACAAGTGCTTTATATTTATCTATACACAAGTTCAGATTGTAACAAGACTGCAGACTTCCTACGTAACTTTCTAAATGGAGTGTTCAGTGGGGGAGCTGGATATTCTATTATTTATTTCCCTTTATTATTCTGTATATTATAGAGGATCTAGTATCTTGCCATGCTCATACCCATTGTGACAAGTGAAAATGCTCCTCACACCCAACTTTTCAGAATACTGCTCACCAAGTCAGAACATTGCTATCTGGCTGTCATAAGGACAAAGGGTGGACCAATTTCATGACTCTCATTGTTACTAAATTTGCTTTAGTTCTGCCTATGGTCAGCCTGTGTGATGATGAGGAAGTTCAGAGTTTGCATCATCTGTCCTTCCTTTGCAAACCACTTTGAAAAGGCCCAGACTGTTTTCAAAATTAGAAAATCTTGATTTGATTTTCTTTTATTTTTTTTTTCCTTTTGTTGTTGGTTTTTTTTTTTTTTTTTTTTGGTTTTTGGAGGTAGGGTCTCACTCTAGCCCAAGCTGACTTGGAATTCACTATGTAGTTTCAGGGTGGCCTTGAACTCATGGCGATCCTCCTACCTCTGCCTCCCAAGTGCTGGGATTAAAGGCTTGCACCACCACGCCCGGCCCAAACTGCTCCACTCTTGAGAGTCAGTCCTGGCAGCTCGTTTTTCCACCAATAGAAACTTCCAGCTTTGCCTCAGAGTGGTCTCCGTGGTCCTTGGTCACTTCTGAACCTCACATGTGGTGCTTGACTTAGACAGGAAGGCTTCTGATTGCTTTCTAAGGTGGCCACAACTCCTTTTCTCTGACTGGACCTCTGAGCTGCCATTAGACCCTCTGAAAGCCTCAGACCATCTCTGCCTGATACACGCTCTCACACCCACCACGATTCCTGCCTCACTGTTCTTTTTCTTGGTCATCTCCACCCTCCTTCTCGGCAAGTGTCCCTCTCTCTTGGATTAGCCTACTGGCTGTTCAGCCCTCCTCTTGGAAACCTGGCCTGCATGCCAGGCTACAGCTCTCAGCCACTAGGACCCAACCCCAGGTCTCCAGAAAGATGCACTTCAGATACCTCGGGTGTCCTCGGGACTCTCTCTCTCTCTCTCTCTCTCTCTCTCTCTCTCCCCTCCCCCCTCTGGTCTACCATACCTTAAGGGGCACCTTTTGGTTCAGTTGCACTATCTTGGGACACCTACATCCCTCCCTCCTCTTCCTCTCCCTCCTGAGCTCTCATCTTCTCCTGCCAGCAGCTTTTGCCATCAGGAGCACATGTTATGCCCAGTTCTCGGCACCCCCAGTGACCACCAAGGAGAGGAAAACAAGTATGCAAGGACAAGGAGCTTTAATTCGGGCTCTTGGAACCAATGCAGTGGTTCCATACAAGAGCCCTTTTGTTATTTTTTGAGATAGGGTTTTGCTCTAGCCCAGGCTAGCCTGGAATTCACTATGTAATCTCAGGGTGGCCTTGAACTCACAGCAATCCTTTTACCTCTGCCTCCCAAGTGCTGGGATTAAAGGTGTGCACCACTATGCCCAGTTTAATTTTATTTATTTCTGGTTTTTGTTTTTTGTTTTTTTTTTTTGGTTTTTCAAGATAAGGTCTCACTCTGGTCCAGGCTGGCCTGGAATTCACTATGAAGTCTCAGGGTGGCCTTGAACTCTCGGCGATCTTCCTACCTCAGCCTCCCGAGTGCTGGGATTAAAGGCATGTGCCACCACACCTGGCTTAATTTTATTTCTTAAAAAAAAAATAGTTTCATTACAACACAAAGCAGACTTAAAACACACTCACCACAGCTCACGGAATTTTGCTGATGGGGGTGGGTGGAAAGATTGTAAAGGCCACAGAGTGCAAGGGAATGTCCAGAGGCACTGCCCCTCCCCTTATGATGGCTGATGATGCTCTCACATCTCATAAGCCACAATCCCAGGGGGAATATCAGCAAACCCGGAGGAGGGAAATGATACTAACACATGTACTGTACTAGCACATGATGGGTCTATACAAACTGTCTACTTAATATAAATAAATAAATTACAAAATACTGTATTTATTTATTTGACACACACACACACACACACAGAGAGAGAGAGAGAGAGAGAGAGAGAGAGAGAGAGAGAGAGAGAGAGAGAGAGAGAGTGTGTATGGGTGCTCCAGGGCCTCCTGCCACTGCAAACAAACTCCAGATACACATGTCACTTTCTGCATTGGGCCTTACATGAGTACTAAGGATTCAAACCCAGGCTGTCAAGCTTTGCAAGCAAGTCCCTGTAACTATTGAACCATCTCTCTAGCCCTCAATTTAATTTTAAATTTGTACTTTTAAAAAATATATTTTTAGATTTTGAAAAAAATACCTTTTGGGTATGTTAAACAGAACACAGGACAGTACTGATTTCTCTTCATTTTTATGAAAAAAGCAACTCATTATTGATCCCAAATGTGTTTCCTCAGGTAGCGTGGCTCACTTTTCTTTATGATGATTTGAATTTTATGATATACTGGGATGAAAAGATATATATTATAAATGATTGTTGAAGCTTAGGAATATTGATTTTTAAGTTTAAAATAAGATGTACTTTTAATTTATGATCAAGTATTATCACCTTAAGATGTATTTTTATCACATTTAACACAGCTTGGCTCTCCAAATGGGTTTGAACAAATTAGCAATTTCATTAAAGTTATTATAGAAAATGACTTAATGGAACAGAAGACTTTTCAATCTATTGTCTACAATGACAAAAGTATTGCTTGGTTATTTGATTTTTTTTTTCTTTTAACTATAGGTGTCTGTGGAAGAATTAGAAGATCGTGTTAGCATTAAAATAGCTAATGAAGCTGTGATGAATATAAATAAACTTGGGAGCCTTTTCAAACCTACAGACGGATTTCTGGAAACCAAAGTGTATATTGCAGGATTACCCCGGAAAGTGGAAAATGCTCTCATTAGACGGGTAAAGATCCAAGGTTATGTCATTCATCTTGGGCAAAGTCCTTTTTGTCCATCAGAGGTTTAAAGATGTGTTAACATGTGAGACAAAAGAAATCATTTTGTTAAACATACCATGTGTGACAGTTTGTTTTGAATACAGACAAATAACCACAGCCCCTTGAATTATAAGCCTGTAAGAAAAACGACTGTTGTGTATTTGTGCCCATTATAATCTCCAGAAATACTCATGGAGAAGTGAGTTTTTAAATTCCTGATGTTAGTTCAGTGTTAACATCATAATAGCTCCGGCTTCACTGTTGTTATAGTTACCTCCTCATTGCTGGGTAAAGCACCCAACCAAAAGCAGCTTGGAGCCCAAAGCCACCCCCAGGGGCACAAATGGAACCTACTGCTGGGTCTGGATGACATAGAAGAGGTAGATGGGACGTGCAATGCTCAAAGTTACCCAGGTTCCACTAGAGGCCTGCAGTGGCATACACTCAGTTTACTGAAAAGAACTATCCATGTGAAAGAAGGAAAAAAAAATACATGAATTCGAAATATTTAAACTGTTTCAAATGCCATTAAAGAAAGGCTTTTCCATCCAAATGTAACCTCTACCTAGCATCAGCTAAGCTATTTGTCAGTCCTATCTGCCTGGCTAATGCATTCTTTGAACTGCCTCTTCACTGGTTAGATCAACCCTCGTCTGGATGGATGTATCCGAGGCTGGAATTTGATGAATCAAGGGGCTTTAGGTGCAAAGGAAATTATCCGAGCAAAACAAAATAAGCATTGTCTTATCTCCGTGGAGAAAGGTTCCTACTATCCTGGCTCTGGAGTTGCTCAGTTTAACATAGATTATAGTAAGTGGTTTCCTATGTCATTTCTCTTTTCTCGTTAATGATCAAATTTCTACATCTACAAACATCAGTCACTCATTAGAAAGTACTACTCTCTAATATGATGGGCATTGTTTTATTTGTACTGTTATATATTTATGAAAATTATCTGGTATAGTGGAAATAATATAGGATGTTGAACATGTTTATTATGATTTAAAGTTCATTAGCACATAGCATGATTCATATGGGATCAATTCAATTGAGCTATTTTATTTATTCATTTTAAAAATATTTATTTGTGTGTATGCATAGATACACCAGCATCTCTTGCCACACTGCCAAATGTTTTGAGTCTGGCTTTATGTGGGTACTAGAGAACTGAATCCAGCCAACAGGATTTGCAAACAAGTACCTTCAATCCCCTAGCCATCTCCTCAGTCCCTCAATTGAACTATTTCAAAGTTCACTGAGCTTGCAGTCATTAATGACTAATTAATGCATACAAAGTCTGGATATTCATTCTTGTCAGTCCTTTGATCCTTTGTTAAAATTTCTACCTCTTGATGAATTGCCTCCACATTTATATATGTTCTGTGTTTGCCTTTCTGAACCTTTCAACATAGTCATCATAATGATTTTATATTCTCCCTTGAGTAGTTCTCACATCTGTCTCATATGTAAGTTTGGTCATGCTGACCTGCCTCCAGACTAATGTTTCCCTTTGCCCTTGTGTAGCTTATAATGTTTTGGTTCAGAGGTGGAGATGTTACAAAGGACAGTAGAGTTTGAGACACAGGAATACAGTTTGTGTCTGGAAATGAGATCCCTGTTCTTCCCTTAAGCTCTACTGGCAGGAGTGTGAAGGTGGGTCTTGTAAGGAATTGATCCAGTCAGTTGAATGACACTTTGAGGACTTTTTTGTTTTGTTTTGGTTTGTTTTTTTCAAGGTAGGGTCTCACTCTAGTCCAGGCTGACCTGGAATTCACTCAGTAGTCTCAGGGTGGCTTTGAAATCATGGTGATCCTCCTACCTCTGCCACCCCCAAGTGCTGGGATTAAAGGCGTGCACCACCATGCCACACTTCTTTTTTTTTTTTTTTTAAATATGGAGCAAGGCTTTTCATAAATAGCACGACTCCCTGGATTCCTTCTCCCTGTGAGACCTTTCCTGGTGCTTGCTTCTAATATTCTGCCATCTGCCGTCAGCCTTCACTGGTGCTGGTGCCATGTAGTTTGGACGTGCAGCTAAATAAGCTATTTTTTTAAATACACTACCAAGCTTTGGATATTACTTTTTAAAATAGCACTGGAAAATGTGCTAATAAAATTAAACTTTTTTGGGGGGAGGGGCTGGTTTGGTAGAGATTTTTCTCTTATCAACTACTGAGCTATTAAGTTTTCTACAGCCTAAGTAAAGCAGGGACTCTTGTCAGATTGGGGACACACTGATATCAACATGTACCTTCACATGTGATGTTCTGTGAACATCCTTGAGCATGCATACTTGTATCTATGAGGTTAAGACCATAGGAAAAAATATTAAAATTAGAACTTTTTGATAAAAGGTCATATAAATCTGTAATTATTATCATAGGATTGATTACTTTTTTTTTTTTAAAGTAGAATCTCTCTCTAGCCCAGGCTGACCTAGATTTCACCATGTAGCATCAGGGTGGCCTTGAACTCATGGTAATCACTTCCTAGTGCCATCATGCCCGTCTTGATTACATTATCTTTCAAAACATTATCAACTTATATCCCTACTGACAGAAGGAGAAAGATTCTAATTTGTTTCCAATATGATAATTCAATATTAAATTATATATAGATTTTAATATTTTCCCAATTTATTGCCCTATTTATCCGGCACATTCCATTCCTGGATTTAACCAAGACAAACCTTTGTAACTTTCCTCTCCAAAAGTGGGCAAACTGTATTTAGGTGCAGAGTCTGGAAAGGTGAGAGAGCGAACTCCTGATGCCCTATCTCAGGAGTGGGCTAGTTGCCTCTAGCAACAGCCTGAGAATAAAAGAAACTGACAAGAAGTTTAGCTTAAGTGATTAGTAAACCTACTGCAGCTGCTGTTGCCATTGCTCCGATGGTACTGCAGGTAAGCTTCCTCTGCAAACAGGCATTCAATGGCACTTTTATTGGGCAGAAGAAAAAGAGTAACATGTGAACAAGTAATGCATCGTATGAGAAAACAGTAAAGAACTTTTGATTTTGGATAATCCTTAAACATTTATTAAAGGAAGGGATTTAGGAGTGTGAACTGTTGGATGCTGCTAATCCAGAAGACACATACAAGTTGATCAGAAGAGCAATCACATTAAATCCATCTGGTGTTACTGAGCTCATCGTCTTGCACACGAGGATCAGCACTTCGTTCACATGTATGTTTGCTCTGAGTCTAGCCAGGCCTTTGAGACAAGGAACATAGAGCATATCTTAAGATCAGTTGGCACCTCTAAACATTGCTTGTCAATATTTGTCATCTGACCTGTTCAAGCCAAAGGTACACCAAGACAGAGGAAACCTAGTTACATTGCCTTAGATGGGTAATTGTAAGATTAACTTCAAAGAAGTTACAAGTAAGGAATTTAGCATCTCACAGCAATAATAGCACAAAAGCTATTTGTAAGGTCCGTAAGAAATATTCCAAGTTCTTTTTAAAAAAATTTTTTTTGTTTAGTTTTATTTATTTATTTGAGAATGACAGACAGAGAGAGGGAGAGAGGGAGAGAGAAATAGAGAATCGGTGTGCCAGGGCTTCCAGCCACTGCAAACGAACTCCAGACACGCGTGCCCCCTTGTGCATCTGGCTAATGTGGGTCCTGGGGAATCGAGCCTCGAACAGGGGTCCTTAGGCTTCACAGGCAAGCGCTTAACTGCTAATCCATCTCTCCAGCCCTCCAAGTTCTTTTCCATAGTTCACTCCCATGTTTCATTCCCATAGTTCATGCCCACAGCTTGTTTTAATAGTTCATCCTTGCAGTTCTTTTTGTTTATTGAAGAAGAGGCATACTGATGGGAGTTATCTCAGGTTGCAATGGTCTGGTCAAGCAGGAAGGATCTAGAGGGGCAGCATGGGTCAGCGTCACCTCAGTAGAGCCAGCAGAGGGTGGACAGGACTGTGAGTCATGTTGCTCTTGTGGCTACTGTCCCATGTGGTGGAGTTCTTGCTAGGCAATTGACATTAGTATGGCTTTACCAGTCTTGCTGGGATCCAAATATGGCCTGTGGAATAAAGTGTAGAGGCAGTGCTTCTACCCCAGGTTATGAGAGGTATAGCTCCTTGCCCTCGGTTAGGCCCTTGAGGAAGACTATGAGTATAGATAAAACTTCTTGTGTTTATGATTTTTTTTTTCCTGTAGGTGTTGAGGGGAATTGAGATGAACAATTTAAAGAAAAAAATCAAAGTACAAGTTGCTTTAGCAAGCTGCTCTTGAGCAGTGAGTCCTTTCGCCCCCACTTTTTGTTTATGTATTTGATTTTTGGCGCTTGGCTTTCTGGGCCTGGGTTACCTGACTTAGTATAATACTTTCCAGGTCCATCCATTTTTCTGCAAATTTCATAACTTCATTTTTCTTTACCGCTGAGTAGAACTCCATTGTATAAATGTACCACATCTTCATTATCCACTCATCTGTTGAGGGACATCTAGGCTGGTTCCATTTCCCAGCTATTATAAATTGAGCAGCAATAAACATGGTTGAGCATGTACTTCTAAGGAAATGAGATGAATCCTTTGGATATATGCCTAGGAGTGCTATAGCTGGGTCATATGGTAGATCAATCTCTAGCTGCTTTAGGAACCTCCACACTGTTTTCCACAATGGCTGGACCAGATTGCATTCCCACCAGCAGTGCAGAAGGGTTCCTTTTTTTCCACATCCCCGCCAACATTTATGATCATTTGTTTTCATGATGGTGGCCAATCTGACAGGAGTGAGATGGAATCTCAATGTAGTTTTAATCTGCATTTCCCTGATGACTAGTGACGTAGAACATTTTTTTAGGTGCTTATATGCCATTCGTATTTCTTCCTTTGAGAACTCTCTATTTAGCTCCTTAGCCCATTTTTTGATTGGCCTGTTTGATTCCTTATTAGTTAACTTTTTGAGTTCTTTGTATATCCTAGATATTAATCCTTTATCAGATATATAGCTGGCGAAGATTTTTTCCCATTCTGTAGGTTGCCTCTTTGCTTTTTTCACTGTGTCCTTTGCGGTGCAAAATCTTTGTAATTTCATTAGGTCCCAGTGGTTAATCTGTGGTTTTATTGCCTGAGCAATTGGGGTTGTATTTAGAAAGTCTTTGCCAAGACCAATATGTTGGAGGGTTTCCCCTACTTTTTCCCCTAGCAGTTTCAAAGTTTCTGGTCTGATGTTAAGGTCTTTAATCCATTTGGACTTAATTCTTGTGCATGGCGAGAGAGAAGAATCTATTTTCATCCTTCTGCAGATATTTATCCAGTTTTCAAAACACCATTTGCTAAAGAGGCTGTCTCTTCTCCAATGAGTATTTTTGGCATTTTTATCGAATATCAGGTGGCTATAGCTACTTGGGCTTACATCTGGGTCCTCTATTCTGTTCCACTGATCTACATGTCTGTTTTTGTGCCAGTACCATGCTGTTTTTGTTACTATGGCTCTGTAGTATAGGTTAAAATCAGGTATGGTGATACCACCAGCCTCTTTTTTGTTGCTCAGTATTATTTTAGATATTCGAGGTTTTTTATGATTCCAAATGAATTTTTGGATTGTTTTTTCTATTTCCATGAAGAAAGCCTTTGGAATTTTGATAGGGATTGCATTAAATGTGTAGATAGCTTTAGGTAAGATTGCCATTTTCACGATATTGATTCTTCCAAGCCAGGAACAAGGGATGTTTCTCCACTTTCTAGTGTCTTCTGCAATTTCTCGCTTGAGTGTCTTAAAGTTCTCATTGTATAGATTCTTTACTTCCTTAGTTAGGTTTATTCCAAGGTATTTTATTTTTTTTGATGCAATTGTGAATGGGAGTGATTCTCTGATTTCATCCTCTGTGTGTTTGTTGTTAGCATATATGAAGGCTACTGATTTCTGTGTATTTATTTTGTATCCTGCTACATTGCTGTAGGTTTTGATTAGCTCTAACAGCTTGCTAGTAGAGTCTTTAGGGTCCTTTATGTATAGAATCATGTCATCTGCAAATAATGATAACTTGATTTCTTCCTTTCCAATTTGTATCCCTTTTATGTGTGTCTCTTGCCTTATTGCTATGGCTAAGACTTCCAAAACTATATTAAATAGAAGTGGAGACAGTGGACACCCTTGTCTTGTTCCTGATTTTAGTGGAAAAGCTTCCAGTTTTTCCCCATTTAGTAATATGTTGGCTGTAGGCTTGTCATAAATAGCCTTTATTATATTGAGATATGTTCCTTCTATTCCCAGTCTCTGTAGGACTTTTATCATGAAGGGATGTTGGATTTTGTCAAATGCTTTCTCTGCATCTAATGAGATGATCATGTGATTTTTGTCCTTCAACCCATTTATGTAATGTATTACATTTATAGATTTGCGTATGTTGAACCATCCCTGCATCTCTGGGATAAAGCCTACTTGGTCAGGGTGAATGATCTTTTTGATATACTCTTGTATTCTGTTTGCCAATATTTTGTTGAGAATTTTTGCATCTATGTTCATGAGGGAGATTGGTCTGTAATTTTCTTTTTTTGTTCTATCTTTGCCTGGTTTTGGTATCAGGGTGATGCTGGCCTCATAGAAGGAGTTTGGTAGGATTCCTTCTTTTTCTATTTCCTGGAAAAGCTTAAGAAGCAATGGTGTTAGCTCTTCCTTAAAAGTCTGGTAAAATTCAGCAGTGAAACCATCCGGGCCTGGGCTTTTTTTAGTTGGGAGATTATTGATAACTGCTCGGATCTCCATGTTTGTTGTAGGTCTATTTAAGTGATTAATCTCATTTTGATTTAATTTAGGTAGGTCATATAGATCAAGGAAATCATCCATTTCTTTCAGATTTTCATACTTGGTGGAGTATATGCTTTTATAGTATGTCCCTATAATTTTTTGAATTTCTCTGGAATCTGTTGTGATGTTACCTTGTTCATCTCTGATTTTATTAATTTGTGTCTCTTCTCTCTTTCTTTTGGTCAGATTTGCTAAGGGTTTATCAATCTTGTTTATCCTTTCAAAGAACCAACTCTTTGTTTCATTAATTCTTTGGATTGTTCTTTTTGTTTCTATTTCATTAATTTCTGCCCTAATCTTTATTATTTCTTCCCGTCTACTACTTTTTGGTTTGCCTTGTTCTTCTTTTTCCAAGGCTTTAAGGCGAAGCATTAGGTCGTTTACTTGCGACCTTTCTAATTTCTTAATATAGGCACTTAAGGCTATAAATTTACCTCTTAGAACTGCCTTCATTGTGTCCCAGAGATTTTGGTATGTTGTGTTCTCATTATCATTTGACTCTATAAATTTTTTGATTTCCTTTTTGATTTCTTCATTGACCCACTCATCATTTAGTAGTGTATTGTTTAGCTTCCATGATTTTGTGTATGCTCTATAGCCTTTCTTGCTACTGATTTGTAGTTTAATTCCATTGTGGTCAGATAGAATGCAAGGAATTATTTCAATTTTCCTGAATTTGTTAAGATTTGCTTTGTGTCCTAATATATGGTCTATTTTAGAGAATGTTCCATGTGCTGCTGAAAAGAATGTATATTCTGCAGCCTTTGGATGAAATGTCCTGTATATATCTGTTAGGTCCATATCTTCTATGACCTCATTTAGTCCAGATGCCTCTCTGTTTATTCTTTCCCTGGATGACCTGTCAATTGATGAGAGTGGGGTGTTAAAGTCACCCACCACCACCGTGTTTGGTGTTATCTGTGACCTTAGTTCTAATAGTGTTTGTTTGACGAATTTGGGAGCCCCCATGTTAGGTGCATATATGTTTAGGATTGTAATGTCCTCCTGTTGGAGTGTGCCCTTAATCAATATAAAGTGACCTTCCTTATCTTTTTTGACTAACTTCGGACTAAAGTCCACCCTGTCTGATATTAGGATAGCAACCCCTGCTTGTTTTCTAGGCCCATTTGCTTGAAACACCGTCTTCCAACCTTTCACCCTAAGATAATGTCTATCCTTTGTAGAAAGGTGAGTTTCTTGAAGACAACAAATTGTAGGATCCTGCTTTTTAACCCAGTCTGCAAATCTATGTCTTTTCGTTGGGGCATTGAGACCGTTGATATTAAGAGATATTATTGAAAGGTGTGTATTTATGTTTGCCATTTGTGTGTGTGTGTGTGTGTGTTACTGGTTCTACCTGTGCTCTCTTCTGTTAACTGGTATTTGAATATGGCTGGTTTTTTCTAGGTTCCTTATATGTGTGCTTTTCCTTTTGTTCAGCATGGAGGATTCTATCAAGTATTTTCTGTAGAGCTGGTTTTGTCTTCAGATATTCCTTTAACCTGCTTTTGTCATGGAATGTCTTTATTTCTCCATCTATTTGGATGGATAACTTTGCAGGATAAAGTAACCTTGGTTGACAGTTGTTATCTTTCAGAACTTGGAATATATCACTCCAGGCCCTTCTGGCTTTAAAAGTTTGTGTTGAATAATCTGCTGTAATCCTGATGGGCTTGCTTTTGTAGGTAACTTGATTTTTCTCTCTAACTGCTTTCAATATTTTTTCTTTGGTTTGTGTGTTTGGAAGTTTGAGTATAATGTGGCGAGGAGAGTTTCTTTCTGGGTTTTGTCTGGCTGGGGTTCTAAAGGCTTCCTGTATCTGTATTGGCACCTCTTTCCCAATTTGGGGAAAATTTTCCTCTATGATTTTGTTGAAGATGCCTACTATGCCTCTGGAGTGGAATTCTTCTCCTTCTACTATGCCCTGAATTCTTATATTGGATCTTTTCATAGTGTCCCGAATATCTTGAAATTCCCACTCATACTTTTCTATAAGTTTGTCTTTCTCTTTGTTGGACTGCATTAGGTCTGCCACCTGATCTTCTAGCTTAGATATTCTGTCCTCTCCCTCATCCATCCTACTGGTGAGATTTTCTACAGAGTTTTTTATTTCATTAACTGTATTCTTCATTGCTAGTAATTCTGACTGGTTTTTCTTTATTATTTCTATTTCTCTATTTATGTCTTGTATTGCCTTCTTTATTTCATTAAATTGGTGTCCTGCCTCTTCTTTGATTCCTTTGAATTCCTCTTTGAATTCCTCTTTGATTTCTTCTTTGATTGTTTTCATGTGTTCTTTGACCTCTTTGAACATATTTATAATTATTCTTTTGAACTCTTTCTCAGGCATTTCCTCTAACTCTTTCTCACTGGAGGACATTTCTGATGCATTAATACTTTTAGGTGGATTTATATCGTCTTGCTTTTTAGTGTTTCTTGTGTTATAATGTATATATTTTTGCATCTTGGATTAAGTTAGTGCTTGGATTTTCTAGCTAGCTGTGTATTCTTAGCTGTATCAATTGATTTGGTGTAAAATATTTTCAGGGTAGGACCTTAAGGTATTAGGTGTGGCTCTTAAGACTCTCAGAGTATCTACAAAGATGTTCTTAGGGGTTGAGTTTCCCTGCTATAGGAGTATTCAAGCAGGCTGAGTGGAATAATATACTGGTAGATTCTAAAATTTAGCTAAACACTGTACCCATTCCATCAAAAACAGCCCCGAGTATGTATGCAAGAGTAGTTATTATAATGACCAGATCCTCTATCAACAAAGAGGTTTAGATTTCTGGTCTGTTGAGGTATCCAAGTCAGCTTGTGACCAGGTGAGACCCTTCCCTGGTGCAATCCCAGTTACCTTGGGTGATTGTGGTCTCAGTCAAGTTGCTGCCTGGGTCGTCGGGCTGCTGTTCTGATTTCTGGAGCTGGGCACTTGCTTTTCCTACGGGGCAAACTGAGCCTCTGCAGCTGTTGTAGGTGCCACCGCCGGAGCCCCCACCACTGCTGAAGCTGCCGTTGTCGTGTCCACCGCTGCTGCTCACCCCGAAGCCGCTGCTCTCCTGGGTCCGCTGCTGCTGGGGCCACTGGTACCGGTGCTGGAGCCGCTGAAGTTGCTGCCAAATTCTGCTCCTGCTTGGGTCCCGCCGTCAGCCCAAGTTGGCGTGGCCGGGTCCCGGGCTGCTGCTGTGTTCGCTGGAGCTGGGTTCAGGCGGCAGGGGAGGGGAGGGAGCCGCGGCTGTTCTGGTTGTATCGTGTGCTTTTACCTCGCGGTCTGCTCCTCCCTCCGCTGCTCGCTGCCGCTCTCCCCTCACGTTTCCCGAGTTGCGGAGAGCGCGGTGTGAGGGGAAAATCCCGCACCTGGCTTGTCCTGCGGCTCGTGCCAAGAGTCCGGCGGTTTTCTGCCGCTCCGCGGTTGCGGCGGGTCGCTGAGCCGCCCCGGGCCGCTGTTCCCGCCTGTGCAGGCTCTGGATGCTCTATAACTCTTCCACTTCTCCGCTACCGCCTCAACTTCCTATACACCTCACTTTTTAGTAAAAGTGTGTATTTTGCTGAGTTTTTTTTGGTCTTCCCCCCCCAGGCTGTTTTGGCGTGGTACCTACGCCGCCATCTTAACCGGAACTTATGTATTTGATTTTTGAGTAGTGAATGAGCTTCTCTTTTAGCTTGTCCTTGGGGGGTTTTAGGAAATGTCACGAGAGTTATGAATTTCCCAAAGTTGACAAAAGAGGTATAAACTAGAAATATAAGCTGGACTGTTGTATGACTTAATTTGTTTTGGAATTCCCATAACAGAAAAAGTCCTTAGTAAATGTTTACAAATGGCTTGGGCAGATTCCTGTGATTGAGCAGAAGCAAAAATGAATTATGAAAAAGTATCAACACAGACATGAAAAAATTTGTAACAACCAAAGTGATTCATATATTTACATCTATTTGCCAAAATTCCCTAGAATGAAGACCTCTGGGTGGAAGGGGGTTATTCCCTTGGGGATGGAGATTTCTCGTGATGGATAGGACATTGTTGAGCTTGAACTTGTGATAATTGAAATTGTTTTTGCAAAGTTTTTGCTCCTTGGTGAAAAAGTGAATGAGAAGGAAGGAGTTGTCTGATGGAAGAGAAGCATAACTAGGTAGCCTGCACAATGATTGTCCTCTGTATGGGATCAATTGTGGTGAATAAAAATAAGATCAGTTCTTTTCATGAAGAAGGCTTTGAATAAGTGAAGAAGTAATTGGAGGTATGAGCCATGGTGGCTTGAAATAAAAGTAGACTGTTCCACAATGTCTCCTGAGCCTTTTCAGGTTTGTTATGTCTACTTTAGAGTTAAGCTCTCAGCCACTTCTGGATTCCTGCTTTGATGCATTCAGAAAGCCTCATTGTCTATCACAATCACCTGGCACAGTTGTGGCTTTCCATGAGAGCAGCACTCTTACATATTTTGCCAATTCCTCCGTGGTTTCACCAGGGCCCTGGATGATATACAAGAAGTGGTGGAGATTGAAATTATCTTGAGATTAGGAGGGATAGACAGTATGATGGTCTTTTCCAGTGAATTGGGTGTCTGAGTCCTGCCTTGTTGAATAAGACATTTAATTTTTTTTTTATTGACAACTTCTATACTTACAGACAATAAACCATGATAATTTCCTCCCCTTCCCCAGTTTCCACGTCACAACTCCAATCTCCACCATATCTCCTCCCTCTCTCTGTTAGTCTCTCTTTTATTTTGTCATCATCTTTTTTCTCCTATTATGAGGATCTTGTGTATATTAGGCCAATTTCTGTCTCAACAGTTGCATTGTAAGGAGTCGTACCCTTTGTTTGGCTCTTATATTCTTTCTACCACCTCTTCCACAATGGAACCTGAGCCTTGGAGGGTGTGATAGAGATGTTTCAGTGCTGGACACTCCTCAGTCACCACTTCTCAGCACTATGTTTGTTGCCTTTTCGGTCATCCCAGTGGTCATCACCATCTGAAAAGAGAAGTTTTTCTAACTAAAAATGAGAGTAGCATAGATATATGAATATGAAAATTAAAGGTAATACTTTCAGGGCAGCTTGGTGAAAATAATATATGCATTTAGCCAGGCAAGAGCAGGCTTTATACCCCTAAGGCTCATGACCTCCCCTGCCATAGGCTTATGATTAGGTTTTTAGTACCAGGCATGTATTCTATCCCATAGAGTGGGCCTCCTGTCCAATTTCAGAGCAGTTGGTTTCCCCTAGAGCAGACATGCCACTATCTGTCTGGCCAAACTTGAAGCTTACAGTGTCCACTATTTTCAGTACTTATGACCACTGTCTCCCATAAGGCTGCATTCAGTATAGCTTTTTCCAGCTTATACTCAGCTGGTCTACAGGGAGGAGGTTTTCCATCTCAGATCTAGCTTGATTTCTTTTCTTAGATATTTTACTTTTATTTATTTGAGGCAGGGGGAGAGAGAGAGAGAGAGAAAGGGAGAGAGAGAGAGAGAGAGAGAGAGAGAGAGAATGGACACATGACACATCAGGGCCTTCAGCCACTGCAAATGAGCTCCATATGTGTGTGTCCCCTTGTGCATTTGGCTTATGTGGGTCCTGAGGAATCGAACCTGGGTCCTTTGGCTTTGCAGCCAAGCACCTTATTCTCTCTCTCTCTCTCTCTTTTTTTTTTTTTTTTTTTTTGGTTTTTCGAGGTAGGGTCTTACTCCAGCCCAGGCTGACCTGGAATTCACTATGGAGTCTCAGGGTAGTCTCAAACTCATGGCAATCGTCCTTCCTCTGCCTCCCGAGTGCTGGGATTAAAGGCGTGTGTCACCATACCCGGCAAGCACCTTATTCTCTAAGCCATCTCTCCAGCCCCTCAGTTTGATTTCTCATTGACCTTGCCACCCAGGCATGTGAAGTCTTCAGCAATAAGGTCTCACCATCTGTTTCTCATGGAAAACCAAGGCCTTGGCAATAGCCTGTAATGTTTTGAAGGCAACAGGGACCTCCCTGGCCAACAATTTATTGGAAGGTATCCCATCCCTGGAACTGAAAGTTTTCTAGTAACAATCAGTAGCTTCTGGATGTACCATTACCCAAATAAAAGTAGGCTTTTATAGGT
This sequence comes from Jaculus jaculus, assembly GCF_020740685.1. Taxonomy (NCBI): domain Eukaryota; kingdom Metazoa; phylum Chordata; class Mammalia; order Rodentia; family Dipodidae; genus Jaculus; species Jaculus jaculus. The sequence goes on along the minus strand of NC_059105.1, from coordinate 148,412,347 downwards.
CTTATTCAGAATACCTTGAATTTTTATTGACCCATCTCCCTCCCTTCTCTTACTTAGTCTCTTCTCCTGGCCTCACTTAGGCTATTCCACTCCCTGTAATCTGTTCTTCTATTTGCATATATACAATACCATCCCCTTAAGCCATTCCCTCTCCTCCCTCCCTTATAACCTTTTTCTAGCTTACTGGCCTCTGCTACTGATTTTTGGTTCCAGCTCACACAAAAGTCTAAACATTTGTAGCTAGGATCCACATATGAGAGAGAACATGCAACATTTGGCTTTCTGGGCCTCAGTTATCTCACTTAGTATAATCCTTTCTAGATCCATCCATTTCCCTGAAAATTTCATAATTTCATTTTTTATTTACCACTGAATAGAACTCCATTGTGTAAATGTAGCACATCTTTATTATCCATTCATCCGTGGAGGGACATCTAGACTGGTTCCATTTCCTAGCTATTGTGAATAGAGCAGTAATAAACGTTGTGCAAGTATTTCTAAGGAAGGGAGAAGAGTCTTTAGGATATATGGCAGCGCTATGGCTGGTCATATGGTAAATCTATTTTTAGCTGTCTCAGGAACCTCCACATTGATTTCACAATGACTGTATCTGATTACATTCCTTACAACAGTGTAGAAGGGTTCCCCTTTTTCCACATCCTCACCAACATTTATTGTTATTTGTTTTCTTGATGATAGCCATTCTGGCAGGAGTGAGATGGAATCTCAAAGTAGTTTTAATTTGCATTTTCCTGATGGCTAAGAATGTAGAACACTTTTTTATTTTTATTTCCTTATTTATGTCTTGTATTGCCTTCTTTATTTCATGAAATTGGTGTCCTGCATCTTCTTTGATTCCTTTGATTTCCTCTTTAAGTTCCTCTTTGACTCCTTTGATTTGTTCTCTGACTTCTTTGAACATATTTACAATCATTCTTTTAAAATCTTTCTCAGGCATTTCCTCTAACTCGTTCTCACTGGAGGTCATTTCTGATGCATTAATACTTTTGGATGGATTTATATCGTCTTGCTTTTTAGTGTTTCTTGTGTTATAATGTATATATTTTTGCATCTTGGATTAAGTTAATGCTTGGATTTTCTAGCTAGCTGGGTATTCTTAGCTGTATCAATTGGTTTGATGTTATATATTTTCAGGGTAGGAGCTTGAGGTGTTAGATGTGGCTCTTAAGACTCTGAGAGTATCTACAAAGGTGCTTCTAGGTGTTGAGTTTCCCTGCTATGGGAGTATTCAAATAGGCTGAGTGGAATAAAACACAAGTAGATTCTAAAAGTTAACTAAACACTGTACCCATTCAGTCACAAACAGCCCCAAGTATGTATGCCAGAGTAGTTATTATAACAACCAGATCCTCTATCAACATAGAGGTTAAGATTTCTGGTCTGTTGAGGGATCCCAGTCAGCTTGTGACCAAGTGAGACCCTTCCCTGGTGCAATTCCAGTTACCTTGGATGAGTTTGGTCTCAGTCAAGTTGCTGCCTGGGTCGTCGGGCTGCTGTTCTGATTTCTGGAGCTGGGCACTGGCTTTTCCTGCGGGGCAAGCCAAGCCTGGCAACGGTGGCCCTGCAGATCAGCTCTCCCACTGGGTCTGTCAGCAGCTGAACCTTCTGCTGCTGGGTCGGCTGTTGTTGCCCCTCCTGGGCTGCTGCTTGGGCTGCTGTTACCGGTGCCAGAGCCACTGATGTTGCTGCCGAACTCTGCTCCTGCTTGGGTCCCGTTGTCGGCTCAGGTTGGCGTGGCCGGGTCCTGGGACGCTGCTCTGTTTACTGGAGCTGGGCTCAGGCGGTTGGGGAGGGGAGGGAGCCGCAGCTGCTCCGGTTCGCTCGCTGCTCCACGTGTTCTTCTACCTCGCAGTCTGCTCCTCTGCTGCTTACTGCTGCTCTCCCCTCACGTTTCCTGAGTTGCGAGAGCGCGGTGTGAGGGGAAGCGCCCGCACCTGGCTTTTCTTGCGGCTGGAGCTGAGCTTGGTGGCTTTCTAGTGCGCCCCGCCGCCGCAGCCGCCGCAGTTGGCCGAGCTGCCGGAGCCGCTTTTGCCGGCCGGTGCGGACTCTGGATGCTCTGGATCTCTCGTACTTCTCCGCTGCTGCTTCAATTTCGTATACACCTCACTTTTTAGTGAAAGTGTGTATTTAGCTGAGTTTTTTTGGTCTTCCCCCCCCACCCCCCAAGCTGCTGTGGCATGGTACCTATGCTGCCATCTTAACTGGAAGTCCTAGAACGCTTTTTTAGATGTTTATATGTCATCTGTATTTCTTCTTTTGAGAACTCTCTAGTTCCATAGCACATTTTTTTTTTACCATTCATTTTCTTTTTAAAAAATTTTATTTTTACTTAAGAGTGACACACACAGAGAGAGAGAGAGAGAGAGAGAGAGAGAGGGAGAGAGGCAGATAGAGAGAGAGAATGGGTGTACCAGGGCCTCCAGCCACTGCAAATGAACTCCAGATGTGTACACCCCCTTGTACATCTGGCTAATGTGGGTCCTGGAGAAATGAGCCTTGAACTGGCATCCTTAGGCTTCACAGGCATGTGCTTAACTGCTAAACGATCTCTAGCCCTTGTTTTCTTTTTCTTTCTTTTTTTTTTTAAATATTTTCTTTCTTTATTTGAAAGAAAGAGAGAAGGAGGGAGGGAATGAGAGGAAGGGGCAGAGAGAGAGAGAGGAAGAGAGAATGGGTACACCAGGGCCTCCAAGCCACTACAAATGAACTCCAGACACATGCACCCCTGTGCATCTGGCTTACATGGGTCTTGGGGAATTGAATCTGGGTCATTATGCTTTGCAGGCAAATGCCTTAATTGCCAAGCCATTTCCCTAGCCCCATTCTTTTTCTTTATTAGTTATGTAAATACTCAGTTTGAAAATAGCACATATTGATACCATTTAATCCTCATCCATGCCCTTCCCCCTCTGAAGGGACCCTCCTCTTTGGGGATGCCAGTTATCCCCATAGGGACTGTGGGTCATGCATTGTGTGGGTAGCCATCAGTTAATGGAGAAGAGTCAATGTCTCTGTGCATAATATCCCAATTTGTGGTTCCCAATTTGTAGCAATCTTTCTGCCTCCTCTTCTGCATATTTCCCTGAGCCCTGCTGGGTTCATTTTAGGTCTAGTTCAGTGATGAGGTCTCGGGAGCCTGTGTCTCTGGACCTCTGGTTTGGTAGAAGTTGAGTATTCTCTGTATCTATCTCCTTTATCCTCGTGCTGATAACCAGGTTCTCCAAGAAAGCAGCACCCTTGCTCATTTCCCCAATTACTTTATGGTTTAAGCTGGGGACCTGGTGAGGTATGATGGGCTGATTTTCTCTTCAGGTTCTGCCTCCATCTGAAAAAGAGAAGCAGATCCTCTAGTGGAGAGTGAAGTCAGACCTGGATAAATGGGATAACCATTATTAGTTTAGAGTGACTTTAATAGGTGTAGGCTCTCTGGCAGCCCAAGATTGGTGGGAGCTTGATGTTGGAGAGTGAACTCATTTTTTGTATATGATTCTGACTTGTTTCCAAGTTTCCAACTTGTTTCCAACTATGAGTTCCGTTACACTGAGCTAATCCATTACCAAATTCTAGAGCAGTTGGTTACTCTTCATGGTTGTGTGTCACTATTGCCCTTGTGTGAGCATCACGTCAGGTTGTTTGCTGCTGAGTAGCTTAGACCATGAGTTTCTTGGACAGATGTTGGCTATTTCCCCCCAGTAGTTCATGTAGCACCTTCTGGCACTAGACAAGCTAGCTGTCCGGGGACTGACTCTCTTCAAGATTCCAGCCAATTCTCTCCATGTTCTGTACTGACAGCATATGTTGTCTTCGGTAGTAGGGTCTTACCATTAACCTTTGGTGAGTAATCAAGTTCTCTGACAGAAGTCTCTCTCATCAACAGCTCATTGTGGATGTTAACTACATCTCAGTACTGGGAGTTACAGACCAGCACCAAGGGAAAAGAAGGAAGAAAAAGATAGGTAATATAAAATAGAAACAGAGAAAAGAGAGAGAGAGAAAAAAATAGGAGAAAATTAAGGTTAGTCTTCATCATCCACTCTCCAGACCACTTTGATTCAGGTGATCCCTCCAAGGATCTGATGAAGGTTCAACCTTTTAGTCTGTCTTTCAGGATATAGGATTTTATGGTACCAGTTTCATTTGGGTCCAGTTTTGTGTCCTCCTCATCCTTACCTTCCCCTCCAGCCCCACCCTCCCTATTGTCTAGTCCTTGAGATGTCTACTAGGTAGGTCAGCTTCTTGGGCAGATACAGTTTAGGAGCCACAGATGAGTGAGACCATGCGACAATTATATTTCTATGCCTGCTTGAGTTCTCTGAGAATGATCTGTTCCAAGTGTTAGTAGATAGAGTACAGGAGATTATTTCAATTTTCCTGTATTTGTTAAGATTTGCTATGTGGCTTAGTTTATGGTCTTTCTTCATCCATTCTACTAGTGAGACTTTCCACAGTTTTTTGTTTGACTTACTGTATTTTTCAGTGCTAGTATTTTTTTTTTTTTTTTTTGGTTTTTCTTCAGTATTTCTATTTCCTTACTCATGTCTTGTAATGAACTCCTTATTTCATTAAGCTGGTTTCCTGTGTTCTCTTGGAATTCCTTCAGGAGTTTATTTCCTTTTTTTTAATTTTATTTATTTGTTTATTCATTTTTAATTTGTTTTCCTTTGTTTCCTTCTTTGATTCCTTTGATTTTTTTTTTTTAGTATAGATAAAATGATCTTAAAAAAAAAATCTTTGTCAGGCATTTCATCTAAAACAGTCTCATTGTAGGTCATTTTGATGGATTTATAATATTTGGTGGGATTGTACTGTCTTGAGTCTTTCTGTTACTTGTATTATAATGTAATGATTTTTGCATCCTTTGGTTTTCTAATTATCTGTGATACTTTTAAAGTTGGAAATACAGCTTTATGTACCTTCAGAGTAGGAGTTTAAGGTGCAAGTGTAGCTCTTATACTCCAATCTAAACTCAGAAGTCATCCTAGGTGTTGAGTTTGCTGTGCTGTTTAGGTATTCTAGTTGGCTGGGTGGAGCAATTTAATTGCAAGATTCTAAAATTGAACTGAGCAATATACCCATTCAATAAAAACCAGTACCGAATATGCAAGTGTGGGGATTGAAACAAACAGATAACCCCATAAAGCCAAAACCTCTAAGGGTGTGTGTTGCTTTACACTCTGCATCCTGTCAGCTGAGAGTTTGAGATTTCTGTTTTGAAATGGCTTCCAGGTCAGCCTGGGTCTGAATCAGACCCTGCTCCCAATAATGACAGAAGAAAAAGACAAAGGCCCTAAGCATCTGAAAGCATTAAAGGCAACAGTAGTCAACCCCCCATTACAGCGTAGTTGAGAATGGTAAATCCAACCAAGAATGTGTAACCCATAACCTGCCCTGACATGGAAAGAGAGGTTAGCACTTCCAGTGTAGGCCTATGTACCTGCGTTTTTTGTCAGTCAGCCTTGTTACCTTTTGGGGTGGCTTCCAATTTCACCAATGCTGAGTGCCCATCTCAACCCCCCTGTGTTGTGCTGTGGAGCTGTTGCTCTGAACAGCTGTGCTGGATGCCCTGCCACCAGGGGCTGACGGTGTTCTCTGGAGGTTCATGGTTGTAATTGTTGGGGGATGGGAGAGCGCAGGAAGCCTGGAGCACTGGAAATGCTCAGCTGGTCCCACCTCTATTCCCTTCAACTGGTCTCTGCAGTTTCCCCTTCAAGTTTCTTGACTTTGCAAGGAGGCTGATGAAGTGGGAAAATCCCCTTGTTTGGTCTTTGCTCCTGCAGCTCAGTGCCAGCTGGGCACACGGATCCACATGGATTGGGGCCACAAGTGCCTCAGTGTGACTGTGGCTGGTTTACTCCTTTCTGGTAGATCTTTCTCCTGCTTCTCAGCTGTGGCTGATAAAAACCTATATCCCTTCACTTTTCAGAACAAAAGTGTATTGTGCTATAGTGGTTTTGCTTAATTACCCCCTAGGCTGGTTTTGTGTGACTCCTGTGCAGCCCTCTTACCCGGAAGTCAGGACACATTCTTTGTTAGTTTTAATTACAAATTTTCTGTTTAGGTGTGTTAAAAAAGAACAACCATTTCATAACAGCAAAACAAGGAGTTAATTGTCCAGTAGCTACTGTAAGGGAATGAGGACAATTAGAAATGAATAAACAGAGAGGTCAGTACAGGCATGTGAGAGAGAGCTGCTTCTGTTTTAGTGCTTGAGCTACTAGGTGCTTTAAGGCAAGAGGGGTCAAAGTATGCAGTTAGATCAGCAGCCCCTTTAAGAGATGCACACAGGTGTGAAAAAGGCGCACTTGGAATTCCAAAGGAAGGTCTGACCCAATTTAGGGTCCCTAAAATTTTTTGTAGTGTATTTAACATTTTCTCTTTTGGTACAGGGGTGAAATATGAAAATGAACTAGGGGAGCAACCTCCAGTGTTCTATCTTTGGTTTAGGCTTTGAGAACTAGCATCCTTATCTGTACAGGGGTAGGCTTCGCAAGGTTCTTGTTCACCCCTTTGCCCTTTGACAGGGGCTGACGTTCTAGCTCGTAGGCCTGAAGTATCTGAGATCCTCAGATCTAAAGGCTTGTCAACTCCCTGGGTGTCTTTCAGAGACCAGGGCCTTCTGTTTCTCATTGGTGGCCCCTTATAGCCTTATGTCTTTCTTCAACCTCAGCTCCTCTTTCCTACAATGTCTATTTCCACCATCCCTGTTTCTGCACCGGCACTCTCCCAGATTGTTTAGCTGCCTCTTGGTCAACTCTCAAGCAGTTGACTACATTGGTGCAAAGGCCTGCTTGTCATAGCCAGAGCAACTATGTTTGCACCAATCACAGCCTCGTCTTTCTAGCATGGGTCACACCAATTCCTCTGAGACATCCCCAGGAGATGTGCTCCAGCTCTGACCTAAGTGGAAATTGTTGCAGGGGCTGCTGGAAGTCACAGAGGCTTGTGACAGAAAAAGTCTCTTAGAAAAGAAAACAGCTTTAGCTGAGGCTGCATCCTGAGGAGCCAGAATAATTGGCTGTAATTGGTGTACAGTTGTCTCACGGTGTCTGTACAGTGTTCAGAATGGTACAAGGATAGTCTGGCTAGCTGTTTGAACAAGAGTACTTTTTAAAATATTATTTATTTATTTATTTGAGAGAAGAGTACTTTTTGCTTAAGGCAGGCAGATCAGTCAGGGGGAGCCCAACAGTGGCCAATTAGAAGGCAAATTGACCAAAGCACAATCTGCCCAACACCTTTGCTTTCTTAATAGAAAATGAACATCAGAAGGAGCCCTTACCATAAGAGCCTAAAGAAATTATATTAACACTAATAATGATTTTAAAAGATTTTTGTACTGTCCTTATACTTGCTACACAGGTCAATGTGTACAGTGTTTTTTATTAGTGCTTAAACTCAGTGCTCCAGGGACAGGTGTGTCTTACCCTGGCTCACATCTGTGTGAGCAGGACATGCTTACAGCTGTTGTAATTATAAATCCAGGCTCTCTGTGAACCCTGGGCCTCAGACTATGTAATTCTTCTGCTTTTCAGTGAAAGAAAAGGTATGATCCATGCAGGGCCCTCTTCCAGCATCTCCCTGTGGAATGGTCCCTAATTGTTTCACTTCCTGTGTTTTATCTTTTTGCTAAGAGTTTGTTATTTGAGATGTTACTGCAGGCTTTAAGGAAAAGTTATGTCTTAAATATATCTATATGTAGATTGAAAAAACATTTACTACTCTTAAGAAAGAATCTTAGGTGGATGATTTCTAGTTTATTAACATTCATTAATTAATAGAATGTTTGACATTAGCTCTGTTCTGCATATGCAAACTATTTACTATTTTAAATGGGCAATTATGGAACATAAAGAAAAAAACTCAAGTCCACAATGATTTGTTCACAAATACATTTCTAAAACAAAATAAAAATGAAGCCCGGTGTGGTGGCTCATGCCTTTAATCCCAGCACTCGGGAGGCAGAGGTAGGAGGATTGCCGTGAGTTCTAGGCCACCCTGAGACTCCATAGTGAATTCCAGGTCAGCCTGGGCTAGAGTGAGACCCTACCTTGAAAAATCAAAAAAACAATAAAATTAAAAATAAAAATAAAGAAATAAAAATGAGAGATATTTTATTGTTATAAATTATTTTGTGGATAACTTGAAGGTACCTACATTATAATTAATATTTAGGATTTACATTATTACTTCAATCCATTTGTACACTTTAGTTTGAGTTTGTTAGTATCCTGCATTAACATTACTTGCTTCATGATGATTTTATATATCCACTCAGCTGAGTAAGAATTACAGTGAGAAATCTAGATCATTATATGTGGTTACATGGAAGAAAATCTTGTCAAAAGAAAAATATTTTCTCCATTCTTCTACACCCCCCCCCTCCGTTTTTTGTTTTTTGTTTTTTTTCTAGGTAGGGTCTCGCTCTAGCCCAGGCTGACCTCAAACTCACTATGTAGTCTCAGGCTGGCCTCGAACTCACAATGAATCTCTTACCTCTGCCTCCTAAGTGCTGGGATTAAAGGCGTGTGCCACCCTGCCCAGCTGCACCCCCCTTTTTTTTTATCAAGTTGCAATTTGTATGGATGCATTGTGTGTTGTTACCATTATTTTTCTCCTTTCTGCCCCCACTCCACTGAGGACCCTCCTTAGTGAGATTGCTGGTATTCACCATGGAATTCTGGGTTATGAGTTATGGTAGCCGCAGTTGGTCACTGTGTGTGTGTGGGGGGGGGTAGGGGGGTTGCAATACCTCTGGATATTCCCTCCCACCCTGTGGCTCTTACATTCTTTCTGCCCCCCTCTTCCACTAAATTCCTGGAGCCATGATTGGTGTGTTTTATGTTTACTTTAGTGTTTAGCTCTCAGCAGCTTGTAGATTTCTGCTTTGGTGCATTTTGGGTGTCCTCTGTGTCTTTCTCCATGACCCTGGCACAGGCTGTCAGGCTCGCCATGGAGGCAACACTCTTGCTCACCTCACCCATTCCTCTGTGGTTTTTCCTGGGTCCTGGCTGATGTGTACTAGGGATGGTTATCTGATGACATGGAATTAGCTATCTAGTTTTCTTTCTTTTCTTTTTTTTTTTTTTGAGGTAGGGTCTCACTCTAGCTCAGGCTGACCTGGAATTCACTATGTAGTCTCAGGGTGGCTTCGAACTTGTGGCAATCCTCCTACCCCAGCCTCCTAAGTGTTAGGATTAAATGCATGTGTCACCATGCCTGGCACTTCTTTGCCCTTTTGAAGACTCCAAATGGTACTTGGGTTTTGTTTTATATTGCCTCACATTAAATCAGGAAGACTGCATTTACATTGTGAACTCATGAGATTAGTTAAGATAGCTATCTGTGAGGGCTGGAGAGATGGCTTAGCGGTTAAGCGCTTGCCTGTGAAGCCTAAGGACCCCTGTTCGAGGCTCGGTTCCCCAGGTCCCACGTTAGCCAGATGCACAAGGGGGCGCATGCGTCTGGAGTTCGTTTGCAAAGGCTGGAAGCCCTGGCACGCCCATTCTCTCTCTCCCTCTGTCTTTCTCTCTGTGTATGTCGCTCTCAAATAAATATATAAATTAAAAAAAAAAAGATAGCTATCTGTGAAGCTTAATGAAGGAATCTGTTCTGAGAAACCTGTCAGGTTCATCATAGTGCGGACATCATAGGAAAGACTTATGTAAACTGATCCAGCATCATTACTAGGGGACATGATCTTACTACATCATTATCATATGTGTGCTCCAGCATTAACTGAATATCATTATGTGGCACATGGCCACAATTTGGGGCCATTAACTCAATAAATCTTCATTTTCTGCTAAGAAAACAAAGTGGATGATGGGGTGGGTGAAGTGGCTCAGCAGTTAAAGATGCTTGCTTACAAGGTGGATGCTGGAATCATGTACTGTTGATTACCTGCATTCGATGTTGGTAGATGATTAACCTAGTAATTGGTTTAAAAAATATAAGCAAATATAATAGCAGAAGAGTCACAGAACAATTTAATGTCTCTGCTGCCAGACTATCTCCCACTTGCATACACTCATGTGGATCCTTCCAATTGCTATAGGATGAGGACTGAGGAAATGGTGATGGCCGCTATTCCCAAATTTTACCTCAGAAATATTACAGCAAATATGTCCAACATCTTCCTTGATGTATACTTTATGGCTCGATCACTTTGAGATTTAAATACTGGTGAATATGTATGCGAAGAAGTTCCTCTGAAGAGGAAAAGGAATCTTCATACCACATCCAGAATTCTCTTGTAGGAAGTATAAAACAGCAGAGGCACTATCTGCATTTCTCATTTATACCTAACAGAACTCACTTTGTGTTCCTTGGGTTATATAGATCATTGAGGAAAAGGACTGAAATCTTTAGTATTTGACAAAATGCCTTCATATATTAATCAGATTGCAATGATATTATTTTGTTCTGCTTTGTTTCATTGTTTTATACAGATAACATCAGCAATGTGGAGGGCTGGCAAATAAATATGACCTTGACTATTCGCCCATCTGCGGGCACTGGTGTTATGTTTGCTCTGGTTTCTGGCAAAACAGTGCCCTTTGCCCTGTCCTTGGTAGACTCCACCTCTGAAAATTCTCAGGTAACGTGACTCCAAATCTACATGAGCCTGCTATCTTTTCCTTTTCAGTTTTTAAAAATACATTTATTTGTTTTGATGTATGAGAGTGAGAGACAGAGACAGTATGGGCACAGCGTGGCCTTTTGCCACTGCAAACTCCAATTATATATGCCACTTTGTACATCTGGCTTCATGTGGGTGCTGAGGAATTGAAGCCAGACCAGCAGGCTTTGAGAGCAAGTGCCTTTAACTGCTCCAGCTCTACTTTTCTCTCTCTTTCCTCCCTTCCTCCTTTCCTTCCTTCTTTCCTTCTGTCCTTCCTTTCTTCTTTCTTTTTCTCTTTCTTTCAACCTAGGGTCTTGCTCTAGCCTCAGGTGGCCTGGAATTCACTATGCAGTCTCAGGCAGTCTCACAGCAATCCTCCTACCTCTGCCTCCAGAATTCTGTGATTAAAGGTTACTTTTCTTCTTCTTCTTCTTCTTCTTCTTCTTCCTCTTCCTCTTCCTCTTCCTCTTCCTCTTCCTCTTCTTCTTCTTCTTCTTCTTCTTCTTCTTCTTTTTTTTTTTTTGAGGTAGGGTCTCACTGTAGCCCAGGCTGATGTGGAATTCACTAAGGAGTCTCAGGGTGGCCTCGAACTCATGGCAATCCTCCTACCTCTGCCTCTTGAGTGCTGGTATTAAAGGCATGTGCCACCACTCCCGGCTACTTTTCTTCTTTTGAAATGGGCTTAAAAATATATGACTTAAAGGACTGATTTTGAAGGTAAATAATACAACTTTTATGTTTGGCATAGTATCTAGTATATCAGTAAGAACTTAATAAAAGACCATTACTGCTACTATTTTCTTGGATTGTTTCCAAGGTCTGAAATGAGAAGAGGTGGGGAGGTTCTAAAACCCTTTGCATCTAGAGTTATGATTAGGCTGCTTGGGGACACAAGACCCACACAGGCTGCTTGGAAACATTAGAGCACATAGAGATTCACCCTTCTTCCGAATCCATGAAACACCATGAGGATTTGTCTGTACTTACCAAATAGGAGTCGCTAACAATCCACGTTCAGACACTCAGTGTGTAGTTGTGCAGGTTTGTTCCTTCTCACGCTGTTACTCTTTTCTCTCATGAGTAATGTAGGGAAAAGGAGAGAAAACTAAAATGATTTGACTTGGTTTCTTTTTGGCAACTCAAATAAGAAATTAAAAGGAAGATCAGAAAAGATTTTTGGACACAAGGAAACACAAAACTTATCAAAAGGCCTGTGTTCTTCAGAATTCTAGAACAGTTAATAGCTCTGTCCAGGTCAGCCACTGTGCATTGGAACATTTTTCCACAAGCAGCTTATGTTTGGACCAACATTGGCTTGTATTCTTGCAGTTGTTTTTACATGCCGACAGCTGAGTAATGCCAACAGCACAAAAACAAAAGGAATGGTTCATTTTGTGTCTTAGAGGATGATTTAGGGGGAGTTTCTGGTGGGTGCATTTCTTTTGCTTTTTACTTTATGCTGTACAAAGAGATTATTAAGCTTGGGTTTCAGCTTTTTGTTTTAAAACAACTTAGAATTCCTATCTTTAACACTCCATCATGTTGAAGGAGGTTAATTCATGCCACATCTTTGATATTTATTTTTTCCTATTATGGGCTTTTCTCCATGCTTTTTTTTGCATATTATATTCCATTCTTAAATTCTATATGGGACATTTCATAAGAGTACCCTATATTTCTTTGATCACAAGCTTTTTTAATGAGCTAAGGATCTGGACAGTTATAACACAGTAAGAGATTTCCTCAAATGACCTATACTTGATAAGTATAGACTTTGCACTTAACATAGGTATTGTGTGTGTGTGTGTGTGTGTGTGCGTGTGTGTGCGTGTGTGTGTGTGGTATGTGTGCAGATATGCACTCCCCATGTGCACTTGTGCAGAGTCCAGATATATGGTGTCCTGATCCTCCATCACTTTTCCGCCTTACCTCCTGAAGACAGTCTTTAGCTGAACATGGAGCTCCCCATTTTCAGTTATATTGACTGACCACAGTGCCCCTAGGATTCTCCTGTCCCCATTCCTTTCAGTGCTGGCACTAGAGGCATGTGCACCCATACCCAGATTTTTACATGAACACTGAGAATCAAATCCAGGTCCTCACATTTGCATAGCAAGTACTCTTACCTGGCGAGGTGTCTCCTAGGTCCCTGGATTTCCTAAGAAATTATTTCAGAACCACTAGGTAAGCATTATACCATCTTCTTCCCATGTTGTCATTTTATTTTCTCAGCCTTTTTATATGTCCTCTAAACCATCTTAAGTTTTTCCATAAATCACTCTCAACAAGTTGAATACTTACTGGAACAGTCTGAAATCTTCAACAAAATAAAAACAGTATTAAGAGCACTACCAATGTTGTTAATAATGCAACCCTGTTGGTTTATTCACTTTTCAAAAGCCAGTGCACATTTACATTTTAGTTAAATCTGGAGTTTGTAAAGCTAATCTATGTCTTAAAATTATAATATTGTCTTAATTAGCAACATTTCATTTAAATACTGAGGCTCAATCATCATTTTTTTAACTTATTGAAATTTGGTTTTTGAGTTTCAATGCCAGAAGTGATTCTGGAGCTGGAGAGATGGTTTAGCAGTTAAAGAAACTTTTATCTAAACAAGCAAGAATTCATTATTTTATTCTGATAATAGTCTTGTAAGTTCAGTACTGATTCTTCAGTTTATGCATCACTGATCCAATATTTATTAGAAACTTGGGGCTGAGGAGGTGGCTTCCCTTCCCTAAGTGTATCTGGCATGAGAGTAGCATGATGAAGTCTAACAGCCCATGTTCGATTCCCCAATACCCATGTAAATCCATATGCAAAAAGTGGCACATGTGTCTAAAGTTTGTTTGCAGTGGCCAGAGGCACTGTGTGCCCATTCTCTCTCTCTCTCTCAATCTCTCTCTCATTAATAAAGAAATCATTATTTTAAAAAGTGATTCTGAAGTGGCATCACTGTTAATGCTTATTTACATGGAATCTTCTCTGTCCTTCAGAATATTCTGGTGTCTGTTGAAAATGTGGTTGTATCTCAAATAGAAGATGTAGATTTGTGCTTTGATCAGCAATTTAACCTACAAGTTCAAGTCAGCAAACACACCCTGAAGCTGTGGACGTCACATAGAAATGACATGGTATACTTAGGAGACTTTAAAGCCCACCTGGCTATCTTGGACATAGCAATGAAAGGAACCGTGTCCACTTACCTGGGTGGAGTTCCAGGTATTTACTTACTTTTTCTTAAAAAAAAAAATAACATCTGTTTTGTTTTGCTTAGGTGGGGGTGGGACAGTGGGGGAAGAAAGAAGGAGGGGCTGGGGATATAGCTCAGTCCATAGAGTGCCTGCCTAGTATGCATTAGTTTAATCTCCAACACAGCATAAAACTGCGCATGGCAGGAGGTGGAGGCAGAAAGATCAGATGTTCAGTCATTCTTAGCTACAAAGTGAGACCTGGACTACCTGAGACCCCATCTGAAAAAACAAACAAAAAAGTGACAGAATCCAGGTTTAGCACATCCTGAAATAATTAGAAGCTGT